>NC_043756.1:26513017-27225517 GCF_902148845.1 Salarias fasciatus
TGTGAAAGGTCTGAATGTTGCATGTTCAGTGTTTGCCCTCATGTGTCCCCAAAACCAGTTTCAAACCTGTTCAGATTCATGAGGGTCAAAGCAGAGAGAGAGAGAGAGCGAGAGAGAGAGAGAGAGAGCACACCACACCACTGCTTTATCCGGGCATGCAGCCTGGCACCTTCAGCAAAGCCTATAAGCAGATCAGCTGTCAGTCGGCCAGAACAGACAAACTGCACACAAAACAGCAACCTGCACACAGGAGGACAGGGACTCTGGATTCTGGACTTCTGTGACATGAATCACAAGCTTTTAGGGAATTTTACTGAGGCTCAGGCACAGGGAAAGACAAACAGTGAAGGTTTTTTCTTCAGGAAAGCTGAATTCTGCCTGCAGATGATGTAAAAGTTGCTCTCTTCATTTGAGATTTGGAGTAATAACACGCAAATATTATTACAGCTCACCGTTCCGAGTTATTTAGCTGAGATTATGTAACATCATCGGAGGTCAGCATGTCTTCTGGCCTGTAACCTTTCACAGGCGCTGTATGCAGCGGCGTTTGTTTTTCCTGTGATAGATGAGCGGTCAGAGCCGTCCAGCCCTCCTCTACCTGCAGCAGGTGAGGTGGATGAGATTACTGCTGACGTCCAGCTTTCGCTCTCTCACTGCTGCCTTTGTTCTGCTTTCTGGTGCTGCTCGCTCTCCCTGTAAATGATACACACTGTTTGTGCACAGATGGCGCGTCAGGGACAAATCCCATCGAAACCTGCTGTCCAACTTTAAATCCTTTTATTCACAAACACATTTTAGAGAACTGCAAATCTCAATATTGCTTCAGCACAAAAACACCACTTTTCTAGTAAAACATGGTCTTTTTCTCCCATTCGCATCACACTGAGAGGCGCTCAGTGGCCTTGAAGTGCTGCTCAGGGTCTCAGGCTGTAATAGTGCAGTAGAGGGCGCCCTCTGGTGGCAGCAGCAGCTCTTTTCATCCTGCAGCAGGGAAGAGGAGCACATTTCAGTTCAGGGGCCAAATAAAGCCTCGTCTTCAGTGGGTCAGACTGGTAAAATAACTCAATTAACACCTTCAAATTAAAGATGTGTCTTTGTTTTGAGTGCAGAGTGTACGTGGTGAAGATGTCTGTATAAAGCCAGTTCTCAAGCCGCCCTGTGCACTGTGTTGACTCAACTTACATTAATACTACTAATTAAAAACTACTGATTCTCTAACCCTCAGCTCTAAAACCTCTAAAACCTCAGGAACACGTTCTGTTTGTGTTTCCACGGTGACTCCACTCCTCCAGGGTCAAAGTGTAGAGTGACAAACAATGCACACACACACACACACACACACACACACACACACACCTCTCAGGTTTCTAAGTGAAACTCTGACCCTGGCTGTAACCTTAACCTGCGGGGGACCTTTACTTAACACATTACAAGTAGAGTCTGCTCCAGTTCTCAGCATGAGAAGAAAAACAAGAAGCATGCAAACATTTCCTATTATTGATCGAACTCAGACCCATGAAGGCAGTACATGAACCGATATAGAGTCCTCTTGGTTTTGTAAGCTGTTTACTTTGAGTCCATGTCCACCTAGATGTGAGGATACTCATTGACATAATGCATTTCCTGGCCCCTTACCCTAACCATCAAACAATAAATGCCTAACCCTAACACCCATACCCTAAACCTAATTCGAACCTGAACCCAAAAATGAAGTCTTAACCCTCAGGTCAATCGAGAAGTGAGGACTGGCAAAAATGTCCTCACTCTGCTGGTTAAAAGTTCATTGTGGTCCTTACTATTGAGTATGTGCAAGAACACACACCACACACACACACACACACACACACAGACACACACACACAGTCTCGTATTTCTATCCTTGTGGGGACCGTCCATTGACTCCCATTCATGTCTAGCCCCTAACCCTGACCCTAACCCTAACCCACACCACAACAAAGCCTAACCCTAAAGAAATGTTTTTGCACTTTTACTTTTTTCAGTAACAACAACATGGTCAAGAAAACACTGTTTCTCCTACTTAGGACCGGAAAAAGGTCCCCACAAGGCACGTCGTTCCACGTTTTGCTATCCTTGTGGGGACATTTGGCCCCAACAAGGATAGAAATACGAGAACACACACACACACACACACACACACACACACACACACACACACACACACATACACACACACACACACACACACACAGTTCCAGCTAGGCACCTTTAGCCTTCATCTTGGTATCATGACTCCATCTAGTGGTGACCATGTGAACTGCAGCTGAGCAGCGTGCAGCGTGAAGCTTAGTCACAGCAGAAATCTCATTCTCTGCTCTCATCCTGCAGCACAGCTGCTCCGTCCGGACTGAAGCCAGATATAAGCTGGCTTTGTCTTCTGCAGTCAGAGACTCCAGGCAGTGGGGAGAACAGCTCTTCCTGCAGCCCCGGCTGGTTTCTGTCCGCTCGGCAGGCCGATTCTTTACGTCGTGCTTTGTTCGGCCTCCACTGCTCATTGTTTTTCTGTTGGTAATTCCACAATTTGTCACAGGCGAGGCTAAACAGAGATACGCAACGGGGAAACGAGGGGAAAAAAAACCAACCCAGCACAAACATAAAGCTTCTGAGTCACTGAGAGAAACAAAGCTTGATCTGCTGGAAGGAGGAATTTTATTGCTGCTTGTTCTGCTGGACTGAGATGTAGAGGAAGACTTCAGGAAGAGATCGCTCTCTCACAACTGACCTTTAGCTATCTGCTGATTCCAGAACCAATTCCAGTACTGGTGAAACACCTGAAATTCTTCAGCATGTAGCAGGTCTCTGAGTTCAACACTTGCAATTCATCGATAGATAAAACAAAGGAGAAAATAATCGACCATTTTCCCGATAATGAAGATGACTTTTAAGCTGACGCAGCACTGATCACAGCCTCCAGCACTGCCAGTTTTATCTTTTTATTCGCATTTAGGATAATTAAGTAAGCTCCAATGCTTTTCACTGTGTCATGACAATGATCGCTCAGTTCCTGCAGTCTGAACTCCTCAGGCAAGTTCGAAAAATATCCATCTTCACTATTCATCTATTTTCTCTCAATTATGACAACGTGAGATAGTAAGCTATAATTACTTGATAAAGGCGTTTGGTTTTTATCTGCTGAATGATTCCCGAGGTGCTCATCGCTGTTAGCTGTTTGCCTTGGATGGAGTAAAACTGGTTACCACCATGGGTGCGTTTTAACTCATCCAGCCTTTCATCACTTCTCTTAAACATCCCCGCTCTGCCTGCATCTGCAACATTATGAGAGCTTTCTGCTGATTTACAATTTACAGCATGGATTTCTGTGGGAAGCTTCACAACTAGATGGTTATTTTTATACAGAAAAACAGGTGTACGCTTGTTTTTCATCTTGACTTTTTTCTTCTTTTTTGCTTTTTGTTCATTAAATAGCTCAGTTTAGGACGGAAGATTTGAAAATGACAGAATGATCAAAAATCAAAGATAAAAAATGAATTTGATAATCAGCTTGGTACATTTGGAGTTGACAGTCAAATAACAATCCAACTTCGTCATTTGACCAAGTGAAGTCCGTGTGTGTGTGTGTGTGTGTGTGTGTGTGTGTGTGTGTGTGTGTGTGTGTGTGTGTGTGTGTGTGTGTGTGTGGTTTCATGACAAAAGCCAACAGTAACACCAGCTCGTGGCCCAACATCTCCCTGCACGGTTTTCCTCAGTGTTTCTGTAATAAATGACTCATTTTCAAAAGGCCGCTCTGTAAATGACAAACATTTCTGAAACGAAAACACAAAAACGACGTGTTTTCACCTGAATTATCGTGAGAACGGGGCCTAAACGGTCCTGTCTGGTGTTTTTAAGTGAGCATGTTTTGACAGTTAGTTCAGTTTGTCATTCATCCACTGCTCGCTGAAAGCTGTTTCCTCTTTCTCGCCTCTGGAAACCTCTGGACCAGGGAGTCACTGGTGTGAATACAAGGGTCACTTTCATTCTCTCACTGAGAACAGTACTGAATATTGGATGAACAGTGGTGTTGCTTGGTAACGACCAAAACATGGAGGGATTACAGTGGGGAGCTGCAGCGTACGACAGTGGATACAATGGAGGCAGAGGGAATAAATATTGAAGCTGTGCTGGAGTTGTGGCCTGAGACGAAGGCTCTGATGGGCTCTGGTTCAGCCTGTCACCTTCTCCTGCCGGCTCCCGCCTGAGGTGAGGCTTTAATAAAGGCTCAGCTGTTGAGGTCGGGGTTGTTGGGCTGAATCCCTGCAGCCCGGTCGGAGCGTCGGAGGCCCGAGAGCAGGACCAGCTGTTCTGATGATCGCTGCAGCCGTCCGGCCCTGTGATGGCACCGCACCGGGCCCCGCAGCCCTGGGGGGCCACGCTGTCACTGTATGCTTCAAACCCATTCAGCCGCATTCAAAGCATCAAGGGTGCGAAGGTCAGGGCGCTCTGAAACCCCGCGAGGGCAGAAACACAGGAGCAGACAGGCCTGACAGATATTTCTATGATTGCTGAGAGTAATCTAATTCTGCAACGGCTCCAGTTTCCTGCCTCCCCCTTGTCTGATGAAGTCTTTATTTTCCTTGTCTCTAATCTTCCTGCTGAGCTGAGCGCTGCCAGACTGTCGCTGTGGCCTCAAATATGAAAGTGACACTCTTATTTACTCTTTAATTGCTGTTTAGATGCCTGGATCTCATTTTGTCTCGCAGTGAGTAAACAGTGAGACAGCGGAGGAGCACAGAGGTCCAGTGGTTCAAACGGTGACACGTGCATTTGTAGGATGAGCAGCAGAGCTCAGGATTCACACAGAGCTCTCTCCTGCACCACTTCACACCACAAAGTCATTTGAGTTTTGCTGCTCATTTGCTCAAATCTTCAAAGTCATTTTCTTTTTCATCAAGTCACAGAATAAACAGTCTTGGTGATGAAAATACAGTTCGGACGATTGATTACTAATTTCATTCATGAGTCAAAAAAAAAAAAAAATGCAGTTTCAGCCTGCAGATGAAAAAAAATCTGTTAATACATTTGAATTTGATTTTTCCTCAATATTCAATTCTGTAGGATCTGCAGCTGCTACATCCTTCATCCCCACTGCTGCCATGCTCAACGACAGCAGTGCTCAGAGTCAAAGATAATGCAGCTTTCAAAAATGTTGTGACTCCACAGAAACGGGGAAAAATACAAATTTTCTGACATGTTGCTACTGTGCGTATGCACAAACCTCACTCCAAAGTGGAATGTGAACCGGTTTTATTCTTCACAAATTGGTGCAAAACTAAGATTTTAGGAGTCAGAGAGAGACGTCTGATTCATCCCTGTACTCGGTTCGTCTTTCATACTATTCACCACGGACAAAGACAATTGATTTCATTCTTCATTCGTATTCTTTTTTGCTTCCATTAATGTTGCGCTGCCAACTCAAGCTGTTTGACTTCTCTGAAACAAAGATAATTAATTCCTCTTCTTCAGGGGTCACCACAGCCGATCATCTTTTCTCATCTGGCCTTGTCCCCTGACTCCTCCATCGTTCCTCCAACCGGCTCCACGGCCTCATTTCCTCCATCATGACTGTCCTCTGATCTGATCATCTTCCTCCTCTTCCCCACATCCATCGTACCAGCATCAAATTCACTCCTGTTTCCTGTTTCTCTCCTCCTGTCACACAGTCGCCCTGACTCTCATCTCCACAAAGTCAGGCTGAGCCTTTTCAAAAAGTTCCACCTTGGAAGCAGTTTTCAAAAAAAGTTGCGTTTTCAGTATTTCTGAACAATGTTGTCATTGAAAATGTTGTAAATCTTGGCATCATTCATCTCATTCACACCTGTATCCTGTCTTGCTTCTATGACCATAGCGCTGCTCCCTAGTTTGAAAACATCCCAAATTCTGTCTCATTTTACAGAACAAACAGGGCTCAGAAGAATTAACTCATCAATAACCGAAAATACTGACAACACCTATCACTGTAACAACAACATGTGCAATGAGTCTTGTCATTTTGATTTGTAATGATTTAAAAAAAATGTAATTCGATTGTTAAAACCTTCTGGGAGGCTCTCAGACGAACAAATTCTAACTTTTTTCAGTATCGTTCTTTTGAATTTCTATTTTATTTTGGATTATGTGCCGTTTGGCTACAAGCTTTGAAATCACAACACGGATAAATAATGCTCCATATTCTGCTCCTCTTGAGACAGCTCCAACTCGGAAAAGACTAAATTTACAGTTTTCTTCATGAAAACACAAAATAACCTTTCAGCATTACAGACTGGCTTTCACACACTTTATTTTCCTGTTATCTTGAAAATTGCGTGAGTGTTTTCTCACCCTGTGCAGCACCGCGGCTGAAGCTGAAAGCCACGTGAAGAATTGCTGCTTTATGAGACGCTGTGCCACAAGTTATTAGAAATTTAAGACTCTGGACTTAAAGAGCACATAAAGCATCCAGTCAATCTGCATTGTACTGCTGTTATTTGCATTCCGAGTGCCTTCCTGGTGCGGTTCTCTTCATGACAGACATTGTCTTGACGCACACTTGTACATTCTTCTGTTCGCTCTGCTGTGTGCTGCAGGCAGCAAAACATAATTGTCATATTAAATTAGAAGCAAAGGCGATGCAAATGTATGCAGATGCTTTATTTACACTTTAGTTACACTCAGACTGATTGCAAAGGCTTCAATTAACCTCGCAGACCTTAAATTTTGTCAGTCAGACACTCTGCATACAGAAACATGACAGAAATAACAACACACACAAAAAAAAGGCCCTCAAACTCTTTCCAACAAATAACCAGCCACATACAAGTGATGGAATACAAAGCCACAGCAGGCATCCTGCTGCATTCATCATTGATTGCAGGGGAGGAAATGACTGCAGTTGAGGCCGACAGGCCTGTTCAGGACTGGGATCTATAATCTGGACCACATCTGGTCTCAGGGGGCTGTAATTCTTTAGAGGAACTTCTTGATCAGACGCTGAAGCTCCTGACATGCTGCCATGTAGATTTCTTCGACTTGTTGATGTCCCTTTGGACAGAAATGAAGCAGTTAGCATGTAGCGCCACTAGCTGGTGCTGTTGGTTGTTCTTCTAATGAAACTACACACACTTGTGTGCAGAGAACAGTGCTCCCTCCACTCCTGCATGAGCAGTTTAAACCACCCTGGGTCTGATTGCTACCTGTTGTTTGTGGAAGCGTAACACTTCCTTCCAAACCCTGGTGGACGCCGAGTCTGTTTACGGAGTGTCTTTTGGAGCATTTCCAAACACACCGCGGCACAGTCTGACTGAAGTTTCATTTGAGTTGGAGTGAGAGCTTTAAACAGACCAAACACAGGAAGCGCCGAGCCGCAGGAGTCCAGCGGCGGATCCTCACAACAGAAGAGATCCGGCAGCCGCTAGGACCCCTTTATCCATCACTCAGACCTTATTTAGCCTGCACCTTTTCACACAAACAGAATGGAACAGAACGGAATGGACAAAGGAAGCAGTGGACTCCCATCCAAACATGACCAGTGAAATGAGACCGTTCCACATTTCATAGGTTGTCTTGCGGAGCACTGTAGAAGGCAGATGGCAGATTCGCATCCCAGAAACTTGTAGCTTTTAGAAAACATTTTATTTATTTGGAAGTTTTTTTAAGTATTTGTGGAAAAACTGGTCTTTAGGTATAATTTTAGCTCTTTTTATGCAAACCTCATGTTTGTGAGAGCTGCTTTGTGTCTTGTTCCCATTAAGGATCAACAAAACGCTCATGCAACATCTACCTCTCAGTTCATCCATCCATCCATCATCCACCCCACAATTCATCCATTCATCCATCATCCACCCCACAATTCATCCATTCGTCCACCCATCCATACATCCCTCACAGGACTATTAAATTCACACATTTTCTACAAAGCAAATCGTCTGAGAATAAACCCAGTACAGTCAGTTGTTGCATTATTAAAAAAAAACCTTTATTTTGCTGCCCTGAATATTTATTGCAATAAAAATACTTTAAAAAGAAAGTTGTTCTTGCAATAAAAACAGCAGCGTAGGCCAAAATCAAACTATATTAAAAATAGAAAAGAGATCTTGTATTTAATGCGAACAATATTCTGACAGCTGGAACGTTCCAAGTTTAATGAATCTTTTAGAGAGAAACCATATAAAGGATGAGAAAAATATAGAATAACTGAAGGTAATTAACCACTTGCACCAATTTCACATAAAAAATAAGCTTCTGTACTGTTAGAAAAAGGCAGAGAAGACCATAAAAAATATAAAGAATAGTCAGATAACACACTCTTGAACTGAAACAACCAATACCAGCTATTGCAGAAAGCCACACAGAAGATCCATAAACGACGACACCTGGCACAACTCTTAATTATAAGGATATGAATTTAGTTTTGTAGAAATTAGGAGTCGGATGCTGAATTTCCTTCACTCTGGCAAACCGACTGATTAAATACGGTAAAGCAGAATAATGAAGCTAAACACACTCGATCCTCTTTTACCTCACTAACCAACCGCAGCTTTAAACTCCAAGGGAAAAAAATGATGCCAACTGTGTCAAACTGAACTCCCATGAGCCTCATGAGAGGAAGAAAGACTCCGTTTTTTTTACTAATTCATGAAAGCACTGATGCCATCTTCAGCATTTACATGCAACACACCTCGTGTGTGTCAGAGCGAAGACTGTGTGAGGTTTACTGGAAGGCGTCGCTGCTCCGGAGCAACCTGAGCTCACACTCCGTTTGTCCTCCGGCCTGATCCGGAGCAGATCGACCTCGCTCACCTCCTGCCCGCTGATTCTGTCGAACTCTACTGAGTTCAGCAGGATGCCGCCTTCAGTTAGAGCAAGTGTGAACCAGCATCGATGAAGCAGGTCACCCTGTCTGGACACGGCAGTGTGCGCTTCGCTGGTAGCTACATGTCTGGCTTCTCTGATTACTGGAATACGACGTGCACTCGCGTCAATATGGAGCTCAATGTTAACAAACATTACAATGGAACATTTTTCCTTTTAGCCATGATTAATGTTCTTTTACAAAATAATGTACTGGCTGTTTTGAAGAGTTTAAATGAAAAAAAAAGGGATTTTTGTGATCTAGAGCAGTTGCCTGTATTTCTTTTTATTCCCAAATAGATATAAAGGGACAGCCAGCCGGAATGAGAGCATAGAATCCATAAAGAAACAATCAGAAATGAGAAACAGGGAAGTGTTCAGTCAGCATTCAGTCTTGGGTTCTTCAGTGACCGTGACGGTTGATTTTAGGAAGATGATTCAAAATCTTGAACATGTACGGAAAGTGTTGGAAATACCTGAGAGGATTGAATTTGAAAGAAATCCTTTAAGAGTAAATGCTTTCAAGACGGAAAAAGGAAAAATGTCATAGTATTTTGAGGGTTCGTTTACACAACAATGGTGCTCGGAGCCACTGAAAACACAACTTTTTAAAAACGGCTCCCAAAGTGGAACTTTTCAAGGATGCTTCAAGGAACTTTGATGCAACTTTTTGAAAATGCTCAGTCTCCAAAAGACCTGAGGACGCACTCAGAGATCACTAGAACCAACATGCTGACAGTAAAATACGATCAAACATCTGCACTTTCCACAAATAGTCATTAAAAAGTCTGTAATACAAGCTTTAAAATCCTTAATGGTGACAAGTTCCTGCAATTTTAGTGATTTTTAAAGAGTGTTCCAGGCAGAGGGAGCAGTTGGCCTCTTCCCAAACTCAGCCTGGGTTCTTGGGATGGAGGCCAGTTTAGCAGGTTTAAAATATGGAGCGTAAAAGACAAATTATTATCAAGATAACACTGAGGTTTTTAAAAGTAGTAACAATCCCGATATGAGTTCCTTGAGATCTACACCCTATTGAGCAACAACAAGCTTTGTCTCTGGATTTAGTGATGGGAATATGTGGAGCCGCATTTATTTTGGGTGAACTGCATCCTCGTGTTGAGTCGGGACGGCGGCTTTGTGTCTGTGAGTCACTCGTTCATCTCTCTGGCTGTGCGTTGCTCAGGAAGCTGCCCCACACATTACATTTGCTTTCCTTGTGTCCTTCTGCGATGTGACTGCGGCGATCTGCTGCGTGGCGCCGATGTGTGACCTCCGGGGTGACACAGCCAAACGCCACAGACGGCTCAGAGACTTGCGATGATCGGTTACAGCAGCAGGACTGGAAGTGAGAGCGCTTCGCTCACCACTGATTTGGCTCCATCTTCTTCCACTGGAGGTTTTGCTGGAGATGAATAAAGAGGCAAACATCTTATAAATGCCCCAGTCTTCCTTCAGCAGTGTATATGATGAGCATTTAGGGGAAACATTGGCGCTTCCTGCACATCAGGGATTCCACACACGCTCACCGTCGAACTGCTCCGCTTCAGGAATGCTAATTATGCAATTGTCCTTGTTGCTTCCAGCAGCGGTTTAAAATATGGACGCTGATCTAAATCTGGAGATAGGGTGAGAAAATCTCCCGGAGGCTGCACTCTTCCCCTCTCCCCGTCGCTGCTCGTAATCTTTTGATGGGCACGAGGTGGAGAGAGGAAGAAAGTCAGATGGGAGTAGAGGAGCACAGCGGAGCGTCATCAATTCCCACAGGGCCTCCCGGTACAACATCAACCAGGGGCCACTGAGAGCTCATGCAGATAACCGGGCTGCAGCAACAGTAGATGGCATCAATGTTTAATGGTGTGCTTTACAAGGCGGCGGCTCGCATGCTGCAGTGTGTGAATCTGCTAACCCGCGCGGTGAGGGACGCCGCGATATATACTTGATAAGGTCAATGCAGAAGGAACTGAGTGGTGCACAAACATGTCAGACCGGTGTTAAAGATCTATTGTCACTTGTCTCTGTACCATAACATGCTGTGGGGCCGCTCTGGAATCCCTGCAGCTCGGACGGCTTTTAACGAACACAGATGCATTTTCTCACTCATTGTAAAAAGCACTTACGCTTTTTTCAGTTGTTCCTGTTCCGTTTGGAACCACAGCTCACTGTGGGTTTGATGGGAAATAGGTGACAGCCTGTACATCCAAGTCAATATGGAATGATGGGCCTGATTTTCTGGAATCCTGGATACAGTGTGCTGGGGTGCATAATCATGACTTAGATTTTTCTATTTTTAAAAACGTACAAAAAAAATGTATTTGACCTGAAACAGTATAAAATGTTCAACTATTCTTTCAGAGAAAAGGTAATATTGTCAATCTGGTTGAACCATCATGATTTCTGTCTGTTGACAGTTGGTTCCTCACAGCTTTCTGAAAGTGATCCGACCCATCAGTCCCAATTCGACAGAGACCAGCAGTGGTACCACAGCACCCCACTGTGGGACTTGCTGCGAAATAACTATTGAGGTCTGAAACACAATAATTTGAAGAATCGATTTCTGAAACGCTGAACCTAAAATCTCTGAGTTCACAGACAGCAGAAATTTTTAGACAATCTGATACTACACTCAATGGGCTACAATTCAAAAACGTTTCATTGTAACGTTGAGTGTTGTTGGTGTTGCAGTGAATATAAACAGTCTGGTTCGCCTTTGTTGAATTTACCTTCATCTATGATTTTTGTATATATATAAACTTCTTTGCCAATAATTTGCAAAATCTGTATTTATAAACTGATGTTGCTGTCACACAGATTTTCATATGTTTGATCTTGTTTCAAGTTTGTGAATGATTTACATGAATGTGTCTGTGCTGAGCAGCTTAAAATTGGAGCACAGCGTTGTTCTTTGTTGTAGTTTTTTATGTTTTGTTATATATATATGTTTTTTTTCTCCAATGAAATGACGTTTGATAGGAGCGTTGAAAATAGGACTTATTGGAGACACACGATCTGTGTGTGCCTGTTTGAATTAAATGCTTCAACATATATTGTCGTTCCAGAATAACGTCGTTGTGCTGCTGTTTTCAGTGATCGCCTGTGTAAACATACGCTCATTCCGTTTCAGATAAAGCTAAGAAATCCAAGCTTTCACTATGTGCTTTTGTTTTGTAGTTACTGATAAATCCGATATCCACCTGGTATCCACCAGTTAAAAGTAAATGTAATATCCAGCCACAACGAGGATTTCCTCAACTCATAACAAAATAACAAAAGCTGCTTGTTTGGGGGCGCTGTCACCCAAAACTGGCCACAACCAAATGTAATGTGTGGTTCTCAAGAAATTTCTGGTAAGCCCTGAAACGGAGACAGGAACAAATCAAACTGTTGTATTAGAAAGTTAAAGTTAAAGAGATTTATTAAAGAATCTTGATGGGAAAAGGTAAAATTCACAGAATACCACCTGACGGAGGCTGCTCAAGGAGTCTGAATCATCCTGACACAGTTCAGCCATTTATAGGTTAAAGAAAAGACAAGAACGTGTGCAGATTGTTCGGTCTTCATTACCCCCTCTCTAACACCAGAAATGAGCCACAGTTCACAGAAAGAGCTTGAATTTTCCAACAGCAGTGAGCACCTGCTCTTCCTCACCACTCCGTCTGCTCACCAGACAGTTTCCAGGTCGGGCTTTGCGTGTCTGTTTCTTCTGAAACAGCTCTTGTTTGTTGGGTTTTCATCCTTTTTCTTAACTTTCAGGTGACAGTGTGATGGTGAAATATCAGGACTATTTACAGATGAATGATTAACAGATCAGAAAATGAACATGCAGCAAGTAATGTACTGAGACATTAAATTTTCTGTGGGTAAAATGACTCAGAGGCTTTGTTCACACTGCAGACAAACAAGACCCAGTTCTGATTTTCTGCTCACAAGTGACCAATATCAGTCTGTTCTGTCTGTGAACCTTACTTTCAGGGCCTCGATCATAAGTGGTGCCTGATGTTTTATACGACCGCTTTATGCGTCACTGACGTGAGACTGACGTTACACATCCATGTGAAGAAAATGCTCCGTTCAAGTCTGGAGCAGCACAAAAATTCAGAGGACTTGACACAGTGCATTACTAGATCAGACTCACTGTGTTCTATGTCATGAGAACTGCTGCATGTCGAACATTGTTGATGAGCAGTTTAAACATCGCACTAACGCACTAAAGCTTACATAAATGACAAAATCAAGCAATTAGCAATAATAAAAAATGTATGTGAAAGAATTTTCTGGAAATGGGATAAAGAGTTTGAATAAGGCATGAAGTCAAAAAGACTCCTGCTTCATGCAATCACTGTGGACACACTGCGAGCAGAGGAACTGTTCTGAAGAGGCTGGACGACTTGACAGAGAGCCTCAAGCATTCAGGAACGAGTGAAGAAGGCATGCTTTTTATTAGACATCCCACTGGGGGTCTAGAATGCTCCAAGACTTCTTGGTCTGACTTCGAACACTGTCAAATAATTTTTCCGATTCCTTCGATTCAGGACTGTGAAATTGTTTTGCATCAGAAGTGAAATGGATTCAAAACTCAAGTTGTTTAAAGCTCTGTTTATGGAACGTGAAAATATATCAGACCTGCCAACCTTGGTGAAATTTTTTGAGTACCACTTGCCGGAACACTTGTCGACTGGGGGGGGGGGGGTCTCATGTGGTTCTTTAATTTATTTATTGGCAAAGATTTAACAGATGTTTTTCTGATACACATTACATTGCAGTTGACCGTACACGTTGTCCCCAGAAAAGAGCTTCAAAATGCTGCTACATGTCCTTTAACTAAGCATTTTTTGCTGTGTGTGCGCATGCGTGCGCGTGTGTGTTCCATTACTAAAACCTTTATAAAGCCGTGAATACGGTGTTTCAAATTAACTGGTGTCCTTGTTACCTGGTGACCGACTTCCTTTAGCACTTCCTGCTGCTGCTGCTAGTAGCCGCAGATGTTGAAATCAGACTCATAAAAGGTCTGACACGACTTTTTGTCTGGTTTTTAATATCTTTCAGCAACAAGGGACGTGAAAGAAACCCAGTCGCCAGTTAAAAGGGACTCAGTTATTCCAAAACACCGGCTCCGCTCCGGTTTCGCGACACTCCTCCTCCGCTAGTTAGCTGCTGCGTTCAGGTGACTGGAACTGCTGCGGAAAAGTGAAACTCGGTCGTTAACACGAAAGCAGCGGTGACAGCTGGACTCAGGAGGGACTCAGGAGACACGTGAAGGAAGCGAGGACAATTTGCACAAAGAAACGACTCTCAGACAGCTGTGAACCGGCTCTCGTCGTTCACTTGAAAGAGCCGTTCAAACGAACGACTCGTTCATTGAACGTCGCAGCACTACGAGGGTAGCACATGTGTTTCCTCCCGGTTCCATAGCTGCGGCGCACCAGCCTAATTTACCGGTATTTTTTTCAGCGTGACAAATACAATGTGTGCCGTGAATGTGTGACAACACACCGAAATGCGTGACACTTCAGAGCCCTGCTGCTGCATCGTGTTGTCAGACATGAGAACGTCCACGGTCCGCATTTATAACAGCGCTCACAGACGTCTGCAGCTTTTTGCGTAGTTTAATGAGGCGGAGCGTACCACCGTATTTTAATGTCAAATTGCGTACCTGCTACGCAAAATGCGTACAGGTTGGCAGGTCTGATATATTGTTTTTGTGTTCTCCTCTCACATTTGCACATTGTAACAGCTCACTGTCCGTTGGTGGGTGGCCACGCACATCTTCAGTCCTTTTAAATAACAAAAAACAAAACCCGCCACCTGGGGAGCCTTTTCAGACTCAACCCAAGGTGACACCAAAACACACACACACACACACACACACACACACACACACACACACACACACACACACACACACACACACACACACACACACACACACACACCTGAACCCCACCACGTCCTACCATCACACATGTCAAAAATTTGAAAATACAAAAGTTGAGAATGAAGTTGTTAAAATGCCAAGCCAGCAGTTGGAAGTGTGTAAAGGAATAGCGTCATATGGCTTTTAAAAAGTACTCATATCGGCACTCTTTATCAGAGAGTAGCTAAAGCTTTGGTGTTGTCCAAAGTGAGGTATCTCTTAAATCGCAAGGCACTAAGAATACTATATTGCTCTTTAATTTTGCCATATTTTATGTATTGTTTGGAGGTGTGGGGTAATTGCTATCCGACTCATCTAATGCAATTAGTCATTTTATAAAAAAGGGCCATAAGAATAATTAATAAAGTAGCTCCAAGAGAGCACACTACAAAAGTGTTTCTGAAGTCAGGATGATTAAAATTAAAGGATTTAGTTGATCTACAAACATTAATGGTCATGTATAAGGCACAGCAGTATCTGGTACCTCATCAGCTGCAAATGTTTTTTTTACATTAAACAGTGAAACAAGTAGAAGAAACTTGGACTGTAAACCGAGAGGTGTAAGGACAACTCTCAAAGAAATGTGTGTCTCTGTGATTGGTGTCACAAAGTGGAATTTATTAGACAGAACATTAAAATGCTGTTCAAACATGAATCGATTTAAATGCAAATATAAAGAAAAGACATTTATCCTATATGAAAAGGAATAAAATGTGTAAGTAGGTCCATATGTTTTTGAATGCATGCAAGTATGCTCTTATTATTTATTTTAGTAGTTACTTATGCTTTGTTTAGAATGCTTGAGGTCATCTAAGAGAAATTAACTGATTTTCTAAAAAGAAAGGGGTAGGAATAAAAAAGACTGGGTCTTCACCCTGCCCCTGTTCTTGTCATGGTATGTATGTGCACCTTGTAAAATGTAACTACTTGTAATTGTTGCTTTCATGTACTACCGTGGAGAAAGAATAAATGAAATGAAATGAAAATGAAAAGCTTAGGACTCATACTTGTCCTGGTATCGGTGCATCTTGACTTCACTGCGGTGTTCTCTCGGAAAGGGAGCTGCTGAATGGCTGTTTATTATCTTAGAACGCAACATTAATGGACATTTAGCAGGGAGTTATGGAAGACGCTGTGGGCTTGAAGATGAGGACCACTGCTGTTTGTATGAGAAACTCTTCATTCTGGTTCTTTGTTCACTAGAAATGATTCCCCTTTGTGATGCCGGAGATTAAGAAACACATGAATGCTCCAGCGGTTTTCATTATGAAGGGATTTTCACAGCATGATATCGATCAGCTTCCCTTCTTCGCTTGTCTGAATAGATAGAAAAATATCAGTCCCTACTTGAAAATGCTCGTTAATGTCCATTTATATTAGGAATGCACCATCACCGGCATCGATTATCGGGTCCATTACTGCACAGAGTACTCGCACTCCTACTCATGAAAGACTCCTGATACAACCCAGCGAGAACCACATGACGCCACGCGTTATCAACGTAGGTGGGTTTTCTTTACTGGGTAGCTGGTGGGTAGATTCTTTACTAGTAAGACAGAGCGTAAATTATGTAAACTGCTCAGTGGATCCAGCAGCACCAAGCTGTGCTACATGCTCAAGGGCTCCAGAGCTCACACACCAGCGATGCTACATGCTAAAGGGTTCTGGGGCAAAAAAAACGACCAACTTTCAAATCCACAAATAATGCAAAAATGTTCCTGTATCATTTCACCAAAAAGCAGCCTTTGAGTAATATTTTATTCCCCACAATAGTCTGCGTGGATGCTCACATCCCATCATGCATTGGAAATATATGAGAGCAGAAAGCCTGACATTTCGTAATGTCAGGGATCACTGTGAAAAGCCCTGAAATACTGAGCGGGTGTAACTTGGCATCCGGCCGGCCCCTCGGCCCCCCATCGTCTGTTAAAGCACGGCGGTTTATGGAAATGCCGACACCTTTTAATATTGATATGAAAGCTTCCTGTCAGGCTTGTCAATTACCTCTCGCAGTTTTAAACAAAAGGCTCTCAGCTGACCGGCGCCGCCGGGGAATATTAACGCTACATGCAGTAATTCTCCGGGAGCCGTTTACAAAGATTTGCTTCAAACAACACACCTGCCACTCAGGTTTAG
Source organism: Salarias fasciatus (assembly GCF_902148845.1). Taxonomy (NCBI): domain Eukaryota; kingdom Metazoa; phylum Chordata; class Actinopteri; order Blenniiformes; family Blenniidae; genus Salarias; species Salarias fasciatus. Next base: position 26,529,909 of record NC_043756.1, read on the forward strand.
AGAGACAATGCTGGCTTTTCCCACATCGACGTCCAGCGTTTTTTAAGGTGATCACAGGGGATTTGTCCTAATCCAGATATTTTCCTTGTCATTGTGTGGGGAAAATACAGAAGTGATCCATTATGGGACCTGAACAAAAGCAACAACGGAGGCTGAGACAAAAGGCAGCTTCAGTCTTTCAGCCCGTTTGGGCGATGAGAGCATTTCTTTAGCATCGCTGCTCAAAGCTGGGAAAAGAAACATTTAAATGACATGATTGCAGCTGAAAAGAGATTATGTACATGGAATAGGTGAAAGGTACACCAGATATGGTGTGATTACAAAAACTAATCATGCAGGAGTGCAAATCACTGCCACTCTACAAAAGCAACTAATGACCATCATCCTCAGCCTTTCACAGTTGTAATCAATTAAACTGGCTTCAGAAAGGAGAGCAGGAGGAAATGTCCTTGAAACACAATCTGATATTGTGCAGTCATAAAATGAGCAAAAGTCACATTTAGATGGAAATATAACCATCAAGGATCAACTGACCTGTTTTAAACCACTGAACAAGTACAAGTAATAAACTTATTACAACTTTCATACATTATTGTTTGTATTTTAGGTGACAGTCAGAATTAAAATTGGAAGAATTCTCGACCTTTAATCCACCATTTAATGTTGGTGCTGAGGAATAAATATCGAGTGTGTGCTGGTAAAACTTCATTCTGCTGTGTGAACAATAATCAGCTCCGTGTGGCAGTGGACCCAGAAAACCTGGCTCACTCTGTTTTGCTTGCAGCTCCATTCCAACTTTGATCAGTTCTCCATTTAATTTAAACCTCGGATAGATTGAGTGCTATTCAGCTGAGTCTATTCCACTTATCAGGGCTGGCACCATCCTTCCAAGTAATATGAGTATGCTAAGGTGGAAATGATGAAGCGCCTGAAAGAAATCCATAAATTCAACTTCTTTGAGAAGACAGCAACCCCATTAATCAGAAAGATTTACTGCGTCACACCCGGCCTCTGTTTTTACCGCTGCCAGAGTCCACAGCCTCTTCATCTGACTCATCAAATAGCTTTTTTTTTTTCCTCCATGTGAATGCAACTCATAAGTCAACAGCGAATGTCTCTGAGTGTTGACCATGAAGTCCATTCATAACTCACCTTTTATAGCAACAAATCAACGATCACAAGAACGAAGAGCTGGATGAATAAGAACTTTGAAAGGTATCCGCATGACTTGCACGCATGGAAGTTGCTTATTAAGTTAAAAACCTTTGCTTTGTGAGGAATCTCAGTCGAAGTGTGTGATGAATAAACGCTTCCTGCTCAGACCTGCGATGCCTGCAGGGCCGCGATGAGACTTTAACTCTGATCGTCTCCCACATAACTTTCTGTGGTGACTGGGAACCATCATTCTGTGAATTATTTCAGCATTAACTCCACCACAGTCTGTATCCTGGTGTTTTAATGTTGGAAGCTTCATCATTTTTAAGTCCATTTGACAAGTCAAAGGAGTGAAAGGACGACAGTAATTAAAAACTTAATTGTGGTTGAATTTAATGGAGACCAGCTGGTGACAGGGTCAAGGTATTTCTCATGACATCTCACTGTTGCAACTCCTTCCCACTCTAAAGGGACCATGGCTTATTGATTAGACAATGAAGGCTCAATGACACAACGTCGAATCAGCAGAAGTGATGAAGAGTGAAAGTGAAGCTGCATCGTCGCACCATTTCATTTAGACAGCCTCAGAAGTTCTGTCTTTACAACACTGTAAAACACAAGTTGTTCTGTTGAGCCCATTAACGCCTCTCGGTCTCCACTCTTCAAGGTTGCCGCTAATGGCAGCTTTCGCTGACTGTATAAGAGTGTGATGGTCTCACAGCCGGCGATAAACCGACAGACAGCCAGGGCCTTGATGTGAAGCTTTATATAATGTTGACTCGCTGGATTTTGGCAGCGCTGCGTTCTTTACGCTCATCACCATCATAAAGAGGGTTATTAGAGGGGTTGGAGGCTGCCGGCTGTAGTGTTTATTGATATTTTATAAACTGCTTCAATGGCAACATCACTCAACGTACAATACTGAAATTGATGGTGATGTTTAGTGATCAGATGGATTTCTAATGTTCCATCTTTCATTTGCTTAGAAAGAATATAGAGAGCCTGCAGCTTTTTGGGGCTGCATTACTCTTTAATTGTAATTTGAAGGTCACCAGGTGGAGTAGTGGTTAGTCCTGTGGCCTCACAGCAAACTTTTCCCTGATTCGAGCTCAATCCTGGATATCTCCTTGTCTTCAGGCTCTCAGCTTTCCTTGTAAAGTCCTAAAGCTTGTGTTTGAGGCCAAGAGATGGCTCTAAAGCCCTGTTTACAAGACAGTGTTTCAAGTAAACGCACATCAATCTGGTGTTTTCGTTTCAGAAAAGTTTCATATTAACAAGGAAAAGTTTTAAGTGTACCGGAGAAAACGGTGTGTTACGCTGCCCGTGGATGTCGCGCTTTGGAAAGGCTAAACTAACGCTTTGTTGCTTTGCTAAACTTTTGTTTACCTCTAAAACTTGTGGATCGTCCTGCTTTTCGGAGCAGCTTGTTCAGGAGAACTTTTGTGGGATCTCTGCTCTTGTGAACTGTTCGGTGGGTGCCGTGTTCCCACGAACCGTTTCCTCTGGCGCCGCTGCGGCATGGATGTTTATTGATTGCTTTCACCCGCTGAGGACGGCATTGGATGTTGTTTTCATTTGTTTAACTCGCTGAGGACATCACAGGACTTCTCCAAGAGTCGTTTTGCCCCGTTAAACAGACAGCTACCCTAAAGTTTTAAAGTGCATTCAAAGGAGTGCAAAACAACAATTTCAGAATACAGTCACTTTTTTTTGTTTTGTTTTGTTTTTTAAGCATTGACGTGGTGTTGTTATAAGCCAGCTCCGCTTGGCAGTGCAAACTTTGCACCGAGCTCTTCCCTTTTTTCGTTTAAAGTTGTCCCAAACTTTTGAAATTTTCTGGTGTTTTCTTTGTTGTCCTTCCTCCTTTTCACCACCATTTTCATCCTTCTGCTCTTCAACGCCCCGAAATGCGTCGAACACGGCGTCTCGTCGCTGGTGGAACACGCGTTCAAATTTGTTTTCAATTGTATTTTCGCGCAAAAACTCTGAAAGCATTTGGCGGTGTGAACGCAGCTTCTCGCGTCGTTTCACCGAGCTGTGCTCCATCTGCTTGCTCCGACATGTCCGTGCGGCTTACACTCACGTGCGGAAACATGCTGCGCTTAAGTTCCGGGCGCTACACGCTAGCGGTTTTACGGTAGTTTCACTGCACACAATTAATAAACGAATCCTCGAAGCAAAAGAATTTAATTCGAAGCTTTTTTTATAATCGAATTATTCGATTTATTCGATGAATCGTTTCAGCCCTACTGTGCAGTCACTAGGCTAGTTAGTTGTATTACTGTGCTTTAGTCTGGCCTAGCCTAGGATTTTAGAATGTAAGTACACGAACTGGGGCACTGTTCATAGCAATAAAGCAGAACAGCGTTACATAAACATGATGTTGTGTACATGGATGCTGAAAAGGATGCCAGACCACAAGGTGGCGTTTAGTTATGAAAACATGCAGTAACAGTTTTTACGGCCATTTCCATGGAGACAGACTCAAAGCATTCTGGACGCCACGCTGTTAAGATTACAGTCGTAAGATTACAGTCGTTCTGAAGTTACTGATCAGGAATTGTAACCATGTGTTCATTTAAAAATATATCTAAATACATATTTCTTCATTTTTTGTTTGAGATTCTTGGACAAATTTCAGGCATCTTTCTTCTGCTGCATCGTCCACATGATGACGGAGATCAGTGCAGTTTGAAAACATTCTCTCTGTGACTCACAGCACATCTTTAAGCGAACAGCCAAAATTAAACAACGTCATGTAAACATGGCCGCCGTGTGTCTATTTTTCTCTCTAGTGAAGAAACCGATCGTGGTTCATTCCTTCGAACCCTCCTTTGAGATGATAAATGTCTGAATAAACATGTCTGCTTCTAAACAAACAGACAGTCTAAAGCAACAATCAATAAGCTAAAGCTAAATAAAGGAAAATGTTTCCTTTTTTTGTGGCTGCAGCTGTTTGTTTTAATCAATACCCTCAGCAATCTGACTTTTAACATCCGAGTACATTTAACAAAATATTTCAAGGTTCTTGTAAAATACACCACTTGAGTTATTGTGTTAGGAGATTTCTGCCTTGGACTGTTTTACTGACACATCTCCAGAGCAGTGATTTCAGTTGAAGCTCTCAGTTTTATTAGTACTACATTAAGTTCGTGAGAAGAGTTGAGTGGAAGAAAGAGTTCAACTCACAGCTGAGCGAGCCTGCAGTCGGTGAGAAGCCTGAAGCGGCGACATCCACACATTTCCTCCAAAACTTTGCTGAATGGGGATTTATTGAACGTTTGTCAATAAGAGAATAAAATCTACACAAAACAAAACTTGTGTCATTTTTAATACAGCTGAGGATAAAACTATGACTGGAAGTTTTACAACAACAGGTGCAACAACTGAAGGTCAAATATGAAGACTTAAAGGTAAAAATGACAACTTTTCAAGTTTTTTGCATTTCCCTTTCAGAAAAGTTTTGCATTTACACGTGAACATCAGAAACACTGAAAAAGATGTTATCATCACATTGCACCACTAGTTGGTGCTGGTGTTTGTTTTAGTAATGAAACCACACAGACATGCGGCAGAGAACAATACACAGATATTCATATTGACAGAGGACCAAAAACCTTTAACTGTGGTCGTGGTGTGTGTGCACAGTTGTAGTGTTTCACAGATTTCCCTTGTTAGCATGGAGACAGAGTCAGTACTTTCCAGAAAAGTTGCACTTTCACTTGTTACTAGAGTTAGAGCATTTCCAAAATCTTGTACTTTCAGTGGCTCTGAGGACTGTTGTTGTGTAAACAGATGTCTAAAATGCTGTGAAAGGTTTATATTTTCACTTGAAAACATTGTGTAAGCAGGAGCCTCTGCTCATTATGCTTTTATTTTAGTTGGATGTTGTTGACATCAAAACTTCAGATAAATCATTCACGACATGATGCCTCATTGATCCCACTGGGACAGGTTTAGTCCCAGGCTGACAGGTTGTAGTGCCCCAGGGGCTGCTGGGGATCAGGGGCCTTGCTCCAGGACACTGCAGCCAGCTGTGGGATTCCAACCTGAAAATCTCTCTGCACAAGGTTGTTTCTCTAACCTCAAGGTCCCAAGAGTTACTACTGCTCAGCCTGGCCATGCAGCCTCAGAGATTTGTGGGTAATGCTCAGTGGTTAATCAGCACATTCTCACACTCTTTGGAAACAAAAAGGTTTCCTCAAAAAATATATCGCATACTGACCCGGACACAGAGACTTAGAGATTGTAATCACCCTGAAGCTAAACCCCATTCGCTGCTGCCTCCTGTAAACTGTCCAGTCGTCACTGCTCCTCTGCAATCAGAGCAACGAGACGAAACATTAAAGTGTAATAGAGAGCAAAATGTCAACACTTTCAATCTCTGCTGACTTCCTATCTCATTTCCAACCTCAGCTACGATTTGGCAGAGTCCGCAAAGGGTGAGTAATCCCCCGGCGACGTCCGCCACCGCTCCGGAGCTCCACCGTGGCCTCGGCTCCACAGTCTGAGCCGCGTTTTTAATAATTAAATTCAATGTTCTTTTTACAACCCTCGCCGCAGAGAGAAGCAGGAGTCGAAGGCGAGCGTGTTTGTGTGTGAGAACAAACCTCTTAAGCTTTTAGCGTTCTGCCCTCACACTCTTCGACAGGATGAAAGAGAAGCGCGGCTCAAGGATTCTGGAAACTCTCATCTTCCTCCTGGATGAAGTGAGTGGCAGTCAAATCAAAGCGCGCAAACAAACTTTATTGTGTTTGCCTTCATGTGACGACTCGTTTTGTTAATACGAACTGCGCCGTCTGTTCTGCTCAGGGCTCGATGCTTTCTAACACAGAGCTCCACGCTTCAGTCCAGGTCAGAAAAAGCTGATGTTTTGGGTTAAGAATGAAAACCTCTGCAGTGACATGATGATAATCAGTGATGGGCAGTAGCGAGCTACAAGTAGCGGCACTAGTAGCTTTAGTTCCATTTTTCTGTAGCGAGGCGGCAGCGCCGCTCCATTTGAGTCAAGTAGCTCTTTCTGTAACGAAGCTAATTTTAGAGCCAGCAGCGACAGAAGCTACACATTACCCGCTCCCGCAGGCGTAAAACTGTCGTTGTGTCCTTGGGCAAGACACTTCACCCACCTTGCCAAAGTATGAAAGTTGTGAGAGTGAATGGTTGGTGGTGGTCGGAGGGGCCGATGGCGCAGATTGGCAGCCTCGCTTCCATCAGTCTGCCCCAGGACAGCTGTGGCTACAGTAGTAGCTTACCACCACCCAGTATGGAGAGAATGAATAATACAATGTTAAGCGTCTTTGAGTGTCCAGAAAAGTGCTATATAAAACCAATGCATCATTCTTCTTCTTCTTCTTATTATTATTATTATTACTGTCGTGTCGAGTGTCCAGAAGAAGTCGGCTGAATAAAGTTTTGTGTGTGGGGGAAAAAAAATCTACGTGATTGGTTGGTTTGCATATGACGACTCACAGTTGAGTAAGGTTACCCAATCAGAGGCAAGATAAGGCGGGTCATGCCACTCCAACCAGGAAGCAGAGTCCTACACCCATATTACCAAACGCACATGTGAATTGACGATGAGTGAAAACAAAACAAGCAAAAGGGACGGAAGAACAACCGGATAATGGCAGAGGCAGAAAGCACTTGTCCCTCTGCTGACAGGAGGCTTGTTGAATTGTTTGCAGTTTGTTTTTTAATAAACGGTTGTAAAAAAAAAAAAAAAAAAAAAAAAAAAAAAACAGTAGTGGTACTGTAGCCAGTTACTTCTGCACTGTAGCTTGTAGCTTAACTTGCTACATTTTCCAAGTAGCTTGCCCATCACTGATGATAATTCTATTCATTACCAGAGTTGTAACCTGGTGAGGTTTCACTGGCGACAGCTGTTGGATACTTTTCAAAGAAATAATGGAGATTAGAAGTTACTGCTAATAGAAAGTAGCTACTTACATTGGGAAACAAACTTAGAGCACTGAGTTTAATTGTGAGAACTTAATTAGGTCCGTCTTAATGATGCATGCAGTTTTATTATTGTGGAGTTGCTCAGCTGTCAGCACAGTGTGGGTCAGCCTAATGACTGATTCACTCAGCGAGCTCGGCTGAAGTTAATAAAAAGAGGATGCTGCATATTCTGGAGGCTTGAGTATCTTGAAAAAGAGTCTTCTCAGACCCTGTTAACACAACTTTTCAAATGAAATGCATCATTCTTAAGTTTTCACTTCACAAAAGTTTTGCATTTTCACAAATGTTTTATGTCTGTTTATATTGAAACAGCAAAAACTGAAAAGAATGTAGTTTTCAAGTGAGGAAAGTAAAGGATGCTGTCAGTTATTTTTGTAATGTAACCACACACACATGCTGCATAGAACTATGAAGGAGTACACTGACATTCGTATGGACAGATGATGGAGTTTCATTGCTATTCTAGACGACCCTCAACTCTAAAACAGCCAAGTCCAGGAGAAAATGGACTGGGAGTCATGACACCCAGAGTGTTTTCAGTTTTTGATAGAGGGTTTAGTTAGTTAATGCTTGATGCTAATATTTTTTGCTTTAGAGACGTGTCAAAGTCATTGGTTCGTTTGAAATGTTGCTTCTCTAAAACCTTGTTTTCTCTGTTTTTTGGTCAGAGACGGGTGTTTTTGGTGAAACCACCCCATGTTCTATGACTGATTGCTAAAGAATGATGACAGGTAGGAACAAACTTTTTACCTGACAAAAGAAGAGAGTCTACTAGGAGGACTTGCAATATCAATCAAAATTCTCTGAAAACAGCTGGCAGCCAATGAGTGAAGCAAACAGGAGTTTAGTAAAATAGTAACCAAGCTTGTCTTATTTAAAAAAGATAGTGTACTAACGCTGTCACTGAAGTTAATAGTTAGGAGTTTCAGTACTGTAGTTAATTTCTAATGTCTCATCCACTAAATGATCATCAGACTGTATCTGCATCATGTGGGCAAAAAGGGCAAGACCTTAGGCTACGTTCACACTGCAGGGCTTAATGCTCAATTCGGATTTTCTTGTGAAATCTGATTTTTTTTGCGAGTTTGTTCACATTTACAATAAAATGCGACTTGTATGTGATCTCCCGTCTGAACGGAATACCACCCAAAAGTGTCTCGCATGCGCAGAAGAGGACATAACGACGTCACGCAACAGCGCGCTTGTGGATATTATGATTATTTTTCCTCTCCATTGTCTTGGCGCTGTAGAGTTTAGTGAATGAGAAGGAAGAGAGCCAAGTTTTTGGCCATGGCGTTTTGTGGGGCAGTGGCAGCAACATCCGTCCAGAGAAACGCAGCCAGGAGTGGTGGGACAGTGATGAGAGGCTTTAATGAAACGGAGTTCTATAATAATTTTCGGATGACAAGAACTCCCTTAATGTACGTCTGTGAGCGCCTTTTTTTAACACTCACGGTGAGACACACGTCTTTGGCGCCCCATATCGTGACGTGTAGGTCGGATAAATGCGACCTGGCCGTTCAGACTGAAGTCGCATGGCAAAAGATCAGATATGTATCGGATTTAGGACCACATATCCAAGTGGCCTGGGTCGCATTCGAAAAAATCAGATCTGTGTCGTTCAGACTGTCATGAAAAGATCCGATACAGGTCGCATAGGGGCAAAAAAAATCGGATTTGGGTCACTTCAGCCTGCAGTGTGAACGTAGCCTTAGCTGTGTGGATGCAGCTGTGCTAAAGATTTGTATTCCTCTTGCTAGCTGAGACTGCAACATTGTTGAATGTTCAGGAGGCCTGGAGGCACGAGAGCAGAAAAACCACATCAGCTGTGACTTGTATAACACACATGAACATCCCATTAAAAGGACCAGATGATGTTTTTCAGATATTGCACATATATTCAAGGCTCACCACAGCCATGGCGACTTATTTCAAGCTGAACTGCGGTCATTTTTACACCGGACGCCCTAACAGCTATAGGGTAACCGCTGCATTACCACAGAGACAGAGCTCAAGTGTTTTTAAAAAGTTTCGCTTTCAGTGGCGCTGAGCGTCGTTTTCGTGTAAACAGACACCCAAAAAATAAGTTTTCTGTTTTCACCTGGAAACCTGGACATGTAAACAAGTCCAGAGGTAAAAACGAATCCTTTTAGTCAACGATCAGTGATTTAGGTTTGATAACAAAATCTTAATTTGCAGATATTGTAAGAAATTATTATTCGCCTTCTGTATTTCTGCTTTAGTTGAGGAAACTGTAGGAATAACTGCTGGTAAAAGCAAGATTAAATGTGACTGCATAAATGTTATCTCATGAGGATTTAATATGTTGCTTGCATGTCTGAAGGGAATGTGTTTGTCTGAAAAACAAAGGCTTTTCACCGTTGGCTTCATCCTCAGTGTAAACACTCCAGGTTTAGGTAGATTCCCCATCAACCCACCTGATCTGCATTTCTTCTTCCGTTTCCTTTGAGAGTCGCACGTTGCTTCTGCAATTCAAAGTTCAAAGAGAAGCGAGGTCAGTCTGGTATCAGCGTCTGAAGCCAAGAGACACACTTTCTTTGAAACCTGTATATATTTACAGCGTTAATCTTTCTTTCAATCTCTTTAATGTTCCATTACAGAAACAAGCTCTCCGAGCCTCGCAGGACTTGTCAGAGTGCTTTCAGGGAAACAACAGTACGGGCTTTTTAAAAGTCAAATATAAGTATTGAAGTAGTTTGTTGCCACACCTTGTACTTCCATCTCCAAAACAGGAGAGGCGCAGGGACAAAGGTACCCTATCAGGAAAAACAAGAAGCCATTTGCTAATGGAGTTTAAACTGGATTACACGACACTGAAGGTCAGTCTCCTCCGTCACAGGGCAACACTGAGCTGATAAAGTTTACTGGCACTCCTCCGGTGATATATTTAGACTTTAGTAAGATCATCCACATTTAACAGACATATATCGATTGGACACGTATGGATTTATTACATTGGTGTATTTTTGCTTTTAACATCCTGTTTGTAGAAAAGCAACAATGTTCAGACAATCGTGATGGGTTTATTGATGTCTATTTTCATGGTTTTGTAATCGAAATCATGCTACACCACATCATCTTCACTGAATCGAATGAGTCGTGTCTTTAACGAACACGTACATTTCTGTACGACCACGCTTCTCTTTGGTTCCAGTGTCAGTAAATACATTTAATACGTTACATTAAGGAAAACGTATCGAATGTGTTTGAGTAATATCAGCCTGGCGTGAGTCTCGCTGCCTCGTAGCAGCTGTGGCGCTTCCATTATACCTCGAGAGATTCCAGCGGTTCAAAGAAGTGACAGAAGTTTTAAAAGCTTTCCAGTGTAATGGAGTAATATGTGAAGCAGTGCAGGCCTCCTATCTTCTCGCTGAATTGTTTCATCGTTCGGCAGATAAGTAATTCATCTGTGCTGTTCTCAGGGTCATCTCCTTTTGAATAACATCTCAGGAGGAGGCTGCTGGAGAATATCTACTCCGTGCAAGGCAGCTATCTCCACGCTGTAATGAGATGCTACTTTGTTCCCTAACTTTCATTACTGCCCCTGAAACTCGCTTCAGAGTATCTTTAAGTGTTCCCAGCAGTGAAAACATGTGAAAATAATCATCTGGTGGCGAGTTGCAATCAAAAACAGAATGCTTGTGAATGAAACGATGAAATAGCTTTTTTTTTTTTTTTTTAACTTTGCACAACAAAACTTCATAAAACTTCCAAACAGAAGTGCAATTTTAAAAAGAGATTCTTTTTCAGTAGCCTGAAACATTCCTGATAAATGTACCTTTGAAGGAAAAGAGATTTCATTTTTTTGTCAAAACACAAAATTCTGAAATAATGTCAGGCGAAAGCGAAACACACTTTGAATAATTATCAAGGTTTCCCTGAACCTGCAGTTCCTCCCTGACTCCCCTGTGTGCCTCCCTCTCCTCTAGTGTCCTGCTCTCCATCTGTGTCTCACCTCAGTGGATCAATTATCCAGTTAACCTGCTGTCATCCTCCTCTTCCGTGTGTTTTTGCATCCCTCATGTCTTCACTCTCAGTTTTGGACTTTACTATACTTACATCTGTCTGCCTGTTTTCAATAAACCTTTGAGAACGTCAAAGTGAGTCTGCCTTTGAGTCCACCTGCTGATCCTGACAATAATCATATTCATAATGTTCTGAAATGTTCACACTACAGTACACAAATACTATCAAGAGTCTGGTCACCTGGTGTGTTTTATGTTTAGATACTAATAGATGCCCCATCGAAATGACTTGAGATGTTTTATCAACAGGTTTTGAATGGAGTTTGGCTCAATCATGCACACACTTTGGAGAGCACAGATTTGGTTTCTCTTCCCTGATTAGAGGAATATTCATATAATCTTCTGGGTTAAAGGGTTCTTTTTTTCCCCATCGTCATTAAGCATTTTAGTGTTTTCGTTTCAGAAAAGATTTGCATTTTAAAAACGATGTCTGCGTACACGGAAACAGCAGGAATGCTGAACGCCATGTAGCAGTGTTGGAAATATAAATGCAAGACATTACTGTAGCTTCAGTCTTGTTTCAAGGCCAACTTTAGCGTTACGTGCTCCTCGGAGGTTTTCACTGAACAATAGCAGCAGAGACGTTTTGAACGTGCTCATCAGATGAGTCACACGCTCGCAGTCCTCGCTCGTCTCTGCAGCCTTGCATGTGGGGAATGTAAGAATTGATTAATTACAGGGCAGCGATGTACACAGGGGAGCGACTGAAAGAAACAAAACCAAACAGCATCTGCATGAATATCAGAAATATGAGAACTCCCCTCAAAGGTCTGCATTAAAAAAAAAAAAAAAAAACACATGACAGAGATGGATACCATATAAAAAGAAACAGAACAGGAACAGACTCATTACTGCAGCGAGAAGAACACACAAGAGAATAATAACACTGCCGCCTCCCTAATGACACCATTACTGGGAGTAATCATCTGAATATACATTCAGACACACTGCTTGTTTCCGCCGAGGACTAAGAGCATATCTCGAGGTTTTGAGCTACAGTCAGACATTCTTCTGAACCTGTTGGAGTCATCTGTGCCTCGGTTTCCTCTTTTCACGCGTCTATTAGTCATGAGTCTGCGGCTCGGAGGAGCTGTCATCACAGTGAGAGTGGGAAGACAGTATCGGGTTATCTCTCCTTGACCGGCCGGGCAGATGGATGGGCCCATCACGGCGGGTCGGACACCTCTCACTGCAGTTTACAGTGGATTGGATGGAAAGTGGCCGTTTTAATTTATCATTTATTTCCTAGATAAAACAGAAAGCGAGATTTTTGTTTTAATAGCTGTTCTCGGCAGTGGAGAAAAAGGGGAATTGGAAGTGTATTCGATTTTCACAATGCTTCCCCCACGTCCGGTCTGGGGAGATTAACTATCAACGGCATGATGGATCGCTCAGGTTGGAGTCTGTAGTTGAAAGATGATGAATCATTACCCCTGATCCGGGGAGGAGCGGCGCTTCCATGTGCCTTTCATAGGTCACTAGCCTCGAGATGCTCCTACTTTAGCTTTGAATACTGTGAAGCCGCTCAGCACTCAGTGTGTTACACTTCATCTGAACACAACGTTGGAGAGGGGATGTGTCTTTACTACCACTTTTTTAAAGGATTAGTCGGAGTGCTAACCTGTGGCTACCTGCCGATACCCAGAGTTTGAACGAGTATAGTGAGGAGAAAGATCAGGTTTAATAAATAGACTTTTGATGCATATATTACCTTTTAGATTGTTTTATTCTAATTTGAATAAAGTCAAAACACGCATGCCAAAATAAAAAAGCTTTGTAGCATCTGACAGTAAATAAATTATCAATCACTTCTCTCTTTCTGTCAACTTTAAAATCAGCTCATACAACCCATGTGTAGATTTAGAGTCTGCAAGCAGGAAAATCCTTCATCCAACACCGCTGGACTCTTTCAAATGGTGCAAGACAGATGTTCAGCCTCTTTTCAGGTTATTGCTTGGTAAAGACGTCAATGTGACTAATTTGGTTGAAGAGAGGAAGAATTGCCTGCAGCCTCTTCTATGTGCAGCTGTAATGCAACATTTTTTGCAACTTGCTGTTGCTTTTGCCTCCTCAATTCAAGGACCTCTAGTACCTGAAGGACACTGTAGAAAAACAAGTAGCATTAAGTTTAAAGGGCTTCAAAAAAGTTCTCAGTTTCTGTCAAGAGTCTCCATGACATCAAACAGCAGCACCAAGTGTTTGTGAGTGAAAAAGCTAAATGTGGCTGCTGGATACTTCTGCACGTCTAAAGTAAAGTAAAGTAAAGTAAGATGCATTAAAGACCATATCAGCGTCATGCTTTCCAGAAGTCCTGTTCATGTTAACTTAATTCCCAACATTGATGCTGCTTGGGATTATTTCTATACTGAGGTACTGCGAGTTATTGACAAGCATGCCACTTGGAAACTCATTAAGGTTAAAGGTCATCACCTTCCCTAGGTAAATGGTGATCTTATTAATCTTTTCAAACAGAGAGATAGGGCTTGGTCCAAACATAAGCTTACACAACTTTCGAGTGATTGAGAGGAATACAAACGGTTTAGAAATATATGCACTACACAAACACGAAATGCTAAGGCCAGTTATTACAGGAAAAGCCTGTCAAATGATCTCAAAAACCCTAAACAATTCTGAAGGAAAATTAATAATTTAATTGGTAAATCTGATAATACTATTAACAATATGAAATTTAAAGGTGCTGTAGGCAGGATTTTGCTAGTCAGAGCTAATTTTTCTGTGTTTTCTTTGGATTAAATGTTAGAGTATCCATTGATAATCCTTTAGGAGTGTAGCATAATTGCACTACCGCGAGGGCGCAGCGTTTCCATCTGTCTCTGTTCTGAGCTGAAAAGGAATCTCAACAGCTCCAGGTATCTTTGACCAATCAGAAGAGCCCCTGAGGCTCTAACCGTGATTGGTCGAGGGGCGTTCGTCACACGTTCTTGTGGGAGGGGCTTAACTTGGTTAGGGCTTGATGTCAGAGAAAACAAGACAGGATTGGCTATGCTGGGTTTCAAATCGCCATCTTGCTTAGGTAAACCTAAGCAAGATGGCGGAGATGCTGAATCCTGCCTACAGCACCTTTAATAATGAGATAAACGATCCTGTCGTAATTGCCAGTGCTTTTAGTTTGCATTTCTCCCAAACACCAAAGGTACATTGTTCACCATCCTGCACTCCTTTCATTTTGAAGTCTCAGCCCTGTAATAGCTCTTTCACATTTGGGCAGGTCAGCCCAGCAGATGTCTTGCAGGCCATTGGCAAGCTGTCTGCTAATAGTGGACCTGGCCCTGACGGCATTGAGGCTAAATTTTTAAAACTTGCTTCGTATGTGCTCTCATCCCCATTGGCGGTCCTTTTCAATATGTCATTCGACACCAGTGAAGTGCCTCTTGCTTGGAAATGCACTAAAGTTATCCCATCGCATAAAGGAAGTGATATACAAAATTTGAATAACTATAGGCCTATTTCAATAATTAACTCTGTTTTAAAAATCTTTGAGAAAATTATTTTTGATCAATTATCAAGCTGTCATTTTTGTAATAATTTATTGTCTCACTGCCAGTCAGGTTTCAGAAAACATTTTTCGACTAACACTGCTCTCATGAAATCTAGAAATGATATATTTTTTAGTTTTGACAATAATATGAGCACCGGTGCCATTTTTTTAGATCTATCCAAAGCTTTTGATTTCGTGGATCATTATTTGCTTCTGGATAAACTGCAGGCCATTGGCCTCTGTAGATGATCTCTCTTATGGTTTAACTCTTACCTCCATCATCGTTGCCAGTGTGTTTCCTATAGAGGCAGTCTGTCAAATTTTACAAGCATCGACAAAGGCGTTCCTCAAGGCTCTTCTCTTGGGCCTTTACTGTTTTCCATCTTTATTAAGGACATGCCACTTTGCTGCTCAAGCTGTGATATTCATCTATATGCTGATGATACAGTTATTTACTGCTCTAAACCAATCCTCTCTGATATTAATGTTTCTTTACAACATGACTTTGACTCTGTGCAGCAGTGGCTGTCAGTTAATAAATTACTTCTTAATAAATCTAAATCTTATTCCATGCTGTTCTGGAGAAAATGCCTTGGCCACAGGTGAAAAAAATCTTAAATTGCATTTTCTTGACTCTTCTCCTCTTGAATCAGCTGATAAATTTAAATACCTTGGTGTTTGGTTAGAACCTGATCTCTCTTTCAAAACTCACATACGTGCTACTATCTCTAAGCTCAACTATCGTTTAAAAACATTATATAATTCTACAAATTATTTTAATTTTCAGGTCAGGAAGATAATAGTCACACAACTGTTGCTTCCTATTTTGGATTATGCTGATGTCATTTATGTAAATACAACTGAATCTTGTTTGCGTTCCATTGATGTCGTTTTCAACAGTCTGTCATTTTGTCCTTTGCTGCCCTTATAGGACACACCGCTGTGTCATGTATGAGCAACTGTCTTGGCTTGCACCCTCTGCCAGAAGACAGTACCACTGGCTGCAATTTATTTTCAAAAGTATTTATCTTAATTTCCCCTATTATTTAAAGCAATATCTAGTGCTCTATAACTCCCAGCATAACTTACGTCACAATGAACAAATGTTCTTTATTGTTCCGAGAGTTAAGCGTGAAGTAGGTAAACATGCATTCTGTGTTAGGGCCCCTAATGACTGGAACAATCTTCCTGTATCTATTCGTTCTATAACTTTCCGTAGTGCTCTATTCACACATCCTCAAAATACTTGCCATTGTTTCTAGTTTGCTCGAACGGCCATAAATGACTTCTACTGATCTTTAAGTTTTGTTGTAAATACTTTGCTTTGCACGATCATAAATGAACTTTGCCATGTGATTGATTTTTTTTTCTTTCTTTTTATTTCTGTTGTAATTACTTTGTTTTGTACGATCATTTTTGTTGATTTAATTTTTTGTTGTGATGTTGTGTTTTGACTATGTTTCACTATGTTGTGCTGACTTTGATGGGTGGAGAGAGGTGAACATTCAGAGCTGGTTTGTGTGTATGTGTGTGCGTGTGCTGTTTCGTTTTTGCTTATTGTCTCTTATTATTATTATTTTATTTTTTTCCTTTTATTTGGTTTTTTTTGTCTTTTCTTATTATTTATGTGTATATACTTTATCTTTTCATATGTATATTTAATTTTGCTATCTTTAATTTTGTTACGCTACTCTGCTCTTTATGTTGTTATGAATCTGAGGATCCCCTCGAAAACGAGATAATTTATCTCAAGGGATTATTCCTCGTAATAAAGAACTATTAATGTGTCTGAGGGCCCTTTGGCAATGCTTTCAAGTGAAAGAGGAAAACCTTTGTTGCCTACTGGGGGTCTGTTTACACAACAATGGTGATCGAAGCCTCAGTTTGGAAACGGGGAAAAACACAACTTTTTAAAACACTGCTATTGGAAATGTGCACCAGGGCCCTTGTAGCAATTTCCTCCAGAGTGTCATGACTCCCAGTCCACGTTCTCCTGGTCCTGGTACAGACTCTCCTGGACTTGCTAGTTTCAGAGTTGACAGTCACTGTAGTAACAATCCAGTTTGATGGTCTGTCTGTATGAATTTCCATGCTCTTCCATTGTTAATTTTTAGAGTGTATTGTTCTCTGCAGGATATGTGTGTGGTTTCATTACTTGAAACATAGTGTTTTTACTTGAAACCAGTAAATGTGACCTCAAAATGTGTAACTACTAAATGTACTGAGATTAGATTATAGCGTTACCACCTAGTGGCCAAACAGGAAGGTGCAGCTGGTATCAACTCAACTGGATGGTTGAGGGAGAGAAAAATGTCAGAGATCATCATTCCCTGTGCACAAAAAAACATGTAAGATGCTTTTCTTTTGAGTGAGAATTTTAAAATTTGCAACACAGCATGTTTATATTAACAGAAATGCAGTTTATAATGTATATTGTACGCTTCATGTATAATCCACAGGCATATGGCTTCAGCCTCACTAAGAAAATCACTGTTAGACCTGAATGAGTCACATTTTGAATTTGATCCCCACTAATCTGAAAACCTTTCCATTTCCAAGACATTCGGGTCAATTTCTCATTGACTCAACACACTGTGACCTTTAATTCTGCAGCTGCTGAACAAATGGTCCTTTCAGTGAATTGCTGTAATTCTGTTAAGAAGCAAGAACCCAGTTATTTTCTGACAACTTCCAGCATCTGTACATATGGAGATGAAAACACAGTGGCACCAAATTACTGACAGTGGCAGTTCTCTCCTGGTAGTGACTGCATTCAGCGGTCCAGCCACCACGGCCATAAATGTCATATTTTGGCATAAGCCTTGTCATTAAATAGATTTTTTCCTCCGTATTGCTGCGTCTCCAGCCTCATACAGGGAGCCGTCCGTCAGATGATAATTAGCTGCTGCAGCCACCTCTCCTCCTCCCAGCTGCATCTCATCACCTTCAGCCTTTATTAAAGAGATCCAGACCATGACAGGTCATGATCTGAAGCACCGGATCATCAAGAATCAGCGCTGTGCTCTGAGTCATAGGTATCTCACGCAGGCTTTTATCAAATATGTTGTTTTTTTCCTTTTCTATTTTGTTTGTGTGATATAGCCCACATTATCAATATTATTAATGTGGTTTTTCTGAGTCGGTCCGAAATAAATTTGCTCTCGACAAAATCAGTGTTGGTAAAATAGCTCTGCGGAGAAAAACCGTTAACACAGTGTCTTCATATCGGTTACAGCAGGAGGGATGTGGAAAAAGACAGGCTCCGGCCCTCTCATTAAAATAAACACTTAAGCAGAAGTTGCAGAGAAAAAGCCGTTTTGTTTTGATTGCCGTCCCTGTGTGTCAGAAAAAAAAAGTTTGTTTTGGCTAATATCCTGCCGTTATCAGCGTCATAAACCGAGCATAATGCTTACAGCGTCTTCTCTTTCTCCACCCTCGCTGCTTCATTTCCTCACTAACAGTTCTGTCATTGTGTATTTCAGTCATGTGCATTTCTCAACCTCTGCTTTTTTTTTTTTTTTTTTATCTGAAACTAATTCTTTTTAAGCCAATGCAGCATATAAAGAGTCTGTTCAATGTGACAACTTATGGGATTGTTATTGTAATTTCCATTCAGGAAACGGTGGATGGTATCGCTCCATTAGCGATGCTCAGCTATTACCATCAGTATGAATAACATAGAAAACTGAGATGAGATTAAATTACTGGGTGTTAACATTACATAGACAGCTACCAGTGTAAAGGATGACTGGAGATGTTGCGTTTACTTTCATTTTAACACTGCCATTAACTACTAAAAGTCTGCAAATGTTTCCCCAGGAAGGTCATTCTAATGATGAATGCCGACTCAGCAACAGTGCTGAGGATATTTATGTCCATTCAGAGCAACATTCATCCGCCTTATAAAAGCACACCGAAGGGCTGTGCTGTTATTTAAGACGTAGCGACAGATGAGAACGACTGCTGACAGTCGCCTCCTCCTGGGTGTGGGGGACTGCAGATAATACCTTTCACAAGTAATTACAGGCAGCGAGTGAAATCGAATGAAGTTGACTAAGACGAAATAGGCCCTTTCTGAAGCCCTTCGCTTCACCTTGACAGATGCACAGAATCGCTCCAATAGCACCCAGAGATTAGTTTTACAGTCCCCTCACCACAGGCCGGGGTGTCCTCAGGCTCACAGCTGCTGCTTTTAACAACTGTCGCCCCACTTTCTATCCTGAAAAAGCTTTCGCTGCATTCTGGATGTCGGTTCACACGACGGCAGTGCTTTATCCTTGACCTGTAGTAGTATGTGGTTTTCTGCACGTGTGTGTAATTTTTATTATAAAGACAAACAACACAAAATGTCACACGAATATGAAACTTTTCTGAAATGAAAATGCAAAAACATCTCGTTTTCATTCGACGCATCTTGTAAGCGGGGTCTGAGAGCCCAATGCCGCACAGCTCCTCTGTCACCACACTGAGAAATCACCTCCCAAACTTCGCCGAGCTCCATTCTTCATGAACACTTGATGTAATTACCCTTTGACAAGACGGCAGGAAACAAGTGAGGAATGGATTTGAGTTGAAATGTCAAATGAGACGGTGCTGAATGCCTGATGCTGGAGGCCAAGGTGACAGCGAAGGACAGAGCGAGAGTCTGACTCACTGCAGTGAATCCTGATGTTGCTTTTCAAATATGAACCTATCAAGGGGCTAACCTCGAAGATGAAGATGCATAAATGCAGCATGGATGTAGGATGTCCATCTCGTGAATGATCTACTTTTCCTGATAAAAGAGTGCGGCTGTGCTGAGTTTGGCTTTTCTTCTCATTGTAAAGTGGAGATTTAATTTCTCTGATTTCTCTGAACTAAGAGCAGTTTACATGGTGGCTGTTGGTGTGTGAGTGTGAATAGGTGAATCGTTGGCTTTTTGTAATGAAACATCACGCATGCGCGCGCGCACACACACACACAAGTGGAATGACTATTGACAATGGAGAGTAAATGGCTATTCATATGGACAGATGGCACCTGGATACTATTAAAAGCTTTTAGTTTAGGATCAGAGCTTTTATTTTAATATCTTGATCCTTTGAGCGTTGGTCTTTTTTAATGTGAATAACATTTGTTGTAAGGATGTGCAATTATGTACAAAGTTTACTTGAAATAAAGACATTAAAAAACAAAAACTAAACACTTTGCACTTTCCTGTCATATTTTGAGAAAAGTTCCCGTATCCAAGCAAGTTGAGCTTCCCACGTTTAGAAGGATGTTTTTTTGAGCACACGAGACGTAATAAAGCCTGTGTACCAGATAAACATATATGATATTAAACAATTAAATGCTCTGAAAAGGCGGACCTTTGCTCACTGCTATGAGCACTTCAATGAACAATGCCGCCAAGTTTTAATAATCAAAGTTATTGATAGTTTGATGCTTTCTCCAGATTGAAACTCCTCCGATCTGATTCGTCACTGCAATTTCACACTCCACGTAATGTACGGCCGTACTTCACTTCCACAAGCAACTGTGTAATTCAATTAACACTTCCTACATTTCAACCATTCAAACCCAGTCAGGGGGATGAATCAGCGTAGAAATGATAGTCGCAGCTGTGGAGGCAAACGTGAATTAATGCAGTGTCCAAACCGCAGCTCAGAGGAGGGAAAAAGTAGGTTAGTCAGAGATTCAACTGTAAATAGCAGCAGTGGAGCCGCTGAACTTACACCACGAGTGCGTGCGTTCATGTGTGTGTATGTGTGTGTGCGTGTGTGTGTGTGTGCATCTGCAGTGAAGTCGGATTGGTTCACCCGTCTCAGCAAAACAAAGTAATTGAAGCACTACTTCAAAGTAATCTGCAGAAATGGACAGAAGGGACGGATAGCAGGACTGAGCACAGCAGCAACTGTGTAAGCGCCGCTAATCTCATTATCAGAGGGAGACACCTTCACCGGATATGAATTGCTAATTTGAAAGCGGCCGATGTGCTCGCAGATAAACGGCAGCGTGTAATTTGTTTGCCTGTGTGATTATTATTTATCCGGCTCGGATGCTAAACGATTCAGCTGTCGAGCCCGGCACGCTGATTGATCCAGGAGGAGAATCAAAAGGAGAGAACTGCTTCCCTGTGAATTTTTGAAGCATTGTTTTCTAAACGTGAATTAAATTTTCTGAAGCAAAAAGGCTAAAATTATGCATTTTCCACTTGAAATGCTGTGGTGTAAATGGGGCCTAAAGCTCACCTGCCTGAGAAATGAGAAGACGATGGAAACTGGACCCATGTGGATGTTTAAGCTTCAGCGTTCTGTTGAGGGGAGAGACGGGCTTTCAGGGAAAAATGAAAGTCTGTCAAAAAAAACAAAACAAGAACAAAGGGATCCTTGCTGATGTGTTCACCTCATAAACGTCAAAATGAGCAAGAGGATTGAGCCAACATGTGTGAAAGGCCTGATTAGAAATTAAACCAATTACAGGAGCAGCAGGACTGTAGCCAGAATGAGGAGCTCCATCTGGGTTATGAAACACCACCTGCCTCGGCCTCCTGCAGCTTCTCAGCGGAGCTCATGACTAATAAAAAGCTTCGCGTTTAGTGCACGCTCTGATGGGAAAAGACTACATTAGCCCAAATATTGCGGCCAATCATTGGGGCAACGCTTAAAATCTAATCAGAACAGAAGTCGGGAAGGCTGCGGAGCAAACCCACCGCTGCGTCACCTGCAGTTTTATCGTCAACATTTTCAGAAACAATATCAACACCGGCTCCAGCGGTAACCATGCTCCTTCAGATGCAGGGTGGGAGCGGAGAAATTCATTTGTTGGTCGAGCGTAGCCGAAGACACAGTTGTATAATTGATGAGAATGGGTGCTATATCTCTGCTGATAAAAAGGAAAGCCTGTTGGAGCATCTGCAGTGAGAGGGGGAGGTTCGTTAAGAGCGGGGCAGAGAGGGATGCTTCACACAAACATATTCCTGCAATGCACTAATGGAGGATCCTTCAAAGCGGGCTTTAAAAGGGGACACGGCTCGATGAAGGAGACTCGACACGCTCCGAATATCCTCGACCATCTCTGTTATGGATACATGAAACGCCTCACCACTCCAGTTCAAGTAATCACAGAGCACTCTAATCCAGAGGTGTAGAGTCGTCTGGACTGAAAATAGAAATGTTAACACTTGAATTTACTCACTAAGCAGTGGAGGGAATACGATAGGAACTATAGCATCAACCTGAGCTGCAATTTTCACTGAGATAAGTGTTCACAGCTGTACTGCAGATGTCCAGAGAGCAGCACTTCTGTTGTGGAAGTTTGAATTAAGAAGCAAGCATCCGTTGTATCATGGAGGGGAACCAAAATTAATGGAGTGGACTGCAAGAGATGTGGAACGGTGTGGTTTGAGGTACAGTGACTCACAATAAAATCCTGCAAACTCACAAGATACTTTAGCTAATGACTGAGTAACTGTTGAGCTTCTCCATTCAGCAGTTCAGAAATAAAACAGGAGCAGTTTAGGGAGGTGTGGCTTTTCTGTCACTGTTCAGTGACTTTACATTTAAGCCCTGCGAGCGTGACATTTGCAAGTAAAAACAAATCTTTCCTTGTGTTTTGTGTGTCTGTTATACACGACTGCAGAGTTCAAAGCCACTGTAAATGCAACATTTTGAAAGTGGTGCAACTTTTTCTAAATACTCCGACTCCACCTCATTTTTCTAAATCGCTGTTGCTGTTCCACCAGGATATCAAACACTCTGATGTGACACATTTGAGTATGTTTTGCCAGTGCTTCAAAGCTGAGGATGTTTACCAATCCTGCTGATTTCTTTTGAAATTCAGTGAACTTTCAGCACAAATTGAAGTTTGTCTAGTTTAAAGCTGAATATTTGCCATTTCATGTATTTCTCTGCGATGTCCTCTGAATGAGCAGGTCTGACGCTGAAAGCAAATATCTCATTCTAATATGAGGAGGCAGTGATACAGAAAACCCAAACGGAGCTTTTCTTCCAGTTAATAACTGGCACACACGGCGAGAATAACAACGCCGTCTTTCTACGGATGTCAGCATAAAAGATAAGCATCCTGAAAATGATGGGAAAAACCTCCTCATAAGGTAATGTCTTTTATAAACATGTGAGGTATATTTAAACAACCTCTGTTATCAGCCTCAAACAGGAAAATAACAAACAGGGATTATGATTTGCAATAAGAGCTGTGAAAGGTCTGAGTCATAAACAACGTCTAGTACCTGATACTGCTGCTCAAGAGTCATGGAAACTAAAGGAGGGATGGTTTCCTCCCTCCTTACACTGGAGAGATGATCAACATCAACAATAGTTCCATATCTGAGTTCCGGACAGAAAGAGAAAATTTTGAATTATTCATGAAACCTAAGGTTAACAAGTTGTTTTGCATTATGAGACAATTATTATCAGTTAACCCTTGAATCCATGACCTACTAATAACTACAGTCTTCCAATTTTTTTTTTTTTTTTAACAAATGAATCATTTCAGATTTTGCATGCTCATTTATCCCCTTTTTTTTGTTACAATAGTGGATTGGCTATTTCAGCACCATGGACAGCGCCTTGCATTTTTAATGATACAGTGACCAACTGATAGTTTTCACAACCATGGTGGATTGGCTGTTTCAGCACCATGGACAGCACCTTGGACTTATTAAAACAATTACCCACCGATAATCGTCATCACAACAGTGTATTGGATATTTTAGCACCATGGACATCGCCTTTGATTTATCATTAAACAGTGACCGAATATTAATCTGCACATCATATAAAAAGTGGGCTTCCCCAACCCTGGGTCGTGGCATGTAGAGCTGGGATTTCTGGCTCTTTGAAGGGAGCCGCATATGTTGAAATTACTGCAAAACACCGTCTCCGCTCCAGTTTCGAGACACTCCTCCGCTAGTTAGCTGCTGCGTTCAGGTGACTGGAGCGAGTGGCGGAAAACTGAAACTCGGTCGTTCACATGAAGGCAGTGGTGACAGCTGGACCCAGGAGACACTCAGGAGACACGTGAAGGAAGTGTGGATAATTTGTACAAAGGAACGGCTCTCAGCTGTGATCCGCTCTCATCATTCACTTAAGAGAGCCGTTCGAACGAACGATTCATTCATTGAACGTCACAGCACTAGTGGCATGGCAGTGTGTGCCATGCCATGACTGGCACGCATTCTCCCGCATTGTCCTGACGCGTTCACGAGGCGTTCACGGACAGTTGGCGCATAGTTCACGGCCCGGTCGCAATATTTTGTCGTACCCAAAATTTTGAACATTTGAAAATTCTCGTCCCGACATGACATGCAGTCACGACGGGTTTGCGCACACTTCACGCCACTTTACGAGTAGTTTGCGACTCGATTCGTGCCAATGCATGCCACAGAATCGTTTAAGTGTAAACCTAGCTTATCTGCACCAGAACGGTGGATTGGCTGTTTCAGCACCATGGACAGCCTTGGACTTATTAAATCAATGACCGACTGATAATCGTCATCACAATGATGTATTGGACAGCACCATGGACAGCGCATTGGAATCATCCACGAACAGAGACCCTCTGTTAATCTTTACCAAAATGGTAGATTGGTGAGTTCATCACCATGGACAGCGCCTGGAACTTATTAAAACAATGACCCACTGATAATCGTCACCAAAACGGTGTCTTGGATATTTCAGCACCATGGACAGTGCCTTTCATTTATCATTAAACAGCGAACAAATATGAATCTTTCCCACAACAGTCAATTGCCTATATCAGCACTGTTGTGGAATTTTTGGTGAATCAGAGCCAAAGATGACGAGTCAAGGTGTTGACGCTGCACAAGGAGGATTTATTGAGGATTGCAGAGGATGCACACACAAATCAGATCATTGAAAGCAAGGCTGTTGCTCCGGCGAGAATCCAGTCCAACTCTGGCATGACTTCCGGCCATGTCATGTCATATAGCCAGATCTCACGAGAATAGCAGACCTTGTTTCTCAGGGGAACAGTTCCTTGACCAAGTGACTTCAGACAAAACAGACCTTCACACTGTGTTCCTGAGAACTTGAAAACAAAGCACTATTCCATATAAATCCCTCCTGTTGTTAAATTTCAGTTCAAACAAAACCAGACACAAAATAAATTTGAATTTTAACAATAATCCAACTCACTATTGGAGACAGTAACGCCAGACATAGCAAAACCCCTTTTCATTTGTGTCACACTTCAATATCAATGTTTTCCATAAACATCAATAAGATCAGTTCCTCCAAGTGCATTGTCATTTTTATTTTATATGTCCTAAGTTACCTATGTTTCAATGACCATTTCCAACTTATCCACTGTCACAAAAAACACCAAGCAACACCCAGTCATGGATGCACAATCTTAAACAAATCAGCATACCATGGGACAGTGACAGCTGAAAATACCTTCATGCCAAACAATTAATCCTGGTCCAGGCCAATCAACCAGGAAGGCAAAAGACAGTCAGTGGTTGTGACGTGTCCAATCAAGCTAAACTAAGAAAAAAGAAAAACCATTAAAATCAGCAAAAACATTGAACACAACAATAAAGCACTGAACATCTGGTCGTTCTCAAAGTCAGTCACCACTGTCAATGTTAGTCTGTTAGTAAGTTATTTTGTCAGTCTTCACACAGTCATAGTTACATTCACCCATATTCAATTGAGCAGATATTTTCAAGGTAAAAGTAAAACCACAGAGCAGTGGTTTCATACCAAGACCTCCCTGCTGCAGACAGGCACTCTGTGCTTCATTCAACAGCAGCAGAATGTGACACATATACTACTCATCCGTTGTCCCATACCAAAACCTGCTGCAGTGATAGTCTCTGCTGGAGCATCAGCTGCTCACAGACTATTTAGGAGCCCAGGAACACAGTCAGGAGTCTGCAAGAGAAATAAGCATCAGGGTGAAAAAGTGATCCATGTTTCTGAACCACAATACCTGTAGAGAACCGTCCTTTCTCTTGGAATAGAGATGACAGGGCAGTCTGAAGCCAGTCAATCCCAGACCAGACGTCGATGTTTAGTCTTCCTCCAGATGTTGACCCTCTTGTGACGTTGTCTCTGTTCACTCCAGTCCTGCAGAAACATCCTTGTGTGTGTTTTTTCTGAACCTGTAACCACTGTTAATCTTTTCCAAAACGGTCAATTAGTGATTTCAGCACCATGGACAGCGTCTTGGATTTATCACTAAACAGCGACCTAATATTAATCTTTACCACAACAGTCAATTGGCTATATCAGCACCATGGACAGCTCCTTGGAATCATCAATGAACAGAGACCCACTGTAAATCTTTATTAAAACGGTCGATTGGTTTTTCAGCACCATGGGAGTTTGGATTTTTAATGATACAGTGACCGGATAAGTGACCGGATAAGCAGTCGAAAATGGATGGATGGATGGATGGATGGAAGTTAACGTGGTGATTTTACCAGCTCTATTTATACAATCACTAGACTGCAGAAATCATTGAGCATTTGGATGTTAACCTTCATGGATGGCACTCAGGCCAGTCTGATATCATTTACCCAGAGACACTGTAATCCTCCTCCGTCTCAGTTAAAGATGGAGCTAATCAGCACAACATCCTCGGCAGATCTGCTTCCTCTTACATTGAAGGCATCCAGAAGTTAATGGAATATTTTCAGCATGAGCACAAACATTTGACCTTTCAAGACAATTTTTCTTTATTTGACAGAAATGATTTACCAGGACGATCTCTCACAGGAAGCAGACATATTGCTGGGATTAGATGGAAATATCAGCAAACAGTGACATGCAGAGCTGCAGCACTTGTCTGTTGCTATGCAACCGTCGGTCTCACAATATCTGAAGTATTTAAAACAACAAACAACTAGAAGTTCAGAGACGGTGTGTACGGGAAACAGTCACACACTTTTTCATCTCAAGGTCGTGAAGCAGGGAGTCAATAACGGCTAATCACATTAATAAAGACAGACTTTTTGTAACTTAAAACAATATGTCTGTACAGTAAACCATTAATGGCTCACTTACCGCGCTACTGACAATCCATGACTTCGAGGAGCTGTTCCAACTTCACTCTGTGGTGGTTCTATCCATGGAAAACAGAAGCATGCTGAGTGAAACTGGTAGAGTGAAAACATTTCTAAATACAGATAAACATACCAATACCATTGTGGAATAAATGTATGTATGACATTGCTTTTATGTATTCAATATGTCTCAATGTTAAATGTCTCTCAGCTCCTCAGGATCTTTTCCAGTAATGGAAATGGAAACAAGGCCCGAAATGTTTCTTACCATTGAAACCCATCCTATAGTGACAGAACCTGCATATTTGGGCCAAAAGAGTGAGAATCTGGTTAGAATAATCCCAGCATAAGCAGTGTTTTTGTTTTCCAAACAAAGTTTGAGTTGTGTTAACCTTTTCTCAGTCCCAACTTTACTGCTGACCTAAATGAAGCACAGTAAACTGCTCTCACATTAGCCACCAGCTATTCTTAACCTCTGGGTTACAGTCGCTCTGGCCTGGATGGGGCATCATTAAAAAGAACCATTACTGCCTGGATTCATGGAGCGGCAAAGAAAAGTCACATTTAACTGTTCAAACTACACTGTTGTATTTGAGATCTGCAGTAAGGACTAAAAATGTGGCACAGACTCACTGCTGTAAAAATATGCCAGTCTTTCTTGATTTTGAACTGTTTATGCTAAATAACTTCATCACTTTAAAATTGAGGACATTAAAGGAATATTCTGAAGATTTTTAACCCACGCCCTATCCCTATCATTAACAAAGTTAGACAAGCTCATAAATACCTTTTTGTGTCTCTGCGTCTAGGGGCTGGTTCCTAGCTGTTAGCATCGTAGTTAGCTTAGCTCAATTGCTGGAAGTCAATAGGAAACAGAGCCGGACTGATGAAAATTGGACAAAATACTCCTTCCAGTGGTCCAGGGGATGGCGTATTAGCACGTGAAGTAAATCCGAATGGTTATAAAACATTTTAAAAGAAATGTTATCTTTTCAATCCGTTAATATAACGTTTTGATACACACAGATCTGCACAGGCGTAGTGCTCCACGGAAGGATATACCGGCGCACAGCGGCTGAGTCTATGGCTTCTACTGTCCAACTTGTGTGAAGGCAGAACATTCAGAGAACATGTCCACTATGTCAGCCGGTGTTTCTTTCCTGACGAGGTCCAAAGGCCTGACGCGGTCAGCAAGAGCTCATCTGTCACAAAGACTTTTTCTCATGATTTTCTGACAAAAACTTTTCAATCTTCTGCATTATGTATGGAACCAGTGCCATGCTATGATCTGCAGCAGAGCAGCAGCAACATTTGATGGGTTTTTTTCCCTCCCGTATGAATGTGACAAATTTCCAGTGATCCTTCCTGCATTGAGCAGAGTTTCTGCTGCATTATTGAAGAGGACACATCCTAAATCCTGCTGTTGTTGCAGCATGTGGCTGAGAGCAGATTGATGGGCAGGCATTACCCCAGCAAAAATATTTCCATCGATTCTTTTTCTTCCAACAGCATTTTTTTCGTTGCATCGAGCTATTTGTCAGCTGCAGTAGGTGACATTTCAGATGACACTGCATCAAGCACAATGCCAGTAAAATAAGTTTGTACCCTTGACTGTGTGTGTGTGTGCGTGTGTGTTTGTGTGTGAGAGAAATAAACACTCATCTAAATTTCCTTTAAGATCACCGATGGAATTTAATTTAGCCCAAATAAATATACTTCCTTGAACAAAACTTTTAAATGACCAAAATACATTTTCACTGGTAGTAGATTCAACCTGGCTGAGTTCATGTTTCAAACCCGGCAGCTACTCCAATGCAGCTGCACCAGAAGACTGGATATTGTTTCCACTCTGACACGCAGCCATTGATTTCCCAGCAGAGAGGTTGTTTCATAAACCATAAGTCACATTTCTCCCTTGATGTAAGTGTTGAGAAAGAGTAAACGATTCAGCCGATTGTCATCGACTTTCCAATCCAGTAATAAAGTGTTGATTGTGGGGGAGGTGGTGTTTGTGTTTTATATCCAGGTTGGAGTTGAGAAACCGCAGGACATCAGAACGCATGGCTTCGCTAATATCTGTCAATATTCCGGTATGAAAAGTCCAGACATTGCCTGAGACTCATAGCTTCCTCCAGCTCATCTGTGGATACATTAAACTACACCCAGAGAGACCGAGAGATCAAATCTCTCCACCAGCTCCTGGCCAGCCCTCTGGGCCCCCAACCGGATGGAGAGACCACCAAGTTGGATTGTTATCATGAAGACTTTTAACTCTAAAACTGCCGAGTCTGACAGGATCTGGACTGGAACCAGGACCAGGAGAATCTGGGCTGGGAGTCAAAACACTGTGGAGGAAAACGTTGTTAATTTGCAGATCCATGACTGAGTTATTAACTCGCTTGTCTCTTACAAGTGCAGTTTGCATGTTCTTTCAGTTTCTGTATTGACTTTTTTTCAGGTTCTTTCAATCAACAAACATTTGAGGCCAATCTGACTGTGTGTTTCGATGCCCTTTGCTTCTTTTCATTGGCTAAACCCTCTCGTGTGACCTGACAGTATTCTCAATGCAGGGAAAATCTTTCATATAATACGTGAAACCACAGGATAATTGTATCAGCTGAAGATTGGACAGAGCACCAAGGTGAAAAACCTCATCTGGTTTAGCTTAAGAACCATATTCAAGAAAATAATAAGCAGATTGTGAGAGGACGGGGGTGGGGGGACACGATGGGACAATAATCAGCACTAACATGCTTTCATTACCTTGAACCTCGGCAGTTACATTATATAGAATACTTCAGCTGCAGCATGTGAAATGAATGCTGGGATTAAGACTAATACCCAGGCGTGACCTGTAATGGTTGTGTTTGGTGCATTATGACCAATCCTGGAGGTCATTCACCTACATATCATTTAGACTTATGTATCCCTAGAGCTTAGCATTAGACCTTCATTTAACCACACATAATTCTCAGTGTGAGCCTTTCTGAGGGCTAAAACTCACTACAAATGGGTTTCCATGCATTAAATGATGTACATTTACACCATTTCTTCTAAATGACAGGGCAGAATTTCATCAGAATGCAGTACAAATGAACATAAAAAGTTTTATTGTCTTTTTTATTATTGTGATCTGTAGCCTTGAGTCACACTGCAGCTGAAAGGTCGACTCTGTTGTCTCCAGTTCTTCTTGTCCTTGTGTCAAAGCATGTTGATGAGTGACGCAGAGAACCAAAGGATGACAGCGGGCAGCTCTGATGCAACTGAGTGTGAATGGGTGAATGAAATGAAAAGTGTGAAATGCTTTGAGACCACTGAGGCACAGTGATGAAAATATCCTCTCAGTCCAGCTCATGTTCCAAACATTCGATTGGAAGTTTTTTATTTACCCTCTCGGTGAACTTGTTTCTGCATTGCAGAAGCTGCCGAGTGCAGCAAATCTCCACACGACTTCTCAAGTGGGCTTCTGAATTAACAGAATACATTTTTAACTGAAAGATACCATAGATGCTTTTGGGCATTGAAAAAAAAAAAACAAGAAAAATATGATGTGGAAGCACCAATACCAATATCAAGTACTGGATCAGTTTTATCTTTCATGCATTCTTGTTGTCATTAAAAACCCTCATACTGACCTGCGAGTATCTGGAAAGGTAGAAAAATAAACTTGACTTGAAGAAAGTGTGTTTATAGCATCTGCTGTGCATCTCAGCAGCTGACTCACTATTTGTGTGTCTGTTTTGATGCCATTATTAAGACAGAAAGGTAGAGATCAATACGCTCTATTTTCTGCCATATCAAAGGATGCATGTTTCTCAGAAAAATATCACAGGCTCCATTGATCTCGGTTCATTATGGGGAACAAATGCCTTTTAGACTATTGTCTTTCTCTGTGATCCTGCAAAATCTTTGAGAAAGGCTTTTGTGTTTCAGAAGAAGAAAAACAATCAGAAAAGTATGGCACTGATCAAAGCAACACATTCATAAATAATGCATGTCTTAGTGCAAGGAGACACCAAAATAGTTGCTTTAAATGTGTCATTTCAGGAGAGTGACACGAAACAGTCAAGTTTGATGAAGGATTTTTCAGAGTAAAGTGGTTTTTATGCTTCTTTAGTTCAGTGAAAGTGAGAGGTTGTTTCAATGTACTCAGTGTTTTCAGCATTGCCATGTGAATGTGGAATATTTGTACTTTAGTCATATTTTACTCATATTTTTGTAAAGTACGATATTAATCCATATGTAGCAGTGGTGATGGAATGTTTTGTTTCTTGCCAGGTTATCACTTTTCACCATCACTATCATGAAGATAAGTATTTTCATCTCACGTCTGGTTGTGGACAGCGCCCCTCCTGGGAGGAGGCCATTTCATGACGACCATCAGATGAGGTGGGCATGATTCGGTGAGAGCGGCTGGAACCGGAGCAGTCACAGTCCGCCGCCTGTCTGCTGAAGCGACACCGGATCCGGAGCATTGGCTGGCTGCAGCCTCGGCCTCGGAGAGGACTGACAGTACGACCAATGCTCTCCCCTGGCTCGGCCCGTCTCACTCCGGCTGATGAACACAACCTGATAGCTTCGAGGAGGTTCTGCCTGATATCAGCCTGTCAACAAGGAACTCTCATTGCTTTTCACACCCTGTGTGTGTGTGTGTGTGTGTGTGTGTGTGTGTGTGTGTGTGTGTGTGTGTGTGTGTGAAGAGCTGTAGGTGTCTGTATATGTCTATGTCTATAAGGCCTTTTTGGAAATTCATCAAGAAAAAGAAGTTTTATGTGATGCAGACTATATATATATGTATATATACATATATATATATATATATATATACACACATATATATATATATATATATATATATATATCCAGTTGGGCCCTCGGACAAGGCCCTTAACACATATATGTCCACACCTCAGCATGAGCAAAACCATAAGTGAAAGAGTCATACCGGCTCGGATGTTGCCCGGGTCAACAAGGTTCGCGTCAGTTGTTGTAGAACTAGAGCATACTGATGACAAATTGGTTCCTGGAACAAGACACTCGTGGAGCAGGTACATATATATGTATGTGTGTATATATATATATATATATATATATATATATATATATATATATATATATATATATATATATATATATATATACATATATATATATATATATATATATGTACAGGAACATATGTACCGAGTATGGACTGGAGGTCCCAGGGTCAAGATGGGAGACACCTCCAAAGGTGGTCGAGAACAATCGAGCCAAGATCCTGTGGGACTTCCAGATCCAGACTGACAAGCAGGTGATGGCCAATCAACCAGACATAGTGGTGGTGGATAAACAGCAGAAGACAGCGGTGGTGATAGATGTATCAATCCAAGTGATGGCAACATCAGGAAAAAGGAGCACGAGAAGCTGGAGAAATACCAAGCGTTGAGGGAAGAGATAGAGAGAGTGTGGGGATGTGAAGGCAACAGTGATACCAGTAGTGATTGGGACACTGGGAGAAGTAACCCCCAAGCTGGGAGGATGGCTCCAGCAGATACCAGGAACAACATCTGAGAGCTCTGTTCAGAAGAGCACAATCCTAGGAACAGCTAAGATCCTGTGCAGAACCCTCAAGCTCCCAGGCCTCTGGTAGAGGACCCCAGCTTGAAGGAGACAGACACAATGCCGCCGGGGTGGCGAGAACACAGTCTTTTTTTTTTTCTTTTTCTTTTTTTTATATAGTGCTAAATAAGAAAAGTGGGCAGCAGTTGCAGGGCCACCCATTCATCCAACATTCATCTCAGGTGTCTGTGAACTCAGAAGGAAATTGTCCGAGTTGGTTTCGTGTTGCGGGCCTCCGGAGGTGCTGACCTCCTGACACCTGGCCCAGTGTTTGTGAGCAGCGCTCCTTTCACCAGCCATTAAGACTAATTATCACCTTTAAAGAAAATGGAAACCCTGTGGTGGTCCACTACATGGACCTGTGGCAGTCATCACAGCCTGGAAAGGTATATCTTGGTTTTACAGGCTAAACTTTTAAACTTAGTTACAGTACTTCAGTGGATTTTTCACGTATGTATCTTTGCACTAGCGCGAGAAGGGGGGTGCTGCCGGGACTGCAGCCCCTTCTAGCGGCAGCTGCAAGCTGTAGCACCTTACATTAGCGTTGACTACAACGCATTAATTAAAAAAAAAACATAAAAATATAAAAAGTATTTGTGGAATGGATTTACACAGAGCTGTGAGGACATGTGGAAAAATCTATTTTAAAAGAAATTAAATTTAAATTGTTTGTTGAGTAGACTCCACCCTCACCTGGAAGCAGCTTCTTCGCAATCAAACAACAACAATGGCAGACAGCAAGCCAAAGAGGATATCAGACTTTTTCACAGGCAATACTTCCAAAAAATTAAAATCGAATGTTCCCGAGGATGACAGAGGTAAAAACAACAACATTGCGGCAGCTGAAGCTGAAGTCACGTCAGCTAGCAGCTT
This sequence comes from Salarias fasciatus, assembly GCF_902148845.1. NCBI lineage: Eukaryota > Metazoa > Chordata > Actinopteri > Blenniiformes > Blenniidae > Salarias > Salarias fasciatus. Next base: position 26,563,072 of record NC_043756.1, read on the forward strand.
AGCACAACCCATCTCCTCAGACAACACCTGACTGGTTTTTTTTTTTTTTTTTTTTTTGCATCTTCAGCACCAAGGACAGCGCTTAAAGTGGCAGTGATTTACTGCTGTTAAAGTGTTTTTGTTCTTGTCTGTTCTTGTCATATGGTGAATTACTGCTGACCTCCTTATGGAGAAAAAAATTAAAGAAATGTGAATTTTTTAATATTTCTTAATGTTTATTTGTGTGTATCATATGGCTTCCAGCCAGTAGCCTGAGTGGCGATGCGCTATACAGCAGTAGCCTGCCCCCTCTACTTAAAAAACCTTCCCACACGCCTGCATCTTTGCTGTTTATTTTTCCAATGAGTTTCTTCTTTCACTGTGAAATCTTTGAAGACCAAAAGATGTACTTTTTCAAACTCACATTTGTTTTAACTTATTTAAGAATGATTCAGAGTCATGGCAGAAGGATCTCGTATCATAAGTTATTTTAGTTATTAGGTTGTTTTTTTTTATCCTTATCTTTATCCTGGGGATCAAACACATAACCTCGATATTAGAAGTCAACCAACTTCACCCAACTGAACCTCAGTTTGAATTGTATATTGTTGTCCATCTACTAAGCCTGTGCAGAAGAACTTTTCTTTGGACCATGGCACATGAACAGTGGCAGCATTTCTGACGTCAAGAAGGAGATAGAGCCAGAGTGTCTCCAGAAAGTCTTGTTTTTGTCCATTTACACAGTGATGGAACCTCAGCATTTTCAAAAAGTTCCATTACTGAGGCAATCATTGTCTTTTAACTTTGCCTCGTCGGTGACAATAACATGTTTTTCTATTCTGGTCTATTTTCAGGGCCTCTGAGCACCGCTTTCATGTAAACGGACGCCCAAAATGCAATGAAACTTTTTAGTTTTCACTTGAACTCTTTGCCATGTAAACAGGCCCAGAGTTCAATTCCAATAATACAGAAACCTTCCCTAACAACAACGTCATTGTGGCATGTATATTATGTAAAATCTTTCTAATTCTTTTCATTTGAATCTTCACAAGTGAAATCTGAAAGAGTGACATTAAAGTAATATCTGAACGATTCAATTCTGGCAGTCACAATCTGTTTGGTGTTAAAGTACTAGAGAAGGTTTATACTTGTTTCTTGTCTTTGGACTTTGTATAACTTCCTCTTACTCCAACATAAGTCTATAGAAAGGCCGTCAATCCAGTTTATTGGGTTTATGATATTTTAAACACAAGGTGGATCAAGAACAAACAGACATCGCTGTATTATCTCTGCAGCATATATTTAAAACTCACATGGCCTTAATATATCAGAAAACAAACAAACAATCAAATCCTGCCTAAATGCAGCTGACATTTCATTTTCCTTTCAAAATTCAGGCTCCAGGGGAAAAGGAGAGAGATTGATCATCTGTCTTCATTTCGCTTCCACTGCTTAATCTTTCCTTGAAACACCTGAAACAGGACGATTGGTGCATGACAAGTCTAATGCACCATGTCAGAGGCCTGCTGTGTATACTTCTAAAAGTCCTGCCACCATAAATTTGCATTTCCATCAAGAAAAGACACCGTTGCCAGAACGTTCTCTTTTTCTAATGTCACCTTCATCCACTCACGTTCAGCCGTTCCTCTTATCTTGCTATGGCTGCATAAACATCCAGAAGATGTGAGAAAGCTGCTTTCTTGTGGATGCTGATTGATGGGCGTGTGCCGTTCAATTAGAGGAGCACCTGCTTCATACTTTGCATGTGCAATGAACATCTTTACCGCGCTAACTTGAGGAGGAGCTGCAGCAAAGGCGCCTGATTTACAAAGATCCTGCATAAAGCGTGTGAAATTGAAATTGCGTGTGACATCAGGAGGACGAGGGTTTGCATACACTGTTGTTCACCAGGTCTTACTCTCACAAAAACAAATATGATGCATGGAGCTCCATTTGTTGGTAGAGGAATCATTTTCTTTATTGGGAGAGGATTTGTGACAAAATAAAGATGTCGAAGAAAAAAATACAACAGTAGAGATAAAGAAATGAGATAAACCTCAAAACAGAATCCACAAATGTAAGTTGTTGGGGGCCAGCTGTGGAAAAGCCTTTTTCCATGATAGCATCAGCATTTCTGCCCGAGGCTGAGTTGATTTGTAGATTTAATTTTCAAAACAGATGCAGTCATACAAAATACTCAACATTCTTTGATGTTGTCAAACATATATTTATATATTTTGCATTGGAAACTGATAAACTCAAGCCGATATTTTGCAAGTCTCGATATTCTAAAGCTGGGAAACCACACTAAAGCACCTTTTCCATGAGGGAAAAGATATTTGCAATGCAACGATGCCTATTTACCTGGAAACAGAAGAAAAGGAGTTTAGAGACCAAATCTTCATTAAGTGTGATTGCCTTCCTGACACTATTTCTAATCCAGTCACACATTAATCCCAGTATTACCATAGCATGTTACTCGATGATGTGTAATTGAATGATGGAACCTCCCTGCTTTTTACCAGGACTGTGACGACATATACCAGAGGTGATGTGTGGAGGAAGAGGAGGGTGGAGGAGAGTCGGAGTGAGGCAGTGCAGGCCCCCCTTTTCATTGCAGTTTCATTTTTAACAGCCGACATTGCCATGAATTCTTGATGAGAAGTCCCGAGGTTTGCGAGGAACCATTTCTGAGAGGGAGACAACTAAATGGACGCATCTGTCTTGTGTCGCCGGGATGTAGCCAATCACAGCGGAGACAGGCAATCTTCTGACTGGGAACACTTCTGCCAGCGACAGCGCCTTTAAATCAGATGTGAGAGCATGGCAAAGCTTTAGATTTCTTGGGGTTTTTTTCTTTTAATAATCTCCCTCTACACTCACATGTTCTACCCTCTCAGGCCGTTCTTGGGATTCAAAAGCTCTGTTTACCTGACGGAGAGTGTCACGAGTTGGACAATATCCAAGTAGGAACCCACTGATTCCACCTGATCAAGCAGGAGTATGAGTGCCACTGCTAACCTTGAGCTACATCCTGACACTGAGTACCAATACGAGTACCATGAAGGAAATTCCTCATTAATTCTAACATTTTCAGCTTCTTTTAGATTACAAATGTGTTGTTATTCTAACGGTTTTCCGCTGAAGCCTCATCTATCATGGCACTTATTTTTTTTTTTTTTTTTTTCCTGAGTGGGGGCGGCTCTTCAGATATTCCCTTCATGTTGGTTATTTCATCAGGCCTTCACTCGCCGGCTTTTTACATGCAAATTGAAATTCCTGCAGTCCACCATCTGACAGAGGGCCAAATGAGATGAGGATGACGTGCGGTGGGAAATAACGCGGGAGGGAAGGTAGAAGAGGAATAAGATGCATTAAACACTCAGGAAGCAGGGATGTGGAGATTCCTCTATGTGGCTGCTCTCTCCACACACTCAGCCTGAACTGCACCAGTCCCAGATCTGTCATTAGAGGGTTCCAGCGGTTCTGACCACCGGGGCGGCCCATCGATCCGCCGGCAGCCTCTGGACCTCGGCACGTAATGGTGTGATCAGCCTAGACTGCAATCAATGCTGATGGAGGGGCAGTGATTACGAGCTCACTGAACACTTTCTCTGCAAGCTGCCAGCTCTGTGTCTGGCCTGAGAGCTTCTCTCACCGGGCAAGACATCGGATTTTGTAACGAAGATGAAAATTCGCCTGCAGGGGGCGCCACAAAATCTGGAAGCAAAAATCCACTATTATGTTATAATAACAAAAAAGTAACTAACTAAACTTCACATCAGTGTTAAAGAACACATTATTTATTATTATTATTATTGTTATTATTATCATTATTAATACTGTATATTCCCACAAGTCGTATTAAGCTTATCGTTACTACTTCTGCTAAACAGCTAATCACATTTGATTCTAATGGTGATAAAATTGAATCTAATTTAATATGCGTATCAGAAAAAAACACCTTGCACATTGCGCATGCATAGCAGACCACATAAATTTATTATTTTTCTCAAAATCATTGCTTTTATGTCTATAGTCTGGATATTGGTTATATCAAATCTGGATTTAAATATGACAGAAATCTGATTTTGGCAAGTCGTCGTTCTTTAATGTTGAATGAATGAATTTGCTACTTAAGCGTGTTTACTTTTTAACATTAGAAACATCAATAAAGCTAAAATGAAGCTAAAGAAAAGAAAAGCTGGGACTGAAATGTTCTTTCTGTAGCAGGATGTCAGTAACCGTCCTGTGAAGAGTGGAACTGGTGGATCTTATCTTAGTCTGCAGAGTGTTTCTATTGGAATGACACCGTTGGCCCTCCTCTGTCAGTTTTATTGCTAAATTGAGGTTCATCTTTCAGCAGTGGTGCAGAAGTCGTCGAGATTCTTCAAACTGAGGGAACAATCACATTGAAATTGACATCCGAGTTTCATTTCCTCTCTCTCAGACACAACACACACACACACACACACATTCACTGTGATTGTCTTTAATTAAAGCCACAAATCTTGCGTACGTTGGTGAATCAGTGCAGCTCCGATCACGGCCCGCTTGTCAGGAGTCGTCTTGGTGGTCGTCTCAATAGAGTGTTTTTTCCTCATAATTCCGTGACACCATAAAAGTTCATAGAATATATTTTGGATTCATCACACAGATTTAGTCATCATTTAATCATAAAAATGAAAAAAGTACAGAATGTCATAATAAGATTTGATTTGCTACCAAAATGTGACAATTAACATGTAAAGAATCCTTACAACAGTGAGAAAATAACAGAGAAAACATTTTTTTAATACTTGCCTGATTTTTGACATGATTTTTTTTATTGTGTAATTGTTTAATCTGATAAGCAATCTGAAAATCTTTGAAAAAAAAAAAAGGTGTAAAAAACACACAAAGGCTCCGTTTACAAGGCAGATCAAGAGAAGACATTAAAGTTTGAGTTTCACATGAAAACCTGTATGTAGGGAATAAATTGGCTGTTTTTGGAATCAGAACTGTTAATTTTACAGCTTCAACATGTGAATAGGTGTGTTAAAGTCTAGATGTGCAGCCTTCCTGATGCACGGAGCCCTGCTGTATTTCCACAGGTGTGGTTTTTACAGACGGACTTTACTTGGTGTCACCCGGGGGAGGGGGCTGCAGGGGGGGGGGGGGGGATGCTGGGTGACTATGAAAATAAGTGACATGTGCCAAGAAGAGACAGGCATATGCATAATGAGAGCAGGCAATAAATCTTTGATTGAGTCAGTAAGTAGGGAGTCCCGCCCCCCCCCCCCCCCCCCCCCCCCCCCCGGAAGTCGCCCTGATGTGCACCACGCACGCAGACGAGCAGCAGGAAATCTCAACACAGTCCTCACACACACATACACACACACACACACTGGATCATGCAGCCTTCCAGCAAAATAAATAAAAAAAAGAGTGAATTGCTAATTAAAAATATATGTCTTCGCTTATGGGAAGGCCTGTGAATTTGCATACCCTGAGGGTGCAGCTGACAGTTGCGTGCTGCTGTACATGCAACACACAGCCGAGTCGAGTGTAATTAAACTTGTTGAACATGCGTCCATTGACGGAGGTCGCATCGGAGGAGTGGAGTCAGTTCACTGGAAAACAAACCAGATTATTCGCGCTAATCGATGATGATCCGAGCATCACTGTCTGCCCTTATGAGAAAATATGACAGTAATCCTCACAAACCACCTGATGAATCTCTGAGGAACGGCTTGTAAAACGAGAAGCGACGGAAACGAATCATGCGCAGCTAAAGGTCAGGCTCCGCCTGTTGCCATGGCTCTGTTATTACAATAATCTGGAGGGATTCAGAGAAGCTCCGCCGAGCTGCGGGGAGCTGGAGGTTGAATGCGACTCGGAGAAAGGCAGTCCCGCTGCCCTTTAAGCCCATCAATTATGAATAAGCAGCATTTGTTGCCTGTTGGTGACCCGGGCGCGTTATATCTGCTCCTCAGCATCGCAAACAAGCCCATCTGACGGGCGAATCCATGGAGACTGAACAAAAACAAAACTATTCATCGTCCATTGAAAAGCCTGTTTGCTGGCAGGTTGACTGGCAGGTTTTTTTCCTTGAATGCATTTTTCTAACAAATCAATACATTGATTTTGTTTGTGATGAACTCCTTCACACGCAGAGAAAACCAGCATTTCATTTTAGCTTCTGTCTCCTGAGATGCTGCAGCAATACCTCAGAAAGAGTCTCTAACTGACTTAAGATGTCCTAAATTCTTTTAACCACTGAAACAAATGGCCAGAATCTGATTCACAGCTCCTGCTTTGAAAAATGGAATCCCACTTCTTCTTTTCTATGGATATTTAATGATTATCGAACTGGTGTGAACTGATTGAAGCTTTTATTAAACCCATCCTCGTGTCCATCCAGCTGTCCATCCATCCTTCGAACATGTTTTTTCTCATACCAAGCAGCAGTTTTTGATCAAATCTCACACTGAACTGCGTCAGTATCGAATCCGATACCTGACACGGGGTTGTGTTTATCCAGTCTGTGTATCCACGTGTGTCCCTGGCAGAGCGGGTCAGGGGTCAAGGTGCTGCACATGACGCTCCTGGATTTCACTTCAAGCCCACCATGGTGGCACACCATGTAGCTCAGTCGCCTGCTTGACTGGCAGCTCTGCCTCATGGAAACAAACAAACACACACACACACACACACACACACACACACACACACACACACACACACACACACACACACACACACACACTCCACCTGCGACACTGAGCTGTCCTGGCAGCCTGGAGCCCCTGGGACAACAGTGTCAGGGGGAAACAGTTGTGTCTCCTGTAGGGAAAAAAGAAACAAAGGAGACCTGCTGTCACATAAACAGAGCACAGGAAGGATGGGAATGTGTGTTTCTCTGTCTTCACGATGCTTCTCAGCAAAAAATAATGTAACATTGGACAGCTTGTTTATTTCTCTATTAAATGATGCCACATTTGGAAGGATGCATTTGTGGGATGTGAATCAAATCTGTTTATGTGATTAGAGGAAGGTAAATCAGCTTATTCTGCTGATAAGTTCTGTTTTGTGGATTAAATGATTGAAGTCTTATGAAACAAGACACATTATTTCCACAATGGGTTATAACAGTGCTGCATTTATCACTGAGAAGCTGAAATAAAGTCTTTTCTTCCTTCTTGTGTCTATATTAGCATCTGATCCATTAGATCCCTGCTTAACACTTCACAGAGCAGTTTATTTCTTCCTGCTTTGTCTTCTGTCTACTAGACTGCTATTAAATATGATTTTTTGCTCAGAAAAAGTAATTGTCAAACATTATCATGTGGTGGGTAGGATAAAAAAAACACAATTATCAGCAAGTGCTATTTGTTCTTTCCGGTGCAGACCTGCTTTTTTCCTTGTATTCTCTGAAGCTTGACTTGCTTGGAAGTCATCAGTCAGAAACACACTGCGAAAGCCTAGAAGTCTGTTTACAACTTCGAAACATTTCCCCGCCCCTCTGTGGAATAGCACATTTCTGTCCATGCGACATGCTCTTCCGTGACTCGTCGCTGCTCCGGCGGAGTGCAGATAACACGTGGACTGATATACCTTGACAAGCCTGAATTCCCTCCAGACATCATGTGAGAGTTGAACCGTGCACAGTGTCACAGGCGGCCTGTTGATCTCTTTCTGCATGTTTCATCATCGACCTGTGTGTCCCCGGAAGGCGGCTGGTTTCTGCATCAGACACCGTCAGATCAGGGTGGACGTTCCTGATAATCTCACACAAGTGTGGAAGAGTTACTCAGTTCTTATTACAAAACGATCAGATGGTGTTGAGACTGATATAAGCTGCAGTCTCAGAGCTTGAAGCTTTACAGCCAACAGCATTACTGCCGCCTGCATCATCTCATGCCTTCAAATATCACACTTTTCTCAAAACAACCACAAAATCTTCATAACAACTTCTTAAAAGTGTCAGGAAGTGAATGTAACTATCAGGATCAGGGTTAGAGATCCCTGTTCAGCTGAATTGACTGTCAAAAAGGAGAATGACCTCCTGCTGGTGATATGTGGAGAACAGGCATATTTTAAAACTTTGGCTATAACTATGACTACCAGAAGAGTACAGTGCATGCCACTTTTTCCACTTCTGCGAAGAGTTCCAAGAGTTAAATGACACATCATTTTGCTGAAAATATCAAGAAAACATATCACTTCACTGCCTTCTCTACATCAAGAACACAGAGTGTTCTATTTATTTCAATGTCTTCCCATTTTGATTCCTAAATCCTTTTTCAAATCACTTGACTCTTTGATCTCTTCATTCATTTGGAATGGCAAGCATCCGAAATTGAGGAAAGCCTTTCTTCAAAGACCTAAGCAAGCAGGAGGCATGGCTTTGCCCAACTTTCAATACTACTATTGGGCGGCAAACATTAGGGGTATGCTGTATTGGAAACATTTCTATTTGGATCCAAATCCCCCTGTTTGGGTTTCCATGGACTACCAAGCAGTCAATAAGTTCTCCTTACCTGCAATCTTAGGTTCTTCACTTCCTCTTACCTCCTCTTGTACAACTAAAAGCCAAGTAATCTGCCATTCTCTAAGAATATGGTGTCAATTCAGGAAAAATTTCGGTCTGCAGTCTTTCTCATTTCAGAGTCCACTTGCTGCAAATCACCTTTTTGCTCCCTCAATAACAGATAATGCTTTTTATGCATGGCACAGGAGCGGTTTGAAATGTTTTGCTGATCTATACTTGAATGGACAATTTGCAAGTTTTTCCGAGCTGTCTGACAAATTTGGTTTTGCCTCTACACAGTTTTTTCGTTTTTTACAAGTCAGACATTATGTTCAAACTATAACGACAAATTTTCCCCAGAAACCTCCATACAATCCATTAGATCAAATTTTATCAGTCAATCCAACCTCTAAGGGAGTAATAACAGTGTTATACAATTTAATCTCAAATCTCCATTGTCCACCTATTGACGTTATAAAATCTAAATGGGAACAAGATCTTAATTTTACCATTACAGATCAACTGTGGGAATCTATTCTAGGTCTCGTTCACACAACTTCAATGTGTGCTCGACATGCACTTGTTCAGTTTAAGATTGTACATCGCATACATTTGTCCAAGGTTAGGCTGTCACGCATATATCCAGGGGTCGATCCAACTTGCAGCAAGTGTGGAAGCGCACCTGGCACATTGCTTCACATGTACTGGTCCTGTCCTTCATTAGTTCTTTTTTGGAACTCTGTCTTTCATACAGTTTCTCTAGCTCTGCAGCATAAGGTTAAACCAGACCCTTTTTGTGCTGTTTGGAGTGGCTCCGGACCTTAACTTGCCCAATTCCAAGCTTGGAATGTTACAGTTCTCACTTTTGTTATCCAGGCGAGTCATCTTGCTTAAATGGAAGGATGATGTGGCCCCTTCACATTCACAATGGATTAAAGACATCATGTCTTACATGGATCTGGAAAAAATTAGATACACAGTTCGTGGCTCTGAAAATAAATTTTATAAAGTATGGCAACCTTTTCTAAACCACTTTGAAAGATCTACAACTATAACTTCTGAGTAGCTTAGACCCCCTTACCCCCGCCCCCATTTCGAAATTATTATTTCTATAAATTAACATGTTATGTGTAGTTTTTTTTTTCTTTCTTTTTTCCCTCCCTTTGATAACTGGCTGCCTGCAATTTGTCTTAGTTTTTTTGTTTTTGTGTGTTTTTCTTTTGTTTTTTTTCTAAACTATAAATACAGCAAGCATAACAATGCCACTTTCCACTCTATATATGATAGGTTTTCTTTGATGCTCTGTCCAATAAAAAGACCTTTGAGAGAGAAAAAAAAAAAAAAGAACACAGAGTGAGAAAGTTAGTATAAAGTTAAAGTAATACGTGTGATCTACAGAGCCACACACCAGGGACAGGTTAAACAAAAGCACAGTGAGTGACCTCGCATATATCGATGGATAGCCTTGATAGATAGTAAGGGACAGCAGTTCTAATACGATACCAGATGAAGGCCAGATAGGGACTGAGTGATCTGCACTGTCACACACTGGTAAACAGAACACTCAGTCTGACAACTTACCATTAAAACACTCACTTAGTCTATATTGATAGATAAATAACATATTATCTTAAAGGTCTAATACACGATTTTCTCGAAAAGACGAAGCCCCACGTCTGTTACTCACTTTTTGAACAACGCGCATGCGCCAGACCATCCGCCCGGCTCTCCTGCTTCTCCCAGGAAACGCGGAAGTGTACGAGCGCGATCTCCTCTTCTCCGGCGTGCACGGCTCTGTTTACAGTTTCTGCGATCCGCCTCGCTCATAAATAAGCTTTTTTTTCCGAAACAGTTACAGTTTCATTATGTCAGACTCGCCATCGGTAAGTACTAGCTCAGAAGCTCCCCGGCTACATAAACACTCTGAATGCGCATGTGCAAAAGGGAGAAGCTCATTGGGCGCAAGCACGTAGAACCGCCTTACGAAAGCAGCTCGTCAGAATGATTGACAAACAGACCCACCAATTATTTAAGTGATCCACCCGGAAATCAAAATGTTGTATTACACCTTCAAAGGTATATATTATGGCTGAAAATTCTTTAATAGAATGATTCTTTAATTGGGAGTCAGGACTCGTGTTGCTAGAATAATTTCAGGCAGTAAAGAGTGAAAATGCAGCTGGTTTCACTTTGTGATCAACTCTCACCAGCACTGCCTCAGGACACGAACACTGGGAGAAGTTCATTAGTGTTACCAGCCACAGAAACCATCAATTAACAGAAACTCAGATTAGATTCCACATCAGTGCTTCCCAGAGTTCAGCCACCGCTGAGAGAACTGAGAGAGCCAACCAGACTCCAAACTACCAGATCTGCAGACCCTCTCACATCAATTCCAAAATTAGGGTCCCAAGACACTGCTGACTTTTCTAATGTGAAGCAACAGTTATTTGCTTAATGGTGATGTTGGCAGAAGTGAGACTTCATTCTGACAGTAAAGTTCAGCTGTTACTTGAGGCTCTGATGATACAGGGCGAAGTGAAAATGGAAAACTGTCGTTCCTGTTTGGTTGCGAACATGATGTTGGTTTGCACGGCAAAGATGGTTTCGATGTTGGACCACATTGGTTCTGTTGTCCAGAGAAACCTCTCACACACTCACACTGTGAACAGTGACGAGTACAAGGACATTCACATGGACAGAACACCAAGTTGGTTTGTTTTTAATGGTGAATATCGACTCTAAAACTACCAAGTCCAGGAGAATCCTGACTGGAACCAGGACCAGGAGAATCTGGACTGGGAGTCATGACACTGTGAGGTGGACCCTTTTTGTGGGTCAGTTTTTGGCCCATGGCTCTTACATTACACACCACTGTTGATGAAGATGAATGGATGATTGACTTGAGGATGTGCTCATCGGTCTCTTCTGAGAACTGACATTTTATTTATTTTACACTGCATATTTATGTTGTTTTCTCTAATATGCTGTGAAAGTCATTTATTTCTCCTGACTAAAAGATTTTTTCTGTGTATACATGCATTAAAGCATCTGACATTGTGTAAATATGTTCAGTCCACTCACACACACGCGACTGCAGCGAGCCCCTCTCTCCCCTCACTCCTCTCCCCCTCTTTGCATATGTAAAATGTAACTGGCGTTAATGAGAGCAGAACCTGCAGACGGCTTCAGGGGGAAGTTTAAGGAGAAGGCCTCAGGAAATTATGAGGCAAAAAATATTTTATGAATGTTCCATTAAAAATTGATTCATGCTCATTACTTTCTGTGATAACTTTCATCCACTCTGTATGCACGTGCAGAATTTCATTTCCTCCTCCAAGAAGAGGCATTAGTCGTTTGATGCAATAAGTGCTAAATATTCTTTCTCCGTAGATGCCTGAATTAGAGCCTTCTGCTAAGAATCTGCACACAAACCTATTACAGGATCAATAGCTATGAGGCTGCAGTCTGGATTTATCAGGTAAATGGAGACATGCTTCATTTTGCGTTTCGCTGAGTGAACTGAGGACACAGGAAGGCTGGACATGGGTCCCCTGTGACCTGACAGTCTGTTTACATGTCAGCAGTTTCAATGGAAAACTGAAAACTTTCCTGGTGTTTTTGAAAACGGCTTTCAAAGCTAGGTTCTCTATGTGCATGTGTGTGTGGTGTCATTACAAAAACAACCAACAGCTCCAACTAGTGGCCTTAAAGACACACTACACTGCCATGTTAAAAAAGAAACTTCTCAGAAACCAAAAACGATTCACTTGAAATGTCATCATGTAAACAGGACCTTACAGTCGGAACTGGATCTTCAAGTTAAATCTTCTGATGAAGATCTTTTTAAATTCCCAACCAGTGATGTGCGAAATGATTTAAAGTATCAATACTTTTGATAACTATTTTACTGTGTTGAGAATCAGTTCCCATGTTAAAATATCCATCTGAAGATATTGTCTATCAAAATGTAGAAAGCTTGTGATTTAGTCACTTTTCTTTAAAGATATTTAATGTTTTTTTTTCTTCACTGAATACTGGCACTACTTGTTTCACCTGTTATTGTGATGCCTGCAGTGGCTGTACAGATAAAACAAGCCTTATGCAGCAATTAGAGCATTAAATGATTTTGCATGCATGTGTCGTGTGAATATTGGGATCTGTGCTTGTATATAAGTGTTGGGTGTCTGTATTTGTGCTCTCTCATCTGCCTGCAGCTGTGGTCATATACTATTTGTGGAGTTGTATTGAGAATTTTTCATGATTAAAGCAACACTAAGGAACTTTCAGTTTTCGTTGATTTTGGTGGCGCCAGTGGACCAAAGCGGTAGTGTTTTGCCTGAAGGAATACCACAGTTCCCATGAGGACTAGCGCGTGGCGTGGTAAAATACTGCTCCCGGTGGCATGCTGTCGGACTGAACTCGCCTACATTTGTTTCCAGTGGCTGTGTGAAGGACGGATAACGACGAGGTCATGAATCTAATGGTGGCTAAACAATGTTTTATCATGATGTGACGCATGCCGTAAAGCAGTCCGCACATTTGGAGTTTTTTAGTGTGCAGGGTTCCTACCACCCTCCTCACAGCTGCTTAGTCCAAGTGAAAGCAATACTGACGCCCTCAGCCCATGACGGAGGGGTCATTCAACTAGTTATAAGTCAATGTATCATCACAAAAGATATTAAAATTTTTTATTAAGGTTGAAAAGTTCCTTAGTGCCGCTTTATGTACTCCATGCAGCATCGGATCTGATCCCCAGTCCTGTTATCAGTATGGCTACAGCTCTTATATAAAGCATGCACATAGTCTCACTGTGCCACTGGCACATGGTGCTTTAGCAAAGCTTCTTAAATCTCCCAGTAATGCCCTCGGATCTTGAGAGAAAAAAAAAAAACAAAAAAAAATTGTCCATATTTAATACAATGTGATGAATATACAGAAGGGAGCCGTACTGGATTGATTTTGTCACAGATCCATATTGTTTCTTTTCTATATCCTCCTCTGTTTCTGATGAAACTAAACATCCCCATGCTGTCCTTGAAATAACCCACCTCATCTTCCTCCAGTGGTCGAGACAGAGCTGCACCGACCCCAGCACACTCTCAGTGTTTTTACAGCCTGAGGGCTCTAACTCTCCACCTCCGCTCTTATCACACCCAGGTAGGACATTAGAGCTGATCTGATTCCAGCATCTCTGGAGAGCACTGGAGTAGATCAAAGAATATGTGCACATTAAGTGTAATTTAGGCTGTTGGAGTGTAATGGGATCAAAGTATATCCTCGCAACAAAACCTCGTCCTCACCTTCTTCTACCTGAAAATACTTTATAGAAACACTAGATCATCTGCTTTTGCTTCGAAACTGATTCACAAAGTTTTTCTTGAGACACAAATGTTTACCATCGTAAATCTAGACTTTCCACAGAACCAGGCTCAGAGGTGGAGGCATTCTGCTGTTCTGGGTGGGGTTAAGGGACAGAAGGAGAACAGGGTGAGAGACGGAGTGTGAGGAAGTTTTTGGGATTGCTGGTTTATTTAATGAAACCAGAACACACACAGAGAACAATACTACGCTATAAACATTAACAATGGAAGGACACGTTCATCTGTATGGACAGAACACCAAGCTAAATTGTTATTACAGTGGCTGTCAACTCTAAAACTACCAGGCCCAGCAGAACCTGGACTGGGAGTCATGACGCTCTGGAGGAAAACATTGTTCTTGTTTGTGCCTCTACTGAGCAGAACAACTGTTTACTATGGCTGCACAGAAGCAGCATTTCACAAAAGTTGGTCTTTCCCTGTTTTATGTAGATTGAGTTTTTCCCCGTGTTTCAGTGGAGGCGGAGTCAGAGTGTTTTCAAAAAGTTAAACCTTCAAAGCGTGTTTCAAAAAGTTGCATTTTCAGTGCAGGAGCACCATTGTGTAAATTAACAGTGAGAACATATAATTAGGTGGGTGATGTGATAATGTTGCTCATCCTCATCAGGATCCTGGCGCTGCTGTTCTGGATCTACTGCAGTCTCTGGAGGCTCCAGTCAGAGATCTGGATGAGGACTGCGGTGGTCCAGCCTGGAGAAGAGGAAGGTGAGGACGAGCTTCTCTGCATCTGCCACTGTGAGTGCTGGGTGGAGTTTAGCAATGTTCCTGAGATGAAAGCATGATATTTTGCAGAGGGGTTTGATGTGTGTGTCAAAGGCGAGCTGAGGGTCCATTTTAACTCCCAGGTTAGTGACAGATGTGGAGAGGTCGAGCAGCAGGATGTTGTGGTCGACAGCGGTCCAGAAGGATGAGCAGAGATGGCCATCACGTCTCCACCTCCGGGTCTGTTCGTGCAGAATTCGTCCTGTTAAAGGGAGTTATTTATTTCTTCCCTCTTACTTTCTGCCTTTTATATAGTGCTGTTGTCTCCAAAGCATGCTCACATAATGACTTATAAACAGTAAAACAGAAAAGTAAAAGTCATAAGACTTTCCTTGATTAATTGCTTGAAATCTGATGATCCCTTCACATTTAAACTAATGACTCCGTTTAAGAGAAGTGTCACTGACAAATTAGCAGATGGTGCACGAGCCTCTCGTGTTTGGAAAATTTCAACGACCCCTTAGAGGTCAAAAGAGACTCTTCAGTCACACTCTGACTTTTTTTCTTCTCTTTTTTTCCCTCCTATACACCCCCTCATGCAGAAACCAATTTGGGACCCTTTCCCATTTACATTCTATTATTCAAATTCTAAAAGAGTGAATTAATGAGTCCTGCCTCCTGATGGGCCGCTGTTGTCTGCATAGCTTAATTAGAATAATCTATCTTCATGGGTCAGCACACACCGAGCCCGGCAAGGCTGAAACATTCCACCAGAGACAGAGAAAAAAGTCATGAAAAGAACGACGCAAGTTAGTGGATGACAGAAAACATGCAGAGGAATCATGGTGAGGCACATTTACCTCCAGCTATGATCACCCAGCCAGCGCTTGAATAAACCAATTAAAATGCATTTTCCTGGCTGTACTTCAGCATTTCTTCAGGAGGAGAGTGTTGAGTGAGTTGTGAGCTGAACAGACCCGTTTCACCACAGACCACAGCAACTGATAATGTCATTAATTGCAGAGCATCACTGATGGCATCTGTTCCACGGGGGAAATGTCTTTCTGTGTGAAGGCTCTTTGCGGTTGCCTCACTTGGGAGCGTCAGTGAAATGAAAGAGCTCCGGCGCTGTGAGGCTGTCAGGATGGAGATCACCGGGAATTAAAACCACAGCCTGGATTACATGATAAGTTTAGAGGAGGAAGAGCAGGGAATGGAGTTTCTTCACTATCCGGCTCATACTGGACCATTGTGGTTCGAGTCAGGCCTTTGAGGTTCAAAAGCACTCGGTTGTTCTGTTTTGAAACGGCTTTTGGCTCATTGACTGAAAAATAAAAACTTAACCAAACATCTGCAGTCCATTGTTTTTCACTGTTTAGATTCTCAGTCCTCGTCTACTTGACAATGTTTTCAAGATAAAAAAGGAAACTTTTGTAGCATTTTGAGATGTTCCATTTACACAACAGTGCTCAGTCAGTAGGAAATGCAACTTTTTCCAAATGCTCTGACTCTGTATGTTGAAAAAAAAAAAAACTGCTTTCCTGAAAAGCTGCTCGTGTGTGGTATCTTGGCCAGGGTAAATGGTGTTAGAGGAGGAAGATGCTCTATAATCTGGATGTAAGAAGAGGAATATCTTCTACAATAGTTCTTCTGCACATGCTCAGTTGACAGACAGTAACAACAACGGCCGCCTCCACAGAGTCCAGTTGTACAGTCCAGAGCAGGAGTTTTATAGTTGAGTCGTCTGTAAAGGCATCCGGTTCGCTGTCTGTGTAAACATGTCCATGTATTGTTCTCTGCATGCACGTGTTTGTGTGTGTGTGTGTGTGTGTGTGTGTGTGTGTGGCTTCAATCAACAGAAACCACCTGTGGCCCAACATGCTAAACAAAATGTTGCCGCGCAAACTTGAAACTTTTCTGAAACAAGAACGCAAAATCGACGCATTTTCACAGGAAACCAAGTGTAAACAGGGCCAAAATGTTGAGCAGCCTAAACCTAATAATATATCTGTAAGTGCTCACAAAAACAGGACCAATAAGCACAGAACAAACATTTAAAAGCAAATGTGATTTTAAACTGTAGATTTAAAGAGCTCTGCTCCATTGGTGCTCTAAATTGCTTTATTCCGCAGCAGTCTTTACATTAGCACGCCGCCAGCATTAATTACAGCAATTAAAATAACTTACCAGGCTGTCGAACACAGACATTAGGATTAGCACGATGGAAGGACACCACAGCAAAACGGCGAAGCGCAGTTATCGTTGCAAGTGTCTTTTATTCTTTTCTCAGACACAATAGAGCACATAACCCAGAGCACAAAGGGACGAGAGGGTGGATGAGAGGTGGACGTCCTGTGATGAGGGGAAAACGACCCGTCTGGACAATATGTCACCACTCAGGCTGAGCAAAAGCAACTTAGTGGAGTCTTTTTCATTTTTCTTCTTCTTCTTGCATTAACAAATTATACGTGCATGTCTTATCTGCAATATCAAAAAGAAAACACATTTTCTATAAATCACGTTGTGGAGTCTGCCCGATTGGCTGGCGGCTCTGACATCGGCCAGCTACGGTTCCCTCAGGTTTCGGCCTTGTGATGCTTTGTGGTTATTTCTCCCATCTTTCCCTTTACAGTACAAAAAACCCCCAATCACCTCCGTCTCCGTGTTCAAGTGATTTCAAGAAGTCTGAGAGGTCTCTGCAAAAGAAAAGGCTTCAACAGCACGAGTCAAAGCTACATTTTGATCAAACACAGGTCTGCAGTTGACATAGCACTGGAAATGACAGGAGATGAAATCACTTACACTGTAAACAGATAGCATTAACAACTTAATCTGATTCACAACAGTAATATATATTATTCATTTATAGTTTTTCCTCGTAGCTCTTATTTATACAATACTGGCTTTAAAGTCAACATCTTCCATTTGTTTACTTGACATGTAAGAAAGAAGAATGCTACATAAGCTCTGAATTATATGAATTGCCCTCTAAAAACTCCACAATATTTATTATTTATCATTATATTTTCATGAAAGTGTTGCCGTTTAGTCCTTGGTACCTTATCTACAGACACATTCTACAAGGCGGAATGGATTCATGTTCGACTCTCAACAAGCAGTGTTGATTTTCACAAATGCCAACAGTTGCACCTCCCTGAGATGAAGACCATACTGAAATTAAATGTTTCTAAGCCTGTAAAACATACAGTGGTACACTGCATAAACTGCAAAGGAAAGAAAGAAATCCTGGTTTCTACTTGCTGATGGACTAGTTGTACTGTGTGTTCAGAGCAGGGGGCTCAAACTGAGGCTGGACTGGGAACCACCGCCGCCAACAGGCGCTTCACTGTTACTTCATTCCCTCTGTGTTTAATTCATTTAAATTTAAAACAAAAACTGACATTATGAAATGAAAATTAGATTTTAGAGGATGCATGTAAATGTGAGTGTGTGTGGTTGTCTGTGTTTCTGTCCTGTGATTGACCGTAGACCTGTCCAGGTGTGTCCTGTCCTCACCGGTAATGAGCTGGGATCGGCTCCAACACCCCACAACCCCTTACAGGATTATGTAGCATGGAAGATGGATAGAAGGATTATATATTTGACATCAAATGACATGACTGTGTGTTATTTACATCAGCTATCAGAACTGGAACTGGCCCCCGAGCCTCGAGTTTGAGACCCCTGGTTCAGACTAAGAAAAGACAGATCTGTTGGCTTGTTTCACCTTTAATCCAATTTTTGCTGCGTTGGGAATGTTCTGTCATGATAACAACGCTCTCACCAGCTCTAACCTTTGAACCTTGGATGCAATAACTTGAGAGAGTGGAGCTATGTTTTCATTCTGCTCCGACTTTCTAATTGAACTCAAATCTGGAGCTAGCTGCCACGACATAACCACTCTTTTCAGGAACTGCAGGCTGTAGAGTGATCCATGTAGGCTTGGAGTGTTGTGGTCAAGTTTAGAGATCAAAAGTTACTTAAAAAAAAACCTCAAAGTTTTTGGACAAACCTACTGATTGTTAAGAGTTGGAGTTTGCACATTCTGAACTGAATCTGTTTCCGTTTTCAGCTCCACACTTGATCATTTTCAGTTTAAATTGTGCCATGCATCTCGACATCTAGTGAGCCTTTTTTTATTTATTTTTTTGTCGGGAAAGTTTTGCATTTACATGGCCACGTTCTGAAAACAATGTCCAATTACACAGAAGTGGCAGAAATGCTGAAAAGAAGGCTATGTCGGTTAAATTGGACCCATGTAAAGAAATTCTGTGAAAATTCTGGAAACAGCCAATTGCTTAGATTTGCTATAACATGAACTTCATTAATTGTCTGTCAGCTTGTGTTCGTCGTTCCCAATGCACTCTGGTGAGAGCGAGGTTAACACCACTGCGAATGGAAAGTGGTCCTGGACTCAAGGTTTCCCCGAAAGGTGGAATGTGTGTCAGTTCTGGTGGTCTTCTCACAGCACAACCAGAACACAACCCAGAGAAAAGTGATTTACTGCTCAGTATCGTCAATAGAAGGTCGTCCCATTACAATATACAGCGAGAAGTCTGACCGTGTCATTATTGCCATCAACCCCTTTTAATCCACAAGGGGATTTAGGTCCACTGTAAGATCATATGCAAAAAAAAATAAAAATAATAAAAAAAAGCTGAGTTACACTGTGTGTGCCGTACAGAAATTCTGAGCAGAGACATCAATTTAATCTTATTTGAAGCCCACAATGCTAGAATATAAATGTTAGCCATAATGTATGCCCGTTCTCTTTCAGACTCGGCTACGATCCACTCAAATGAAAGCAAACAAGGTCAGTCAATTGGAAACTCCACCTACGAGTTAAAAAGTAGAATCTAGTCCATGCATTTTCAGAAAGGCTGCCGTGTTGCAGACCCACTTCAGTGATATCTCACACTGTGAGTGGATCGGAAAAGAGAGAGAGAGAGAGAGAGAGAGAGAGAGAGAGAGAGAGAGAGAGAGAGAGAGAGACACTAAACACAGCTGCAGTGGAATGTCAGAGGTCGATGGTCGAGCGGCCGGCGACGTGGAGGAGCTGCTCGAGCTGGACTTCATACCGACAGGTGAGAGCTGGTGCAGTGTCAGAGAGTGGCAGGAATAAAAGAACCAAAAACAAAGAAAAAGTCCTGATTCTCCTCTGTGTGAGGCCGTCCAGAACAGAGTGAAGAGAGAGACAGAGAGAGAGAGAGAGAGAACGATGCGGAGGAGAGCGAAGCAGGGCAGAGGCAGAAGAAAGCAGGGCAAGCTGACCACAGCTTGTCTGACATCAATCCAGTAGTTGGTTTTTGTTGGGCGTCCCACGCTCACTGGACACATATCTGATTCTTCAGACTGGAAGACAGAGAGAGAGAGGCCAAACAAACAGTAGAACAGTCAGAGAAACACATGATGATGCTTCCAAATAAAAAAAAATACAGATAAGTCCACAGATTTGGTGAGAAGAACTGGCTTTTGATGCCAGTTGCTGAGAGAGAGAGAGGGAGAGAGAGAGAGAGAGAGAGAGAGAGATAGAGAGAGAGATAGAGAGAGAGAGAGAGCAGTCCTTCAATGGTTTGTACTTTTTTCAAACTCATAATCAGTTGCTAAGAAATGACTGTATCATCGCAGTAGGGTCTTGATTCAGTATTATTCACAGTGCTGCACAATAAAATACTGTCTACCTATTATCCCTGAGCATGTGTGTATTATGACATTTTGACCAAAAAGAGCATCCACTAATGACCCAACATGTTGTCTACGCTGTTCTCAGAGTTCCTGCTGTTTCCGGACATTGTTCCTAAAACGTTTGGTGTTTACACTGCAACGTTTAATATCTCGATGGAAACGAATCCTGCAGCGCCCTGCGGGGATACACAGCGACAGCCCAACCGGGGGCGGAAACATGACAGACTGACGGCTTGCATTGTTTGCCTTGCTTTGTTTTTGCTGCACATAATCAATGCGGCTTCCTCCCGTCGGGGTTGGGGGAATTGCATGTTGTCTTGAGGTGAACCAAGCAGAGTAATCACAGTCTACTCCGGAAGAGGAGTCTCCCGCTGTGTGGACCCCTTGAGCACAAAACAACAAACTGTCATGATTATTTGACTTGAAAGCTTAATGTGGCGAAACGCTCACGAGGAGCACAGAGTTACTGCAGCAGCGGCGGCGTCTTGGAAGAGCAGAGACGAGCTTTTAGTAAGGTCTAAGACCGAGACGTCTGAGCCCGACCACCGACTGAGTCCTGCTGAACCCACAGATTGGACAGGATTTGTCTGTATTAAACTGTAATAGTATTTGAAAAAACAAATCAATCTTTACAACATTTAAGAAGAGCTATAAAAGCAAAGCTGGATCCATCATTACTAACAGCATTTGGAGTGACACGACAGGATTTCTGTGTGCTCTTGGAGCTCAGGCACCACATGCAAATATGAAACTCGTCACAAACGTAAATAATAAAAATATCACATTTCAGCTTAAAGCATCATGTATGGAGCCTTGGTGGCATCTGCACCACCCATCTTTTACAACTGGAGTCACTTCCCGCTGATGGTAGGTGAACCCAGGGTACGAGTCAACGGCCCGACACATGACAGCGCAGAGAGAAACACTGAGACGCAGAGGAACGCTAACAGAGTGCTAACCGCTGCCCCACGAGAACATCTAACGGTAAATAAACAAAAAGTGGGGAGCTCGAAGATGCACTCTGATAAATTAATGATGTGCACAGGAACACAGAGCCGCTTTCTGCTCTCACAATCCAAAAGTTTTTGAATTGAGATTAAGTTTGTGGTGATTTTCCCTTGTTGGAATCAACAACAACAACAACAGAACCTGACTGAGTGCTGATGTTGCTCTGGTTATTTATGGGCTTTTAAATCATTCATGAATGGCGGAGTGGAAGGTGGACGTGAAGATTACACACCGAGCCGAGGCCTGGTTTGGTGCTTTATCTGCACCAAACCATTTTACTGCATCAAATTAATGCTTTTTCAAGGAGGAGCACTGACATAATTCACAGTTTGTTTAGTTTTTTTTCCATTCTCATCAATATTAAAGCATCTCCAAACTGTGGACATGGTTTCTGCTTTCTTGCGTGCCTTCGGGCAATGTTGCTGACGCATGACGTCCTATCAGTGCTGCTGCAGAATCGGACCCTGGAGTGGTATCGGTGGAGCCCAATTTGATAGTAAATGAGATGAGAAGTGAACTGGAAATATTAAGGTATGAATTTGTAATTCAAAGAATGCACAAACCGAAAAAAGAAAGAAAACATAAAGGCACTTTAAGATAACAATGAAAAGACACAAAAAATGATATTTTTCTTATTGTCATGGAAGTAATGGAGAGTTTGTTGGTTGATGATTAAAAAAAAGCAAACATAAAGACTCAAGAAGAGAAAAACAACAAAATAAGCAGAGCTGCAATAATTTTTTTTCCTTAAAACCAGTAACGGATTCCTTCGATGCCACAATGCACTGCTTTACATTTCTGGCATCATTCATATGCATGAATGCTCTCTCAATCCTGAGCTTTATGTCTCTGTTAAAACCTGCCTTAATTACAGTGCATTCAGGATTAGGTGGAATCTCCTCTCGGCTCCCTGGATGAAACGATCTCACTCAAAAGAGTCGCTTCTTGCCTCCGAGGCATCCGTCACTTAAGTCACATTTCATTCGATATGATGCCGCCTGCGAAGCCTCGTTAAGACGCGAGGGTCCCGGGGAGCCCGCTGCTATTTGTTTAATTTAACATCTCATTACAGCAGTGAGCGCTCAGTCGGCCTACAGCTGGACGGCCGGCCACCTCTGAGAATGCCGCCTTCATTATAGTTGTTTGTGTGGTCAACGCCGGCTGCGGCGAGCCAGGCAACCTCATAAAGACACGGGCGTGAGCGTGAAGCCTGCAGCCGTCAGCGTGTTCATCCCCGCTCCACTCCAGGGGCAGGAGCATTTCAAATACAGTGGGAATCCTGCACCTGCCCACAGTCTAGACAGTAAATGATGTTTTCCTGCAGCTTTGTGGTTTCTGTGTTTAAATGTGAAAGTCTGATGCAAAGCTTGCAGCAGCCTTGCAGATGTTTGTTTTAACTCGGATGCTTTATATACAGACTGTGGAATGATGTAGTGGGTAAAACAAGATGACATGTCTGGTTTGAGACCAGCAGATTCTGTGTGCAGATTTTATATTTTGAGTCCAGAAACATGAATCTGACTCTACGGCCTCATTTCCAGTGGTTCAGAGCAACGTTGTCATTTAAACGGACACCCAAAACTCAACGGTAATGTTTTTTTTTTCACTAGTAAACAGACGGTGAATTACTGGTAGGTGTGGATATGAGTCTGTGTGATTGTCTCTCTTCGTTTGGCCTGTGATGGACTATTGACCAGTCCAGGATGCACAGTGCCATCTCCGATAATCAGCTGTGATCGACTCTGCCTCCCTGCAACCCCAAGTTTGATAAAGTGGTAAAGACGATGGATGGATGCTTCATCTGCACTGTTATCAAGCTGCTGCAGCTGGAGGAAAAGGTGTTTATGGGAGTTTTTTGTGAGTAAATTGTGAGTAAACATATCAGTAGGAGGAGAAAGATAGTTGGTGCAACACCAGCAACGCCGTCAGCAGAGACATTTGGAGCTGTTGAGTTAGGCCCATTTGACACTGGTTGCTTTATGGATCCGGATTAGATCCGCAGCAGAAAGTTACGCAACACAGCAGGCTATATGGTGATATGTATATGGCTACTAGCAATTAACCCCCGTTGTGTTAAACAGCTGTATTTCCACTGGATCTGAGTGGATTCGGAGTGCACCGGAGGCTGACCATCGTCACCATATAAATATGTGTTGTGGACTACAAGGGTGAATTTTTATTTTGGAGAACCGTGGCGTTATGGGTCCGTCATCTTTCGTCCAATCCCTGGCGCATTGGTTGCTGTATGTGGAGACAATAGACTAGCTGTTGGATAGAAAGTGACATTGGTGCTTCCCTACATACCACTAAACTACACAAACTTTCCCTTTGGTGGCTGTTTTGGCCTGATTACCAGTCACCTGCTTGAACGGAGAGGGATTCTTAAACAATGATCTGGTCCCTGAACGGGTCTGAACGAACCCGCGAGGTGCTTTACTTTGAGCTGCATTGACTTAAAACTGTGCAGAGGCACATTTAACACTCCTGCATTGAGTGATGTGACTCTCCATATTAATCAGCAGTGGATGACGGTGTAGAAGTAGCTGTCGTCTGATAAATTCCTCTCCAGCACGGCATCATGTCCCACACATTACTGATGAGCACTTGGAACAGATTAATCACTCCAGTGATTCGCGCAACATTTGAAGGACTCCTCGGTGCAAATGAATTCAGGAGTGAAAGTGAGAAAACTAAAAAACCTTGATGCTGTTTTCCTAACCCTCCATCAAAATCATCAAATGTGCATCCTCCTCGAGTTTTTCTAAGGAGCTTGAGGATGATACATGGACTCAAACTCAGCCTTCAAGCACCCTCCACTGTCACACTTTCACATATTCCAGTGAAATTCTTCATACGTAAAAAGGCTCCCAGCTATCTTCTTAAGGCAAAAAGAGTCTTCATAAGTAATTCAAAGTGCAGCTGGTGTAGGTTACACAGCTTCACGACCTCCGCTGGCCCAGATTAACTACACAACCTGGCTGTTTCCACTCCTCCAAAGTGGCTACTCTTCAACTTATGTATTCCTGTGGCGTGTGACAAATTGTGTCAGCACATTACTCTAGAGAAGCATTTTTCATGCATAATTCATCCTGGAGCCCACATTCCACATGGACATTTCCAAATCCCTTTGAAGTTAATTCCCTCTCCGCGATAAACAGCTCCGCTCGCTCCGGATGCGTTGTAGCTTATGATTGTCTGTGTTGGGAGAAGTCACCTGTCCGAAACGATTTTACTGTACAACGTTGGATTGCGGGAGAGATTTGCATCTCATAATCCACCGTAGCAAATAAAAAAAAAAGAGAAAAAAAACTCTCCCTGAGTGAAATTTCTGCACAGTTGAAAGGCTTTATGCCTGATAATAAATGACTGGAGGTCATCTGGGTTTAACGCTGAAGCCACTTCATGCAGCACAGAAACAGGTCCATGTTAGAAAAGCTCCTCGCCGTCAGGACTGCATGGGGAAAAGAACATCGAGTGGATTACTGGGGATCTCTGCTGTCCATTGATATTCTGTAGCTGGTTATCCTGTGTAGTCCAGAGATAATCCAGCTGACTGCAGGGTAGAAACACAGTCGCAGAAACTTACATTTACAGCTATCGGCAATTTATGCCCCGTTTTCACAACGACCTTTGAAGTGTGTGTTTTCATTTCAGAAAGTTACATGTCCTGAAAATCATGTCTGTTCATGGAAACGGCAGAAATGCTGAAGACGATGTAGTTATCATGCCAGGCCATGAGTTGGTGCTGTTGTTTGTTTTTATGCTGAAACTACACTCACAGAGAACAATACACTGATGGGAGAGCAGGGACATGTGGACAGATGACCAGATTTGATTGTTTTTACTGCCAAAACCACTAAGTCCCAGATGAATATGGACTGCTTCCAGAAAGTGTCATTTTCGGCTCCACGTCTCCATTTCTCCATGACAATGGAACCCGAGCGTTTTCAAAAAGTTCCACTTTGTGAGCCGTTTTCAAAGAATTTGCAAAGACTCATGCAAATGATGAGTACATCACGCAAACGGATGCCCAAAATGCTACCAAAGTTTTTTGTTTTCAGTTGACCGAATGGTGGAGGACATGGGCGGAGCCTGCTAACTACATCCAGTAAGACGATCCTGTCACCATTCAGAGCACACCATTGTGCTGAGTTCAGGTTTTAAAGTTTTAGTCAATTATACAGACTGGATTTCCTCCCTTTTGTTGTGGAAAGGATTTGGCACATGTGCTCTTTATACCCATAACTCCTCCACCAGGGGTGTCAAACACATTTTAGTTCAGAGACACTTTCAGCCCAGTTTCATCTGGAATGGGCCAGACTGGTAAAACAGAGAAATAACAACCTTTAAATTTAAACTTTAAAAAATGTCTTTGTTGTGGCTCAGAGTATATGTGAAGAAAATGTCAGTATTTTCACAAAACCAAACAATTACTCCTGAAAATTGCTGCAGTCTCAGTATAAAGCCAATTTTGATAAAACCTTCTGGTGTGACATACCATGAAATGTCCAAAAACACACTCCTCCAGCTGTTTCATTCTGCATGTTTTTACAAACTCCCCCTGACAGCATGGCTTTGAGGTTAATCTTCACTTGCTTGCTTTCCGAGCAGCATCACTGATATCTTAGCTCAGGTCTCAGTGTTGTGCTGTGTTGCTCCTCTGAAGAAATAAGTTCCAAAATCATAGTTTTCTTTGATGTTTGTTACAATTTGCTTGGTGGTTTTGTTGGATTGGAGACTCTTGCATGCTGGTTCTTGCAAGCTGCTTATATTTGACACCCCAAATCCCAAAACCCCCAGATATCTCTAGTAAAGGCTGCAATTGAACTACAGGATGTTTCCAAATGAAGGACATCATTTCTTATCAGGTCAGAATTCATTTAATACAGTGTGTTCTGATCTTCTGCTTCCGCGTTTCATACACAGGAACTGGGCTTTTTCAGCGGCGCTGAACTATTCCCATGCAATCAGGAAGCAAAGAGAATACGTGAACACCCTCCAGTGAATGACAGGCAGTCAAATGAAGGAGGGTCGGGTATCTTATCCAGCATCTGTACCGGCGGGCCCCAGAGAGGCGGCGAGCACGAGAGCGAGAGCTCCAGAGGAGAAGAAGAAAGCAGGTGAGCTGACAGGCACTTGCCCCACTAGGAGGTTGACAATTGCCTGCTCCGCAGCCAACTGGGTCCCTGAGTTATCTCCGTCTGCACAGGGGAATTAATTAAGGGCTTGATGATCGAGGGAAATGAGGCTGAATAATAAAAAAGCATGACAATCTCCCTCTGTGGTGTTGCCTCTTTTGTCCTTCCCAACTCATCATGCCGGGAGCCGCTGCTGTCATCGACACTCTGCTCACCGCACACACATTAAGGCGCTGTGGAGAAATCCCTCCACTGAGCAGGTAATGGGCACAAGGTGTTAAAAATGCCCGGGTCCTTGGTGGAGCTCTGCTGTACATCACAGAGCCATTACATGGGAAGCAAGAGCTGGAAAAATCTGGGCGCTGGAAATTCCCCGTGCCTCAGCCTGGGCTGTTTTCTGCTTCAGCACACAATGCAAAGTACACACTCAATATTTATCCTTCCATTGAGTGTGGAAGCACACGTGCTTCGAATCATTTCCCAGAGTTTCAAAGAGCAATCTCCAAACCTCAGACTCTGCTTCATTTTAGGGTTTATATTTCAGAAAAGGTTTACTTTAACATTAACAATGGGAACAATGGGAGCACACGGACATTCAGATTGTTATAAGGCGACTGCAAACTCTAAAACTACCAAGTCCAGGAGAAAATGGACTGGGAGTCATGACACCCTGGAGGAAAATGCTGCTGTTGTCCCTTTACTGATCATGTGCAGAAGAACAGTTTCCCATTCCGGACGGCACCCAAGTATTTCCAGAAAATGTGGTTTTCTCCTGTTTCCTCGACAACGTAGCCCAAGCTTTTCAACCTTGGGAAGCATTTTTAGAAAGTTGTGTTTTCAGTGACTCCAAGCACCATTGTCGCATAAACGGAGACCCAAAACGCAACAAAAGTTTATTGTTTTCACTTGAAATCGTTGCTGTTTTCGTTGCCCTCACCGAGCTGCGCCCTGCTGCCCTGAACAGGATATAACTGGTAAAGAAGACGGATCAGTGGATAAATATAATTGATCTTCCAGCTGAGTCAAAGCCACCCCAGTCGACAGTTAAAGACCGTGCTTCCTTCTTTCCTCCTGTATTTTTCACAGGTCCATGCTTCTTATCGATCCAGTGAGGTAAAAAGTGAAGCTCACGCCTCTACAGGAAACTAATTTGTTCTTGCAGTGTTTTCTGCTTTGAAATGCAAATAGTGATGGAGGTGGAATGGGGCAGAGTGTGCAGGCTGACTGATGCTCCCCTCTGAAGACCCCAGAGGCCATTTTGCTTCCATGTCCATTTAGCTGCGGTGTTCTTCTTCACGGTGGCAGAGACTGCAGTAGAGCGATGTAACAAATGCTACCACATGAATCTTCTTTCCTGCC
This sequence comes from Salarias fasciatus, assembly GCF_902148845.1. NCBI lineage: Eukaryota > Metazoa > Chordata > Actinopteri > Blenniiformes > Blenniidae > Salarias > Salarias fasciatus. The sequence continues at coordinate 26,590,836 of NC_043756.1, forward strand.
AAACACAGAGTTATATATGTTATCTGAATCGCAATGAGGGCCAGTGTCAGGACTGATTAAAGCTTCCCTTTACATGCTTTGAAGATGCGATAATTTGTATGCACATGTTTCACTTGTCTGAAATTGCCGGAATGGAAGCAAGGGTTCGGTGGGGAAGGATCACGTCGGCACTGATGGTGATTTGCAGCCGTAAGGACAAAGCCCCGAGGGGCTGATTGCTTCCCCAGTTAGCCTTCGAATGCTGTCTGCCATGCCTGAGAGCGTACTAAAGGCACCTATCAATGACACCCAGAGGAACGCTCCACTGTGGCCTCTGCTGTTTAGTTCATCCATCCATCCATCTCCGACACCGATTCCAGTTGACTGTAGGCCACGGCAGGTTACAGCAACTGTAGATGTGCCAACTAATCTCAAATGTATCCAGAAAACAGGGCAAAACGAACATAAGGAGAACATGCTAACAGAAGGACCCTGAAGCCAAACCAGGATATTCTTGCTGTGAACGAGTTTTAAACACCAGAACACCAAGAAACCTGGATTCTGCACAATTCGGCTCAATAATGCAGCTTTTTCAACCCTGAGAAAGATAAAAACTACAAAACTCATCAAAACTAATTGACACACATCAAACCGGGCCTGTGTGATCAACACTTTATATAGAAATCATTTCTGTTATGAATCGAGGATCCTCTCTCAAAACTGCTGAGTCGACCTCCATCCATCCATTTATCCACCTTCAATAACACTTCTTTCAGTTCAGGGCTGTTTAAAGATGAAGCCAAATTCAGCTAAATGAGGATGAAGGCAGGTGACAGCACCAAACCGTCACTGAGCCGACAGAAACACACACACACACTCAGATTCCGCATTTATGGGCAATAGGCCTCCATTACACAGCGACGATTCAAGCAGGAAAAAGAAAATGTTCCCAGAAAATGTTCACATTTTCACGTTATAAAAATAAATGGAAACAGCAGAAACACTGAAGACGATGTTGTTAGCATGCCAGGCGTGTTATCCAATGGAAATGTTGCTGACAATGACGAAAAATATTCATCAATAAAACTTTTTCACAGATGAACACTTATTAAAAAAATTAATCTAAAGTCAAGACATGAAGACAGAGACTGTGACGAAATATAACTGACGCTTAAGTCAACAAATAAAAACTTTCTATTAAGTTTTCATTCATGAAAAAGTTTTGCTGATTAATATTTTTTCTAATCGTTTTGGTCAACAAAATGAACACTACTCGTAATAGTACTCATTATCATCAAGTTGCTAAAGGTAAGCACTCGTACTTCTACTCATCCTATAAAAAGTGTCATCGGTGCATCCCTGCTATAATCTTATGTTCAAAGCCTTTTGGTGCTTCTTCTTGAGCGTAGAAGGATGGAGCTGGAGAAAAAACATATTTACATCACGAGAAAGTAGAAAGGTCCAAAAGCCCCGACTGGAACTGGGGATCCAGGACAACGCCGTTTCAGCTGCTGCTTCAATCGACGGGTGGAAAAAGAAACAATCAGGAACATCAGACGAGTTTGATGTTTTCATAATTGTGAGCTTGACTGAGTGAAGCTCCGTTCCCGGCGCCGGCTGACAGCAGCGCTTCAAAACCAGACAAAAATAAGTGTTACGCCCTGACAGGGAGTTTGACACTTCAGTGCGCTGAACATCAGCCCGATGACAAACCGCCCCGGGCGACACGGTGACAGGCTTATTGTTTCACTGCAGGGGTAAAAATAATAATAAAAAAAACCTCAGTCTGTTTCAGGATTTATCTTTGGGACTGAGGCCTTAACTTGAGCTGTTAATACGTCTGAATGGCTTCTTCACGCTGCTGCTCATTAGTGAGGCGTTAGTGTGTTCCAAACCCGAGGGGCGCTCTGCATCTGAAGTCGATAAAGATCCCAGGAATGCTTGTGTTTGATGTTGTGTTGATAATAATAATTTAAAAAACCTACAGCCATTTTTTGCCAAGCTATCCGATGATAATGAAGATTTATCTATTGTGCAATCGAGTGTAGGGGGAAACTATTTGATTTTTTTAAGTTTTAAATCTCAGGCAAAGTTTTTACTGTGATTTGGCCGAAGCTGGACGACAATCACACTTCACCTTACTTTTGAATTCATAGCTGTTCAGTCAGTGAGGTTAAATGTCAAATACATGTGAGCTCTGCTTCTTGCAGAGATTTTGTTTCAGAATGAACTTGCACACTTTTGCACTGACCTACAGGAAATATTTAAGCAGTGTTAGATGTTTTCAAGTGAAAACGCATCATTTTTGTTCAGTTTTGAAAGTGCTGTGGTACAAAACCCTGATAGCCACTGAGGAGTGATTCTGAAATGTGTTTTGAAGTTCAGAAAGTTCAGATTTTTTGTGACACAAAGCCAATATGTGACAGTGACTGTCTGGACAACTTCCCCAACCAAACAGTGAGCGCTGCATTATGCCTCTTCACACAGGAGCTGAAGGTAAACCGGAGGAACTGTCCCCATGAGTCTCAGTCCAGTCGTGATCTGACACGCGTGGCGCTCAGGCTCTTTGTGGTGAAGTGGAGGGATGAGTGCATGCAGAAGAGACACACGGCACTTCAAACCCACCCTGCTTCATATCTGTGGGCTGAGCGTGGATCAAACCAGCAAGATAAACAGAATAAACGCTGCTGCTGCTGCACCTGTCAGCTGGATTTAACTTGGCTGAATACAACACATATTACAGTAGGTTCTCGTGCAGCTGAGGACGTGGGATGAGTCAGATCCCCTGACACACACGAACACATACGCCATGGATGGAGTCATGGCACCACAGTGAAGGGAAAACTGACAGCGAGATCCCAACACAGAGCTTCTTATGGATTATTTAGTCATGATGTTGCCATAAATGTATTGATGCAGATGTTTCAGTATAACAAAATACACGCAATAATGGATGGACCGCAGTGGAATTTTTTTCAAAACAGACCTTCATAAATCCTGAAGGATAAATCCAATGACCTTATGCAGTGAAAACAGATGAAGTTATTGGTAAAACAAAGATGTTTTCACTGGTTTCAGCTCTTCAAAATGTATAAATGTATTTTTTGGCTGAATTTGACAGGATGTGGTTTATTTCCTGATAAAGTTCTCTTTCATTGTGACTGTTACCATTCAGGAGTTAGTCATAAAGTTTAATTTACGGAAGTTTAAAATAATTTGTTTCTTCTATTGACGGTGAAAACACTTTGAGAGAAGATTTTTACCCGTTAGCAGGACGCTCAGTGGTGTCGTGATCTGCATTCTCAACTCAAAGCAGAAGCATTCCCCCTGACGCACAATGTCACTTAAACTCACCGGGTTGTATCGAGGATGTTTAGTGAGTTTGAGTACTCTGTGCAGTACTGAGGCCAAATCTCTGCATCTGTAGTTTGTTTTCTCACAGTGATAAAACATGCGTTTTGAGGATCATCAGAGACTGTAAATGACCCTTGCGTGTGAATGTGGGTGTGACGAGGGGTGTCCCGATTCGACATTGATATCGGATATCGGTCCGATATCAGCCAAAAAGCGAGTATTGGATTTTATCGGATTGCCTCTAAAATCTCTGATATAAGTGAAGCAGTCCATTTTCCGCTCCAGCACTTCTATCCATAGGTGACTCTGGTTCACATTCTCAACACAGTAGGTGGCGGTAATGCACCTTAACGTTGGTGCCGTCTGCCACAAATGCCACAGAAGAAGAGCACCCGGATCCAGGAAATAGAATGTCTCTGATCCAGCATGCGGAGCCCATATGATTACAACACCACCACCACCTATGTGTGTGTGCTACTGGAGGAGCAGAATGTCGGCCGTGTGGCAGTATCTTACCGTAAACTCAGACAAAGGCGTGCAACACTTGTCATGCTCAAGTTTCCCGTGGTGGCAGAGAACCGGGAAAGTTTAATACGACCAACCTCATCACACATATGAAGCATGTTGGTTTTTTTTTTTTTTTTTTTTTCTTAGTGAAGACTGAGAGCAAGTCAGTGAAACTGGAGCAGTGAAATATTAAGTTTGAGCAGTTGGACAGTGGACAGTATTGTGTTGTTTTTGTTGTTTTCATCCTCACCTTCAGCTGTTCCCACTATATACTGACAGTAAAAAATAACTGAAGTGGACTTGAATTGTTTGCACTTTTAAAGTATAATTTGGTTTTATTTATTTAGGTTATTTTTCAGCATCTTATAATTTATTTCTTTTTGTATTTTATTCAACTGTAGAACACTGCAGGCATTATGTTAGAGGTTAAAATGTTTGTAACCAGTTGGTTAATACGTAATAAATGGGTCAGTTTTTCTCATGCCTACTGTAGCTGACTATTGTTCTCTGTGTAACATCACTTGATCAAGCCTTTTTCCAACATTCCACACTACGAAAAAGTAATGAAAGTATGTATGATTCGCGCTAATATCGTATCGGACCAATATCAGTATTGGCCAAATCTCAAGGTTGCAATATCGGTATCGTATCGGAAGTGAAAAAGTTGCATCGGGACATCCCGAGGTGTGACTGTCTCCGTGTTCGCCCTGTGCTGACCTGTCAGGGCCATACTGGGACGGGCTGCAGCCCTCGGCGACCTGCAGTTGGATAAAGTGTTAATGAAGATGGATGCCGGTATTAGTTCAAAGCACCAAAGCAGTAAAGCTATACTTCACAGAGCTGCTCATCTGTAAACTGTCTGCAGCAGGTGATCCTGCAGACACTGCTCGGGGGCCCGTGATATTCCTGCCGCAATTTAATGCAGAAGATATGCATGAAGCCATCAGATACAGCTCGGATTTACTCTGAGCCAGACAGTGAAGGGGAATAATTGCTATCAGACAAGAGGGGTAATGCAGGCAGATTAATTATCTATGACTTACCATTTCCAGAACAATTTTCCAAACGGGTGGCCGACTGTCAAAATATGTCAGAGTAAATAAAAGAGTCAGAATGTGATGGTAAAAGGCCTTTCACACTCTTTATTTCAGTGCTTCTGTTTGCAAAGTTTGTGCTCAACAGACATGTGGAAAGCTTTGCATTTTGCTGTGAAGAAATGAGGGTTCTGAATTCACTTGATGTGTGCGACCTCACACAGGTGAGTGTTTACTGGCTTTCACAGCGCTTCAAGGTCACGAATGGAGCTCAACTGTGAAACAATAAAAATGGTAAACGGAATTTTTATATCGCACACACTCACACACACTAATGTTGCGTACTTTGCATGCTGTTAACACTTTTTCAAAGAACCAGTATGAAAACTAACCTCAAGTTACTTGCCAATACTGAGTACCGATACTGACTGAATGTGTGAAGACTGTGGGTTGATGTGAATCACATCCACACAGCCCGATACTGGTAACAGTGAATCTGTAGTTCTGTCGAGTCTAATGCCTCTTAGTACATACACAAGTCCGCAATAATTACACTGCCAGCTGCTGTCAACCTATTGAACAGCCGAGTTCACCCATTCTGCAGAAATGTTAGCATTAACAAACCAGTTCTACAAAGAAGATGATTGAAATGGATTAAAACGAGAGAGCCATGACTTAACAAGAAGCAGAGATACGGCTCCTCAAAACACATTCAGAATGCTTTTTGTTTTTTTGAAGACTTTAGACTTTGACTTTAACACAGTAGTTTTGTTTAATAAATCACAGATGTATTTAATAAATGAAGGTATTTAGCTGTGCTTTATCATCAGACTTTACGCAAAGTATGTTTCTCTGTACACCTGAGAACCTTTCAGTTCCTGACATAAAGATCCTCCTGAAGTGACCTTATAATGCTGAATGCTGGATACAGTTTCTGTCTGAAAACTTACATGAAAACACAACTGTTCAAGGTGGAACTTTTTGAAAATAATTCCATGGAAATAGAGGGAAATGCAAGATTTCCCTCATGCAAGTTATGAAACATTTCTCCTCTAAGACTTTTTTTTTTTTTAGCTGTCTGCTACTTTTGAACTGTTGGATTTATGAGACAGTTGAATAACAAATCCTGTCAGCGGTGACTGTGAAGGGTTAAAAAAAAAAAAAAAAACAACTCCTGACAGACTGTTTGCGTCGAGTCTTTCTCGCTGTGGATTAAAAAGTCTCTGTATATTGCCTTTGAGCTATAATTAACACTCCTAACCTGGGTTATGTTCTGAAATGGATGCGTCCGCTGAGGAACACTCGGCACATTAGGAAAGTCACAATTAATCATCACGGTATTGCTTATTAACTGGGAGAGAGGCTCCGGAGTTCACTCTGACGTCCCACAGTCACCCTATTCATTTACAGTTTGTATTTAATATGTGATGTGGGAGAACCTGAGCCTGTAAATCATGAAGGTCAGACGTGTTATTAAACCCACCCATGAAAGAAGCATTAATGCTGCTTATTAAGCAGACAGAGCTGCACTATACTTTCAGGAAATCGCGGAACAAGTTTTGACTTTTAACTAGGGAGGCACCGATGCCGCTCGGCCAGCATAACGTGACACCATCTGACACCAACGCCGTCATTTTCAGAGTTGCTGTTGTTTTCATGTGATGGACGTCGTTTCCAGAACTTTGCTGTGTAAACGTTAACATTTTGTAGAAACGATGCATTTCACTTGATACGCTGTCATGTAAACATCCATGTGGCGATCGGCTTCCAGCGTGAGTTCAACCTTGAGTTGATATTAAAGATACACGGTTGATTCTTCTGTGTTGTTTGGATCTAAAACCATTCACCCAAAGCAGATACTGTAGAGTTAGAGCTTCACAAAGGTTATTTTTTTAAAATACCAGAGAGCAAATCTGAAGGCTGATTGATGAATCTCTGCATTCAAGTTAGCTCTGCTGGGTCAGTGGTCAGGAAAGAGAAGGTAATGCTGAGAGCTTTAGCAGTTCCCCTCATCCAGAGGTCAAACGGGATCGTTCTCCCTCCTCGCTCATTTAACACTGACCGGTCACGCCACCCGAGCAGCTTTTAGCTTCTCTGCTGCACAGCTATTCCTGTCTTACAGGGTTTACTGTGACGCTTCAGGAAAACAAAAAAGACTGGAGCTTCTTCAGGTTCCCTCCAGCCCGGCTTTGGTTTCTGAGGAGGAGGCGAAGGCGCAGCAGAACCAAGAAAGGAGGGGAAAAAAGGGAATAAAGACACCACAAAGCCAACATTAAATGGTACCTTTATGTTTCTGTTGAGGATGAGTGGTGCTGCTCATGCAGCTGGGTTGTTAGAGACGTATTGAGGTATTGATCGACATCCCTCATTAGTACACCCATCATGAACGGGTAATTGGTTCCCTCCCTGACTCAAAATTCAATTTTCTCAGTGCTTTCGAGACCTGGGTTTATTTGAGGGAAGACAGACAGAGTATCGCTGTTGCTGGATGGTTTTGTTCTCTTTTCTGTGCCACATCATTGTGGCCATGCTCATATTGATGGAAGGTAATGGGCGGCTCAGTTGGTTCAGCAAGTCGTCTTCCAATTACAAGTCTGTTCCTGTGTCGTCGTGTCTTTGAGGAACACACTGAACCCAAATCGCTCCCGATGAAGATGAAGCACCTTGCATGCCATTGGCAGCCATCTCCTCTGGTGTGTGAGGGCGTGAATGTGTGTGAAGTGCTGTGAAAGCATTGAAGCTGTGAGGATTTGCCCTATATTTACATATTAGACCCAGGGACACAGGCACATGACCTTATCTGCCCTGGGGAAAGCATGCAAATGGGACCATTGATGGAAATAGAATCAATAACAGACGCCGCCCTGCACGTTTGAGTCAACCTTAATGTCTGAATGTGATTCACTGGAGGCAGTGATGGCCATGAGCTCAGTGAAAAGCTTTTCTGTTCAGGGGTTTGTGGCTTCAAATATCTGTATGTGTAGGGGTTCGAACGTTACATCCATGATGTATTTGGAGTGTCAGAAACGTGAGCTCTTGGAGAAAACAGAAATAACACACAGACCCAACAAAGAAAGAAGAGAACTGGTCTTAGAAATTGAAGGTGTTGACATTATTATTATGATGAGTCCTAATTCATACATTCCAGTAAACATATTATCATGCAGACAGGTAATACACACCTACGACTACAATGATATAATTAGCTACTGAGGTGACATGTGACTCCAGAAAAAAACCCAAACACCTGGAACAGATGTGGCGAAAACAGAGCGTCAGTGGAAGAACAGTGAAGGTGTTTTAGGAGGAACTGTTCAGATTATCTCCATTAACAGATGAGATGCAAACTGGATTCCTCCTTCTAGGCTTTCATCCAGATGGAAACACACAAAAAAAAAATGTCATGCTATTTTTAGAAACATCTGTTTACTGTAAGCAAAGCGGACAATCGCTTTAGCATGGACAAATGGGTAAACATGCTCGTGGTTCAGAGACTCATCCTCTCTCTGATAACGTCGAGGACAAACAGGCAGAATTTCAAGAAATGTAGAATGGATTCATCCATTTTTTAAATAATACTGACTTTCCTCATGTGATAAACGAGCCTGGAGCCGAACAGACACACCTCCTGCATATATTTGTTATTTCATCCATTAATAACTGTATGGTGGCTACTGTCTATGGATTTATGATCGTTTGGCTTCACAGGAAAAACACTGACTGCCTTCAGTTTGCTTTACGACTGTCTGTAAAACAAAAGAAAACTTTATTAACTACATCAATAAGTAAAGCTGCTTTTTTATCCACCCGTACAGTAACGTAGTACAGGAACAGAGTTTTGCACCCTTGTTTTAGGGAGACAGATCCTTTTCAAAAAGCTGTATTATGTTGTTTTGCATGTCTGCTTTTCTTTATAATCACTTCATATCTTTATTATTCTGTCAACAAGATTCCATTTATGCGTTCATGTCTTACGCTCCATCATGTGACCTGGAGGAGACCAGAATGTCTTCTATCAGCCTGTATGTAAGATTTTAGAAATGCAGGTCCCATCTTTAACAATTCAACTCTTCCCTGATCCAGAAACTCCACGACTCCTTAAGCTGTTCAATGTTCCCCCTGTGATTTTCTAAATCTGTGAAGTTGTGAGCTGCCAAGCTGCAGCGTTAGGGTGATTAAACGGGGCGTAGAGCTGAGGAGAGCACACGGGGGGATTCTCAGCAGGGTCACGTCCAGAGGAAACTCTTCATGCATTTTACTTTGTAATGTGATCGATCCATGCGCACGTTGATGGTTGTGCTTGAGAACAAAGCCTCACTACCACTGAACAAAACATTTTTTTTTAACAATGCAATAAGTATTTTTTTAAGAGAAGTACTGTTTGTATCTCTTTAGCATTTCAACAAAAAAGTCTCGCTGAAAATCAGGTTGAATTTAGGCAATAATGTAGTTTTGAATTCAAGGATAAATGATCAGTATTCCTTCAACTTTGTGATACATCCATCCATGAATTCATTCATCCTTCCATCCATCCATGAATCCTTGAATTCACCCATCCATTAATCCATCCATCGACCCACCAATCCATCCATCCATTAATTCATCTACTCAACAATCCATCATCCATTTGTTCATCCATCCATCTATCCATCCATCTGTTCATCTATCCATCCATCCAACAATCCATCTGTTCTGTTCATCCATCTATCATCCATCCATATATACATACATTAATCCACCATCGATCATCCATCCATCATCCATCCATCATCCTTCCATACATTAATCCATCCATCATCCAAGGCTGATCCCAAAGTGGAGGAACAGAAATACAATTCATTTGTACCTGATGGAAAAACTACTTTGTACAGAATATTTCGTAACAACAGAACTGTGATTGAGTGATCAACTCAGAATATGATGTTGTTCATGTAAGTTATTCCCATCTAAAAAAAAAAAAAAAAAAAAAAAAAAATCACTTATCTGACACACATCCATAAAGGGAAGTCTCAAGTTTCCACCCTCATCCTCTCAGATTTAGATGAACTAGATGCTTCAGTGTCATTTTTCATTCAGCCCTGTAGAGACTAAGAACTACACACACACACACACACACACACACACACACACACACACACTGGTGGAGTAGAAAATCCTTTGTTCTCTCTGCGTAAACTGAGCAAATGACCTAAATAGAGGCAAAGTTGTGGGCTATGTGGGGGAAATGAGGTTGGTCGGGGCGGAGGTGGGAGCTGGAGGGGTCGCGTGCGGTCTGACTTCCCTGTGTGAGCGCTGCCTTGCTTTCCTCCGGTGGGAGGTGGGGTGGATGGGGGTGGATGCTTGTGTGTGACAGTGTGAGTGGATGTGGATGGAAACCCAGTGGCTCTGACAAGGCAGGCATCCGTGACTAAAGCACGGGCGCTGTTAAACGGCATGTCACGTCTCCCGCTGCCAGCATCCCCGTGGACGTATGCAGCCAGGAGAGTGGCCAGCAGGGGGAATTAATTCCAGGACATGCACCGAGTTACCCCTCATCAATTCACACCTTCTGTCCAGAGCCTACACACAAACACACCTCACACTGTTTGAGACTCCACTGAGACCTCCTCAATGCAAAAAACAAATGAATAACTACAGAGAACAGTGAGTGCTGAAAAGGAGACTGATTGCTTGTTTGAAAAGAGTACAAACCATTGAAGGGCTGCAGAGCTTCTCTCTCTCTCTCTCTCTCTCTCTCTCTCTCTCTCTCTCTCTCTCGTTTCAGTTCATTTTTAGATGGAGATCTGTTGACTGTTGTTTCTGTCCTTAGAAAAGCTTGTTGATTCTCAGCACGACATTGTTTCTCCAGGGCAAAATAGCCATAAGTTACTTCATCCAAGCCAACAAAAAAAAAAAAAAAAAATCAATTTGGAATATTTTCCTTCACATTAAGGTCGCAATTACATTTCAAAATGTCATCGGATGCTCTCAGCAAAACGAGTACATCTGAAATTCGTGTCTCGGCAGCGCGGCTCACTACAATAACCCCATCATTTATGCATTCGTCGAGGAATGCGCTGCATCTCAAGCGGAGGGAGCGTCCTCCAGAAGCGGGGAATTTCAAGAGGCTCGGATGAAAGTAAAGAAAACAACACATTTCGTGCCAGAAGACGAGGTGCAGTGCTAAGAGCTTTGCTCTGCAGCGTCTCTAGTTAAAAATGGAAATGGGCTCGGCTGCTGGTGCCATCCACTCACTTGTTTTGGTGCTTTGAGCCCTGCAGATGTGCATGGTACTGTGCCACCGAGTTAAGTGTGACGCTGCAGATTTCACAGGTGTAGCTCCTCTTCAGACCTGCGGATCAAACACAAACACATACATTAAACGGATGAAATGAGGAAATGAATACGCCGGCTGGCTTTCATCCGGAGGCTTTTTCATGCTAATGTGGCGTTCACTCTCTCCTGCACACAGTCAATGCAAAATCAATCCATCAAGCGCAGACAGGCACTCTGAGAGAAGACGTTTCCTGTATGCAGGCATGTTTCAGCAGGTGAGCGTCCTTGTGTCTACCGGATTGATTCTGCAGGTGCTGAAATGGAAGAAAATCAATTAAAGGTGCACATAAGATGAAAAGCCATGCATTTTAAACGTCTTGAAAAACTAATTTCACAGTCAAACCTGAGTGCGCCTCAGGTTGTTTCCATATAAAACGATGTTGACATTTTTAGTGAGCATATTTTCATCCTGCCATCCAACTTCTACACAGCTTTAGCCAACTTTGGGCTGCAGGGGACTGAAACGGACGAGCGAAGGAGGGAAGCACCTGAACAGGTCCCCATCAAAAGGCTTCATCACACACACAAACTCGAGAGATGGAAATTCACACACACTCCAATCCGAGAGATGGACATTCACACACACTCCAACCTGAGAGATGGACATTCACACACACTCCAACCTGAGAGATGGACATTCACACACACTCACACTCACTGCTGTGTAAACAGATTAATTGTGTGTTTTCAACCAGACTTAGGTACTTCAGGAACAACTTGGAAATATGACAACTCTTGTTTTTTAACTCTCTAACTAGATATCACACTTGAATCTAAAATGTAACTTTAGCTATTGGGGAGACTCCTGCACGTTAGAATAGAATAGAATAGAATAGAATGGAATAGAATAGAATAGAATAGAATAGAATAGAATAGAACAGCCTTCTATTGCCATTGACACACAATGAAATTGGAGTGTAACTCCCTTTGGTGCACTTTACCAAAGCATAAGAAACCAATAAAAATCTTAAATAAAGACAATAATGGATACACATAAATACACAAATAGCAGTGTGTGTCAGTGCAGGTTCAGTCAAGATTGTGGACATAAGATAAAACAGTTTATTGCACCTCGACTGTGCAGGTTACTGCTCAGAAGATACTTCATTTATTGCACACGATCAGTGTGACGGTATCTGTGCGATTTAAGGGGACAGGTTCCTTTGGCTTTGTGACTATTGAGTACAGAGAAAGCTCTTGGAAAGAAGCTGGCTCTCTTTGTTCTGGTTTTATGTGACCTGTAACGTCGGCCCAACGGTAGCAGGTCAAAAGGGTGGAGTCTTTGATGATGGTGCCAGCTCTGCTGAGGTATGGAGGGTTGGTGATGTTCTCCAGGTTCGGCAATGCCTCTAGTGACCTTCTGGGCTGTACTGATGACCCGTTGCAGAGCTAAGAGCCGCTGCCCCCATGTGCACCGCTATCTTGCTCAACTGACTCACAAATCTGTGTCTTATATTACTGCTAAAGATAAAAAAAATCAAATATTGTTGGCATGTTTGTGTGGCTTTAAATTTGCAGAGATAAGCATTTGTGTCCTGAGCTCTGAAGCTTTAATTGGGTTGTGCTCATGAAACATTCACCAAAATCTCCTCATACTTTAAAAGATTTATCACTAGGGTGCATTGTTATACCAAAGAAACTGATCTCCTTTTTCCAAAATCTCATGAGTCCTGAAGTTCCAGCAGGCACGACTTTTGTTTAAAAAGTTTTCCTCATGCCTGCCAGGGAGCTGCTGCTCGCTTCAGGACGTTGTGTGAACATCGCTCGAGGTTCGAACTGAGCGAGAGGCTGAGATGTGCAAAACTCTCATGACACTGACTGTAAACCCTTTGGCCTTTTTTTTATTTTTAGAGTTTTACCCATCGGCTCCGTTCTCTCACAAGTTACAAGGAGATCAAATAGAGACGGCAGACATCAGACAGCATTTTCCTCCTCATGTATCAGCTGCACGATGAAATTCCAACATAACTGAAACAAATGAGTCTGCAAAGACAGATTTTTCTTCCGTCCTGCTCGCTCTCCTGAGCCGCCTCGGCATCCTCAGCTGAGGCAGGAGTTAACCAAAACAAACGAGTCGGCACAGACTCACAGAGTGGCCGGGAAGAGGTGATGGAGAGGAAGAACTGCGGCGGCCCGGAAGGTTCCTGGGGCTCCATCGCTCATGCCGGACAGCGCCGCCGGCACCGAGCCACAGGTGGCTGTCAGTGACGGATTCCGCAGCCACCATGCAATCTTTCACCCTCTCAGAAATGGTTTGAGAGGCAGGCTGTCACACACAACCTGCTGCAGGACTCTCACGTCAGCCGGCGGCCGTGGCCGCGTCCGGGGACGGCTGCAGCAAAATTGAAATCTCAATTCTGCTGGCAGCAGACTGACGGAGCTGTTATTGTGCAGCTTATCAGCGGGGAGGGTGAGGGGTAGATCTGCTGATGTGCCCGTGGGGAAAGTGAAAACGCCAGAAGTCAACGGCTCAGATAAAACTTCAGTGACGCCTTATCCGGAGAGAAGCTCGCTAAGTTTCAGCGTCTGGTTTTGAGAAAGCATCGTTCACGGAGGAAAATATGGAAATGTGATTCAGTGAGTGCAGGGTGACATTTATCCTCTGTTGCCCTTTTGCTCCAAGGCATATTAATGGAGGAGCTAACTCAATTGTGAGAGGGAGGCGATCCGGGCGGCCATTTTTCATCGCGCAATAAGATTAGAACAACATGACGGCGATTACACAGCGTGCGCATAATTTGCAGCAACAGGAGTGCAGGCTTCATACGACCTTCATCACACGCAGAGTGAAGGGGGGACCAGAATTTTATTTATTACAGTGAAAGAAAAATGTGGAAACTCATTGGATTTGTTGCCACCTGGAGGCCTGATGTGTGAGCTTCGTCAGATGAGCCTTCTTCTGTAAACTCATTAAAAAGAAACAAAAAGGCTGGTGGAGAGGGGTGTTGTGTGAACCACTGCTGATACTCAGCATGAGCTGCGCCTGACAAACTATAAAAGTAGAATATGCCACTCAGGAAGCCGCCATGTTTATCCTCCATCTACTCACACATGGTGGAGCGCAGAAGCAGCGCTTGCATTCTGAGCGCTTCAAAAACCAAGAGTTTCAAAAAGTTCCACTTCGGGAACCGTTTTCAAAAAGTTGAGTCTTTAGTGGCTCCGAGTTCCGTTGTCGTGTAAACGGATGCCCAAAACATGACAAAAGCTTTGCATTGTCCCTTGAAAATGTTGAAATGTAAACAGGGTCCAAGATGTCTCCTGTCTCGAAACATGAATGGAGGAACTGGTTCAAATCCCAGTGTCTCTGCACACTGTTGCTATGAAGTTGGATAATACTACTACTACAACTACTACTACTACTAATAATAATAATAATAACTAGAACTGCAAGCAGTGCTCATAGGGGGCCAAGCCTCCGGCGCAACTCGGACCCCGGACTCAGCGGAGCCCTCAGAATCTCGCCACGAGGGACCCCGAGCTCGGGGCGGGCGTCGGGACACAAGCCGACGTCTAACCCCCACCAGCAAGGCCCACGTCACGCTCACCATACGTAGTGCAACTCTGATCAACTTTCATGTCACTTGATGTCTCTGTTTGCTGCGCCTCCCTTTTCGCCAATTTTGACCAAAGTTAACGCACAGCCTCTGGCTGAATCACACAGAAGTGAATTGAGTTCAGTGTTGAGAACTCTGATGCTTTAACCATACAGAAACTGCTTTGAAAAGAGTAAATTACTCAGAGATCATGCCGTTTACGTCCGTCTTTCAGACACCAAGTTCCCACCATGAGTTGCTGCTTGGTTTTAGGCATGTCAGGTCACTGAGCAGACACACAGGTTGTTTTTAATATTGTCAGTGAAAAAAGACAGTCTGACATTGTAAACACAATACAGTTGATGTCAGAGTGTTACATGCACTTGTAAAGAATATAATGTCATGGCTCTCTTGACTTTCCAGTCATTTCTACAACTCTGATTTTGCTCTGATAGAGTGATGTACTCTATACACAACTTCACCACTTCCTGAACTTAAGGATTTTCCTTGTTTCCTGTCTTTCATGATAGGAAAAGCTGATTAATGCAGGTGTGTCTGACCTCTGTAACAACTTCAGACACACCTGTATTAATCAGCTCATCCTGTCACGAAAGACAGGAAACAAGGAGCCTCCTGAAGTTCATGAAGTGGTTGAGTTGTGAATAGAGCCTATTGGACCAAATACTTCTTTGTCACAAAAAGATTCATGAAGTTGTTCATTTGCAATCTCTCAGTTCACACAGACAAAGCCTCCTTTCACCACAGGTACTGCTCACAAACAGTAAACTCCACCATGTGGCGACTGTTGGTTACTACACCTTTACTGGTTATACCCCTAAATGAACTATGCCTGTTTATTCCCCTTTTTTTAGTGATTTAGTAGCAGAAGTGGGCATGGCCTATGTCCCATGATGCCACTGTGCTAATGGAACATGTCGACATCAAGTTTAAGAAGATGTGATTTGAAAATTAAAAATTAAGGGTCAAAATGCGTTTTCATGAGTTATAGCGCCACCTAGTGGCCAATGTTCACCAAAATGGGCTGATAGACCCACAGTCATATGACAACCAAGCATCTCAAGTCTGGTGGTGTTAGCATTTATTATGACCAAGATCTGTGAAGCCTTGTGTTTAGCTAGCTAGCTGGTAAAGTTTAGTCAAGCCCACATTACGCATATTTTGTCGTAGCAAAATTCTTTTGATAACGTAAGGTCAGACCCTACTGAAGACTTTATCTGCTGCTTTTCATGCAGATCGGACAAAGCCCCCAGACGGAGTTCGGAAAAGTATGTTTTTTGGTTTTTGCTATCTCGCGAAAACAACTAAAGACATAAATGGGCGTGGCCTAGCCCAAATGATTCAGTTCTCCTCAGGGAATTAGAGCACGTAAGTTTTTGGAATGTGCGACATATGGTGTGGGAGTTATAGCCCAAAACGCGTTTGCATGGCTTATAGCGCCACCTAGTGGACGATGAAATTGATTTTTAGCGTAGTGGGTTGCGTCAAGGTTCTGAACCTTCCCACTCAATTGCAATGCCCTCCCATGTACGGTTGGGGCTGCAGTTGGACACCATTAATAGGCCACGCCCACTTTGACTAATCAAGATTAACTTCAAGATATTACCTCAGGAGTGAATTAGGATCACACCTACCAAGTTTAGTAAGCATCGGTCATGCCGTTTAGGAGATATAAATTTCCCATCTTTACAGCGCCACCTAGTGGCCAGTGCTCGCGGTATTGGGTTAATCCACCCGCAGTCACATGGCAACCAAGGATCTCAAGTTTGGTGGCGTTTGCATTTATTATGACCAAGATCTGTGAAACTTTGTGTTTAGCTAGCTAGCTACTAAAGTTTAGTCAGAAACAGTTTCCGCATATTTTAACGTAGCAAAATTCTTTTGATAACTTAAGGTTATCAAAAACTTAAGGTTATCTGAAGACTTTATGTGCTGGTTTTCACGCGGATCGGACAAAGCCCCTGTACGGAGTTCGCAAAAGTATGTTTTTCAGTTTTTGCGATCTACCGAAAAAAAACTCTAGGCGGAAATGGGCGTGGCCTATCCCAGGTGATTTAGTTTGACTCAGAGAATCTGAGGATATAAGTTTTTTGAATGTGCGACACACGGGCTGGGAGTTACAGACCAAAACGCGTTTATGTGGCCTATAGCGCCACCTGCTGGTGGACTCATTTTATTTTTTGCGTATTCCGTCGGACCATGGTTTGGGACCAAGCCACCAAGTTGCACCACCCTCCCATGTACGGTTTGGGCTGCAGCGGGACTTTTACATACGGAAAAATAAAAAAAAAAAAAAAAATAAAAATCCTTTCAATTACAATAGGGTTCCCAGCCTGGCTGGCCTGGGAACGCGTATGCGATGCATACGCGCTCCCTGGCCATCCGTGGCTTGGCCCCCTAATAATAATGTCTGTGGAGGTTCAACCCCTCCGCCACGTGGCAGAGACTGGGCAACGCTTGTATGGCAAGCCAGCGATACAAGCGGCAAAAGGGGCTCTGACAAACTGTGATCAATATGCAAGCACGCCAAACCAGATCATCATACCGCAGGGGTGCTCAATCCTGTTCCTGGAGAGCCCCTATCCAGCATGTTTTAGTTCTCTCCCTGCTTCAACACACCTGAATCCAATTATTGCGTCATCGTCAAGCACCTAACAAAACACAATGATGAGCCTGTCATTGTATTCAGGTGTGTTAAAGCAGGGAGAGAACTAAAACATGCTGGATAGGGATTGAGCACCCCTGCCATACCGCATCGGTCGTCGCGTGGGTCAACAAGGACCGTGATCCCCGGCAGGGAACCAGGCTGGGATTGAAAAGTTAGCTACTGGAACAAACTCGCACGAACAAGTAGCAGAGGATCACCACGCCGAGGACACTCCTCACAGAGGCCTTCTAGCTACAAGATCCAAAAATCCGCCAAAGACAACCAAACAAAAATGGACAAGGGAAGAGTATAAAGATGTAATGGAAGCTTTCTACACTGCTTCGCAAGATCTAAGCACAACATCAACAACAAATGCTGCCTATGCCATATGGCGAAAGAAACACCCCACAAACAGGCCCAATATTGATGGCTAACAAACTAGCCAATGTCAAAAGAGATATCATAAAGCAGAAACGGCTAACCGACCTAGACCTTGAGACCATCCGGCAAAAGACCAAACCTGACAACCCAGACATCGACACAGAGGAACTGAATGAAGACAGACCCTACGAAACAACTGCAGCTGATCAAGAACCAGTTGAAGCCAACACCACAGACCCAGAAGACCACCCAGAGGTAGTCCAAGATAAATCTGATGATGAAAGTGTTTTAGAGATGGCAACATACATCAAGCAGAAATGGGAGATCATCAAAGAGACACCCATTGGAGAAAGACCACATATCCCAAAGATCAAGAAAAACCGGCGAACACAACAAATCATCAAATGTGCCAATGAAGCGATACGTCAGATCAAGGGTGACATGTCAAGAATGATGGAACTGACAGAAATAAACCAGCTCACATACGCAACAGTGGCAGTAATTGCAGAAACAGTAGGGGAAAGACTGAGGAAGCAGAAGCAATCAAGAAAACAACCAGTATGGAAAGAAAAGATCGAGAAAGAGATTAAGAAGCTACGCGGAGACCTATCACTCCTAAGTGAAATCGAAAAAGGTTCAACAATCAAAGAGAGGAAGAGGAAACAACTGGAAAGAAAGTTGAACATCAAGAAGAAGGAAGACATACCAAAAGCCAAGGAAACTCTGAAACAAAAGATACAAGCAAAGGCACACAGACTCAGGAGTATTTACCAAAAGAAGCAACTTCTTTAGACAGAATAAGATCCTTAAAGAAGATGCAAAAAAGTTCTATAGAGAGCTGGGAAAGAAGAAGATCGAGGTCAGCGAACCACCCACCATCAAAGAAGTTGAGGAGTTCTGGAGCAAAATATGGGAGAACAACAAAACCCATGATGAACAAGCTAGCTGGATCCAACAAGAACAGGACCAGCACAAGAACCTACAGAGCCAAGAATGGTCAGAAATCAACATCACAGAGACTACTACTGCCATCAACAAGACCAGCAACTGGAACGCACCGGGGAGAGATGGAATTGCCAATTTCTGGATCAAAAACCTCCCTAGCACACATGAACACCTTGCAAGGGCATTCATGAAAATCATAGAAAATCCAGCTGACTGTCCCAGATGCCTCACTCAAGGTATCACCTACCTGCTCCCAAAGACAGAAGAAATGAAGAACCCGAAGAACTACCGACCCATCACCTGCTTACCAACCATGTACAAGATCCTCACTTCAATCATCACAGAGAGAACCTACACCTCTCTCGACAAAAATAACCTATGACCAGCAGAGCAGAAAAGATGTAGGAAAGGAAGTTATGGATGCAAAGACCAGCTGCTCATCAACAAAGCCGTACTCGAAGAGGCCAAGTCGAAGAAGAAGAACTTGGCAACAGCATGGATCGACTACAAGATCTGACAGCGTGCCTCACACCTGGATAGAGAAGACCCTCCAGATCTACAGTTTGCCCAACCATCACCCGATTCATCGTACAGAGCATGAAGAATTGGAAGACCACCTTGAACCTCCACCACGCAAACGGGTCATTAATATCCAGACCAATCAACGTCAACAGCGGGATCTTCCAAGGAGACTCGTTATCACCACTGCTCTTTTGCCTGGCACTAGCACCCCTCAGCACCTTGCTCAACAAAACCAATTATGGGTACAAAGCACAGAACGGCAAAATTAACCATCTCTTCTACATGGACGATCTGAAGACCTTTGCCAAAGATGACAACCAACAGAGAGGCCTACTCACCACCGTCAAGGCCTTCAGTGATAACATCAAGATGGAGTTCAGACTTGACAAATGTGCCAAAGGCACCTTCAAAAGAGGTCAGCTGACAAAGACCACTAACATCGACCTTGACATCAACACCGTCATCAAGGAGATAGATCAGGAAGGCATGTACAGGTACCTAGGAGTGAACAAAGGAGATGGCATCCAACATTCTGCCATGAAGGAGAAGATCTGGAAAGAGTACTACAGGAGAGTAAGAATGGTACTGAAGAGTGAACTTAACGCGGCCAACCGATTTGAGGCTATCAACACCCTAGCCATACCCGTAGTGACGTACAGCTTCAACATCATCAACTGGACGCTGAACGACATCAGAAGACTAGACACCAAGACCAGGAAAATGCTAACCATGGAAAAGATGCACCACCCAAAAGCGGATGTCGACAGGCTATACTTACCAAGAGTAGAAGGAGGCAGAGACCTGGTCCAATTAGAACTGACCTACAAAACCACCACCATAGGCCTTGACACCTACCTGTCATCAACAGAAGACCCACTTCTCCAAATAGTGAAACACCATGAAGACAAGAAAAAGCTCTACTACATCAAAAAGTAAGCTGCGAAATTCAAGCAGGAGATGAACGTCCCAGAAATCCCACCAGCAGAGAACGAAGCATCAACGAAGTATGCCTGCAGAGTCAAACAGAAAGTGAAACACCTTGGCCAGTTACAACTGCGGAAGACCTGGGAAGAAAAACCAATGCATGGAAAGTACCCAAAGAGGATCAAAGAGGCAGATGTGGACCAGGAAAAGACCAACAAATGGCTCAAGACAATTGGACTGAAAGCACAGACTGAAGGACTGATCATAGCTGCACAAGACCAGAGTCTGGCCACACGATCCTACCACCACCGCATCATCAAGGATGGAACCGACCTACAATGCATTACCTGTGGAAGATATGAAGAGACTATCGACCACATCATCTCAGGCTGCCCAGAACTGGCAAAGACAGAGTATATCCACCGACACAACAAAGTGGCAGCCTACCTGTACTGGAAGCTCTGCAAGGAATACAACATCAAGACAGCTGATAAGTGGTACGAACACCAACCCAACACCGTCACCGAGAACAACAAGATCACCATCCTATGGGACATGGCCATCCAGACAGACAGAGAGATAAAAGCAAATAGGCTAGATATCATCATCAAGCATAAAATGAAGAAGGAATGCATCCTCATATGCATGGCCATACCATCTGAAAGCAACACCTCTGTCAAGGTAACAGAAAAGCTGTCGAAATACAAGGACCTGGAAATCGAGATCAATAGGATGTGGGGAACAAAGACCACAACAATACCAGTGGTAATCGGAGCTCTTGGATTTGTGAAGAAGGGATTAGAGAAATACACCGACAAGATCCCTGGCAACATCAACATTAGGGCTGAACGATTAATTGCATTTGCAATAATGTTGCGATATGATAAAACGCGATTTGCCAATCGCAACGTGCGCAATTAAAATGTAATCACGTGACACAAACGGAAGCGGTAACCTGAAGCGCAGTCACCAAGAGATACAGTAGGTGGCGGTATGCACCTAAGTTGTTGGTCGCCACCCGCCATTGCTCCAAAGTAGAAGAAGAAACAGAAGCAAGAGAAGCGCTGCGAAGGATTCACCAACATCCACTGCCCTTTGCTTTGCGCAGTGGCCTCTGGCTCCCCAGAAACTACTGAGACATTAGTCCCGAAGAGGAACAGCACCTCGGTTGTGTGGGATTACTTCGGATTTAAAAAAAAATGATGCAGCGCAACGTCAAGTGTTGTGCAGAGCGTGTCGTGCCACCATTGCCACAACCAGAGGTAACACAACAAATTTGTTCCAACACTTGAAAAAATATTACTGTGCCTCTTATATGACGCCTGCAAAGCGAAAATGCTGAGCTCCAGTACCGTTATGCACTGGTTTGGTTTATTTTTTTGCCTAATCTAAAAGTGCATTTGTTGTTTTTATTTATAACTTTATTCTGATTCTACAAAATATTTTCAAATAGAGTCAAATTCTATGCTTCAGTTGTGTAAAATGTTACTACTGCTTTGGGAGCAGTGAGATAGATGCCTATTATTTTATATATTTTTTGTCAAGATGGTGGATTTTGTACAGTTTTTACAAAGTGCTTGTTCTTATGTTTCTTGGAGCATTTAAATAAAAATCCCATTTATTTAAAGTTGTAAATCTTATAATTTTATTCATACAAATGGAAAGAACATTTTACACTAACCAGATTTCATGTTGTGTTGGTCATATTTAAAACAAATATTTATGGCTTTTTTGGGGGAAAAAAAATAAAATGATAAAATCGCATTTTAAATCGCAATTGCAATATTAGGGAAAAAAAATCGCAATTAGATTATTTTCCCAAATCGTTCAGCCCTAATCAACATCCAAGAAGTCCAGAAGGTAGCCCTCCTTGGAACAGCACACATAGTATGGAGGGTTCTATCAATCAAGTAGAAAGTAACACCTACCCTTTAGTGCCTCAGGACCATTGTTTGGACCCAGCTCTCTAGGATGTAAAGAAGGATGCATAAAGAAAATAATAATAATAATAATAATAATAATAATAATAATAATAATAATAATAATAATAATAATAACAACAACAATAATAAAGGATGTACAGTTTTTCTCCATTGGTTTGGCTCATTTCTTGAAACTGAAATTACATTTTCAAAACTCTAAGATCATTTGGCAAAACGGCGTGACACCAACTCAACTCAACAGCATAGTTCACTTTCAAAAGCTCTTCTCTCTCCCAAAACTGGTCACTCATGTTTCAAAGCGACATTTATTTCCCATATAAACAGTCAGAGCCTCCAAAATACAAAGATCTTTCTCAACAGTTTTGGCTCATTTCTCGAAACAGACCGGACATTCTCAGTTCTCTTGGTTCTCTTGTCAAAAACAACCTGGACAGTTCAGCAGAACCACAGCAGAGCCACGAGATCAGATCTCTTCCAAAACAGTTCACCTCAGGTGGAAAAACTATATTTCTTTCTCAAACAAATGGTCAATGTCCTCAAAATGCTTTGTCCTTTTAGCATTGTGTGAACACTGACAGTCAAAATGTTCAGATGTTTTGTCATTAAGGGCAGAAGAACATTGAAATATTCCTCATCTCCCTGTCTGTCTGAGCCCAGTGCTTCAGTCACAATGGTTCCGGTGATAGCTTTCATTTTCTTTTCTGGGTTGTTCAGCTAACAGAAAACATATTGTATAAGAAAATGAAGAAAAAAAGCATTTTCACAGTCAGAAGAACCTTCAAGTTTTGATTCACACATTGCTCTCATACCTCCAAGGAAACTGTTATAATTTTTATCCTGTGGTGTCTGCGGATTAGGATATTCTCACATTAGAAGGGGCGGGGTTTGTTGCCGTGGGGAGGTGTGGTGCACTGACGGTGGAGGGTAAAAAGGCGGAAGTAACCTTTCATGGGGTGACTGACAGCTGTGAGTGGAGTGTGTCAAATAAAGGCGGTCTTCTCATACCGGCCGACTGCTTTGTTTCTGGAACCTCCACAATCCACACACAAAGTAACTTCCATCCATTAGACCTCAACATACTGGAAAATAAACACAAATAAACAAACAAAAAAAAAAACAAAGGAAAATTGTATGAAGCCCAATGTGCTGTAGCCTAAATGAAGCTGGAGTTTCAAAGCTGACTTCTTCAATGGTCCTCCTCCTCACCCTCCTGACTGTCCTCCTCTCTCATGCAAACACATCCATGTCTGGTCTTCATGGTTTTGAAGTGTGTTCTTGACTAATTTTGACAGTTGAACAGATGATTTTGCAGGTGGTGACTGATACAATGAAATAATGTTTTGGAGAGAACAGCCATGAGACTGAGAATCAATCAATCAGTTTAGATCAACATGACCTATTCACTTGGAAATTGTGCTAAATCTATCTTTACTGTGCTAAATCATTTGCAAAGATGTTCTGAGACACTGAGACATGTACTAAGACTTTTACAATGTGATGACATGAATGAGAAACACCGTTCTGTTGTGAGCAGCTACAGGGTAGTTTGGAGATTTGTCCATGTTGTTTTGAAAATGTAATTTCGGTTTCAAGAAATGAGCCAAGCCACAGGAGAAAAACTGTAACTGTAAATATTTGTGAGCATGCCTATTGGTAGAACACAACTTTCACTTCTATGGACTCCTCTAATATTTCTGTGGTTTCAAACGTAAGTGATTCATTCATTTATTGAATTCTTGCATAAAACAAGAGATATTTAATGAATGTAGTTTTAAGTTTCACCAGTTTGTCCATGCTGTAACAGATCGCAGTGTGTCTGTATCACTCTCGAAGAGAATGGTTCCTGTTTAACGCTGATGACACCCAGTTTACAAGCAGTGCTGGAAAGTTAATAAAGCACAATGTGATCGCTCCAATCAGCTGGCAGGATGCGTTAACCGCTCGCTTATGCTGTACTCACCAACGAGCCCCAGATTAGCTGTACTCATTGGGTGCTGAGTTGAGTTATTCAATTCGCTGTGTAGTAAATCTCTTGCTGTCTGTGGACTAATTGAGACCCATTGCCTGAACCTCTGGGAGGGAGCTGGGTGGCAGTTTGACGGATCAGCAGTGCGCTCCTCTGGGTGGACTGTTTACAGGCAGGGGAAAATAAAACGGAGGTGCTGGTCTGGCGTTCATGCTAAATTAACCAGCGCCCATCTGCCCCACTCAGATGTTGGAAGTCGAGTCTCATCCCTCTCTGGCTGAGGATGAGCTGAGAGGAGGAATGCTCAGGAAGCATAGCAGGAACCAAACTACGGATTCATCCATCTCACTGTTTCAAATGACGAACACTAACCTTACTCCGCTGGTCCACATTTCTCTTTTGATTAAGGCTTATATGAACTATCTTTCTCTTCCTCCTGATATTCTGGCACAGCGTAATTCTGTGTGTCTTGCTTTTGTCATTCTCATTAACAATATTCTCTTTGTACTGGAGAGCTCCGCGCAGTATCGGACCCAATAACCAATAAGGGCATTGGTGCTTCCTGATACCAAACAGTGCAGGGTTAAAGTGGGAT
Organism: Salarias fasciatus; assembly: GCF_902148845.1. Taxonomy (NCBI): domain Eukaryota; kingdom Metazoa; phylum Chordata; class Actinopteri; order Blenniiformes; family Blenniidae; genus Salarias; species Salarias fasciatus. Next base: position 26,615,499 of record NC_043756.1, read on the forward strand.
ATATAATTGCAAAAAGCACTCCTAAAATGAAATCTTCCCTTGAGCTGCTTTCAATCCCTTGAAGCAATGAAACAGGTTTTCTCGCCAAATCACGGCCAAAACTGATCTCTGGGTTGGACACTAGGAAAATTTGCAGTAAGTAGAAATGTAATAGCCTGAGAGGACAGGAAGCAAATGGGCGGGTTTCAGCTGGGACAATTCTGTGCTTTAAATTGAAGCAGTTGGAGAGGAGGCGTTCCCCTTTATTTCCTCCTGAAAAGGTCTTCTTCATCAGCTCATTGTAATTTTCCCATCTCTGAGGCTACTATTAGGGCCGTGATGGATTTATTTCAGGGTTAGGGGGAGATGTGACACACAGCTGAGAGCGTTATCACCGGCCTTCAGAGGAAGAGGAGGAACAGCGACAAGAAAGCGACGCGCTAACCTGCGTCTTCGCTTAGCGGCGGTGATGGAGTCGAGGAAAAACACAATCTGTCTGTCAGGTGGCTTGACAGACTCCACTGCACTCTAAATTTAGTAGCTGAGAGTGAGTGGCTGAAAAAAAAAAATCAAAGCGCTATACGTCTTTGTTTTTTGGCAGCTCCAAGAGCAATCGCATAAAAAAAGAAAATAAAGTGAGCATCTGACTGTAATGAGCCGCATTCTGCTTCATCTGCGAGGACATGATGGACGTGATGAGACGGGAGGGGGTGGGCTTTCGTTTTACATGCATCTCTTATACCTCATGATAAACACTAGAGATGAACGGCTACCGTTTGTGTAATGGAATGTGTCATGTGTTTTCACATGAAGCACTGTCGTGTAAACAGGGCCACAGACACAACCCACTCACTCCCTGGGGGCCTTCTTATGGTGGTCTCTACTCCTTTTGGCACTATACAAGTACTTTCTATTCTGTGTGTGTGTGTGTGTGTGTGTGTGTGTGTGTGTGTGTGTGTGTGTGTGTGTGTGTGTGTGCGTGCGCGCGCCTTACGTAACAATGCCGGAGCTTTGAGCAGTTAGCACTTTGGGCTGAACACCCACTGTGTGGACCCAGATGGAGCAGCGCGTTGCTTCACTTCAGACCCAGCTCCGGAACTGCAAGGCGCCAACACCGCCCCTCCAACACCGCAGACCACCACGCAGGTCATGTTACATCAGGAAAGTCTGTTCACGGGGGGCACATCGCTGCTCCACTAAGCGGTGGCTCATTAATGAGAGAACTTTCTTTTTTTTTTTTTGGGGGGGGGGGGGGGGGGGGCATTTTCTGTGAATTTTTACACCATAGCTGTTAATTTTCCCACACCTCCCACACCCTGTCTCTCATCCAGTTCCTAGAAAGAACAATACGTCACTGTTCAGGACCCAAAATGGCACTTTTTCAGGTTTTTTTTTTTTTTTTTTTTTTTTTTTACATGAACCACAATTTATAAATTATACAACCTCATTAAACGTCCCCTCGTTATTAGTGGGATAGACAGATAGATAGATAGATAGATAGATAGACAGATAGATAGATAGCTTCATGTGTGGGTGTAATGGCAGTCAGTGCGAGGTGGCTGTGCGACCTTTGCTTTGTGGTCTGATCATTTTGTTGTAAAGCAGCAGTTGTCACATCAGTTTGAAGTGTCGTTAAAATTGCTCCCGACACGAACGCGTCCTGAATCTCTCCCCATGAAAAGAAAAGCTTTCTCGGTGCACTTAAGAGGCGCCACCGCACTCCGAGAGGCACTCGACGAATACGGGCCGCTCGGTCTGAAATCATCTTTAAGGCCGCTGCAGACGTGGAGCGTAATGGATCGCTCTTCTGACAGCCGTCGTAACGGATGGGAGCGGAAACACCAGCTGAGTTTAAGTGACTTGATGTTTTCTCTCATGGTCTATGATTCATTTACTGCCAACTACACTGGCAGTAGGAATAACTAGACTTTGATACACTCATCTTAAAATTCACAATTCAAAAACAAGCTTCAGGTGATCAAACAATTCGTCGGTGTAAAAGATTTTAAGTTGCCTTCTAATCATGTATTATATAACTTAATACAATATATCGCTTTGTTATAGCAAGTAAATCGATTTTTCAGAGAAAAAAAATCCTTCTAATATTGTGAATAATCTTGTGTGAAGCTGTATATTATTACGCTGAGGTTATTTTGTGTGACCTGAACTAATGTTTCATATAATCCAGCATGAAGAGCAATGCATTTCCTGGATTTTCACACTTTTCTAACAGTGAGAATGAAGGTCCGATGCACCTGTAGAAATACTCTGATTGTTTTAATTTGGTTTATAATGACAGAGTTGGTTGGGCTCATGGGAAATGTGCACAAATCAATCTATTCTGCCAGTAAGTGTGAGTATGTGTTGGTCAACTCCCAAAACCGAACAATAGCTCACTGCAAAGCAAATAATCACAGGATAAATAACTCCTACAGATCTTTTGTTGGTCCGGTTGACTGAGATCATTTAATATCAACCAAGCAGGGAAAACACACTGCGGTTGAGGTCGCACAAGGTCATAGATGAATGAAGCAAAGAAAATAAAGAAAGTCTGACTTTTTCCTCACAATGATGAACAAGCAGCGTCTGAGTCTCTTTGCTCTATGATGAACATAAAGACACGGACTCTTCCTTACAGACACAGAATGCAGCATTCAGGGCTTCATTTCTGACAAATCTGCTCTGTATGTCATCCTCCACCAATCAACTTCCTCTCCTGTCATCCGTATCTCAATCTCACTTTGCTGCACTTGTCAAAAGACGTAGAAAAGCCAGAAAGTGGCAGGGATGATTTTCCTTTTAGATTACAGCCAATATCTGCCACACCACAGCTCAGGAAACTGCATTTAGAGTGGCTCATCCCAAAGGGAATGTATATGGAAGTCTGAATTTTGTTTCCCTGCGTCCTTGTCTACTTTGCATTATTAAATCTATAATATCTCCCTCTCTGGCATGAAACAGGGTGATTAGTGGCTGTATCTTATATCTGCTGGTGCTGAGAATCACATTAGGTAAAGTACACAGCTTAAGTAGGAATGATAAATAAAATAAGGGATGAGACAGCGTGTAGGCATATTTTAGGAATCGGTGTTCACAGCTAGAGACGAAATGCTAAGTGGCTCTAAATGAGATCAAACTGGAGCGCGCATGATGTCATTTTCCTGCAAAGTTTCCTCTGAACCGAAGCCCGGCAATCACGTTGAAATCAGCATGATGACGGCAGCTGTTAGCCGCTCCGGCATTTCAACGAGCCGCTGGCTGCCGGTCAAGTGAACCGAGCTGCCTCCGGTCCGTCCTGACATTGTCTGCCTGTCAGTCAGGAAACCGCAGGATGCTTTTTCTCTCAGACCCTCCTGCCACGGAGGCAGGGCAGCACGCAGAGGCTGCGGCTCAGGTTTCATTCAGCTGCCTGCATGCAGGCTGAACGTGGGAAGATAAAGGGAGTCGACAGTGTGTCTGATACTTAAGCCTCTTACAGGAGGTCCATTATATTCCTGCGTGATGGAAAGAATCCGGCAGCAGTTGTCTATTTGTGCTCCTTCGGTTTTAAATGATTGCGGTATTATCCTGGTTTCGACAGAAGGCATTTCAGACGATAAATGTTTGATGCTGAAATGATAGATCTAGGCTTTGGAATCCGCTCCAGCACAGACAGTGTCAGGAAAACTGCATCATGAAGTATCATGTTGGTTCTGACTGAATGACACTGGTTCTGATCCTATGCTGATGGGTTCCCACGGTGGGTCCAGGACCTCTGATGGCTCAGTGCCAGATCGGAATCAGACGAAGGAATCAGGTGGTTTTCTGAGGAGCAGCCAAAAGACTAAGGCTCCATTTACATGACAATGTTTTCAAGTGAACATGAAAAAACTTTCATTGCATTTTGGTTGAAAACACAGGTTTCTGAAAACTTTCAGGCTCCGTGTAGATGGCAGATATGCTGCGACTGCACATGTTCAGTAGATGGACAGCAAGAACAATGTTTCCCTCCAGAGTGTCATGATTCCCAGTCCACATTTTCCTGGACCTGGTAGTGTTGGTGTTCTGTCCATATGAATATTTTTGTTCTCCATTGTTAATGTTCAGAGTGTATTCTCTGCAGCATGTGTGTTTGTAGTTTCATCACCACAACAAACCGCACCAACTGGTATCCGTTTTAAAATTGGTGATGTGTAAATGCAAAACGGTAAAAAAGTTGCTTTTCTCTGTAAATGTGGTGAACAGAGTCAAAGGCTTCATTTGCACAAGAGCGCACTCAAATAAAGACATCAAACTTTTATTGTTACCTGGATGTCCGTGTATTTAACAGTGGCTTTTGGAATGACTGAAAACTGAACTTTTTAAAACGCTCAGTCTGTGGAAAGAGGGAAAACTAAATTCTTCTGAAACGCCTGTGCTGCGCATGCTCTCTGTTGCACTGGCACCTTGTCCCTTGTTACTATCCATCCATCCATCCATCCATTTTCTACCGCTTATCTGGGGCCGGGTCAGGCAGCCGGACAGCAGTCTCAGCAGGGATGCCCAGACTTCTCTCCCCAGACACTTCTCTCCCCTTCTGTCCCCAGACACTTCCTCCAGCTCCTCTGGGAGGATCCCAAGGCATTCCCAGGCCAGCTGCAAGACATAGTCTCTTCAGCATGTCCTGGGTCTTCCCCGGGGTCTCCTCCCGGTGGGAAATGCCCGGAACACCTCCCCAGGGAGACGTCCAGGCGTCCTTGTTACTATTTTGTGTTTAATCCCTTTGGCAGAAACAGTGGTCTCAGTCAAGACAGCAGGCCAGTTCTGCAGCAGTGGCCTGACCACGTTGTGCTGAGTCTCTAGGAGAATGTCAGTTTGGGTGACCCTGGGACTTCTCTCCACCATACAGTCACAGTGGGTGTCTTATGTCTCCACTCGAGGTTCACTTGTGATGGAGGGAGAAATGTGTATTCCTTCCCTGCTGGCATGATGTAGCTTCAGGGTGATCTGGGACACGGTCATGAAATCAAGTACAAGGAATAATGGCATACACAAGTGATCATCAACCTGGATGTGGACTGTGAGTGTACACTCAGGCTGGGAAGCATGGTATTCTATAGGGGTGAAGAGATGCTCAGCTTACGAGATGACATGAGACACAATACTGGGGTCACGAGACTAAACGAGATTTTCACTTTACCTTTAAGAAAACTAAAATGAGAAAATATATGACTGGAAAAACGGACCATTTTTATGTAACACTCACAAAATAATACTGGCAAATTTTGTGCTCAGGTCAAATGAGGGGACACAGTGCAATCCAAGCGGGAATGTTCCCTTTAGAGGGACAAGCTATGAGGACTAAATGGAGGACAGGTTTAAAAGAAGAAAACTTTTTGGTTGAATAAAAGTAACTTTGAGCCTAAATGTGTTTGGAATATGAATAATTTGGGGCTTAAATGTGTCTGCATCATGAGAATGACATCAAAAGATGTAGTTCATACACCAGGCATGTAGGTGGTGCTGTAACTCTCAGAAATACACAAGAGAAGAAGACAAGGAGCACAGAGCCCCACACTCTGCTGCAAGACGCAAAACAAGAAGGTGACCTTTATGAAAAAAAAAAAAAAAAAATCAAGATTTTCTGCAGGACAATAGGAAGACGGATTTAAAAGTGGTATTTTGAGCACGTCTGGGCCGTTTTCCTGTCCGCTCGGACTGGAATTTCCCAGAAAAACTAGTCCGTTGTCCACGTTTGACAAGGTGTTAGGTGTGTGCTCACAATCTGATAGGCTTCTGCCTTGTGACAGCTGGTCAGTGAAACGAGAAATATCGTCACGATTTAATCCCGCGAGATCTAGTCACACCCCTAGAGGTCTGTATTTGCATCAAATGTGTTTCTTTGAGGAAATGTTTCCAGTTTTCAGGCGCCCACTCCACAGCCGAACATCCCTGTTGAGCGGAGCAGCACTTCAGCACCATGGAGAGCTCCAGAAGCAGAGGCTAAACACCACCCAGGTTTTGCATGAGCACAAGTAGTTTTTAGTTAGTTTTTGGACTGACTATAATTTATTGCTTCATTTCTGGTCATCTTTGCCCTTGTTATGAGCTGACTCTTGGTGAAAAAACAAAAAACAAACAAACAAAAAGACTTCAACGTTTTGAAAAAAGTCTCTGACTGCAGTACTTGATTGAAACATTTGAGGATCTGCTGCCTCTCACTCCTTCCTCATTTATCTGCTCCCACCGTGCCAGATATGCATTTACAGCCTCTGAATAAGTTAGCTTACTTTTCTAAAAACCTGTTTGTAATTAATTTCTGTTTTTTGTTGCTGCTGCTTCTCAGTTTCTTTCCAGAACAGGTGTTATGCTGAGTTCTGCACGGCTGCTTAAAACTGCATCCCTCTCGCGGGAGCATGAGCATGAGCAACAGAGCTTAGCTTATTTTATCATTTTAATGAGCCCTATACATGAATTACATTAATTTATGAAAAAGCTTATTTTAATAAATCAAACTGAACTCTGCTTGCTCCTTTGTTGTATTTGACAGGATGAGCCCACTCTCATGAAGACGCCCCATGTGAGAAGATACCATTAATTTGTAGAGTCTGTATTTTACTCACAGGGCTCATAATGCTAAATAAAGCTGTATTTAATATATGACCACAAACTTAATAACACACCGACACCCTGGGGTACACTCTGGGGTGTTTGTGACAGTAGTCTCTGGGTGAGCATGATGACACTGCAGTTTGTGGGTTTCTGCTTCTTCTACACAGCAGCCGCAGATCAATGTAGTGTTTCAAGCTTTGAGTTTATTTTACAACATTTTGAAAATTATGTCCATTCACACGGAAAAAGTAGAAATGCTAAAAATTATGTAGTTAGCATGCTGAACCACTAATGGGTGTGTGTAGTGTGCTTATGTGAAGAAAAATACACTCTAAACATTAATAATGGGGGAACATGGACATTCGTATGGACATATGACAGACGAGTTGGATTATTTTTTTAAAAATTTCAACTTCAGAGCTGTTTTCAAAAAGTTGCATTGTCAGTGACTCCGAGTACCATTGTTGTGTTGATGAACACCCAAAATGCAATGAAAGATTTCTGTTTTCACTTAAAGTTGTTGCATAACTGGGGCATCTGTCATGAACTGGCAGCTAATTGAGTGTATTGAAACCCCTGCAGACCCAACCTGAGGGTGTAGAAGTCAGATGGATGAACAGAATATAGATGGATTATTATGACAGCATTTCTCTCAATTACAGCCATTCAAGAAAAATGCTTTCTCAAAGTACAAGATGCAAAGATTTCAATTAACAAACAAGTAAGAGAAACAACGTCTGAACTCATAATGGATTAAAATACAACTGATTGTTTTTTTCCACAGACATTAACTTTGAGAGAAAATAGCAGCATCATCTCGTTCCTGATTAACAACCAAAGAGAAATGCTCGCACAACCAGAGCGCATTAGTGTCTTAATGAACTATCTGCCACATATTCAGTTTCCATCCCATTTACACTTCTGCACAGATTACAGCCCTACAGCATTACTGTTACAGTAAATCAAACACGTCCTGTCCAAACGGGCCTGCTAGCTGTGAGCATACTGAGTGTAAGAGATGAGACAGTGGCTCGACAGACTGTCTGAGAGTTAAATAAAGACATCTGGCCACAGCGACTTATTCAGCCACAGAGGTCAGGTGAAGATCTGCTCTACAGTATATTCAATACATGCATTTTTAAAGTTTGTCTGTATATGTCTGTAGCTTTTAAAGGCTTTCAGGCCTTATTTTAGAGAATAAACAAGGTTAAAATGGTGGGGCAGCAGGTAAATTCGCCCCTTTATATTATATATATATATATAAAATGGCAGGAACAGTTGCAGAAAGTGGTAACACTTTACTTGAAGCACCCGGTATAAAACATTATACGAGTAAGTAGTTATAAACACTCATAAATGATCATAATGCTTTATAACTCACTATACAGCATAGAGTTAGGGTTAGGTCCTGATGTTATAAAGCATTGTGGTCATTTATGAGTGTTTAGAACTATAGTTACACAGTGCTCTAATATACTTCTAATGTGTTATACGGGGTGCTTAAAGTAAAGTGTTACCCAGAAAGTTTCTATTGAATTCTGCTTCATTCTATTCCTGCCGGTGCACACTCTATCTCCATCCAACTCCACTTCATTCTGTTAGGCCACACTCGATTGTATTCTATCCCATATTATTTCATTCTATTCTATTCGACTCCACTTGATCCTATTTTATTTTGCACTCTATTTCACTCTAGTCCATCACATTCTATTAAATTATTCTCTGTTTCATTGCAGTCTGTGGTATTGTGTTCTATTCCACTCCTCCTTTCCATTCTAGTCTTTTAGTTATTCTGTTCTCTTTCCCTCCATTTGAAATGAGATTGAATTACATGAGACAAAATAGAAGGAAATCAAACCTTTCTATTTGGTAACCTTTTAATCTCATATGTTCCACTAATGGACTTTATTGAATTTTGCTTTGCTTCTTTCAAATTTCAACAACTTCTATTCTATTCCCTTTGGCCCCATTTCTGCTCTTGCATTCTGCTTGTCTCCATTTTCATGTATTCTATTCTGTTCTATTGTAAAGAGTGGACCATGTCCTCCCTCCATCGCTCCTTGGACATCAATTCTCTGTCGCTACATAACTCTGTACTAGGGATGTCCCGATCCGATCACGTGAAATCGGCCCCAATCACGCGATTACAAACTCGCTCGGGATCGGAAGTTTCCTCCCAATTTGGACTCGGTTGGATACAAATGTTTATTTTTTCTTTAATTTCTTTTTTAACCCATTGAAGCCGGGACGCATTTACGGTAGTGGCGTTGTTGCGCAATTCTATCATTAAACCCGGAAGCGCTGTTGCACAGTTCTACCATTGGCGCCGGGTCTTTTTTTCTTCTTCTTTGCGCTAATCAGCTGTTTCTTGGGCAATGAAATGCATCAAACTCGCGCATATGCATAACTGATCCTGTTTCCGGGTCCAGATCGTGTTGCTGCACTGCCTCCTGACTTTGTATTGAACGTTTCTGGCCACTGCTGCACACTGAAGCATGCTTCAGCGGTAATGCGTGTCCAGCTGAGATGTATTTAGGCTTTCCGTGCTACAGAAAGATGTAATTACAGAGAAAATTTATTTATTTTCTGATTGTTATTTTTAGTCAGAGAAATGCACTGTTCTAAGTGTTGTTTTGAATTGACGTTAAGAAAATAAAAAAGGAGAACTTTTCATAAGTTTTTTAGATTTTTATAGGTAATGTACATATTTTACTATATTAGAAAAGAATCTGATCGGGACTCGGAATCGGCAGATACTCAAAATGATAGGACTCGGACTTGGTGGCAAAAAAACCTGATTGGGACATCCCTACTCTACACAACAACAAGATGCACCGTGGATGATGAAAACTCCTCTTTTAAAGGAGCTCTTCAATATTTCATTGTGTGGCAATCTTCAAAGACAGACTGAGTATTTTCAAAGTGAATGGAAGAGGAGCATGAAAGCATGGCAGGAGGTTACAGAGAGCAGGAGGTGAGACGGGAATGACTGGATTAAAGTGCTTCCAACAACTGGAGCCAAGCATTTATTTATTTTTTAACGGTAGCATCGCCTTCCTTCCCCTCTCCGCTCCGGCAGCTCAGCCGGCTTCGCTGCTATTCTGCTCTCCACACTGCTGGTTTTTCCTGATAGGATGATTTGCCACTTCATTACTAATTGATAATCGCTGGAGAGAAATGCTCATTAGCCCAAGTGCTGAATGCTGCAGCTAGCATGCTGACATTTCCAGCGTCTCTGTGAGGGCCGTGCCGATGCTGCTGAAACTCCGTGTGGTTCGATAAAAACCAAGACAGGAGTGAGTTCAAGCCACCAGCAGCAAACTGTTTAACGCATACTCAGACGTAGAACAGCATCCAGATCAGGGGCCTCATTTAAAAAACATTGCAGAGGATACATATTAAAAGTGTTAGTATGCCCATAATGCTATTTCCCGTTCTGGACACGCCCACTTTCTACCATAAATAGTCAATGCAAAGTAACTCATGAATATTCTCCCTGTTGCTCAATGGATGTTTACGATCAATTGTGGCTGCGAAGACAAGAAAATTTTAACAGAGAGGGGAGGCGGAGGAAGTGAAGAAGGTGGAGGCTGGAAAATGACATCAGGTGGTGACAGTGGAATCAGTAATGAAATAAAAAGGAGGGAATGGCAGCATGTTGTCAGCTGCAGAGAGATTTCTGGCAGAGGTGGACAAGCTGCACGGTGGTGCACGGTATCACAACTCCGGCCCGTTGTGTCCTGACTGACACTGAGCTGCAGACGCAGAGGAACCAACACTGCTATTTGTTAAGTCAGAGATGAACTCTAACAAATCAGTAAAGTCATGACGAGTGGTGTGTGACATCTGAAAATGCAGCTTAATTAAAGATGCTGCTAAAAATGAAACCTGCTGCTGTCTGGTTCTAAAAGCTTCATGGAACCTTCAGAGCCTTGAAAGTCTGACAAGAGATTAAAGGAAATGTAAGAGGTGAATCTGGCTTCAATTCTCCACCTCACCATCTGCACAGCTGGGTTCTCCTGTGTCCAAAACATTCACGTGCAAGAATTAAAACTAATATGGTGGTGAGCACATTCTCCCATCAACTTGTGCGTAAATGTGTATATATGAGGCTCCAGATAAGGGATGTTAAAAGCTACATGCATTCATTTTGTGGAATCGTTGGTTCACTTGTACAGTTTCAAACTATTGATGCACCAATACTGATACCGATACTGATGCAGCCGCCAGCTGTGAAAAGATGTTTAACTGAATGGAATTCTTCAGTAGGAAGACCTCTTTGGTTGATGACGCTCTACATAACAGGGAGAACGCACTGGACGCGGAAGCGCCGCACGCGGAAGCGCCGCACGCGGTAGCGCCGTGCACGGAGTTTCTGATCGCCTCCCATGTTAACCTCTCTGACTGCCCGCACACAACGCGCAGGGGGGCGCCGCGCGCGATGTGGCTCGCACTGTGCAGCACGCCCGCTCCGCTTCGTTCTATTTTTCATGCGAGCCGCGAGCGCCGACAGCGCCATTGGTCAAGCTGGATCAAACAGATCGGACCAGACAGGAAGTCGGAAACAGAAAAGGCAAGAGAATCTGGTCAATTTTCAAAATAAAATAAATTAGATGACGATTAGTTACGGTGTTGCTCGTCCGTCTATAATTTGTCACTTGGGTCTAATCACAAGAGAGATGGACACACACACAGACATACGCATGTACGCACCCAATCAAACAAACAAAAACACATAAATACACACACACACACACACACACACACACACAGTGACAGAGATTCACGTGATGCAGAAAAAAAGAGGACAGGAGGAGAAAAAGTCTCTCCACAGGTCACCAAAACACACACATCCATAATGGCAGAGCGAGACAGAGGGAACAAATGTGAAAACCGAGAGCAGACGGATGCAGCCGAGTGCAGTCGATGTGTGACCAGCGCAGAGAGCGCAGGCAGCAGATACGCCTCCAATACGAACAGCCAAGCGCCGGCGCAGAGACGTTCGCGGCACGCACGGCGCTTCGGCGTCCAGTGCGTTCCCTGCGTAAGGATACAACGATTCCACGTTTTTAAGAGATGATGAGAAGTACAAATACTAACCCTTAGCTCTTTTCTGATACAGAGTATCAATACAAATACAAAGCCAAAAATATACTTCACATGCAAATGATATGCAAACGCTTTGATTTGTTGTGAACCACCTCCACACAACATCACACCCTCACGATCCAGCTCGCTGTTAATGACTATCAGTCATAAAATGGCAGGAACATTAAAGATGCTGTAGTCACCAATAATAACTTGGTGTTGTTTGTTGTCTTTGTAATGAAAAAGCATACACATGCTGCAGAGAACAATATGGAGAATCTGGACTGGGAGCCATGACACTGGAGGAAAACATTGTTTTACTGAGTGTGTGCAGAAAAACTCTTTACTTCGGCCATGCGCAGCAGCAGTAACAATGTGGTGCAAACAGACACTCAAAGCGAAACAAAACTTTTCCATTTTCCCTAAAACACTGTCATGCATTCGAGGCCGCAGTTCATCAGAGAACAGATGAATCATTTCATGTGAATCAGATTTTGGAGGCCAGCAGTTAGTTTTCCAAATGAGCCTAACTAATCCAATCAGATCAGTCGTGTTTAGAAGACTCAGAATTCACTTGGTTCTCAGAGAGGAAAACTTAAACGACTGTAGACCAGCCTTCACAGCATCGACATCATGTTCTCACAACTTCCAGAAGCAGAGTGAGAAAGCTGAGCTGACTGCAGCCGCTGGATTCTCCATCCACCTGAAAGGCATGAAGAGCCGATCAGGCCACGGGTTAGAGGGCCCCTGTCCAATCAGCTGTGAGGACTTGTTCCTTGCGGTCACGCGCCGATGCCCTTTACGACACCTCTGGGCCCCTTCTGCTCTTCTGGCAGCCGGCCCTCCACCAGCTGGAATAACATTGTGTAACTGCTATTGACATATTGTGACTGGGAGACGACAGGCAGGAGCGCGCTCTCCTCCTCCGCGGTGAAATTAACGGTTCGTGACACACTGGCTGACAGCTGCACTGGAGAGTGGAAGACTTACATGTCGTCTGTATGTTTCTCCAGATGTGACGCCCGCTCTCCAAACCAGCATGCGCGTCCCATCGCTGCAGTCAGACGAAGACCGGCTCGGGCCCCGAAGCAAATGAATGAGGATTACCACTTACTTTTCATTTCTACTGCATTAATTAAATGGTCTGGGAGTCAAGTTCTCATGCAAATGACAGAGATTTTCAAGAATTGACCCTGAAGAGGGGCTTCTTGTTCTACGGAAAGTCTCATTATTCACATTTCAGCCACAGCCGGCAGCTTTTCTCCGAGGAAAAAAAAGTTTTAACAACCCTATTTTACATTATCTACTCAACACATTGTGCAACTAGCAGAAGGAGCCGCTAAAGCACTTCGTCTATGGAGTGGAAAATTCAAAAAGAGGGAGTACAAAAGGACAACGAAGGAGTGCATGCTAATTCAATTATATATGAAGTCTATCTTTGCATCACTTGGTGTCTTTTCTGCTCATTTCTTTCACAGGTCTCACCAGCAGCAAGTCATTAGGATGTGTATTGGACTGAATTCTCATTTTGGACCGAAGACACAAGATTTAACCTGAAGTGACACCAATAGAGACACGATCCTGACATCCTCCGTACCTGTTTTCAAGGATGCACCAATAAAGATACCAGAGCCGGGTCTGGAACTGTACTGAGTACTTGGAATGATGTTGATATAAATCATAAAAGAGCAAGGCGAGGATTGATCCCCGTGGGGAATCAGCCAATAGGACCCCAGCTGGAGGACACTTCAGCTTGTTTCAGCTTCACTCTGCTGTTTGACAAGCTACTTGAGCCATGAAGATCATCGCTCTGGTCTCTCCGTACACAAGGTCACCTCCTCGTCCGCTGAGATGGATTATCCAATAGAAGAGAAGCCCTGAGGTTAACGGGACTCTGCACGAGTGCCATCATCGCCATGATTGCTCCCTCAGTCACTCTACATGAGAGTGAGAGTCACACAACGCCACTGTCATGCTCCAAACTGGCTGTGAGGAGTCTCCTCTTAGGCCCTGTTTACACCGAAAACATTTCAAATGAAAATGCAAAACTAAAAAAAGTGCGTTTTCACTTGAAACGCTGTGTAAACCAGACCTATTTACACGACAGGCAAAGCGACCACATGCACACGGTAACAGGCTGTGAATAAGAAGCAGAGCCGCTGACCTTTCATCTCTCCCATGTCCAGGGTCTTCCCCAGCTGCTCCAGCAGATCGGCCCTGGCGGCGTTCTTCTTGTGCTTCTTCCCGTCGTAGTGCTGCTGAGCCATGCCGGGGTTGTTGAACCAGGCGTTGCATAGCTGGCAGTAGCGGTCCGAGTCGCGGCGCTGTCGCGGGGACGTCATGGGGGACGTTTCCGGGGAGCTCTTTACGGGGCTGGGGGATGCCTCTGCAGGATACAGCGACAAAGAAAAACACAATGAAACACTTCAATCCAGTGTTTGAGTGAATTTACACTCTCATATCAGGTCTGAGCAACTTTGATCTGTGGAACCAGTGCTTCAACATTTTCCAAGGAATTATGGTGTGTGTGTGCCTACAAACACAAGTTGTCTTTGAAAGTGTAACACTGTCCAGGAGACAGAGCACAGTGTGAGGCTTTAATGAGCGCTGATCGGCAGCGCTGATCGGCAGCGCCGCAGCGGCGACCGTGGCCTTGCCTGTGCAGCCCTCTGCATAACAAGCTGTTATCTCCATTAAACGCCTGAAGAGCGAAAACCTAAATTCTACTTGGCAAACGGAATAAAGAGCCTGCTCTTCTCGAGGCTGCCCACTTGTGCCTTCATGCATGGATGGCGGCATTAACCCCGGACGAGCGCCGCACTCCCTGACACAAAGCGGCACTATCGGCTTAATCAGTTTTAACACTCCACTGCTCGGCTCAGCCTAAGTCAACGTTTAGCATTGTCCCATTACGTTCCATTACACCAGTCAACATTTCAAAATGGCAACCGCAGCGAAAAACGGAGGGGAGGACGGCTGTATGGACTGGCGCTCCAGCGGGTCAGATCTGAGCCACGGCCACGGCGGCGGTAGGTTTTACGTTCAGCAGCTGTCCCTCAGTAACTGCCTATTATATCAGATTTAAATCTGTGACTCTGGTTACAGTGTTACCTCTCTGGCTGAGGAACGACCTGCTGGAGAGGAGCCCAACCAGAATCTCTCTCAGACTGCGGGAAAAGTAAACAACATAGTCAGAGTCCGTCGCAGCTCTTTAGACATCTCTGGCATGTGAGACAGACGCTGAAAGCACAACGCGCGCAATCAACAATAACATTCAGGCAATTATCTGCAGGAGCTCAGACTGGAGTGGCAGAATGAAAAGACTGGGAGGCTCCGAAATCTCAGAGGAGGTGAAATATTTACCGTTTGTAGCAATAACAACAAAGTCAGAGCAGAAAAAGGAGGATAATTATGACTTCCAATACAGTGAGAGGCTCTGAAGTTATTTTATGACTGTTATTAATGGAGGCTGGTTTCACAGTTTATCCTGGTGTTGGAAAGAGATGCTCAGACTTGATAATGGAGGAAGCTCCAGTCAGGGAGGAAGCTGCAGCTGCTGGGCGAAGGCACCAGGCAAAAAAAAAAAAAAAAACACATAAGATCACAATGAAATCATAGAAATAAAGGAAGCCAACAAAATGAAGAGCCAAAACAACAAAATGAAAAGACAAAGAACAATTAAAACAGGAGAATAACTAGTTAAGAAATTTAAAATGGAGCTATGAGGCTTGTAGAATAGTATATGTTGCACTTTTCCCATATTGCTATTTTGTGTCTCATATCACAGACAAATATTACATCTTGTCATCAGAAAACTCTAATGAAAACTGTTCAGGGACCTTCTCAAACAGCGGATCGCTCTGCACATCTGACGTAGAAACAAGACTTCTCTATGATGAGCAAAGGCAGTTCTTCACTGAATCACCATACAAATTAATCCACGGTTCATTTTAAGGGGTTGTAATTTTAAAGAGTAGAAAATTTTATAGATGTCACAAAATAAGTGAGTCTGAATTGAATCAATTTATTTCATGAAACAACTAAGTTTAAGTATTTACATTAGAAGTGAACATTTTATTTTTAAAAAATGTAAAAAGAAAAAGAAGTTTCTGTAATATACACAAAGGTAAGTTTGCAAACATCAGCAGCAGGTGAAAAATGGCGGCACGTCATTCTAAAGAGAAAGATGGGTAACACTTTACTTAAAGAACCCATAACACATTATAAGTAGTTATAAACACTAATAAATTATCACAATGCTTTATAATATCAATTAGGGCCAGGAGCTGGTGTTTAACCCTATGCTGTATTGTGGGTTATAAAGCATTGTGATTATTTGTTAGTGTTTATAACTACTTATAATGTGTTATACAAGAGTGCTTCAAGTGAAGTGTTAGTGAAAGATGAATCATTCATTCGTTTATTCAGAGCACTTAAAATGCATGCAATCTGAAAGATCCATCAAAAAGAAAGAAAATGAGTGTATCTAGAGAGTAACATAGAGCCTGGCATCACTGAAGCAGTAGACAAAATTAGAGCTGAATGCATCTTTGGGATGAAAAACTGGTGAATGAAAGTTTGAAACTTCAAGCTGAAGCAGCATTAAAACACCTTGAAACGGTGTGAAAACCTAAAGAGTTCCTCCTGAGAGAGAAGGACTCATTGCTGCAGAATATAGCAAACTGTATTTCACATGCAGTGAGCTTTCAGGTTCCTTTCGCTGTTTTTGGGAGTGTGTACAGAGAGAGTAAGGAAGCACAGGTCTAGAAGCTGGTTGGATGAACTGTCCATTCCGTTCTTTAATGTTTACTCAGTACAGGTTCTTCTGCAGGAAAACCACTGCAGTGCCTTCACATCCACAGCAGCCGAACCTCAGGTAAATAATTTCCCTTATTCACTCTGGAATGATCTCAGCGTGATTATAAAACCTAAGCAAAGAGCACTTCTCATCACCAGTCGGACCTCGCCCTGCTCCAGCTCGGCGTAATCTGGCTGTGATTGAATCATCTCTCCACATCAGGCTGCGGTGGAGCGGCGCGGCAATCTTTCTTCACGCTGGAGGTGAGGCTGCGGACTCCTCATTTCCAACGGGATGGCGCTGCCGCTCCATACGTAACACAGCAGGCACACCGAGGAATCAGAACCCCTTCCTCCCATTTGGTGCGTCATTAGAGCCGCACTGTTTAACAGCCTCTGTGCTTTAACTTAGGGTTGAGCTCAGTTCAGGAGGCGGGGCTCGTCCACCTCAACGACAGGCAGATGGCGGGGGTTTGATGTGGCACCTGCCGCGGAAAGGACACTTTCCTCTGAGAGAAAGCAAGGCGCAGAGGCTTTTTTTTCAGAGGAACACATGTTCTTTTGCTCCAGCTTCACTATTGTGTGTTGACACTGATGTGTGTGAAGGATTTTCTGTTGTGTTTTGTCAGAGAACCGCAGCATGAATCATCTCAATCTGTTGATCTTCATTTATTATCATCAAGTCAAGGAGGCAGAGCACAAGCCACGTTTTATAAAGGCAGCCTCGGAGCTCGTTAGTCAGAGGACTCTCACACACACACACACACACACACACACACACTGCAGCGCTTCATCGTCCTGATGGTCTCTCTGCTGCACAGACACATGGGAGGGGTCAAAGGTTTCACATCATGCTTTGAACGCAAATGGAACTCTTCAACAGAAGTTCTAAGGATGGCTTGTTCGGACTGTATCCTGGTCTCCAGCAGTCAACTGGCTCCACAGGAATAAGAGGTATAGAATAGAAGATGAGTGTGTTTTCATTTCAGGAAGGTTTTATGTTGAGGCTCCACAGGAAAGCCTGAGTCAGAACAGGCTCTGTAAAATCGCTCTGGACGGAGATGGCAGCGTTGTAGCTGCTCAGCGGTGGAGGTGGAGGCCGAACTGCACCGAAAGCCTCGTCTCTCCAGTCTTAAAAGGATTGTGCTTCAGATGGAGGCTTTCCTGTCCGTCCTCAGAGACTTTATCCTTGGCAGTAATTAGTCATATTCACATCACTTAGTGTTTGTCTCCGGGGAGATGCATGGCACTCTTGTTAGCAGCAAAGCATACATTTCAAACGGCAGCTTTACATAAACAGCTTTATTTTTCCGTTAATGCAAATACATTTTCTTTTTCTTTTTTTTTTTTATATAAATTCTACAGCAGCGTTTGTTTGGTATTTATTAAAACATGTAAGAGTGCCGCTTTTCCTTTCCTTTGTCAGCTGTCAATTCAAAACTAATTGAAATGTATTTATGCGGCTTTTATTGCGGCTGCTCGTGTGAAGATTTCTCTCATCATTGGCCAGCTCAGCTAGTCACACAAAATCCATTAAATATCACATGTACAGCATGGCAAAGCAGCAAAAACACAAAACATCCAGCATTTTAGTCTTCAGCTTCACTTTTCCCAAACCTGCGTTGTGTTAAAAAGTTAAATCCACTCCTTGCGTTGCATTTGTATGCAGACGGAGGAGGAGGAAGTGGAGCTGTTCAGCAAAGTGATAAATCTGAGGAGATGCTCTCACGCACCAAACTCTTTCCTGCAATACTTCTGGGTTTTCTTCCCCAACTGCACCACCTCCCCCACCACCCGTCTGACACCCCAACCTTTGACTGCACCTTACAGGAAACAAAACATTTCCTCCTGTCTTCGCTGCATCTCCGAGGACGCAGGCTGCGGCCGCCGCAGGGAGACATGGACAAAACATCTCCATCCCGGAGATTTATTACTGTCTGTCAAGCTCAAATCCCACAAAGCTGGAATCTGCACTGCAGACTATTGGTCCTTTCCACCTCCAGACGAAAACAAACAAAGAAACACTGCAGTTTCCCCGCAAACAGACTGCTGGACGCCTATAAGGCACGTTATGCAACCAGGCGTTAATGAGTTCAGTAACGATGCCGCGGAGGAATCATCGCCATGTCCAAGCTGTATGGAAAAAGTTAAGACATCAGCAGAAAAACTTACGCAGCAAACGCTGACAAAAACCTGCTGCCAACGGTGCTCTGAGACACTTTTTAAAAGCGCCTCCCACAGTGGAACTTTATGAAACAGTTCCATGTTCACTGGAACAGAAACTTTTTTTACAGTTAAGAGTTAACTGTAATAAACAAACTATTTTACAAAAACAAATGTCAAAGCACCCACAGAAATTCACCGAATAGACCAGATTTGTACTGTGTTGTGGTTATTAAAAAAATTAGAGAAATACTGTATAAGGCAGAAATAAAAGTAGCAGAAATGCATGTTTAATAAGCTGCTGGATCAGCACTGCTATGGAACTTCTAAAGTCAGGAAAAACAAGATTGAAGGTCGCAGAAAGGTCAAGTCATGATTACAGAAAGAAAAAAGAAAGCCGGTGCTGCGTCGCTTTCCTTCTGTCTTGTTTTGATTCCGAGCAGAGAACCCCTGCAGATTCATTTTCTTTCTGTCCTCTCATGTTTTTGCTGCTTGGAATTTGTATTTAAATCCATGCTGCATGAGATCAAAAAGGAAATTAGATGCCGTGCTGTTTTCCTTCTGCTTTATTAAGGGAAACGTGTAATTTAATAATTAAAAAAAGAAGAAAACAGTTGTACGTCTACTGATGATTATTTTGGTGATAAATATGCTCCTGATGTTTCAAAGAGCTGCAGCATGGGGGCAAAGTTCAAGTACGATTATCTTCAATCCGCATCTGGAAACAGCCAGCGCCGCAGCTTGTTTTTTGAGTCACATTATTATCCGTCGCTCTACTGGAAGAAGCGCACTTCACGTTGTTACCTGGGAACTGCAGAGATCAAACGAAGGAGCAGTTTTAATTGTTGGTTTTTATGGCTTCCATTCCAGTCTTCACTGGACCTGCTGTCAGTAGCAACACGAGCATCACGAGTTTGAAAGGATATGATAAAAACGCAAGTGGACGATTGCTGATGAAATGAGACAGAATCTGCAGGAGCCAGACAAACACTGCAGACCTGTTTCTGTTTTCTGCCAAACATTTCATCATCTCAAGTTTAATTTCTGCTGTACATTGTTTGTTTTGTTGAGTTTCCTTGCATCGTAATATACAGTCATGATGGAGGTTTTGGTGTTATTGTAGCATTCTGCAGTCACACAGACATCCAGTGGTCCCAGATGGTATCATGAGCCAAACAACAAAACTGACTGAGGCTACATTCACACTTCAGGTCTTGATGCTCAATTCTGATTTCTTTCTGAGATCTGATTTTTTTGAATGATCATTTACGCTACATTTTAAATGAGACCACCATCAGAGTGCAGTGTGAACGTGATTCGACCAGACAGTGAACGCATGCACCGAGAAAAGCGTGAGTCGAGCTGGTGGTAAATTTCTAAGATGGGCCGCTTCATGATTCTTTAATTCCAGTGCATTTATGAGCCAGACCGCGATGGGCGACCTGAAATCCGCCCAAAGCCGCAGCCACCAAACGGTGCTGGTTGGTTTCATTTCATGTAATTTAAGACCCGCCTCCTCGGAGCAATGTCTCCAGCACCCCAAGCTGCTAATCTGCTCTTCTTTTGCAGTTTATTTATAAAAATATGGTAGTAATCACTACATCACTGCACTGCTCTCACTAAAATTAAACTTTCTTTTGAGTGCTGGAATGTTTTAAGAACAAAAATACAAAGAAACTGTGTTCTAATAATTCTAATTAATCTTAGTATTTTTTTTTTACAGTGCTGCTCTCTTCTTTTTCCACATGCAGGGCCATTTATAATAATGATCGCACTGTAAAAGCACAACGTTTCTGCCATGATCGGCTCGTTTTTATGACACACTCAAGCTGAGCACAGTGTCAGCGAAAAAAAAAAAGAAAAAAATCCAGAGTGTAAATGTATTTAGGTGTGAAATAATAGGAGCCCATTAGGTAGGCTGAGAAACAGCAGGGAACCAGAAGGCAACATAAAAATACAAGAAGCCTTGAATGTCACTGTGATGATTCATGCTCTGTGAATGTAATGGAGGAGCCGCGGCCATAATGCGAACATTTTATCCACAGATTACTTCAAATCAGGTCTCCGTAAATCAGGACGGGGAAAATATATTCCCACATTAAGCTGCAGATGTTAAAGGAAGTGACATTCATGGCAGCTATTGTGCTTACGGGCCAGACGACTGGAAAGGGGCCAGAATGAGGAAAGAGCGCAGAGGAAGACCACGAGAGGAGACCAGGAAAACGCGCAAGGTCCGGATTACATAAAAGCACTAATGACAAACATTCATTCAGCCAGTTTAAGCTCTTAACAAAAAAAAAAAAAAAAAAAAAAAAAAGGAAAGAAAGAAGGAATAGAAATTGCAACATATTGCAGCACCAGCAGCTGATTGAGGGGAATGCAGATGAGCAGACGCTATGTGGGTCAGTGGGAATATTCACATTCAACACAGCCGCGACTCAGTTAAAGGGCAACCAAGGGTTATTTGTTTCCTTATAGGAGACACTGCACTGGTTTGCACGCGGTGAGGCTTTAAACATTCATTTAAACTGTCATAGGAAATTGGAGCGTCTTCCAGAGGTTTAGGAAAGCAGAACAACAGCTTACGGAGGGCTTTCCAGCAGCGAGACCGCAGATTGATGACAACGCGTTTCGGAAATGTTCGTCGTGGGTTTGAATTCAGACGTTAAGGGTGCAGACGGGTGATGTACAACATCTGTTCGGAGGGAAGGAAAAACATGAGGTGAAGTTTATGGAGTTCCCCTGCGATGCAGTCTGTTCTCCAGTGCTTTCTGTTTCTGCGGCATCATCTGTGTCGGAGCTTTTATGTGGGAACATAAAGCGGTAGGAAAAAGTGATTTTACATGACACTGACAAGAAATTCAAGTACAAGCTGTAACAAACTGCAGTCGGAGGTAATTATTATCCAGGGGAAAGAGAAAATGCTTTGTTGTGTGATTGAGTGCGAGTGAGATGGAGTATGCATATTTATTAGCAGGTTCCTGAAGGAGTATTATTTTATAGATAGCAAAAAAAATACCAGTATCAGGTATCGGGTACGAAACTACACCGAGTCCTCGGTCTTGTGAAAAATAGTTGGTACAACAGCAGCAGCTTCACCAGCAGAGAAGTTTGGACCCGTAGCGTTAGCCTCATGTTGCTCATTAGTTCAACTTCTCCGTGGATCCAAAGGGATTTCTCTCCGAGCCATGCTACATGCTGCATAGTGAAGACCAGCGATGCTACATGCTAAAGATCATTAAAGTGACTGACACACTTATTACAATTTACAATTCTATTTAGCAGACGCTTTTGTCCAAAGGGACGTACAGTGGAGGCAATTCAGGGATATTAACAGCGAGCTCAGCTGCTTGGTCTACAGTCTACATGGTCTACAGCACACACGGTGCAAATAGATGCTTCGTGCAGCAGTCGTTCGTGGTGGCACAGTCTTCACGAGTCATATGCGAATGGAGTCTGAATTAGGCTTAACGGTGTTTAATAAGAGATATCTGTGCATCCTTAATTGTGGAATACTTCACATTTTCTAAATTACTAAAATTATGACACTGTAAATATCTGTAAAACAAAATTCGGTAACACTTTACTTGAAGCCCCCCTGCATAACACATTATAAGTACATTCATAAAGCATTATAATGCCATTATAACATGTGTAGCTGTAGTTATAAACATTCATAGATGATCACAATGCCAGGACCAAACCCTAACCCTAACCTTAATCCTATGCTGTATACTGCTGTATAGTGAGTTATAAAGCATTGTGATCATGTATTAGTGTTTATAACTACTTATAATGTGTTATAAAGAGGGGCTTCAAGTAAAGTGTTACCCAAAATTCATTAATATTTCTGCCAGTAACTGGGAGGACAGAGGGAGACAGCTGTAAAAAGACTTCAGGTAAAAATCTGACTGTCGGCCACTACAACAACCGTGACGAGCTGCTTGCAACCCGCTGCCCAGTCTGCTGTCATTATATATGGTGGTAATTTTAAAGCAGAGGTGGAAAGTTAAGCCAAGCCTCGGCAGCCGTGGTGTCCAGACCCGGGACGAGGCGTCTGAACACAGCAGCAGGAAACAGATCCTATGAATCGATGCTCCAGGTGCTGGAAATGCTCGGCTTGCTGACAGCGAGCACAAACAGCAGCCCGTCCCAGGAGGCGGGTGGCAAAACAGAAGAACTCGGCCGGTCGGCTGACTTTACTTATGTGGAAATCAATATCCCGGACCTCTGGGTGCTCCGGATTTATCTCCCACACATTTTTTCCTGATGTGAGCTATCTGGTCGCTTGTACAATCGAGGCGCTTTAAATTACAGTTCCAGGGTGAAACAAGCTAAGTCCAAAGCTAGCAGCTCTTTTATGTCAGCCGCTTGAGCATCAACAACACACTCAAACCCTTATTGATGGAATCAGGCTTCTCCCTCTGGGCCGGTGTAAATACAGCAGTTTGTCTGCAACTGTTGTGCTGCAAAGCAAAATTAAAACTCTTCAATGCCTCAGGGTAATCGTGGTCCTGCCCTTAATGTAGGGGTTTAAGCGCAGTTTTATGCTTTTCAAAGACTGACAACACTCCCTGAGTAAATCTTTTAGTGATGAATTGTTCACATTCCAGGTTTTCGAGTAAAAAAACGTTGGCATCAGCAGTCTGGGAAAAGTTTCTTTTCCAGTGTCAGGTGGAGTTTCCAGAACGTCCCGACAGTTTGCTGGATGTCAGAGGGATTGATGGCCTCGCCACCCCCCTTTTTTGGCTGAGACGCCGCCGCTCCTGCTCTGAACCATTGGCCACAGATGGCATCCTTAATGACCATGTCTGTCACTGACATGTGGCAAAGGGAGCAAATAGCAAAAGGCTGCTGTCGGAGCATGACTCCGTCAGATGGCAGCCGGAGAGGGTGCGAAGCAAAAGTGCAAACGCAACCAAACAGTGAAGAAGTTTCTCAGCTTATCATCAAGCCAAAACCATTTCATCCCAACCATCAGCTTTCTGTCCATGTTGTACTTGATTGAAGATGTCTTTGGACAGGACAGACCTTGAGATAATAGTATTTTAATGTTTCTTTGTATTCCAAATTCAGTTGTAAATTGAGTTTACATTTAATCTTTCATTAGTTACGTCTTGCTGGGTTGAACGCTCCATTGCTTTCAGAGCTGTTCTATATTTCAGATTCATATTCCTCAGAAATCTTGATCCATAATACTATGAAAAGCATCACACAGATGCTGCAGACCTGAAGCAAATGTTCCTGTCATGTTCAGCACTCCTTGTTGCCACATTGGCTGCTGTGGCTATGTTTTTGTTTTTCCCCATCTCTGGTTTTGCAGAGGCAGGAGGCTGGCTGCTGATTTGCAGTGGTTTGGATCACCTGAGGGGACGTGTGAGGATCGTTCTCCTGATGAGCAGTGGCTCGACTGAACTGAACCTCCGACCTCACCTGGTGCTGGACCGTAAACCTTCATCCACCGTCCAACTTGGAACTCAGTCCCAGACTCCACCAGATCTGCAGAAACTCTCTGGAGAATTCTTTCAATTCTCTGCAGCTTGGACTAAGTTTTTGTTTGTTTTGTCAAGACTTGCAAATCTGGTCTCCACTTGCCTCGGCGCCTGAACCTCAGATCCACACTGTGACAGTCCAGCTTCTCCATCTGTCTCCAAAAGGAGCTCTGTTGGATTGTGATCTGGTGGTCGTGGAGCCCACTGGAATCCCGTGAACTCAAAGTCATGTTAAAAACAACTGCTTATGTTCAGCAAATAAACTCAGGGAGACAAAGCAGGTCAGATTCAAGATTCAAGATTCAAGATTCAAGACGTTCAAGAGTTTATTGTCACATACACAGTAAAAAAACACACAGGCTTAATGCCATGCAGTAAAATTCTTTGATTGCATGCTTCCTGGCAGCATAAAAGAGAAGTAACAATAACTTAAGATATATAAAAAGAAGAGCAAAAAAAAAAAGAAAAAAAAATAGTGCAAGAATTTTTAAAAAAGTACAATCTGCATGCAATCCAAACAAAAAGGTTGTATGCAGTTGTATACAAAACAATAAAATCTATACACAATACAATGCAAAAGCAAAATAATAAAAAGAAACTTTCAGGTTTAGCAGCATAATGTATAATGTGTTATAAAGATTTAACACTTGTTCAGGAGATGAATAGCTTGTGGAAGAAAACTGTTTGCGAATCGGGTGGTTCGAGATCTCATACTCCTGAAGCGCCTTCCTGAAGGAAGGAGCTCAAAAAGTGAGTGCTGTGGGTGTGTATTGTCCTTCATGATGTTGTGGGGCCTCCTGATGACCCTACCATTGTAAATGTCCTGCTGGGACGGGAAGATCACTCCAGAGATTTGCTGTGCACTTCGTTTAGTTATTTGTGTTATGTTGTGTGTCCAGGTCAAGTCATTACTGACACGAGTCCCCAAGAATTTAAATGTATCCACCCTCTCCACCTCAGCCTCCCCGAAGGTAACGGGAGAGTGCTGGACCCTCCTCCTCCTCCTCGGATCAATAATCATCTCCCTGGTTTTGTCTATGTTCAAGGAGAGGTTGTTTTTCTGACTCCACGCCACCAGACTGTTCACCTCTGCCCTATAGTCGTCCACCAATCCCGCGGAAATCAGTCCCAAGACCGTGGTGTCATCTGCAAACTTAACTATGCTGGTGTTTTTCCGAGTGACCCCACAGTCATAGGTGAAAAGGGAGTAGAGCATTGGACTCAGCACACAACCCTGGGGGCATCCCATACTGACTTGAATGATGCTGGATGTCCGGTCCCGGACCCTGACAGTCTGCGGAATGTCAGAGAGGAAGTCCAACACCCAGCCGCACAGAGATGGCGTCAGTCTAAGGGTGAGAATTTTCTCACACAGCCTCAGATGGGGGACAGTGTTAAAGGAATACTCCACCCAAAAAATGATTTGGCCTCATTTTCTACTCACCCTCATGCTGAGAAACACTCTGGAGCACTGTTTTGATGTCTCAAATGCAGCTGGAGATGTTTGGGGATTTTCGTTGTCAATAAACAGGGACCGACAGAGCCCGAAAGAAAAAAACGGGCCATAAAGTCCACAAAACGTGCCCATTTTCCTTCATACTGCTCGTCCGCTGTAATCCAAGAGTCCTGAGCGGGTAACGTCCATAATTAATTCTTAATGAGGTCATTTAGTACATTTTAAGAGCCTAAACAGTGCTCTCACGTACTTCCCCAGTGCACGTCTGCGCGCGCACCCTGAACTACGGAAGCCGCGGCAGACCAAGCCAGACGCTTGCGCGCTTCCAGTGACTACTTTTCTAAATTGCAAGCGTAGAAGAAGAAGTTCTGCTATTTATATTCTGCTGTGAGTGACCGAGCTGTGGACAGTCACAAAAGTGATTGGCTACTGTTTGAAAGCTTTGACTTCGGTGTCCTGCTGGGTGTCAACAAACAGCATCCTGACATACGTGTCCTTACCCTCGAGGTGTGTGAGAACCGTGTGGAGCGCAGCACCGACCGCATCAGCAGTAGACCTATTTGGTTGGTACGCATACTGGGATGGGTCGAGGGTGGGCGGTCTGAGTGGGGGTCAGGTCCACATTGTGCCAAAAAGTTAGGCGAAACAGCATTACACCAGCAAACTGTTGATACAAGACATGATGGATCCAAGCTTTCATTGTGTCTGCCATGTTTTGGCACAATGGTGTTTTTTTTTTCTTTTTAATAAAAACACTTCAGGAGTCTTTGTTCTTGAACTGACCTCAACTTCAATTCTTTTAATGAGACCCAGACTTTTTGAAGAAGACCCCCGAAAATTTAAGGCGCATATTTAAGGTGTGTCTTTAAAAATGAAAAACCTTTAAACCCTTCACAGGGCAAAAGTTCATGTCACTGGATTTTTTTACTTTCTCAAGTCAGGCTGAAAAATCCAACTGAATGTTAATCATATGCCAGAAAAAGTGTAAAACGGACCAAATTCCACGCCTAATCCTAAAAGAAAATGTCAAGACAAGCTTGAAAAATAGTTAACTTTAAAAGCTCACAGACTTTGCTTGCCAAAATAGTTGAATAGCCTGTTGTTGTTGTTGTTCTGGTTGTCTTTCCAATTTTGTCATTGGATGGGCAACATCCAGTCTAATTAAAAGTGTAGAGAAACTGTAAAGTGTCAAAAAAGAATCGTTGGTTAAAGTAGTTATTCCTCCACAACACATGGAATCACGTGGCTACTGCTGTTCTCTTCATTTCTCTGAGTTTTAACTGAAGAATATTACATCCTGTACCACTGAGATTACAGCTGAGTCAATATTAGCAGACAAACGTTGCAGAGATACACAACAGCTGACTTGAGAGGGAACAAAGCCTTCCAATGTTCTGCTTTTTATTGAGAGGTACATGTTCATTTTTGCCTGTTTCAGCCTCCAACCCGAATCAGGGTTTGAATCCCTCCCAACAATATGTCCGTCTGTCCTCTTATTTTGTTTCCTCCATCCTCCAACTCCAACCGGAACCGCAGAAAGTCTCCACCTCTGAGTCTGGTTTTACAGAAAGTCTCCTCTGAGTCGGGTTCTGCAGGGTTCGGCCTGTTAAAAGAGAATCTCCTCTGCTTGCTCATGTGGAGTTGTGTGTTTTTCTCTAGAAAGGTTCTTGGAATGACTCTGTTGTATTTGGTGCAATAGAAATAAAACTCAATTGAATTGAATTATAGTGAAATTGAGCAGAAGTGAGCTCTCCTTAATCCTTAATCCCCAGTACTTAAAAGCAGTTTTTTCACAACCTATCATGGGAGAATTGATTGGCCCCCCTTTCGTTTAAGACCCTAAGAGTCGTTACTTTACTGCAGTCAGACCAAAGAGAAAATTCAACTTTTCAAAAAGTTTAAAAGCATCTGTGCAGCCTACAGTAGCTGCACTATGCTTTCAGGCAGAACTGCAGCTGTAGTGGGAAAAAAAGGACTTATACTATTCAGTGTTTCTCAGCCAGAGGGTTCAGTCCAACATTAACTCAAAGACAAGAGGTTCATGCAGCCAATCTCCTCATTTAATCCCACCACTTCAGAAGAGGGAGAAAAAAGTCAGGCTGCAGCGGCTGAGACGGTGCTAATGCTGCAGGATCAACTCAGAACGCTTCAGATAATGCCAGTGTAAAAATACATGGCCTCATCAGTCAACAGAACACTTCCCATAAATGAAATGGAAAGCATTAGTGAGACAGAGCTGCATCCAAACGGATGGGTCCGCTGGAGCCGAGACCAGTAAACCAACACTGCTGAGTTTCCTCTTCGGCTCTTTCCACCCTGTGACCTCCGCTCATTATTCTCTCTCTCCAATTTGTACGCAGATTGAAGGTGAGAGCAGCTGCCAGTGGATCACAGCAGCGGTAGACCTCAGTCAGCCCGGGGCGAAGCGCAGTCGCTGATTAAATCTAAATAACGGCCGGAACAAGACAAACACACCGGCTCGCTGACCCGCATCCAGAGGGTTTGTAAAGATAAACTTTCCACTCTTCCCTCGCCTGCTCTGCGCACGTGGAGTGACCACCAGCTCTTATGAATCCCACCCGGTCACACCAGCATGTTATGAGATTTGTTTTTCGCTTATTAATGTTCATAAAAACCTTTCGCCTTCCTCCTCGGGGGACCGTGAAGGTTATTTGAAAAGTGGAGGACGATGAATCAAATCGATGAATTCATTAGCAGAAATATTTGTGCCTGGACATTGATAGCCCGAGAGGCCTCCGTCTGAGAGAACCGCTCTAATAATTCAATCCATACTGCAATAGAACGGCGGCGCTGCGTGAAGGAGTTCTGCAGAACGGGCACTTGAGCCTGTCAAAACGCAGTGAGGATTATTAAGATATTAATGACAGAAACTCACAATAACTCAAATTAAAATGTCATTTACTCAAAAAGGAGAGATTCACTGGTACCACTTTTTAAAGGACAAATGAATAGGAAGCTTTAGCACCTTGCCGATACAGAGTACCGATACAAGGAATTTTAAAACAGACTAATTCATTGGCCGCCACTCACTCCAGCTCGCTGTTAATGAGTGTCTCAATCATACCTTAATCATGTTTAAGTGCTTTTATAAGCAACAGTGTGGGCCTGTCAAGGAGGATAAGTTACATTTGAAGTGCCAAACACGAAACACTCACATCAGTGACACGAAACCAAAACCATCAAACCACCAAGTCTGGATCATGCATTGTCATTAGAAACCATCATGACCATTTTGAACGGCATTTCACAGTTCTTGACGGAACTGTTTACAACTTTTTCAAGTGAAAACACAAAAGTTTTGCAGTGATTTGGGTGTCCGTTATTTTTATTTTTTACTTTTTCAAACACTGTCATGTACATGGAAACAGGGAAAACAACTTTCCTGAAAAGCTGCTACTGCACATATGCACCACAGCTGTAGTTAACAGTAGATGGACAATAGAGTGTCTGTGTTCGTTCTATTTTCAGCCTTTCTGCCGTTTCCATGTGAACAGGGGTCTTTCTTAAAGGAAACACATGAAGACGAGTCTTCATTTAAAATGTCTTTTAATCACCGCCTCAATATAACAACTGTTTCACTTGTCTATTTTCTCAAGTTTGAAAACTGATCTGTGTAATACAGTAAAAAACCCAGAAAAAAAACTTGACATTTTCCTTCACCTCTCAGCTGAGTGAGCCGATCCCTTCAAGCACATGTTGTAACGAGCTCCTGTTATCTGTGATCATTGAATCGCCTCGGGAAACGTTTGTAACTCCTGACACCAGCAATATTTACTGAAGCAGGGTGGCTGTCACCTTTGACCCACTCTCCACTATTTCTGAATATGCGATCGGATTCACGTCACATCATCCCACTCGCTCCCCTGGCGAAGGCAGCGGTAGTAAAGCGGAGCGTTGTCAGTTCAAAACCGATGTGGAGGCAGGATAGCACAAGGGCAGCGAGCAAACATGGAGTACAGACGCATGCAGTAAGCTGGCAGCTGACGATCTGGTCACCTTATCAGAAGACCAGCATCTTATTTCACTGACAGTCTGAGATTTTTTAGTATTTTTCCCTTATGTCTTAAAACAATCGAGTCCTCCTGATTTATGATTTTAATGGACTATGGGCCAGGACCAGGGATTGTGTCCAGATCGGATCAATACTGCGGGACAACACTGGTAGAATGACTTAGCAGAGCGTTAAGCTTCTTGGAGTGGTGTCGTTCATTTACTACTGTCATAAATTACACAGGTTTCACACTATTCCCATCAAATCCAACACGTCAAGTGTCTTTAGTTGGTTACAGTCGATGAGGCTGTCGAACAGAAGGGGGGATTGTTCCCACTGGGCAAAAGGTTGTGACATGACACAGTACATAATGTTCACATTTTCTGTCCTGAGTTTTCTAGCTTCGCGTCATGGGGGGACTGGAGGGGGACGGTGGGTGAAAGTAGGTCAAATCCCAAACACATCTGTCAAATTCCGGCCAATAATGTAATAATTCCAAGTGAACACTGGAGTAGAGCTAGGAATAAAATAAACACAACTTAACCTTGAAAGCTGAAAGTCACTAAATCAGAAGAATAATGCTATTTTCAACAAATACCTTGGATAAACTCCCATAATTCACCAGTTCAGCCCTTTAAATGGCTTGTTTACTTCAGCTAACAACGTGTACCCTCAAATGATTTTCTTATCCCTTCCTAACAGAGTGCAGCAATGCACATTCATGAAAAATTAAAGATAGCATCAGTCCTGCAGGCAGGTAAACTGAAGTCCTGGCAGCCCGAAGAAACAGCGAGCCGGCGTTCCACAAAGCAAAATGAATGTGGGCAGTAAACAAAGAGGAAAATGTGCCAACATATTCCTGGCATGGATACTGCTTTGTGTATATGATGCACTAACTTTGCATGAGTACAGTCGATTCCCAGCTTGGCTTCACTGCATACTTATTTCAAATTATTCATATTCACATCCTAGCATTTGAACTGATTTGATATTTTATTGATTTTGTCAAGACTTCTTGTTGTTCGGGACTTTCTCAGGTCAAGGGGAAACATGTTCATTCCCTGACATTTCATTTTCACTCTTAACTCTGTCGACTGATTTTCCTATTTCCCAGAGAGCAAGTTATGTATTTAGATTAGTTAGAAACTTTTCTCATTTCTTTGAAAGATGCATCCATTTAACTTTCATCCATTCCTGGATCTGATCTCTATTTCTACTTTTCCTGCTTAATTCATACAAATAAAAAGATTTCTCATCACAGTTCAACCTGAGCTTTGACTGAAACGTACATACTGAACTGAAGGTAAAAACAGCCAACATCTAAAGCCTGATTTAAATGTTTCAAGTAAAAATCTACAAAGTTTTATTTTTCCATTCCAAAGCAAAACTTCTCTGAAGCGAAAATGCAAACGGGGGCTTGAATTTTTCAGCTGATTTACGAACACCTTGACTTCATACAGTCTGCATAATGCTGCTCCCTTTAAAAAAAATAAAACAAAGACATGTTGGAGCATCGTATCTATCTGCATTTATAAATCAACTAGTTGAAATCGCCTAAAACAAACACTTTCCATTAATGCAGCTTCTCCTATATGCCTTAAAAAATAGGTTTGATAAAATCCAAAGAGACAGTGAGAGCCCGCATGCATACTAGATTCATAACTTAAAGGTCAAATCTGAATTTGGTGCATGCAATGCTTCTGTTGTTGAGTTTGTTTCTACTTTCAGGTGTATTGGTTGATATTTCACATGCATAACTAGCCCACTGATACGTAACATTTCAATAATTGTTACTTCTGTGGAATCTATAGACAGAATTTCTTACAGACAGTCCAGAGAAGCCTCTCTGGACTGAATCCAGTCAGTGACTGGAGGGTGATTCAGTCTGACTGCTGTCTGCTCCGGCAGCCTCCCGGCGGTGCTCGGTAGAGACGTGGGCTTTGGGGTCCGGCAGTATTTCCTGACCTTAGCTGCACCTCTGCGTCTTTATTATGTCTCAGAACGGAGGATCGAGACGCAGCACCTGAGCTGGAGCTCCAACATAAATCCACACCGGACTGTGAAGTCTCCCACTCAAACAGAAACGGTCTGAATGGAGCCGTGCAGCTTCCACTCCACTTCACACCAAACAACAACACCTTCGATGTGGGCATCTTCCCTCTCACCTCACCCCCATTTTCCTTCTCCTCCACCCCTGATGGCGCTCTGAGCCATACCTTTGGTTGTGATGGCAGGCTGCTCTCCCAGGAGCAGTTTTAGCCTCTTGGCGTGGATTTTACCCTGGTAGTGTGACTGTGCCACCACAGCCGAGGTGAAGGACATGTTGCACAGCGTGCAGCATTTATTCTTGTCCACGTCGCTCTCGTCGCCGCCCTGGAAGGAAAAACAAACACAGAAACACCTCATCAATGATGCATCGCTCCATCAGTGCAGGCTGCAGCTTTTAAAATGGGATTCAAACATGCAGTTTGAGTTGGAGGGAATGCGAGACAGCTGCACACTGAACACATCACTAATCTGGACCATGTCTGATTGCAGGCAGGAGGAAGCAGGAGGAGGCAGGAGGAAGCAGCCTTGACGTCCTGGTGGGATGCAAATGGAGTTGACTCCTGTGTTTTCGGAGGTGACGGTGGAGCCTCCTGATGCTCAGAAACCCATTATCCTCCGAGGTCAGGGAGATATGGATGCTGCTCGTTTCACCCAGGAAGTGAAGACAGAGTCCCACAAGGCGGATCGGGTCAAGGAAGGGCCGCTATTCAGAGGTGGGGGGGGGGGGGGTGATTGGGCGACCTCATTCGGCTGTCTGCTGCTCCACCAGATGCAGCGAGTGAACAGCAGGCTGGAGTGTGTGTGTGTGTGTGTGTGTGTGTGTGTGTGTGTGTGTGTGTGTGTGTGTGTGTTCAGTTGAGCCGTCTCAGCTTGAGATGAACGGAGATAATGAGCCCGTCCACCTCTGTGATAAATGTCTGACTTGAGCGGCTCAGTCTGCAGGAGGACTGATGTGCTCAGATCCTCACTGCCTGTTAGAGTTCGGAACATTTTCTAAACCATTTCTGTGACTGGGGGGGGGGGGGGGGGGGGGGGATACCTTTTTTTGAAATGCTGCTACTGCATATGAGCACCTAGGCCGTAGTGAGTAGTTCTTCTATTCATGCTCAGTAGAAGGACAGTGGGCCTCAATCTGGTGAGAGACCTGGATCAATGCCATGCACGTGACTAAAGGATCAGAGAATCCCAGTCATTTTTATCTGGTTCATTTTCCAACATACATTATCAATACAGTGTCCAAACACACACACACACACACACACACACACACACACACACACACACACACACACCAAGCCATCATGTACTCGTTTGCTTTATGTTGCCTCAGAGACAAGGTTGTTTCTGTTTTAAAGATTTGAACAGACGTAATTTGTTGTTCTCCATTCGTCAGTTCAGAAGTGAGTGGCTTCTCTTCCAAAGGTCATCACGTCATCAAACTGAGTTAAATTAGAAATACTGAGTTACTGCCACAAAGTAATGAAGGAGGAGTTGGCAGAGGTTTTTTTTTTTTAATCTACAGTGAGAGAATAACAAAGTTGTTCTTGGCCACCAAACACCTGAATGGACCCTGTGAAGACGTCCTCTGACCCACAGCGTTACGTTTGATGTTTTATTTTAACACCCCTATAAAGAGGAAAGATTATTTTTTTGTGTGTGAATGCACCGCGAGCAATGATCCATCAGCGCCTTTAAAGCAGGGCTGTCAAAGTGAGTTTACTGTCGGGCCCTGCAGAGTGACACAGACCAGTAAAATGATATAATAACCTTTGAATACAGACGACTCCCCATCTCTCTTTGCTGCAGTTTAAAGTTGCACAGTGTACATTATAAAACGTGTCAGCATCTTTACAGATAACCTAAAAAAAAAAAAGTTTTATTACACTATTTTTAACAATGTTGTGTTGCAGTAAAAATGGGAAATATGCATATTAAAAAAAAAAGGTGTCAGCTGTTTATATTTTCATCTTGATTTTTTGACTCTTTCTCCAACAGAAGCAACAACAGATGGAACAACTACACAAATAAAAAAAGATAAACTGATACTTAATGTTTCTTCCATCATTCTGTGGACCTTTAAATTTGAGAACCGTGCTTTAAAGTTCTGTTTGAAATCAGAGATTTCAATTGACAGTGCTACATTTTTGTGTTTTTGGTGTCTGTTTTCAAAAAGTGGTGTTTCCAGTGGCCCTGAGCTTTGTTGTGACATAAATAGACCCCCAACATGCTCCGACAGTTTCCATTTTCACTTGAAAACATCATGTAAATGAAGCTTGAATTATAAATGGCAGGAAATGCCTCCATATTGTCCCATTTCAATCCCTGGCCTGGACGGACTTTCTGGAGGACCGGATATGGCCCGAGGACCACATGTTTATAGCCATTGGCCCCATTATCCGCTGACAAGTTGATTGTTGTTGTCCAAATGCAGTTTAGCATTGCAATTTGCCAATTCCCGGCGCTTAGTGATCCCAGTCATCTTCATAACAGTGGCGTTTATTAAACATGCTGACTACCAGCCGGGGATTTATTTCACAGACTTTAAACACTCTTTTCCGTTTTCTGCTCTCAAAGGAGCTGATAGGTGATTTCAGCTGTACTCAATTACTCTCAGCAGCACTCAATCACTTTCCATTAGCCAGCAGAAGGACTCCGGCTGCCGCTCTGAGCAGAACGTTCACTTCCCCGTTTCAATTAGAGCACAAACGGCTGAAACGCTCACTTTTTATATACTGAGAGGAGATGGAGAAATCACAAGGAGTGCTTCGCATTTTACTCATGTTTCCACCTTTTAGGAGAATTTCTTCTTTGTATTTCAAAGAATAGAAACTACCACTCCTGCAGTTACGCGGAAAATTCTGGAAACACAATAGAAAGTAAAAAAAGAATAATTGGTTTTGATGTCATATCAGCCACACTGAAAAAATATCTAATAAAGTACATTTATATATTTATTAATAAGCCGAACAGAAAATTCCCTGCTGATGAGCTGCAGTCCTTAATTGAAGAAATGTTTACTTTTTCCTGGAAGGACATCCACAACTTCATTTAGATTTTTTTCTCTTTTTTCTTAATCAAAACTTCTAATTAGTTGCTGTTTACTGGTTCACGTCTCGGTTTTAATCAAAGAGAGAAACAGAAACACGTTATCATTTGAGGAAATACTGACGTAGCGCCAGCTGAAGGTCTCATTCGATGTTTGTTTCTGACTGTTATCCATGCAGTTGCAGCATTTTAGTGCATTTCAGAACTGGGCGTAGCGGGCGTGGACGAAGACTCTGAACAAACAGGATTTCCTTTCATTTTAGACATTAGAAAAATCCAGTCATCTCTGTAAAAGTGAGAAAAAGAAAAACAGTTTAATGGTTTGTGGAGAAATTCTAAAGTTTGCGGCACCATCTTCAAAGTGGAGCTGCCACTTTATGATGCAGCAGGAAGCAGAGCTGCTGTTACTGCAAATGACAGGAAGCACTGATGCTGAGTAACGCCGGGATGAAGCTTCTTTCTGAGGCTTTTCTTGAAGACCACTCCAGGACTAATGTACTTTCACCAGCACTGACTGCGTCTGCACTGCTGAAGGAAGCAGCTACTGTTATTTAAGGAACTGAATTAAAGCCAACAAAGAAACAGGAGTCACGAAGCCGCTGCTCCTCTGACGCCTTTCTTCTCTCAGAGGTCATTTACATGGAATCTGTTCGTCGTGCCACCGCATTAACACAGGTGACACTTTTAATCTGCCGCTATTTGTCAGACAAACAACCGCCGCATTCCACATCATTAGGCAAACCTGCAGGACCAGTTAGGAGGCGACATCCAGATTATAGAGCATCTTCCTCCACTAACTTCCAGATTTATAGAGCATCTTCCTCCCACTGACTGATGCAGAGTCATTAAGATGATAAATGACTTAATGATGGGAGCAGATTTGAAATCACCTCCTGCTCCTCTGTTTTTTTCTTGAAGTGCTGGGTGTCACAGTGCCCTGGTTCTCTTCCTGATGGCAGAGAGGTTTTTTGGCTCAGACATGAAGCTTCCCCTAAGAGGAAAATAATGTTGTGTGGGAAGTTCTGAAGTGCAGAGAGCAAACATCCGTCTCTCTAAATAAGCTGAGGGGCAGCTGAGGGGTGCTACGACACTTTGAGAGGAGATGATGGATTTTGGTTAATGTGTCTTTTGCGGCTGTGTCAAAGTCAAGATGGCCGAGAGAGGAACAGGAGGGTTGGAACAGGACAGATGGTACAGAACAGTCTGAGGCCCAGATCTCCGACCCCGGTGGGGCTTGACATCAAAATGACAGAACCGCATCTCGAAAATGGACTTGCTCTTCAATCACAAAGTCCTTTTTTTTTTTTTAATTAAATCCAAGCTTAAATGTGTACAGCCATATGTTTCAACTAACCCACTTCTCAGGTAAAAATGCTAAAATCTCCACAAAGTGTAAACAGAATATATCTGGCTGATCTTATTCAAGTTAACCGAGTATCTTTGAGGTTGTTGGCTGAAACAGAACAAAACCTAATTCCAACTCCAAACGAAAACCATGTGCGGCAGCAACATGTTGCCACAAACCACGTCTACACAACCTGTGTGTCAAAGCTACACAGTCTACAAGCACTCCATCCAGGATAAGACCCCATACCGGTATCAATATCGGTGCATCCTGATTTTAAAAAACACATTAAAAACAAGCTGTGGAGGAATGTGTCTCACCGCCAGAGGTCCACAACACGTCTCTGAAACTGGACCGTTCCACTGAATCTAATCTGGTGCAGATCGGTGTGTGTGTGTGTGTGTGTGTGTGTGAGGAGACATAAACACAGTTCTTCCTCCCACAGTGTGTGATAGCAGTGAAACACCACTGCGCTCTGAGTCACTCTGACACACAATCAGCTCCTCCTTCTGCCCTTGTTGTTGTCCTTCTATAACTCTTAGTGCACACATATGTATACACACACACACACACACACACACACACACACACACACACACACACACACACAGAGAGTTTTCCGTCAGTTACCAGAACTACTCTGCCCCTCATAATATGGAAAATTTCATCATCATAAGAAGATACACAGAGATGAAATGCCACATCTGAAAAAGGAAAGATCCATAATTTCATGGTTAATTAAAACTGGATAAACTGAGAGTTAATTGCCGAGAAACGCAATTAATGAAGCAGTATGTAGGTGTATATGCCGCCAGATCGACAGTCGCAGTGTATCACGCACAGCCGGCTGCCCGAGACAGGCTTCACCAGGGCATTGTGGGTAAAAAGTGGTGGTGCGGCAGAGGGGTAATAAATCAGAAGTGAAAGGATTATCTAACAGCACGAATTTATGATCAGCTCAGCAACATAGTTTTTAAATATCTCTTTAATTTTTATTTTCAGCTCCACAAAAACCCATGAGTCATCTGAAACACAACACAGGCAGCATTTCAGAAGTCATGTATGGTGGGAGTCATTGTGTGTGTGTGTGTGTGTGTGTGTCTGTGTGTGATATCAACCCAACAGTGAGAAATAATTGGAGTTCTGCATTGGCAGAATATACTGCTGTGCTGCATTTCTCTGAATATGTAACTGATGGAGGCAGGACAAGAGAGAGGGGAGAGGGTGGGGTGTGGGTGGAGGAGGAGGGTGCAGGCGGGGGGGGGGGGGGGATCGCCTCATTCCCATTCATGTGAGGCATAATAAAATAATCTTTTTGATTTGCAAGCAGTAAATTCTCTTGGCTGTCAGCGCAGTGCTGCACATTTTCATCTGGGTTTAAGTGAAACAGCGTGTCCTTGCTGCCTGAACACACACACACACACACACACACACACACACACACACACACACACACACACACACACACACACACACAGGCTGTGTGATGTCTCCCTGCGCCGGACTGGTGCTGTTTGCCTTTGTCGCTGCATCACAAATGCCACGGCTGCAGCAGCATCCCTGCTTCTCACGGAGACTCCCTCCATAATGCAGGATCGCCCCCCATCCCCCCCATCCCCCCATCCCTCCTGTCCTTCCCTCGAAGTCGAAAAGCAGCACTGCTCCTCAAGGTGATCGCTGGATTGGCCTGATCCCGGCCCGGCCGGAGCTCTGTATAATGGCTTGGTCTAAATCTGGAGGTCAGGGAACACTCACTACTCATGTGCATCTCCCTCCAGGGCACACACACAAGAAATAGGACAGCCAAGTGCAAGGGTATCCCAGAAAAAAAAAAAAAAAAAAAAAAACAGGGATAAAAAGGACTTGCTCCCAACATGGCTGTGGACAATGCAGTCTATTGCTGCCAAGTCGAGCATACGGCGAAGAGCTGAGCAGGACTGACACAGTCGTATCAGCTGCCGCCACTGCGTTAGCATGAAATGACCTTCACAATAAATGGCAGGCAATAGTAGGAGCAGAGAACAAACCGTGACTGGGCTCGGCTGGAGATTCTGCACACAGGGCAGAAATGAGGCATTATGCTCAGTAGCTCCTCAGAAATCTTTGGCTTGTGTTCAAAAACCACACGGGAATGCAGATCTCTCCTGATTTCACTGCAGGTTCACTAATGAGTCAAATGATCGGTCATTAGTAATGACCGATCATTTTCTCCTCACAGGCCGATGAGCACCTTCCATTTCAGCCAGAAACTGGATTTACACTCCATCACAGTGACTGGTGATTATAATAAGGCTCCTGAAGTGTAACTGTCTGTTTGTCGGTGCTTCTTCTGCGTTGTATCGTGGCCTCGCCCTCACCAGCACGCTGTGACCTGAAGTTGGGTAGATCATTGTAGAAGACGTTTCTACCACGTTACTAAACGGTGATTTACAGTCGACACTCACATGAAGCACGGTGGAGAGCAAAACATGAGGTTTACCGTAGAATTACAGCGCTGTTCCGGCGTGAGGCTCGGTGATTGACACATTTGTCTCAGTTCAGAATCTGCAGGCTCCACTCTGTCCTTTCAGAAGGTTAAACAATTCCCCGTTCGTCCTTATCGGAGCTTTCCACTCGCGAACATAATTGTGAACAGCAGGTTGACACAGCAGACGACCCAGCGGAGGGACTCGGAGGATTCCTCCCATCACCAGCTCAGCAGAAACACACAGCTGTGGTAAGTGCACGCTCAGCACTTTGAACAAACACGGCCAAGGCGGCGGCATCGCCGGGATCAGCGTTACACTGATGGAGTCACTCAAACTGCTGAGGAAATCTCCCAAAACTTTCCAGCTCAAGCTAAATGTTTTCTTGTGGTTCAGGATCATTTTGACGTTTGACTGGTCTTCATTAGTCCCTGCAATCTGCAATCTTTCACAATCTTTTTAAAAAGTTGAGTTTTCATTGATGCAACCAGGATTCGAACCCAGTTCCCTCGAGGTGATTACACCTCAGAGATGCCACAGAAAGCTGCCTCCTACTTGACATTCAGTCCCAAACCCTGGTATTGAGGAACAGAAGACAGATCTGCCGCCGCTCTCGTTCTTTTGGATCCTTGGATGAAACACTTCACAGGCCACCCACACAGCCCCACGTGCTCCGAGCAGCCTAAACACTTCTCAAACGCTTCCTTCGCACTGACAGAGGAGAGCAGGGCCGTGCAGAACATGCCTGGTGTGGATAATGTGTGCAGGAATCGGAAACACCAGGATCTCTGAGCTGATTTTAGACTTGAACTAATTGAATTTGCTCCACTCTGAAACCTGATTTTTCAGCCTCTTGCAGCATTAAAAATACACTCGATGCTCAGATAAAAAGTAGAATGAAACAGCATCGTCAGCGATCTCCAGCGCTGGAGAGAGGTGGGTAGACACTTAAATGTGGCTTTCTTTTAGAAAGGCCATTTTTAAGAAGCAGTGGAATGAAACGTACTGTCGTGTGAAAATCTTTTCAGAGTTTTTGCTCCTTATGACATTAAAAGTATGCATGCTTTTAGGGCATAAGCCAGGTCATTATATTTCAGGAATAAACTCGAGGAGGTCAGAATAGTGAAATGGTGGCACAATAATGCTCGAACATCCACAAATCCAAATGTTTTAGTTCAAATGAACAGAACACATGCATGAAAATATCTTCAAAAAAAGTACAATGTCAGAGTGCTAACTTGGCATGGCTCTGTTCCAGCTGCAGGATTATCATTGGCATTGATAAATGCAAACCATCACCGAGTCTATCGAGGAAAAGTTATTTTGCAAAATAAATCTTCTTTTCGCCCGGCCGTAATGCGGCAGGTACTCGCCAATCAGAGGCAGAGTAGACGGGTCAATGCTTCATCATCCTCAGGAAAAACAAGAGCAATCTGACATGCAGACACAGCGGAGTGTTTGGGGGGATTCTGAAGTGGGCGTAGGCAATGCTGATTGAAAAAAAGAGTAGTTTCACCAACATATACCCCCAGCGTCATCATTCACTTTTCCACAACTGGGGGGATATTTTTCTGTTCTCCCAGTTTTTGGGAGGATTGCTTTTTTTTTTTTTTTAGTGGAGTGGTTCATTGCCCTCAGTTGTGGATGATACCTATGGGTTTCCTGCCTTCCTCTGCCGGGCCCAACAAAGTGAGGATTTTTTTAGCCAAATCGCGGCCCTTCACGGGGAATAATGAGCCGCCGCTACACAGACCAGCAATTCACATTCATCCCCGCTCGCAACGAAGCTCAGAGGACATTTAGAAGGAAGGGGAAATAAAAGAGTGGAGTAGCTAGTGGGGAGCAGTGAGAGTACACTTCAGAGAGGAGAAAAGACATCAGTTCATTTACCAAACGGAAGAAGACTGACATTTGAGTTCCTGGGAAACATTTGATGCCAACACTCTGAGGTGGCAGATTGTTTATTCAGCACTGTGTACTTTAGTCTATCTGTCAATGCCGAGCAGTAAAGTGATATTTAACTGCTATTTTCTGAAATGTCACACACTACAGATGAGATTTGGTGTATTGTTTTCACACAAAAAGGCTAAAAATGGGAGTACGGAGCAGGAGCGGTGTAAGCAGAAACAGAACAATGGAGATTTGACTGTAAGCCTATAATGTTCACAGCACAGACCTTTGTCTTCTGGGCTGTGTTCCTCTCCGTCTGATACAGCGCTCTGCACAAGCTGCAATCATGAATAGAGACGTGCACATCTGACCCTGCAAGCAGCTTGTAGTGGAAACAGTGACTATTTCCAACAAACACGCACTTCAGTCCTGGCACAGAGCTGCACAACTAGTTTAATATAGAATAAGAGTGTTGTGCAATCTGTGGGGTGTTACTGCTTTCACCAAAACCCCATGAGACACGTTCATGCACCTATACAGATATGGAGAAGAAGAACTGGCAGCAGTTCCCAGCCGGGGCTTTGGAACACATCTGAGCAGGAAAAGACAGACAACCATCTGTCAAATCGAAAACAAATGATTCCTGCTGTTATACCTCTGTGTCGAGAAGTCTATTTTTTAAAAGAGTGAGATTAAGGCAGAATGTTAAATGCAATATTCCCGCATTTTCTTTTCAGAAAAAGTTTTGAAAATGAGGTCCGTTTACGCAGCAACAGCAGAAACACTGTAAATAATGCAGTTAGCATGCCGGGCTGCAGGTTGGTGCTGGCAGGGAAACAGCAGCATGATTGAAGGCTCACTTCCCTACTTTCACCCATTGTAAGCATCTAATTGAAACAATCATCTCTCCTTTATAAACATGTCAAAACCTCACAGCGCTCCCATTTCCAAGCAACCTGCTCTTCTTTTTGCTTTTATTGTGCTGAAGTCAACTTAGAGCAACCTAGCATAAAATGCAATTGCTTCGAAGCAAAGATACAGGAGGAGTGCATGTCGTGCCCCCATCTGTTGTTTAACTGAGGTGAACGAGTAGTAATGCAAATATGCAAATAGGAGCACGCTGCACTTACATTACGGCCATGTATGAGTAACAGATTCTGACAGCGCAGAGCCAGACACTTCCAGCATGGTGCCGCCATCTGGAGACCAGGCTAATTTAATTGTTCTTGTGATTTCTCTATAATATAAACGCTACATTAATCAGGTGTTCTCCTTCACAATACATAGTTGTGGGAGGAATATAAAGCGTCTGAGTCCAGACACTACTTTATTTTGTTTGTCTTTATTGTAAATATTGCTGATTTCGAAGGTTGGCTCATCTTGTGTTGGGTATTTTTGAAAGATTCTCTGAATATTTCCTTTATTTACTCCCTTTAAACTGTAAATTCTCTAAATTATCAAGCGCAGGAACCACAGTGGAAAGAAGAAGGGTGATCCCACCTTGAACCGAAACCTCCGGAGGCCTTTTCTTCCACTCCCTGGCAGTCTCCGTGGTCATGCCCGGCCTGATTTACTGTGTGTACATGCTATAAGAAACGTGCGTACTTGCTGTAAGTGTGCGCGTTACCCAGAATACAATCTGCTACATATTGCTCAAGGAGAGGTCGAAGCAGCGGAGCATAAGACTGCAGTCACTTCTCGTTCAGTCAAGGCAAGGCGGGACACCTGTGCCATCTCCAGCGCGGCCGCTGCGCCTCCGCACCGCGATGCGATCCGGTGGCAGCGCTGCGGGCCTGACTTAATGGAAACTGGCAGCTGTATAAACTGACAGGCAAACACCAGAGCCAGTCAACCAACAGCACGAGTCTGGACAACATGTACAAGTACAACGGATGGCCTTTCAGCGTAGCAGAGCACTACATTTAGAATTGATTAGGAGGTGAGATATCACGATTAAGAACAAATCTGAGGGAATTCCATAAAACAGGGGTGTCAAACAAATGATTGTTCAGGGGCCGCATACGGTCCAGTTCCATCTTGAGTGGGACAGACCAGCAAAGCAGGGCCATAATAACCTTCAAATTTAAAGTTGAAGGTTTTTTCTTTGTTGTACTGCAGAGTAATTGTGTTGATGTTGATATTTTCGCAGAACCAAACAATTACTAAAAAATACCACAATCTCATAAAGCTAATCTTAATGATACATTCTGGTGCAAAATGCAGTAAAATGTCCCATAAAATAAAAAAACCAAAAACTTGAGTTTACAACCTCTCCCAAACAACATGACTTTGTGGCGAACTCTAGCTTTCATGGTACTCTTAAGAAATCTGTCTTATTAGGGACCGAGCCCGAGGGCGAGGTGGCCTCAACTGAGGCCACCTTGCCTGAGGGCAAGGCCTCTATTGTTCTTCGTCCGTTTCTTCTTATTATCGTGCCGCCGCTTTGAACCCTAATTTGACCCCCTAAACATGCATGAAAACTCACCAAATTTGGCAGGCACATGCAGACTGGTGAAAAATTTCATAAAATGGAAAAATTAACCCCATATCTCCATCCGCTCTCTAGCGCCACCTAGAAACGTGAAAAAAGCCCACCGTAACTCGCAGGAATGTCGCAGAAAGATCAAACCAACTCTCATGCGTTCGTCTCCTCGAGATCTACAAAAAAGGATCTGTTTTTTTTTGGCTAAAACCAACAGGAAATCCGCTATTTTGAGTTATATGTCAAATTTTGATGAAAATCAGCCGAAAATGACTCCTCCTTTAAAAATTATCTGCTCCGAGACCGCTTGTCGTGGAGACGTCAGTGTGGTGCCAAATAAAAGAGGACAAGTGTCTCTCACAAAGTTGTTAAAAACTTTTTCAAAAGTCTCAGGGTGTGGATTTTATTAACCCTTAAAGTTTGAAGTCTGAAAACGCACTTGCAACACTACAATGGACAGTGTGACCCGCACGAATGTCGCAGAGAAATAAAATCAACATGGATGAGTTCGTCTCATCGAGCTCTACAATTTACCAAGAGACATACCTATACCTAAATCCAACAGGAAGTCCGTTATTTCCTGTCAAATCAAATGTGCCTCAAAACACTTTTCACTCAAAAACCACTAATATGGACTGTTTCACCTTTCACAGTGTCGTACAGAGAAAAGAAACATATGCACGCGTTCGTCTCATCGAGATCTACAACTTACTCACTCGTACCCATGACCTAAATCAAACAGGAAGTCCATCATTCACACTTTTATTGTACATTTTTGCTCAAAAACTCTCTCCTTCTTCACCAATTAAGGCTTCCATGGTCAAAATTATAAGTCTGAATGCTCTGAAAACTTGACATTTGTAAAGACAACTAAAATGCCTATCAAACTTGAGGGTGTTTTTTTCATTTTGGGCAACGGGAATGCCTATAACCAGCTGTTTTTACCAAAGAGAAACTGTGTGTCTGCCGAGTCACACTCTAACATCATGTGACCTACTTAAGCCATATATGGGCATTGAGCCTCAGGGCTGATCTGAGAGCTGCTGTAAAACATTCTGCATGTTGTCCCTGCTTTCCACAGTAGATGGCGCTCCGTGACCATAAATCACACGAGTGATGGATTGCTGCTCAAACAGGCAAATGAATGTATGGAATCACACTCACATGGATATATTGGTGTTTGACATAGTGGAGCAGACATGACTATCAAAATAAGAGCCTCACACCCCATATTTTTGCAAAATATGACATTTTTAACAAAGCACAGGGATAATTTCAAATTCAACAGTGTTAAAGGGCAACTCCGGTTTTTTTGATACCTGGACCTTATTTATAGGTGTGTGCCTGCTCATATACTCACTCAGACAAACATGGTGCAGCTTGGATTCCTTCAGAAGTTATTTAAATCCAACCGATTCAGCGGGGGCCACGGCAATGGAGCTTCCCGCACTGCAATCCATTGCCGTGGCCCCT
The DNA here is from genome assembly GCF_902148845.1 of Salarias fasciatus. Lineage (NCBI taxonomy): Eukaryota > Metazoa > Chordata > Actinopteri > Blenniiformes > Blenniidae > Salarias > Salarias fasciatus. The sequence continues at coordinate 26,659,805 of NC_043756.1, forward strand.
GCTGAATCAGATGACAGATGCTAACAGCTACATGTTAGTGGATGGGAGATGCTAACAGCTACATGTTAGCGGATGGGAGATGCTAACAGCTACATGTTAGCGGATGGGAGATGCTAACAGCTACATGATAGCGGATGGGAGATGCTAACAGCTACATGATAGCGGAAGGGAGATGCTAACAGCTGCATGTGAGCGGATGGGAGATGCTAACAGCTACATGTGAGTGGATGGGAGATGCTAACAGCTACTTGCTAGCGGATGAGAGATGCTAACAGCTACTTGCTAGCGGATGAGAGATGCTAACAGCTACCTGTTAGCAGATGGGGGATGCTAACAGCTACATGTTAGCGGATGACAGATGCTAAAAGCTCCACGTCAGTGGATGGGGGATGCTAACAACTCCATGTTAGTGGGTGAGAAAGTGCTGGAAGTCTATGGAGGAGCAAGGTTCCCAGTGACTTGGACTTCGGTCATCAAGGTACGGGGACGACCTCAGTCGGGCCACCTTGCCAGAGGGCGAGGTCCCGTCCAATGCCGCTTGCGGCTTTAATTTTATTTTTTATTTTTTTTAAACAAACTCATTTTCTAAACAAACTTTTCATAATTTCATTGGTGGTTTTGCTGGATTGGAGCCTTCAGTAGGGCAGGTTTGGCCCACAGGCCTTAAGTTTGACACCCCTGAATCTGTCAGACCTCCAGCTGGTTCAATCGTAACACAAAGTGTCTTTTATCTTCCAAAGATGTTTATGTTGCAAAAAAAGATGCCCCTCTAACCCTAACCCTAACCGTTTCCAGTTAATGCCAAGAATAAGTTGGTGTGTTGGGCTTCACAAAAAACTAAACAATTTTTCATTTTCAGCTTTGATGGATCTGATCTAAGTAGAAGTCACATCTATAGAGAAATACACAACTATATGACATGAACAGAGTATTATTCCAGGTCATTATTAAAAATAAGAAACATGGCAGCTTCCAGAATGGCATGACTTCCAGTTCATATTTCAGATTTAAAATCTGTATTAGTAGCTTCAGGGTTGACAGTCAACCCAGTCGTCTGGCTGCAGGAATGCTCTTGTTCTCCCATCGTTAATGTTTATAACGTATTGCTCTCTGCAAACGTGTGTGGTTTCAACAACCCGTAGCACTAACTCTTGATCTGGTATGTTAACTTCATCGTTTTTAAAGGTGCATTAAGGAGTTTGCATGTTTTATGCGAAACAACGGCCCCTGCAGGCCTTGGGTGTAACTGCAGCTTAGTGAAACGCTCGTGCCTGTGGATTGCGTCCATGTACATGCACGGAAGAGGGGAACTCCTTCCTTGCTCTTTTAGTAGCACTCGAGTAAAATTTAAGTTTCTTTTGCCTGGTGGGGTCTGTGCTGGAGCTGTGGCAGTGCTAGAAGCCGGTCTTTTCTTACTTTCTGGAAGATCCACCCTCATACTGCTCAGTTGTTGCTCGCTAAGCATCTGGCAGAGTAATGGCGGACAAAACGAAATCTAAGCAAATTAGGCCAGCCGGAGCACGCATTACGTCACATCCTCTCAAATTCTCCCCCAAAAAATTCTGGTGCCGGACCGGCACTGCAACTTTCAAGTGACAATTTAGCGCTGTTAGAGGTCCTTGCAATGAATATGTCAGGGCACATTCTACACGTCATTGAATATTTGTAACATATTTATGCTGGAAAATAAGTATTTTTAAAATTAAAGAACTCCTTAATGCACCTTTAACGTATCTACTGTGCAAACGACAATAGTTTTAAAAATTTTGCTGAGGAAACACGAAACTTTTCTGAAACGAAAATACAAAAATGATGCAAAGTGAATCAGCAACATTTTCCCTCCGAGCTCCAGAGCTTCTCTCTGCTTCAGCATTTGTGCTACTCAATTCTTTGCATCACCTCCAGAAGTCATTCTAAAACAATGAGTAGGGGTATTTTCTGATACTGGCTCAGAATGAAGCTCTTACCCTGTGACATGAGGAACCAGTAAATACCCAGCCATTACTACCCAGCCATCATTATGTCCCTGAAATAATACAGTATGAGAGAAAGTCTCCTCCTGTGCTGCTGTAATGAAATTACTGCATCCCCACATTGGTTTGGCCTCCACCTGGTGATTGTGTGGTTTTAATGGCCGTCTGCAGCTAACACTTCATCCAAATGCATGCTCCCTGTGCTCATAAACAGAGTCCCAATGACTTCTGCTATAAATGCTTTGAGTTGAAGTGTTGTTTTGTTGATTAACAGTGTTGCTTCACGCTGTATCCCTGCAAGAAGGATGCCATCAAACAGCAAGATCTCTTCAATTACATTTAACAGATGGCCTCAAGTTTATTACCTTGATGTGATTCAAAAAAAACAAAAAAAACAAAAAAAAAAAAACAATAAATCGAGTGAAAGTGGAGGAGCTTGGAAACAACAGAAAACACCGTGTGAATATGAACAGTAGTGGAATAGATTAGACATGAAGGTAAAATAAGAATAAAGCTCCTTCTGCCATTCTTGGCGCCGCACTAATCCAGAGGCGATTGAGAAATAAAGAAATTGAATTATTCCCAAGGCCATAGCAGCCTGATGCAGTGCAACACAATATACAACAATTCAGTACAACAACACTTAAAACAATACTTTTTAAAACCTTTACCTTTTCAGAGACATCAAAAGTTTGGAGATTTTGTCCATCAAAACTGCTTTACCAGGAAAACAACATTCCAAGTTGCATGTAAATTCATCATAATATCTAACTTGAACTTTAAAATTCCGTTTAATCCCAACTTCTCTCAAAAAAATCCATCAGAATACATGTTCCAAGTATTTCAACTCTCTTTAGATGTCGTCACTCAACGACTGACCTTATGCAGGAATGATAATGGAAGCTGAAATTAATGAATATCTGGTATTTAATGTTTTTCTGCTTTAAAAATGTCAGAAACATTATTTTAATCCACATAATCAATAAATGCCCCAACCCTTGCAGCACTCATACGGAACATAAATTAGAACATGACTGCATTTCCAGCACTGTTACGACCACAGAGCCTTTCTGCCTGCAGCAAATGTTCAGTTTTCTGCCTCGTTGAGTAAAATTAAGCTGATCTGTGCAGTTCCTGAGCGGCATTCCGGTTCAGATTTGAGTTTTTGGGTAAAATGTGCTGTCGAAACATCCGAGCTGCAAAAACAAAGGAAAACGCTCCCAGTTAGGTCAAAGAGCAGATGGTGAAGTGGCAAAACTGCAGAATCATTTCTGATGTCGTCCCCTGCGAATCCTCATCTTTTCTTGGAAGGAGCTTCATGTTTACGCAGTATTTTGTTATCAGGTCTGATCTGGCTGCGGCACCGGAAAACAACACTGATGGCCGCTCAGAGCTGCACAGCTGGTACATAAACAAATCTGGATAAACAGCTGAAAACATGCCTTTTCATTTCAAAGTCAGTGCTCAAAACAACCGGATCGGGGAGGAAAACATGCTTCTTGACTGACACACACACACACACACACACACACACACACACGAGAGCAGGTTACTGCGGCGACTAGCATGACCAGCAGCGTGTACAGTTGTCAGAAGCCATCAGCTCACCCAGGTCCAGACGTCGGGCCATGCCATGCCGTACGCACACCCCCACAGTCTCTGGAGGCGGTGGTGCCGAGTGTATTTTTAGACAGTGCCACCTTATAAGCGCAGCCCGGTCGCATCACATCTGTGTAGTTTGAGCGCCGCTCCCTTCCCATCCAGGCAACGTGCCCTTTTACTGAGGGCCTAAGGTCAAACTATGGAACCACTGCAGATTCACTGTGACACCAAGACGGAGAAATGCGCGGAGACGATGCCTGATTCGGTTCAAGAGCTTCAAAAATCCAAAACAGACTCAATGTTGGAGTATTAAAATCAACTCGAAGGCATTCTATTTACTGACCTTAATTAGGTTGGTGAAGTATTTTTATGTCTGATTCTCAGACATCATTAGATCTTTACCTCTAAAATAATGGGAATAGTAGGACCGGAGGAAAGGGCAAAGGGCTTTTACTTCTTGGGAGCATTCAAGTAGCTAATTGAGTTAAAATCCATTCCTGCGTTGATACTGACAGTCGTTCAAAACACATATTGTTCAAACTCTCGAGGACGTGAACGTCCTCAGTGGATGAAATGAGTGGCGGTTAGTTATTTATTGGGCTGAATGTGTGAGACAGAGTGGATACGGCTGCAGAGAAAGTCAACTTGCATCATTCACTTGGCAGGTTTGGACGCCGCACGCCGTTCCTGCTGCAGCCAGGATTCCAACCATCGTTAAGCTCAAGACAGAGATCGAATGCAGTTTGGAGAAATAAGGTGCTACTTTATTTTGAGCCTGTGCTCATGCAAGGAGCATGCACAAAGTACACGGACTCAGATTCAATCCCTGGGTCTTCTAACTGTGAGAGGAGTGTGCTCGCCACTGTATCATGACGCGGCCTTGAGGGTTTCAAAAGCACCATGAATACTGATGAGTGTACAGAGTGCCGTCCTGCAACCCGGAGTGTATGTATCTGAAGTTATTACAAAACACTGAGAGACACTGAACTCGTCAACACGATGACATACAGCAGATCAAGAGACTCCTCAGAGGGAAGCCTGAGCGTCCACACCAGAAAAGAGAGGAAACTGGAAACGGTAAGCCCCCTCCCTTCATCCCCTCAGCTCCGTCTCTCCCGCTTCTCCGGCAGACAGTAACCCCGAGGTCGATTCAATTGAACGGCGGTGCGGCTCAGAGGACTCGTGCTATCAGCTCTGAATCCCTCCCTCGGCTCCAGATCGGGTTTGGAGCCGTGCGACCTGTCCGTCCGTCCCGCTGAGCGCCGTGTGCCTATTAGTTGATGCGCGAAATGCAAATGGGAGACGGGAGCCGCCGTCTCCACGGACAGATTTCACGGTGGCGTTGCTGCTGGATGGCGTCTCATTACGAGCAATCCAGTCGCTGTCAGAGCGGCCTGGCATGTTCTGAACTGGATGGATGACTTCCCTTTTCTTTTTTCTGTCGTGACTGAATCCTTCGGCAGACAAAACTAAATCTGATACATTTCACAAGATTTCAGCCAAACACGTAAAACAGCATGAGAGAAACAGCTTAAAAAAAGAAAAGTCTGCCTTCAATTTGACTTCCCCAGAAGGTTATAAAATTGAAATGAGCTACGCTTTAATGTTTCCTTTGTACATAAACCCGTCCCTCTCCTCGGCCCGCCACTGCCGTCATTGGAAACTTCATCCTCCAGCGTGTAAAACACAGCGAATCAATCAAGTGCATTTGTAAGCTTACCTCGACAATAAAATACATCCCGGGGCAAATGCAATCCATGATGATTTATTGAACAGCGACTTTACGGTCATTGACTTAATCCTATTAGTTGACTCTTCCTCTGCACTTCAATTTATTTGTCCAGAACAATGTGGCCAACGCGTTCACAGGAAAGTGCTTCTGAGGGGCAGTTTGGATTATATGAGGTGGTGCAGGGTGATACTGATGGTGAGACAATGAGCTGGAAGACACTGGAAACTGTTTGGTAGAGCTGAGAAAAGGGTTACTGCAAAAAGGGAGCAGGATATCCTTCAAACTAAACATGAGTGCAACATCAACAGGCAAAACACTCGGCTTTCTGAGTAATTTACAGTCACTCTGAGCCATCCTCATCGGAAGAGACGGCCCAGGCGACAGCAGACGGAGTGTGTCATACATCCAAACTATACGTCCTACCTGTGTTCCCCGACAGAGAGATAATGGAAGAAACGCCGCCGTATCCGAGTGTCATTGCTTATCAGCGCTACCCCACGAGGTTTCACAGCCAGCGATAAAAACAGAACGCTGACAGGAGGATGAGTACAACATTCTCAGAGATCGCATTCAAAGAAAAAAAAATGCATCAAAGGAGTCATCACAAAGGAGATATTTTGTGGTGGGACGAGGGGAGGAAAAATGAGGATTAGAAGATGATCAAAATGGTGGAATAATGAGAGGATGACATGACAGAAAGGCAGCAGAGTGAATCAGGATATGAAGAAGGAGATAGAAGAGGAAGGAAAAGCACGGATAAAAGAATCAATGTAGTGAAAAACGATGATAGAAGAAGGGAAGAGAGAGGAAAATGAATAATATAATCCTGCAGCTGTGACGCTTCTGGCCAATTTGTCCAATCGAGCAGTAAAGGTGTAATAAGTAAGAAATTTACTATAGATATAATTAAAAACTTTCCCATTTTTCATCACATTTCCTTTAAACCAATCTGTTTTCTCCATCAACAATTTCTTGGTCAAGTTTCAAACTGAGGGGTATGGGCCAGAACAACTTTGGTGGGCGGGGCTAGATTTCACTACTTCCTGGTTCCAGAGTCAGTCAAATCTGAGTTCCTGAGGCTGCCAAACCTGCAATTATTTTGTCTGCGCCGCTGGCCGTGTGCTGCCGGTACAATGCCACTAAACTGTCTGAACTCACCTAAACGCTACCAAACTGGCAACCTGCACGACGCTCTTTAAGATCTCCACTGAGAGTCCTGATGGCAGAGTTTAGAATAAAATGTGAAGAACAGTGAAAGATTTCATGTGAATGATCTCCACTCAGAAATCCTGTTCGCATCAAGCTTTATCTCCCACGTCCGTGTGGTGATAGGATTACATAGGAAATAGAAGTGAGGCTAGGACATCACTGGAAATGACAAAAAAAGAGCAGGGAAGGAAATTAAACAATCTAACAATAAGATTAAATTACAGCAACCTTTAAAAAGAAGGAAGGCAACTCAATTTACACTTCCAATTACACAGCGGAACTGCATCTACAAGAATATATGAATCATTTTTACATATTCCAAACACAACACCAACCAAATTACTGACTAAACAACAGAATCCATGAGTTTCTCTAGTGAGTTTTTCCTTCATTTTGAAGGGATGAATAAGTATCAAATTTATGGGCCTGAAAACTGAAAACTGCGCTCAGTGCCAGAAGGTTGAACCAGTTCAACTGAAGAAGATGAGAAACAGGAAGAAGCAACAATCTGAATGAGCGCATGAGGCAAAACAAGAAGAAGAAATCATGGAACAGAAGAAGAAGCAGGAAGGAAGGAACATGGGGGGGGGGAGAGAAAGGATGGGAGCATCCGAGGCCAGCGAAAGGGGGAAGAGATGAGTGTAGGCGTGTGACGGGGGAACGGAGGGCAGAGGAGATGGGAAGAGGAGAAGACAGCCAGGCAGAGCCGAGTCGATGGTTCGGAGGGGAAATGTACAGGCGAACAGAAAGAGAGCAGCAGGACGGGATGATGAGCCGAGGCAGCGGCGGGGAGCTAAAGTGTCCCCCGACGTCTCCTCACCCGCTTCAGAAACAACCATTTCTAGACGGATAGCTGGCTGCCACGGCGCTGCTACCAGCTTTTACATCATCCTCTCAACAAGATCTGAACTCAGAGGATGGAGGATCAGAATGCGCTTTAAAACTAAGAGTAATAAAAGCAGTGGAATATTAACAGCGTGTATGGGTGTTTTGTGACTAGTCAAGTTTTACATGACTTGAAAATGGAAAATCCATCACTAGAAAGAAAAAAGTTACAAAACTCCAGAACCCCAAGAAATACTTTTGAAAACTCCACAATCATCTAAAGAGAAACTGTGAGCGCTCGTATGATCTGAAAACACTTGTTTAAAGCAAAATGTCATTTAGGACATTTTTAAGTTTTTCTCAAATTTTTCCTTGAAGGCAACATGAGCAGACATATCCAACGTGATAAATGTGACACAACTTTTAAAATGACAAGCCACATGAAAGCTGAACACGGCGCCTGTTGGCAGGGCCGCCTGTAAAAGCCTCGTTGTCGCTGTTCCTCAACGGAAAGTGAGATGTACTTAAACATTTATCGACGGGCCGCATAATTGTGTCTGTCAAATACGTCATGTAGTTTTCAATTTACATGATAGAGGAGGAATGGATTAATGGATGCTTCACGAGCACACGCACGCACGCACACACGCGCACACACACACACACACACACACACACACACACACACACACACACACACACACACACACACACACACACACACACACACACACACACACACACACACACACACACACACGCACACACGCTGTCTTTGTGCTTTACAAAAGGTTGGCATCCTCTCTGTCTACCGACAGCACAGCCATCACTCCCGCATTGTTCACTGGGCTCGAAATGCAGCTGTTTATCTGTCAGCTATTCTCACACGCTGGGCGGTGGATGGTGGTAGTGTGGTGTGTGTGTATGTGTGTGTGGAGGGGGGGGGGGTCACACGGGTGTGGGAAAAGCAGGAAAATCCATTAACGATGACGGTTTCCATGTGAGACCATCAGCAATGGAGTGATGTGCGTATGTTTCGCCGTGATTACCGAGACTGCGGGAGACGCACGGATGAAGGATTCACAAGAGACTCACATTGTCTGTTCTGAGCTTCTTGGCAGGGCAGCCTCCATCCACAGGATGTAGCATGTAATACAGCCGCACTTTGTTGGCGTGTTTCCGACTCTGTGGGAGAGAGAAGAGGAACGTGGTTAAACACTGGTTTTTAAAACTGTCACTCTTTCAGCAAATCCAGAAATGTGGTTTCTCTCCTAGAAGTCAATAAAAAAAAAACCTGACGGTGTGTCCCAGGGGGATCAGGGCACTTTATCCCTGTTCCAGGCTGTGGGGTGCTGGAGCCCATCCCAGCTAACAGAGCTAGCAGGCTACTTGTCCAACAAAGAGACAAACATACGCACTAATAATCACACCGGTGGCCAATGTGGGGCCATCAGATTACCCGTGGAGGGGAGTACCAGCAGTCAGCTCACATCCACCACCACCAGACTTTATAGACAAATTCTGGCTGAATTTTGAGGTAACTTCATTTCCAAATCCATCCATCTATTGTCTCTTCCTGTTCTGTGAAGAATGGGCTATATGCACAGCTCCTATACTTCCTGAAGTTCAGACAGCACCTTTATTTCCTGTCTTTCATGATAGGATGAGCTGATTAATCCAGCTGTGTCTGACCTCAGTAAATGGCCAGACACACCTGGATTAATCAGTTCATCCTATCATGAAAGACAGGAAATAAAGGTGCTGTCTGAACTTCAGGAAGTATAGGAGCTGTGCATATAGCCCATTGACTCCTTTCCCAGATAACACAGGGTTATAGGCTGTGTGGAGACTTTTTATTTAACTGGGGCAACAGAAAAGAAACACATTGGATATTAGATGAATTTCAGTCACATTAGCACCACTCCCAGTCTTCATTGGAAGTGCCACACTTGATAAAGCTTTGAAAAGTGGGCCTGGTTTAGATTTATATTAAATACGACCTGGATCTGTTCGGGGTCCTCCAGGGTGGAATAGCTCTCCCACATCGCTGTTAAACTCCTCCGGGATGTACAAACCCATGAGCTGGAGCTAAATTTGGTCCCCAAGATCTCTTTGCAATATATCGTCCTCACTTCCATCGAGAAGGCTTTTTCATCCTCCACTCACAAACAAAGTAAAGCCCATTCTTCAAAGTGACAGAACAGCAATAAAAACTTTCCAGATGTGTTGATCTGAAAGCGGTAGACAAACTCACATCTCTGAGGTATTGCTGGAGGAGTCGGGATCCCATTACTGCAGAGTATAAACACTGTGGGTAATCATATACTAATTACGTTGCGTTGACAAATTGTCACATTGAGTGCTTCGCAGGTAATTCCTCTCTGAAAAATGCTTGCCGTGCAAAATGCCAACAGATATTGTTCCAGCTTGAATTAATGTTGCATCAATCAGAGGTTGTTTGAGAAAAATGTCACACATTAACAGGAAAAAGTCGTCTGAGCACCTTTCCTGCACTTTCAAACACACACTCCTGTTTTCAAGATCGTGCTCCGGTTGAAGGTCCCACTAAAAAATAAGTGAAGTCTGTCGAACAGAGCAAGCTCTGCCAGACCGATAATTAGTGCTCAGCTCATTGAGGGGAGGTGTGGAGACGTCATACCAGCAGTGTATTGATCCCTTCTGGATCAGATAGCTCAGGTGCAACAGGGAGAAGACTGTTTTTGGGGAGTAAACAGTCCTTCTAGAAAGTGATTCTGCTTCTGAACAAGATGCTGTTGGTGTAAAGTGAATTGGGAGATTAATGGAAAGACAACGTTGAGTGATACTGTCAGTGTTTCAGCAGAAACGTGGAACACGGACGGATACCAGGCGGTGTTTTCTGTTCAGGTTAGCTGTGAGTCACGAGAACCACAATGAAACGACAGGATCCAACTCGTCCTCCTGGTCGGAGAAAGGATCTTCATCAGGCCTGTCACCTCTGGCCTTGTTACGTATGGCTTTTTGCAATGTGGAGCGATTGTTTTCAAATCGTATCTCCCTCTTTGAATATAGAGGGAGATCTTTGAAATTGCAATTTTATGCTCAAGTAACCACTAAACAGTGAGAATAAACAGGGAAACTTGTTCTTTACGCAATCAGCTTTGTGCTGTTCAAACTGTTTGTTCCAGAGCTAAAATTATAGTATTTCTGCAGACTGATTGTCGTCCAGATGGTGTGTCAGTGCTTCTTCTTTATTCTTGTCCTTATTTAAGTTCTGCATTTGTTCTTTTCATGTCTCAGCTAATGATGGTGAGTTTCTACATTGTTTTAACCTAAAAATATCATCATGTAAAAATGATGAAGCCCTGTTTATAGACACTGCATTTTAGTGGGTAGTAATTCATGAGTAATCCACTTGGATGGTTGGCCAAACATTACCATATGACAATGCTTCTCAGTGAAAACGGATCACTTTCTTTTCACAAGTTTCACGTTTACGTGCTAAAATTTTGAAAATGATGTCCGTTTACAACAAAACAGCAGAAACGACATGTTTCCACCTGAAACTTTGTCTTGCAAACAGCTCCTCTCACACTAACTTATCAGCAGCTCAGACTACTTGCCTCGGATGCGTGAGTTCTGGGGCATTTTGCCCTGAGAGTGAGTGTCCGGGACCAACGGATCAGGAGCCCTGAGCGAGCTCAGTCCAGGGGACTGGAAGGTTTTGGCAATGGCTTTGCTATGTAGGAGGAAATAATATTCATTGGAAAATGCATTTCCACATTAGCACCACAGCAAAGATTCAATCAATCGGAGTTTAACTTCAATCTACCCGGAGGTCACTGCCAACACGGACCAACGAGGCATCGTTTCAGGGACTGACAGGGTTCAATTCAGCTCCACAAATCCTATCAGCACTGTGTATATTTTTAGCAGCAATTAATTGCGCTTGTGGTGCTCAGGTGTCTCATTTGTTATGATGTCCTAAAGTGCCTTTTTTAACCCACTGAGGCATCATCTCCTCTTTGGAACAGCGAGATACTTGAGTTTCTGCAGCGCAAACACTTCGAGCTCCAAGCTGGATGGAAAGTTTTCCATCAGACAAAGTTGCAGCGACTGGACTATTCATGAAAAAGAAGACTTAAAATCCCGTCAGGCTCACCAACATGGAGTTTGTAGCATTTGCAGCCTTTATTCACACCCACAGCACTGACAGCAGCTTGTACTTCAACACTCATCACCCAGATATCAACACACCACACCTCTACACTCTGGCCTACATCACTAACCCCACGCCTTCTAATGTCAGACATAACTTCCACTACTTAACTCTTTTGTTATTTGACATATTTGTCTCTTACTCTAGCTTCTTATGAACTAATAGATACATATTGGTGTTTATTACTGAGTGTTTTCACTGAAACACAAACTGAAAGTGTATCAATTGTCTGCAATTCATTTCATGACATGTTAGCAGGTTCTTACTCTCTTCTTACTTTCTCCGATGAAATTATTCAGATGTATGTCCTGATATTTGTTGGAGATGTCTAGCTATAGAGCAGAAAAAAATGTCCTTATTATTCATAACATTCCTGTTCCCTCCTAAGAAATGAAGATAAACTATGGAATTTATCTAACTGAATGTACAGTGACTAAGCAGAGTTTTTGAACATGGTGCAAATATTCAGGAATCAGAATCTGACTCAATTTGAACTTCCTGAGGTGAGCCTTCGTCCAGCATTAGCATGGCGCCGTTGGTTTGGCTTGAGTTTCCCAGTGGGCCCAGGGTTTCTGTGGATGGTGTTGGATGGAGCTGGTAGCCCCACACCTTACTCCACTATAACCTGGAGGACCAGGTGCTGCATTCAGGGCCTGTTTACACAACAACGGTGCTGCAACAGAGCGAAAATGCTCTGGTCATCTTGTAAATGGGCGAAAACAGCACTTTCTGGAAATGCAGAAGTACCGCTGTGGTAAATGGTTCTGCTCAGGCTCAGTATGGGGCTCGTGTCAGGAAGAGTAGGATGTTTAACGCTCCTTTATTGAGCTGGAGAAGGACATATCTGAGACGAGGAAAGCAGCATCATGCTTCAGTTGACGCTTGAGTGAAGAAAACGTCTCTTTTTGGTTGTGTTCCTCTCTCGCCTCCTCCTCAAACGCTGCCACCAACAACAAAAACAACAGATGTCACAGCACTTGATTGACAAATGATCTGGAAAGCAGGATGTAGGAACCCCTCAGAGACGCACTCTGGTACAAACATCTCACAAATTTAACTTTTTTTCAGGAGACAATTTACGACGTCTGTGCCAAAACAGGCTATTGAGAACAACTTAGAAGTAGTTTGTTCTGCAGTCTCTTCTGCAAATTTGATGAGAGCAAGAGTGTGTTTGGAAAGCTGAAGTCATCCACGTGGGAGTTGTTAGCTTGGCTCTTGTTTCTGCCAGCAGGTCCCGAGTCGCCTCCTCCCACTGTACTTCACCAAACACTAAACCTGCACTGCACTGTTGCATTTTTCAGAGGCACAAAACAAGCAAACAACTACTGAGAAAACTGTGCATGTTGGCTCTGGCTGAGGGCTGAAAGGCTCCAGTGTGCATGGGGTCAACTCTGGTAGGATAGGATTAATGTTTTTTTTTTTTTTAAAGAAATACTGGCTCGCTAGTAAGAATCAAACATTTTTTGTAGCTGAAAACAAAAAAATATTAGAAATGAGTTGAAATGATGAGTCACTTGATGTGAATTCAATTGAGGGCTGGAAAGAAAGAATCTTCCCCTCACTGTCGCTTGGTATTTGTTGGCTTGAAAGAAACTTTGTGCGGTTATTCAGACAGATTTCCTCTGATTTACAAAAGAGAGAGAAATCTGATAGAAAGCATCTTACTAAATAGTAAGTGCTTTTTGCAGTAAATGTTTAGTGGGATTGTTATTTCTCTTACACATAGGAAACTGTTAAAGAGTTGCAAAGCTGCTGTCTCACTTCTCTAAAGCCGACCACTGAAAGCTGAAGTTTTTGGCATAACCATTAACATTTTACTGAATTCTTGTTTAATGAAGGAAAGTTGACTCAATAAAATTGGACATACTGAGCATTCCAGACAACAACAAAAAAAATAAAAAACGGGAACGAGCGCGCTTGACGCTGTTCCGCAAGCATTTCTCCAGCGTGATTGACATGTTGGAGGACCAATAGTTGAGATTCGCATATCGGAATTCATAGGCTAAGAATATCATCCACTATACCTTTAATTGATGAGAAAATTGTCATGGTGCCAGTGGAAGGACCCAACAAAGGTGGAAGAAGCCGACAAGACAAGCAAGGGGAGCAGGGCTTAAATAGGGGGGAAACAGGTGCAGCACATTAGGGCGATAACGAGACAGGTGAACAGGCAGGAGAACATGACGAGCAGACAGAAACAGGTGAGACAGGGGATGCACAAAAAACAAACGGACACCGAGCGCCCCCATATGGCCGAAGGGGTACAGGGCCTAACAAAAATAACAGCAATATACAATAAACTGGCATCAATATCCGTATCAGCTGATATCAGTATTTTTTTTAAAATATCAGTGTCAGTCTGAGAAGTAAAACCGGCCCAATTTTACCAGTAAGAATTTAGTTTTGTCTCGTTACCATTAAGTGTGTGGGTTAGGATCAGTCATGGTTCTGATATTTTTGATTTAGTAATTTCATAGATATGAGTTGACATGAATTGTCAACTTGAACTTTGCAAATAAAGAAACCCCAAATGTAGTCTACCAGTGTTTTGTCTGGTTGCTTCCTGAAATCATTGTTTCAGTGTTTGAACATTTACTTTAACTTTACAGTTTAAGACAGAAAATTTCAAATGACTCCAGTGTTTGTTATCCATAAGTTTGATGAGTGAGATTTTCATCAGGACATGCTTTGATATGTCAGATTTAGCCCATTTCACAGATTTGAGCTGAAATTGACTGAAGTTATGAAACCTTGTCGAGCTATTTTGATTTGTGATTTACGAATAAACACTTTTCAAGTTAAACTGAAGTTTTAAGGAGAAACTTGCTACAAGTTCTAAAAAATGACTAAAACAGTTATTTATTTACATTTGTTTTTTATTTTGTCTTTGAAGTTTAGGAAAATATATTAATTTGTTTCTCATATTCAGTGTTTACATGGTTTTCAGTTTCCCAATCATCATGGAAACTTGTTTTCATATATTCTGTATGTAAATATCAGCTATTCACCATAATCACTAGAATAATGCTGGGTATCGGGGTATCCATACAAAATAACGATTTAATAGTGGTACTTATATGTATCCTACTCCTGATTACTTCACTATCCTGGATTCTTCTGTAGATAGCATCTATTCGGCTGTAAGTTTACATTTTATCCTCCAAGTTGATGATATGAAAGCAGAAAAATGTGCAGCTGAAGGATTTGAGCAAGCTGGGAAACTGAGTCAGAGCATCGTTCAGACTGCAGCTTCTATAGAGTGGTCAGCTCTGATCAACGGAAGGAAAACTGGTGAACTGGCCATGAGGTCAAGAAGAGAAGAGGCTCATTCATGCGAGTAGTGAGAGAAAACTGGCTGATGTGGTCTGAACTAACGGAAGAGCGGCTGCAGCTGAAACTGAAGCAGGAGTTCATGCTGGTTCTGACAGAAAACAGAGAGAACACGGCAGCATTGCTGTGAACAAAGGGATATTTGGTGATGTTATTCAGTGGGGTGACCACTGTGTGCGAGTGGAGCTGCTCCATGTGACGTGCTCGTATGAGCAGGAATGCATGTTTGACATAATCAGAGCTGAAGAAAAATCCATACTGCATTACCACCACACCAGTGAGCTCCTCTGGGCGCAGTGGTTCAGTGGACTGAGTTCCAGGTTGGAGGAGATAAATACTGTGGTGGAGCACAGCACCCCCTAAAACCTTTGTAATGTCCAATCACATTCATTTGGTGCTCTGAGCCACTGGAATAACATGGACAGTGTTAGTATAATAAGTAACAAGGTTTCCAATATTGATTCCTCTCTGCTTTATTTTTTTGTTCATAGTTTTCTGTTTTGAAAATATCTTTATATTTAATATAAATCTTTGCATTCTGTTAAAGTACTTTAATGTGTGACACTCTCCCCTCACAGAAAGAGGACCCTGGTTCAGTTGCTTGGTGGAGTTTGCATGTTTCCCCGTTGTCTCCACCTTCTTCCACAGAATCCATACATTAGTTCCTTTGGTGACATTGTGAGTGATTGGACGGAACATCCCTGCATTTCACTTCACCCAGAGTCATCTGTGGCAGAGACTCCACCGCACTACAGGAAGTGTCCTCGTCTCTGTGACTTTTCTGAGCATCAGCTGTCAAAACAATCAGCAGCTTGTTTGATTTTGCTGGATTCGTGCCCTCCCCTGCCCCTCTCCTCAGCTCCAGCCCTGCAGCTCGGCTGCCCCGTCCTCCGGCCTCGGTGGTGACCGTGGAGAGAAGCTGGCTCGGTTCCACCACAGAGCAGCTTGTCAATCAGTGTTTGACTGACATGTTAATCTAAACCATAATAAGCTGATGAAGTGCATGTAAATGAGGGGAGTTGCTGAGGGTCATGTTTTTGAATCTAGCGACACTGCAAGGTAGCTGATGAACTGATGTAAATGCAAATTCACGAAAGAGAATATTATTACTATATTAAGGGTGCTGGCAGTGGAGTGCCTACAACAGATCTTTAATTTAATTGTGTTTATATCCCACTAATTACAATAAACTCATCATTCAAATTGAACTCTACATAAAAGGAAACAGGAAAGAGCTTCGATTAGAAAGACGCAGACAACTGCCTCCAAATGATGATTTTAGGCTGATTGAATGAATACCCAACCAACCTATCTCACCTAAACTGTCACTTTGATTGGATCAAGAACTTTGACCAGAAACCCACACAGGTTGAAGGAGAACATGAGAACTGCAGAAAGTTCCCAGTCTCCACATAGTTTATTGTTACAAGCGTTACCACTGTACCACAAACTGACTAAACTCCTGCATTTTTTTTGCAAATGCTGTCGTAAAATTGCAACTGTATTCAAGCAATGGACCATTTTCTAATCAAGCTGCAGGAGGTTTAGGCCACACTTACATGACAGCACTGCTCGGCTTCTTGAGAATGCTCTGAGTATGTCCCATTTCGATGGAGGGAAGCCCAAATTATACAAAACTGGACTGAACTGAAAACACGTTACTTAAAAGTGTTTCAGGAAAAAAGGTTTCTTCCTTTTCCTCTGAAGAAAATTTTCAAAAGAGCTGCCATTACAGCTAAATTTCTATTTAATGAATAAATCAAGCCCTCTGGATTACAATAAGTATAGGATCACAGCAATATGAAAACACTGTTTCTGTACAGTAGAGGGTTTTTCTGTGTGGAGTCTGCATGATCTTCCTGAGCCTGTTTGGACTGTGCAGACATTTCTCCCCCGAGAAAAGCTCCATGTTTCAATGTCAGCTCGGCAGCGATAGTGAAACTATATGCAAAGTTCAGTCTGCCTCCACCCAGAGGGGCTGCTACTGTAGTTCTAAATCGACTTTCCATGTCCTGACTCTCCATCCATCTTCAGTTTTTGTTCTCTGTCTTCTGTTTCATTCTTGTTCTCCCACAGAGACTCAGTGGGGCTGAGGGCTTGAGGCCTGTGTTGGAGCACTCCTCAAATTCTTTCAAAACTGTCAGCAATATTTGAGTCTTTCAGATTCTGAAATAACGTGAACCCTATTAACTCTGAAAATATGTGCTTCTAAAATGCATTAAAGTTGATACTGAAAGCTGTGTGCCTGCACTTCCTGGTTTTGAAGGGTTAATGCCTTTCTCTTCCTTCCAGCTGGTAAGCAGGTCATCTGTTGCAGGTATCTTTTAGAACTTGTCAGAGTTTGTCTTTGAGCTCTTTTCTGTGTTCTTTTTTATGCAATCCCACAATGACTCTGCGTGACATTCGATCAAGTCTTTAATGGATTTTAAAGTGTATTGGTACTGGGTCTGATACTGCGTGTCCTCAGGACTAAAGGCTGTGCAGAGGCAGGTTGCATATCATTTCCATATGGATTACAAAATATGCTTTATGACATTTAATAAGTACTTGTATCGGTACTCGGTAGGTTATTCCTCGTACTTGTACTCATCTTTTAAAAAAGTGGTATTGGTGCGTCCATGTTCTCAACCTGTTTGATACTGAAAGTCGCAGGATGGTGGGAGTAAGTCCTGAAAGTCAGGCTACATTCTGGTCAGGTTACCATCCATCAAAAGGCCAACACAGGCACTCCTTCACACATTTAGAGACACCAAATGACATGGCTGTATTAAAAGTCCAACACGCACACAGGAGAACACGCAAACCTCCACACAGGATGGCCTCAAAAAAGCTTGGAAACAAACAAGGAACAAGGGATTTCTCCCTGTGAAGAGACAGTGCTAACTGCTACAGCACCATGAAGGCAACCTTATCCTTTGAAATGAATTAAAAATGATCCATTTTCTCTATTAATTCACTTAACGTGTTTTTAAAAAATGAGCGCTCCTGCTGGTAAAGGACGTATACATAATTACAACTGCACTGTTTTCCTCCAAACTCTCTTTCTGCCATTCCAATCTCCTGTGGAGAGACGCCCCAGTGTTTAAAGTACATATTTGGGCTGATGGCTGAACGGCTTAGTATCAACATGAGGGTCCATTTAAGAACAATTACAATGACAAAAGGGGGAAAAAATGAAGAAATTAACTGAGCGAAAAGCACTTGAAAGTTCATATGCGGGTCTATTTTAATGCCAGCTCCTAATAGCAGCTGACTGTTCTCTGGCTCTGTCCTGCACAACGTCGACACCCATTACAGTCCGCATTCATTACAATGGCTCAAACACCATCAAGGTGATGTGCTGAATTACCAAGAGAGACTGTTTCGCTCTCCGCCTCCTGCTGTAACGCTGTGTTCTCTGAATGGAGTTGAAGCTACTTTTTATGGTTACGTTCGAGTCCTGACAGCGCTTGGCAGAGCCGGGGTGTGATCAAATTGCTTCGATACAGACAAATGGCCGGCAGTGCTCTTTGCTGCCAAAACCAAACAACAGATTGGATACTGTGATGTGACAGGTGAGCACCTGGTTTCAGCGACTCGTGTTTCAGTGCCAGCAACTCAGATCCGACAGTAAGTCATTCAGATGTGATGAGCTGATATCAGAAATACAGCTCCATCACAAATAGCAGAGAAATGAGCCAAAGCAGAAGAAAAGTCGAGCTTTTCAGTGTAGTTTCTTCAGATACTCAGCAGGCAGGTTGAATCTCCAGATTCTCTCTTTATTTCATGCAGTTTTTGTTCTCTATCTTCTGTTTCGTTCTTGTTCTCCCACAGAGACTCAGTGGGGCTGAGGGCTTGAGGCCTGTGTTGGAGGAGTCCTCAAATTCTTTCAAAACTGTCAACGACATCTGAGTTTTACAGATTCTGAAATAATGTGAACCCTATTGACTCTGGAAATGTGTGCTTCTAAAATGCACTAAAAGTTGATACTGAAAGCTGTGTGCCTGCACTTCCTGGTTTTGAAGGGTTAATGCTTCTCTATTTCTTCCAGCTGGTAAGCAGGTTGTCTGTTGCAGGTATCTCATCGAACATGTCAGAGTTTGTCTTTGAGCTCTTTTCTGTGTCCTTTCTTTATGCAATCCCACAATGACTCTGTGCACGATGTTTGGTCAAGTCTTCAGTGTATTTGACAGCATATTGGTCTTGGGTCTGATACTGCGCGTCCTCAGGACTACAGGCTGTGCAGAAGCAGGTTTCAGAAAAGCATATTGCTTATCATTTATAAATGGATTATAAAATAAGCTTTATGACATTTAATGAGTACTTGCACTGGTACTTGGTAGGTTAGTCCTCATCCTTGTACTTGTCCTTTTAAAAAGTGCTATTGGTGCATCCAGGATTGAAGCTTCAAATATTTTTCATGACTCAGCCTATAATGTTTTGGTTTGTCGTCTCTATAAAATTCAATGAGTCTCCAACCCCTTAAAAAAAGATCAGCTTTTCTTTTTTTGGTCAGCAAACTCGTTCCTTTTTTTTTTTCCCAGCTCCCATGACTTCCTCGTCCTTTGCCTAAAAGGCCCGTCCAGCACCATTACTGCCCCGTCCTGCCCGTCACAGCACTCTAACTGCCTCATGCTGACGCTTGTTACACAACTCAGATGGACCTCGTTACCTCCCCGGTCATTTCTGGAGCCTTTTAGCTCCAACACAGCCCTGAGTGTTTTGTGACTTGCACTCAACCAGTGGCTGATTGCTGGCAGCGTCAGCGAAGCCCTCTGATTATAGAAAGCCAGACAAAAGCCGTTGTGACAGAGGTCAGGTGAGCTCCGAGAGACTCAGGACCCTAGCTGAGCTGTCTTACTTAGCCGTCCCCAGACGATTTATTCGAAGGGTTTGTGTGCTCACCAGTTTGGCCCCGAGGGCCGTACATTTGTTACTGGCTGCTGTTTGTGCCCCCTCCAGTCTACAACAAACCTCTGTGCTGCCTGGGAAAGCGGCACGGTGCGTACTAAAACAGGTATTATCTCATGAATCATCACTCAGCAGGCTCACGCAGGGTTTTGTGGAGGATTACAGTGTGTTTACTCAGAAAGACCTCTGAGGATTTGATGCTTCCAGCAGAGTCGGAAAGAAAGTTTTAGCTAATGCTCCTCAAAGCAAAGCAGCAAAATGCAGATTAGGATTCAGCATTTGCATTGAAATTACATCTAAAGCACAAGATCGATGCTCATTAATTAGGTGTTATGGGGGAACCGTACACCCCACAGTAAGCGAACTGCAAACCTGTGTATAGTTTGCAAGTTATTCCTGTTCATGGGTTAGGATTGGCCTTGGGTTACTCCCCAACACTGTCCTCCTTTTGGTAGAACATCCAAAAGACTGCAAATGTTTGTGAAACAGAAAATAAGAGGCCTGACAAATAGGAAAGAATTCCTACAATCCTATTATCACAATACAATTTAGTATGATATATGAATCGAGAAAAGCTTCTTAACAATGATTTTCAGCCTAATAACAATCAAACATATTCACTCTTCCTCTGTACTAAGAGTATGTTCTCTACAATAAGCTACATTTTCACATGTGCAGGTATTTTCTGACCCATCCATTCAACATCTCACCATCACTTTAAGGTCCAATATAAAGGTCCAAAACTGTATTCCTGATGTCAACATCATCTCACACAGCCTTCAGGAAGACCTGAAAGAGATGTAGTGCTGTATTCAAGGTCATACACAATGTTCAAGGTCATTATGAAAACTACATCATTTCCAACGGTTCTGCAGACTTTGTCTTCAAAACGCTGCCATGTTGTCATGTCAACAGGACCTGAGTAAAAATTCACATGAATTGAAATCAATTCCAGTCCAGCACTCTTTACACCAGCAAGTCACACACACTCACATTCACACGTATTAGACGTCAATTAATTGCAAGTAAATATGGAAGAAAACCAAAATAGCCAGAGAAAACACAAAGGGAGAACAAACTCCAGGAAGAGAGTCCTTTAAGCTCAAACTGAGGTGTGTGTGCTCACCACTTTACCACTGGGCCCAACAGAAACACTGATATCTGAAACCCAAGTTAAAATTGCTTTCATGGAGCCCAGTGTTTGAATACGGCACGCAGATGTCAGGAATACATTCAAACATCATTATTTCGTGGCCATGAGCCATATCGCCCTCCCACATAATCGAGAGTGTCGGATTATTTACTCGCTCTCGAAGAAGAAGCAGAGGACGAGGACTGACAAGACGCTGCAAACACACTTTCACCGATGTTAAAACACTAAAGAAATGACGAGGTTATCTCCTGAACGCCACACTGGTGTGCAGCTGCAGCTCAGGGGTTGTATATTCTTAGCTTTCTGAACTTCTGTCTCTTAAAAAGAAGTAGGAGGGTAAGCTCTGCTGCCGTTTTTTATCTCCTCTTTGCCTCCCTCCTTTTCGGGTTGGGGAACCGAGCATCACAGAGTGTCTGGAGTAAACAGAGAAAAACACCTTACAGGATTTGCGCTGTGTTCAAATGTTCTTAAAAAGCACAGGATTTGCAGAGAGCGCCCAGGACTAAATGACTTTTCACACCGAAGCACGGATTTATAAGAGGCCCGCGTACATGAAATGAGAAACGCTGGCAGACTAATGGAGGTGGCTGGGTATAGCAGCATCTGTGCTCCCGCTGAGCTCCTCTTGGAATAGATCTATCCATCAGCACAAGCGGCATCAGGAGCGCTGGGAACGGGTGAACGTATTGGCCCAACACCTCTCATTTCAAATCATTTCTCCTGTCCCTTTGCATTTGTCACACTAATGCCTGCCAACCTATGCACCACTGGAAATAAACCTCATTCCGGCCCGCTCATTTCAACACCAGCAGCTGCAATCAGAGCATAAATCACGGCAGGAGTTCAATTTGTCCCCAAGACAGGCACCAACTTCATCCCTCACTATTGACAGCGTGATATGAATTAACAGCAGCCACACCACCTCCGTGCTTTAATAACCCATTTGACACCTCAGATGATGACTGGACACATTCATTACGAGTCGTTTCTCTGCTTTTTTTAACCCTCTGTGGACCGCAGAGGACCCGTCTGTCGGCGGTGTGCGGGAGGCGTTGCTGAACAGGAATCAGCAGACAGAGCGGTGAGAGAGCGCTGTCACCGAAGTAGGCCACGCAGTCATTTCTCCAGCTCCCACTGAAAACATGGCATCAGGCACAAACAAAAACCCTCCCAGATCAAAGAGAACAAACCCGACGGCTTTATTCTGAATTACATTGTTAGAAAGCACCTATGCCGGCTTTTCCACCACCTTCCAATTGTAATTGCAACGTTCATTTCACCGGCGTTGTTTTATTTCACCTGTGTTGTAGTTTTACGGATGTTGTGCCGCCAAAGTCCGCCATCTTCCTTACTGTATGGCTGGTAACGCTACGATCTGCTTGTGCTTGTCTAACACGCCACGAAAGCTGCAGTTCGATTTAGCAAAAAAAAAAGAAGAGGTAGTAAGTACGTCAAGAAAACGATGTTCTGTCAGAAACAAATGTAAAGCGTAAATATATTATGATTCTGTGGGCGAGTGGAGCACAGTGTCTTCCCGCTGAGATCGAGGACTTTTCACCACGCTGATTTTCCCCTTTGACAGCTCCTAATATTACATCTCACCGCTGCTCCTCAGAGCTCAGAACGCTTTTCTTCTTCTTCCATCAGTCGATTGCAAGACGATTTCTCATGAAGGCTGGACTGATGAAAACCAGTGTGCGTCGCACTGCTTTTCTCTCTCTCTCACACACACACACACACACACACACACACACACACACACACACACACACACACACACACACCAGGGGATCAAAACAATCATTTTCAAATGTCCAGAACAACTGGATCAAAGCAGATGAAATGTAATTGCAATTATGATTCCCTAATACTTCTGGAAAGCTGGGTGATAACACGGAGTGAATAACTGGAGTTTTAATGAGGAACAATACCAACTCTGCTGACCACCTAAGATCTTCCAACATTTATGAAGAAATCACTAATCGCTGTATACTATTGTTGTACCAGCACCAATACCAGTATCAGATACTGGGTCTAGTAATGCGTGGAGTTCTTGCCCTTGGAAAAATATCCCTGATATCGCTCATTAGTTTATCCTCTCCAGTAGTGTCGAGCTGCGCTATATGCTATATGCTACAAGCTACATACTACGAGGCTACCAGCTACATGCTACCTGCTCCATGTACATGCATGCTAAAAAAAACTTGCTACATCCCAAAAAGTTTGAAGCTACAAGCAAAGCACAGCATCACCACTTAGTGGAATTGAATAATTACTTGAATCTATTCCTGACATTAGCTAAAGGTTTGTACTCATACTTGTGTAAAAGTGGATTTGGGACCTTCCTGTTGTGAACACCTCTCCCAAACAGTCTTGAACCATCGGCTGATTTACTCTAATTAAGTACTGCAAATGCTCACACATTATCAATCCCCTTTTTTGAAATTACTTTTTTTTTTTCCCACAGTTACCCATCCTACTTCTGATGCATTAGGCAGACATTTTATGGCACTCCAGTGAACTTTTGGGGGTCAAGGGTCATGCTCAGGGACCCACAGTTGTGACCAGGGTGGGGTCATTCCTGGTCCAGGAGGGCTACGATCCTACATCTTGTCAATGTTCTCCTCAAACACGCCTGAACTAAACCAATTTATCATGTCTTTTTATTTTTATTATATTTATCACCATTTCCCTGTGCATTCATATGTATTTTCCCCCTTTTAACAATAAATACTGTTCCCATGAAACAGTCTACAAGGTCTGTATTAATGTTTACTAGAGAGGCGGTGTGTGTGAAAATATTATAGAGACTTTTGTCAGGGCCAAAGGTTTCCCAGAAGAACATTTCATAAAGATCACTTGGCCTTCACGAGCTCGTCTTGTTTCTATAGTGTGCTCTTGTGCCTTGTTCTCCAGTCTACAGTTACTCCCTCATACCTCTTCAGCTCTTCCCTGATCCGACACGCCTGAATCCGATGTGGGTGTCAATGAGAGCGGCGTCGATACCGTCGGTGTGGAAAAAAAGCAGATCGCAAATTGCAGCAATTGTGATTCAAGGAAAATCAAGTTCATGTTGTTTACTCAGAATGTTCCTGCATGTTTTTGCAAATTTTCACTTCATTCCAATCGAGTTACAAAAGCAAACTGCAGATACTGCAGCGATGAAGGACGAGCCAGATGAATAATGACATGTTTCACATTTGCAGATCAATTAAATTATGAATAGGATGTTCGCACCGGTTCTTCTAATTTTTTTCTTTTTGTGGTAACTGACAATTTTAAGCTTTTGGTGTTTTCAACCTCTTTTCTTTGAGGGAACATACAAATCATTTAAAACAAGCTTCGCCTTGATTTACTGAGCTCCTGCATAAAGCGTGCTAAATTACAAGCTCATGCAAACGGATCGTGCTTTCAGTTCTGCATGCATGTTGAACGTGATTTACTAAGAATAACACCACGAGTCACATCATTAGCATTCAAATGACAGTTTCACATAATTTAGACCATATTCGCACAAAAAAAAAAAAAAAAAAAATGATTTACTAAGAGCAGCATCTGTGCTCGCTTGCATTGGACTCCTCCAGCACCAAAATGAGGATTTGCACATTTTGGTTGTGGAGTAATCAAACATACTGGAACGTTTGAAAAACTAAATCTGAATCTGGGTCGAAGGAGGAAGAATGGAATCTGGGAGATGGTCTGGCAAAGAATCAAAGGTTTAGATACAACAGAAAATATCTCATGACAACATCTGCAAATAAAAGTCATGGTGAGCCAGGTGACGAAATGCTGTTCATCATAACAGGCCCCGTGCACACCGCAGTGTTAAGTGAAAAGAAAAAACTTCCATCGTGTTTCTAGAGTCCTTTTACACATCTTATGATACATATCTTACTGAAAAGAAAAGCAAATTATTTCAGTGCTATCAGACATATTTTTTTCCTCACTCAGAAAATGACGAACAACAATGAAAAACTCTGAAAACTCTGCCGATAGTCTACAAAGTGCAAACAGGACGTAGCTTCAAAATTCAAAATTTTGACACCAATATTTTCACTTTTACTGCAAATGAATATCAGGCTTCACGGCTTCCTTGACTACTGATAATCAATATCAATATTGGTATACACCCTGAAAAAACCATATTAGTCTGTCTCTAACCTGTTTCCACGACAAAGTTTCAAGTCGCTTGTTTATGAGTTTTCATTTCGGAACAGTTTCTCGTGTACAGTCGCAGCATTTCCGTCGTCTCCATGGAGACGGATTCACAGCGTTTTCAGAACGTTGTGTTTATAGTGGCTCTGAGTACTGTTGCTGTGGAAACAGTCAGACACCCAAATAACGATGACAAATTTGCGTTTTTACTTGAACATGCATAAATGTGGCCTCAATCCCCAGTATGTGCCATGAAACCATCCCATTTCATGTGTAGTCAGGCCCTAAATTCACTCAAACAGCTGGACTTTGGAGGCAGCAAGTACATTTTTCTCCACACTTTCAGCAAACAGACAACACTCAACAAAAACTTGAACTCCTGAGCAATCTCATAGCAAGAAAACAGGAACACCTCCGAAATGACAATGCAGCGCAACACAGCAGGCTCCAGTGGAGAGAGCAATTCCAGCAGCATCGGACAGTGTTGTGTTTTCTAAAGTAATAGTTCTCCATGTATTATGCATATGCAATAGTTTCCTCCATTAAGGCTAAATTAAAAACTAAACATCACCAACCTGTGTAATTGCTGTACAACTACAATAATGATTATAATTTTCTCCCTTAATGCCCGCAGTGCACTCAGCTCCCTGAATATCTCCCCCGCACGGCCGCACCAGCGATCAGGCGCTGCAACCAGAGAAAATTCCTGGCACGCCACCGGAGGCCAGGCTCCACTGCAGCGAGGATCCGTGCCTCTCGGGGCTGAAGGCACGTGTAGAGAGGAGGAAAAGTGTGCCGAAATTAAAATCCTGCCCGGGATTATGAGCTGAGTCATGCCCGAACTGTGAAGCGATTCAATCTGAGGCGCGGGTGAAAATCTGCATCTCACGCTCTTTTAATTCGCCGTGCTTCGCGAGGCTAATCGCCTCGCTGTCACAACGATTCGGGCGCCACTTCGAACCCGTTTAATCATCTCCCCGCAGCCGAGAGGACCGTTTCACCTACTTCTTCCTCCTCTCTGCCTCTGTTTTTATTTTTTTCTTTTAAAGGGCAGACTAACAACTGATCTCTCAGGACTATTTCTATTAATAACCCCGCCTTCGCTGCACTGTTTCCCGGTGAGACTGGCTCATAATTAAACTGAGTAAACGCCGCTGCATTAGTGTACTAAATAAAAAGTGCTAAGCATCTCAGTGGTGCTGTTTTTTTCTTCTTTTTTCTTTTGCTTACACCAGAAGCTTTTCAGTGTGCCAACATATTTAGAAGTTTTTTGTTTGTTTTTTATCACCCTTCTTCGCTGTTTGTGCAATTCTCACATGGCACCCAGACAGGTTCCTCAGAGCTGGTGTTTATTTATTTTTTCATTTTGATTTAATGAGAAAGACTAACAATGAGGCAGAGCAGCTTTACTGTTGATTATGTTTGCACCTGATCACACTCGAAGCTCAGAGGGAGAAACAAACTCTGCAACTCCTCCGATCGTCAGCAGCCTTTCCAATGCTGTAGATTATTTTCCGTCGGCACTAGAAACGGCTAATATTTCCATCCCATTAACTTCAAAGCGCGTGAAAATGACATAAGATGACAGATGGGTGCAGCCCGGACATCAGTCCTCCAGAAGCCGACGTGAGAATCTGGAGACGCGGCGGCAGACCTGCTGCAACAATTCCTGGACGTCGTGGCTTGATGATGCATGGAGAGCAATTAAGAAGGGATCGCGCAAATTAGTTTCTTTCTTTATCTGACAAACACGTTAAACTGGAGACAGATCGCAACTGAAGACTCCAGTTAGACTGTGGATTCAAAGCCTTGTCTTTAAATTAAAGGCAAAGACAAATGATCTTCCCTTTCAGATGTATCCATCTGGTGTGATTTAATCTGAAGCGGAGGACTCACACCGAGCGACTGCGCTTCACTAATCCTCTCCCGCAAAAATCGATATCTGTAAAGGTCAAACAGAGCGGGTATGGAAATGCAGATTAACTTGTCGATAGCTGACACTCTGCTACAGACCCCAACGCTTCGGTCTACTGAAGAGCACATGTGAGACTTCACTGCCAAAGGTGGAAAGAAAGGTCAGAGGAGGTCAAGTTCTTTCCTCAGATTTAAAAAAAATAAGAATTTCCAGTGAACTGCTGTGCATTTAAATGGACAGACAGATTACAGTGCCTCTGGTCTTTATCAGATTAGCTCATAAAATCCGGGTTTGCTAAATCTTCAGATTAATGGTCAGCAGCATCCGGGATCGACCTTTACTGCAACATCAATACTGTTGGCTGGAACACGTTTAGATGTGCTTACAAAGACAACGTTTTTTTGGAGCCACTATAACCACAACTTTTTGAGGATAATGGCTCCCAAAGTGGAACTTTCCAAGAACAACCTGTCTCTGTCTCCAAGCACTATATATCTGAATCTGATCATGGGGAAAAAAAGCT
Source organism: Salarias fasciatus (assembly GCF_902148845.1). Lineage (NCBI taxonomy): Eukaryota > Metazoa > Chordata > Actinopteri > Blenniiformes > Blenniidae > Salarias > Salarias fasciatus. The sequence continues at coordinate 26,687,310 of NC_043756.1, forward strand.
TTTTCCAAAACATTAATACTTTGCCCTGTAAATGCAACACTTAAAATGACATGTTTGTGTTATGCTAAACACCTGAAACAGCTGAAAATAAAGTGCAGAATTAGTAGTTACTGGACATAACTCCAGTTCTACGAATAAGTGCATGCCCGCCTACGGGCGTCGCTATGGGGACCTCAGTCCTCTCAATCAATCACTGAGACAATAAAGAAGCTTGACGCACCAATCCTCTACGCGCAATGGCGCAGCGCCACGCCCCCTGCCGAGGGTATATAACCTCAAGGGGCTTTCTGCAAATCCTTCTTCTGACGAAAAATAAGGAAGCAGACAGCTGGGCCAGCAGGTAGGCGGGCACGCACTTATTTGTAGAACTGGAGTTACGTCCAGTAACTACTAATTCTATGTCATAAGTGCTTAGCCCGCCTACGAGCTTCACTATGGGGTACTCACCAAAGGCGAAGGGCGTAGGGATGAATGTACTCCCAGCTGGCATGCTGACAGGATTGGTGCATAGGACGGAAGTAACCTATGCACCATAGGCAGCTGCAATAGCGCCCCCCACCCAGTGGGCGAGACGCTGAGAGGTCAGCGGGGATCCACGCCCCCGGGCCCCATACCTCACAAACAGCTGGTCCATGGTGCGAAAGCCAGCTGTACACTGGACATAAAGACGCAGAGCCCAGACCGGGCACAACAACCCTAGCCGCGAGTCGTCCCCAGACGAGCCAGGCATGGAGGTGAGCCTCCTGACCCTGATCACTCGCGACCGGAAGTCCGAAGTGATCACCTTGGGATGAAAGGCCGGGTTAGGCCAGAGATGTAGGAGTCCCCCATCCTCACTGAACACCATGCAGGATGGGTGGACCGACAAAGCGCAGAGATCCCCAACTCTCTTGGCGGATGCTAGCGCTAACAAGATGGCGGCCTTGAAGGAGAGAAAGCAGTCCTCCGCCTGCTCCAAAGGCTCAAAGGGGGGTCCCTTAAGACCCTCCAACACAATGTGGAGGTCCCATGGGGAGACCACATGTCTGGGGGGTTACCAAAGCCGACACGCCCCGCGCAGAAACCGCTTCACAAGTGGATGACTGCACGCCGAGAAGCGACCAAAGCCGCCATGACCCGCTGCGATAGCCGATGCAAACACCGCATGAGTGGATGCAGTGCGGCCGCTGTCCAGCAGGGTCTGGAGGAACTCCAAAACTCCACCAATGGCGGGTGACGATCTCCCTAGCAGAGCGGAGTGCCGTAAGAGCGGCAGGTGAAAGGCCCTACGCCCGATGGCGACTTGTCGCGGGCCGGTGAATCCAGGTCTTGATCCGTGGTCTTGATCCGGAGAAAGCTTCTAGTCTCATGAAGTACTGACTGAGGAAGAAGAAGGATTTGCAGAAGGCCCCTTGAGGTTATATACCCTCGGCAGGGGGCGTGGCGCTGTGCCATCGCACCTAGGGGATTGGTGCGTCAAGCTTCTTTATTGTCTCAGTGATTGGTCGAGAGGACGAGGTCCCCATAGCGAAGCCCATAGGCGGGCTAAGCACTTATGACGTAGAATTGCTAAAATTGGCTAGAAATCACTAAAATGACTAAAAGCGCAAAACAGCTTCACCCGCCGAAAATAAATAAATAAATAAATACATGAAAAAGGGCCAAAATTGCTCAAAAGCACTTCAGCCACGGTTAAAATGACAGAGATTCAAGATTTTAAATCACCTAAATGTGACATAAACCAGTTTCAGACCCTTATACACTGCAAAGTTATGTGTCAATAACCACTTTATTTCAAATGCAACTATATTTTGCACCTCTAAGCAGCATTTATTTGATAATGAGTGGTTAAAAAAATCCCTTTTAGTCATAAATGTTGTGACATTTTCCTTACAGTGATGAGTCCAGCCACTCCAGTGCATTGTGTAACATTGATAATGTACAGTAACTGAGTACACAAACCTGCTTTTTCCAGTAAATCACACTGCAGAAGCCCGCCATTGACATAATGGAGTGCTACTCCACATCACAGCTGCTTTGTTTTGGGCACACGGAGAACGATTATATAAGCCGCTTTCACAGAAATTCAACACGAGCGCTCTCACCCAGACCTTTTTCACGAGTTCCACGTTCTGAAGCAAAAGCAGAAGCAGCAGAGTTATTCTGCTCTCTGAGGACACATGACTAACTCAATGCCGTCGGCTTGGAGCGCTGATGCACCGCTGGAGGGACAGCGGTTCGAGAGCCAGCCGGTCAACAACAACAGGAGTCAGGCTAACGACAACAACAACAACAACAACAACAACAACAACAACAACCACACATGAAACCTGGGGGCCACAAACCAGGGTCAGAAACTGGGAGAGTAAATATGTGCAGATTTCTTTCTAGGAGTAAAGAAGACCAACAACTGAGGTTCACACAAAGTTTCGAGTGAAAACTCATCTTTTTTAAATTTCATTTCAGTGTTTGAAATGTTTGTTTGCGTGTGCACGGCAACATTCTGAAAACGATGTAGTTTTGATGTTGGACCACTAGTGGCTGCTGTTGCTTGTTTTTCAAGAACTGGGTCCAATTTCAAGAGAATCTCAGCTCTAAAACTACCAAGGTTCAGGAGAGTATGGACTAAGAGTCATGACACTCTTTAGGAAAACATGTTTGTTATTGTCCATCTACTTGCTCACTCTACTCTGGATGGAGTCTTGGTGTTTCAGAAAAGTTAATGAAATTTCATTGTCAGTGGCTCCAATACGTCAAAGTTTGTGTCAGTACTGAAGGTTTTCACTTGAAAAGCAGCCTTGACACATCACTGGTATTTAATATAAACTGTTTATATTAGTAAGTTGTCAATGTCATCTTTATTTCTACTGCACATTTAAGTGCTTCACAGTAAAAAAGATAAAACAGTAAAAGAACGACAGAGAGAGAGAGAGAGAGAGAGAGAGAGAGAGAGGGCTCTGCTCAGCTGAAGGCTGAGGAGTCAACAGGTGGGTTTTAGTTGGGATTTAAAAATATAAAGGCTGTCTGCAGATCGTACTGTGAGGGGAAAACTATTTCACAGTCTGGGAGCCACGACCGCAAAGGCTCCATCTCCTCTAGTTTTTAGGAGGGATGGAGAGTCAAGGGTCAGGGCTCTGGAGGGCTGATGGACTTTAACAAGGACCGATCAATAATCTGTCCGTTCAGCGACTTAAAAACAAATCAGAGAAACTTAAAATGAATCCTGAAAAATTTTGTGGAACTTTTTTAGTTATTAGTCTTTATCTGTTCTGAATAAATAAACAGAATGAAATGAAAATGATTTGTTATTATAGGAATATATTAGGGAGATTAGGGACAAGTGTAAATATGTGTATAAAAGCTTATGAGTACAGTGATATTTATTTAATTGTGATGACAAACAAACTGTGTGTTGAACAGGTTACAAATTATAACATCTTAAATGGTGATGGAAACACTTTAGCTTGTTGAATCCCACAAGGCAGATATTCTGTGAGAACCTGCAAACTTGGCATAATAGCTCGGCTGTGAAACTGACTTTCCAAAGCTTTGAAACCGTAAGCACTTTGAAATGTAATTGAGATTCGAGCATCATCAATCTGATTCATATGTATGCACACAGTCTCACCATGTCTGAGAAATAATGCAAACACAGGCAGGCCTGCTGCAGCCTTTTTACACCTGGTCCGTGATAGAAGGTATTTTTCCTGGGTGGATAAATGCTGTGTAATGCACTTTTAGTCAAACCAGCAGAAATTAAATGACTGTAACAGCATGAGATTATTGTATAATGGCAACATTGTGCATTTTATGATTTATTCAACTTGAACAGCTTAAGAAATCAATAAAAACAGGAAAAACAGGGCTGAAAGCTTTACAGGAAATCATCACTGCATTAACAACACAGTAGATGGGACATTTTGTGTAATTTTTGTTTGCATATTTACGAGTTTATGGGCTATAAAATGTTAGGAAAGTCACATTAATAATATTTGCCAAGCAAGTCCTTTCATACTTCAGTGAAAGTGTTGTGGAGCGATAAATGAAGTTTGAAGCTTCTCTGCTTAAGCTAAACTCTTCAACCTGAGGCTGTTCCGAAAAATGGTTTCACCTGGAAAAGTCACAGACTCCATAACTCTGAGGCTGAAACGAGCAGGCCGAAGCACCACGGGGCACATGGGAGGAATCAGAAATACAGTAAACTCTCCGTCAACTCAACCAGAGCTCCATCCAAAACCTCTGCAACACAACTGAAATGTCTTCTACTGGTGCCTGATACAGAGTTAGAAAGACCAAAGTTTTCCGAACCTCATACTCATGTAAACAGATGCCCTATACGCAATGGAAGTTTTGCTTTTCCACTTGAAAATGTTGCTGTGTAAAAGCCGTCTGTATTTCTATTTTTACTCTGGGATGGTTGAGCTGCTATCCTTCTTAGATTCCTCCTAACTGCTTTCTCCACCACCGCCTGGGGTTGTGTGTTTTTTTCAACACGTCAGACTTCAGTGTTCATGGAGCTAAAGCGTCAATCTGCATGCCTCCAGGGTGAATATACTGCAGTCCTCTCTAAAAATCAAAGGAGCACACCAGATGCACGTGTGTGCGTGTGTGCACATTCACCCTGAATGACCTGCCAAGGCCTCACAGTATGGTGGCAACACACAACATGTGAGAGGCACGTAGGCGCCCTCACAGCCAGACGCACTCATTGGCCCCCACGGTCCCCTCTCCTCATCTGAAGCTTCATACATATTTAGCAGCCTAATTGGAGATGAACGCAGGAATGAAGCAGACAAAACATCGAGGACACGGGTGAAACAGAGGCTCACAGTGATGCATGACGAGATACTCACAGATGTTGCCTCAATATGCTGAGAGGATCAAGGAGCGAAAGGTTAAACATGAGCAATGCACCCATTCTACTTTTTAGAAGCCTTATGCTGCGTTCACACCGGACGCGTCGTGGGCTTTGTCGACGCTTGGGACGCCTCGAAGCTGACGCTTGTGAAGCTTCAAGCACGACGCTTGACACCAGGTGGTCACAAAGCTCACGACGCTCTTGACGCACGTCAGTTTATTGGCGCGCGGGAGGCTGTGATTTCTCTTTCCAGCTATGGCGGATCGCATCAGGAGAGTGGCTTGGCTTTATTCGTTAAATACTTGAGACCCTGATCTCCTCACTGATCCTCCTCCAAGCAAGATCCTTTCTATTCTTGTCTCTGTAGTGGTATGACGACGTGTTACAGCTCAGGACGAGCACACACAGCCACAATCAACTTGTCTTCCATTGTTGTCTTTCTTTTCCGGACTCCTGGTCCTGACGTAAACGACGTGAAACGTAGTGACGTAGCACCGGAGCGATCGTCTCTGATTGGTTGACGCCCAGCGGCAGTGCGTCGAAACTCTCAAAACTCTCAAAAAGTGACGCTCACGATGCTCCTGACGACGGGGACGCGCGTCTTGGGCGTCAGACGTTCGAAACGCTCGAAAAGCTTGAAAAGTCGACACTCCTGACGCTCCAGAAGCGCCCCCCCCCCGCCGCTCCACGACACTCGTCAACCATAGACTTTGCATAGAAAAGCGCCGATCACGAAGCTTGCGACGCGTCCGGTGTGAACGCAGCATTAACCTTTAGCTACTTGTTAATGACCAAGTACCAAGACAAGCACTTATTAATACTTATTCCATATGCAAATGATACGCAAAGGCAATGTGGTGCCACGAAACAACTCAACACAGACTCACACACCTGCTTATTTAATCAAATGGACAAAAAAGACAGAATATTCTACCCATTTAGCTGCTGGAGGGTGTGCTCCAACCATTGGGGGATCACATTCCTCAGCGTCCCTGGGAAAGTGTACTCCAGGGTACTGGAGAGGAGGATTCAACCAGTGGTCGAGCCTCGGATCCAGGAGGAACAATGCGGTTTTCATCCTGGTCGCAGAACACTGGACCAGCTCTATACCCTCCATAGGGTGCTCGAGGGCTTGTGGGAGTTTGCCCAGCCACTCCACATGTGTTTTGTGGATCTGGAGAAACCATTCGACTGCGTCCCTCATGGTGCCTTGTGGGGGGGGGGCGCTTCTGTAGTACGGAGTCCAGGACCCCTTGTTAAAGACCGTCCGGTCTCTGTATGACCAGAGTAGGAGTCTGGTCCGCATTGCTGGCAGTAAGTCGGGCCTGTTCCCGGTGCATGTTGAACTCCAGCTGCCCTTTGTCACCGGTTCTGTTCATAATTTTTATGGAAAGAATTTCGAGGCGCAGCCAGGGACCAAAGGGGATCTGGTTTAGGGACCACAGGATTTCATCTTTGCTTTTTGCAGATGATGTTGTCCCGTTGGCTCCAGCATATCTGAACCTACAGCATGCACTGAGGTGGTTTGCAGCTGAGTGTAAAGCGATGGGGCAGAGGAACCCACCCTCCAAATCTGAGGCCACGAAAGAAGGTGGTCTGCCCTCTCAAGGTCGGTGGAGAGACCCTGGCTCAAGTGGAGGAGTTTAAGTGTCTTGGGGTTTTGTTCACAATTGAAGGATGGATGGAGAATGAGATTGACAGGCGGATCGGTGCAGCGGCTGCAGTGATGTGGTTGTTGTATCGGTCTGTCATGGTGAAGAAGGAGCTGAGCCAAAAGGCGAAGCTCTTGATTTACCGGTCAGTATACATCCCCACCCTCACCTATGTTCAGGAGATTTCGGTCATGACCCAAAGGACAAGATCCCGGATACAAGCGGATGAAATGAGCTTCCTCCGTGGAGTGGCTGGGCGCTCCCTTAGAGATAGGGTGAGGAGCTCAGTCAACAGGGAGGAGCTCGGAGTAGAGCCGCTACTCCTCCACATCCAGAGGAGCCAGCTGAGGAGGGTCAGATATCTGTTTAGGATTAGCTAAACATGTTTTTCTGAGCTAAAGATGGCATGGTAAATGAACGTCAGAGCGAGATAAAACAATATGTGAGCTCAGAAATTCTTTATCATGTAGCACGACTTGGAGTTACGTGCTGAGCCGTTAAACTGTTGACTGACATCGTTCTAACTCTGCTGCTCCAAATGTCTCTGCCGATTAAGTTGTGTAAAATTTAGCTTTCCTTCTATGTCGTCCCACTCTTCATTGTGATATTCATATTTCATTGCCTGGTTTAAAAGCCGTCTGTTTTACAATTTTAATACGTTGTTATCGTTATTCAAAATGTGTTGCAATCAAGACTGAATTGTTGCAATTGGAACATTGGAAATTGCTGCAGAACCGTTGTCGATCCTTCACGTCCTGTCGATTACTTGACTAATAGTTTAAGCTCCGATTCAATAGACTGCATAGCGAGAACCTGCCTCCAGAAAATTAATCATCTCCTGATACGCATCGGTGAGGCTGACAGCATAATCTGGACTGTTAGCTTCACACCACAATAACGCCGCAACACTTTCCTGCGGAGGTCAGTGAGAAAGCTCTCCAATCAGTCCTAAACCCAGGTGAACAAAATTGCAATTAAATCCAAAAACCACAGCAGGGCAATTGTGTGAAGCATGTTATGGCGAGTAATTATGTTTGATGATGCACTCTTTGATTCCAACCACATCTGGGCTGTGCTCCTAAATCCACCATGTCTACCAGGAAGACTGCTGTGCGGTCTGTGGTAGAAACATAAGCATAAAGGAACTGGTGATAGGGAACCCCATTTAGCAATACGTCTGAGATAATAAAAACCAATTAGTGAAGACATGAACTGGACGGAGAGCGCAGCTGAGTCCATGGCGAGCTGACTGCTCTCCGTCTGGAGGGGAGGCTCACGTTTCAGCACAGTAAAGAACAGAAAGCCGAAACCTGAGCTCAAGAAATGCTGCAGCTGTTGTGTACGTACGGTGGCTTTTTTTTAAGAAACTCTCTAGGGCTGAAAAATACCGGTTGACAGGCATTGTCCCTGAATGTGGGGAATGAGATTACTCATGCTGGAGTGGCTGAAATATACAGTGCTTTAGATGGATGAGCCTGTGCAGAAGGTCGTCTGCAGAGTGAAAAGCACAAGACTTCCATTGTTTCAAAGGATAAACACTAAATACTAGCGATGCAAGTAAGAGTACTACCCTTTAGCTATTTCTCTGTGAGTGCTTATGAAATACCATGGAGCTTATCATTTCCACACGCAAACAATAAGCTTTGCATTGCCACCAAACACCTGTCTCCATCTGGTCACACATGCAGGATTGACTACAGCGGTGGTGCACATACACAGCAGCAGAGTGACAGAAAAGTTGTAGGTTCCCCAATTTCCATAGATACAGGAGCATTTTCGAAGATCTGGGAGACCGATCCGTTCAGGCTGTTGCCCCCTGATTCTTTCAAAAAGGACTTGAAGACTCTTTTATTTAAGAAAAGCTTTTAGTCGAATATCTCAACAGAGAAATCTTTATGTAAAATGTTTTTCCTTTTACCTTGTACAGTACCTTATGATTTTTTTCTGTGAAAAGTGCTTTACAAATAAACTTTACTTGCTTACACCTTGAGAGCTGTTTTAAAAAAAATATTTTCTCAGTGCCTCTGAGCAAACAGACCTCCAAAACACAATGACGGTTTTCCGTTTTCACTTGAAAACTAAACATGGTTGCTTCAGAAAGTGCTTCTACAAAGCATCTGTCTCCCAGATGAGTGAATCAGTCTTCAGACAGATCAAATCCTCAGTCAATAAGAATTCAGACAGCACAAATTGAACTTTAAGTGTCAGATATGATTGATTTGGGAACAATTTTAGATGTGTCCAAAGCTCATCTGCATAGATTAAAAGTCAGAGGTAAAAGTGGAGTAAATAGGAGTTCACCAGATTCCACCTTGAGCCACTAGACTTTATGTTTATCGGGACTTGAAGTCATCTTCCAGCTTAGCAGCGATTTGTAAAAACAATTATTCACATTTTCAGTCTTATTCAGCTGTTTGTCATCAGTTCTCTTTACCGGACAGTCACAGCACACACACACACACACACACACACACACACACACACACACACACACACACACACACACACACGCGCGCTAAGTGTAATTTGAAGGTCAGAAACCGTTCCTGGGTATTAGTATGCCACCAGCGTGCGTTCACCACTACTCTCACACCTCAGTTAATGAGTACTCCCGGGTCACTTTTCACTCTCGCTTCCCTGTGAACTAACAGGCGGCGGTTTGAAGGAGGCTCTCCTGCAGCGCTTGCAGCGCGGCGGCCTGTCAAGAGAGGCTGCGGCGTCCACGTGTGCACGCATGCAAAGAGACGGGCGCATAAATTAGCATGAGCCACGCGAGTCTTTGAACCGAGAGGCAGCGGCCGCTCTGATCCGCTCTGCAGAGGAGCGCTGGCTTTGATGTGTTTGAAAAGGATGTTTAAAGATCAATTACATTTCCAGTCTCTACTGTCCCTCAAAGACCGCTTCAACTTTAGACTTTAAAACTCGATTAAAAGAAACGGACGGAAATTCAAAGGGCCGCTGACGAGATCAGAGTTCAGCGCATTAGCGGGAGTTTGATGACCAGTCCATCAAAAATCTTTCGACGCAGAGATACGGAATGACAGCAGGCTTCAGAAACTTCTCCATTTCACGAGATCCTTACAATTACATTAACATTAACGTGAGATTTAACTTGCAATTATTTTCTCTCTCTGAGATTCATTTCATGATTTAAACCAGCAGTGGACAGCAGCCCCCATGTCTTCTTTGAGCTGACAGGAGACTCTAGGTGATTTTTCTTCTGTGGGCTCAAATCTCACAAAAGAAGCTCAAATGCAAACATCATCAGAAGTCAAAATCGGTAGTTTCTCTTGAAACGTCCTGTGATGCATGATCTGTAAATAAGTCAGAAAGAGATACTGCCGTAACGTTTCGATTTACAATAAATAAAAAACACTGACGCAGTGCTCTTTCTCTTGTCCCGCTGATTGTCACCATTTTGAGATCATGCCATGTTTTCAAGACGTCATTCACATATACAGAGTGGGCAGGTCAGGGGGTCGGGCTCGATCTGATGAAAGCAGAGCCTGATTGGACGGCACCCTGAAACATAAGTCACTAACATTCAGTTCCACTTTTTCCGTCTGCATATTGAATATAATCATAAATATTCACGACCTGCACGTCACTGTCGTAGGATGCATCCTGGCTAGATGAAGCCCTCCTCCTGCAATTGCAGCACAGTCTGTAGAAAATTGTTTATCAGCTTCAGTTTTCCTTCTCTTTGTGCAGCTCAGACACTACATAAAAAAACATTAAAAATCCGACATCGAAAGAAAAATTGAGATGATAAAAATTAATATTCAAGAGTCAAGGTAAAATGTAAAATAGTTGATAAATTCTGCAGCCTGCTTTAAGAAATATTACTGATGCTGTTAACACAGCAAAGAAACACGTTGTCACATGAAAAGAAACTTTAAGACGATGACGGTATTATTCAAAAAAAAAAAAAAAAAAAAAACAGTCTCAAAGCTTCAAGCCTTCCAGAATCCCTCTGAAAGCTTTGAGGCCGGTTTCCTCCAGGGAGGAAATTATTAATATTTTTGCTACTCTCCGCTCCCCGCTGGGCTCGGCTCGCTGCTTCCTTCACAGGGAGAAACGGGGTCAGACCCCGGACGCCAAAGAGCTGTCGGAAATGAAACGGGGAAAACAACGGAGACCTCTGCACACGCTGTCAGCTGTGAGAAGCAACTAAAGCTTGTTGAGTGCAACTCCCTCAGAGGACACAGGCGATCTGCCACGCGCTCCACCTGAAGCATGATAATTCCCTTATCTTTTGAGGCTTCAGGAACACAACCATTGGTTTGCTTTCTGCCCAATGAGCATGTTGAAGTCACAGACACGAGATGAATTATTATTTCTTATTCTGACGTCTGGATGTCAAATTTTTATCAGAGCATCAAACTGAAACAATCTTCAAGCACAACTCAAAAAATTGTATGCAATTGCATTGCACCATTATATCCAGTGAAAACTTTGCAACAACCCCCATCAGTTTTTTTTGTTCCTGCTGTCGTCATCATGACCCAAACATGTCACCATGCATTAGGCCCCGACCGTGTTAAAAGAGAATCCAAAAACGCCCCGTCTCCAGAAGGCAGCAGTCCAAGCGCTGCATTCAGCATTCACCACACAATAACAAAATTAATATTTGATTTGGATTGGTGCAGCCACTTCCTGTCTCCCGCAACAGCCCCGAGAACAAAGCAGCTCTCCTGGTGAAATGACTTTAAATAGCACGGCGGCGAGCACGGCGCCCTGCAGGACAGAAAGCAGTCTGACTCCTTCAAGAGTTTCACAAGTTAAAGTTGACTCAAAGACGAAAGCAATGCAAAGTGAAGGCAAAGTGACATTGTGGAGTAAAATTATTAAATATCCACTCGGCGCTGATGAGATTTCACCTCGGCGGTGCCCCACACGACAACAGAAAATCAATCAAAGCGCTCAACAGACTGCAGGTCTCAAACTGTTTTCTCTCAGGCAGCGACCTTCGCCGACTCCGAGCGAATCGCAGCGTCCAATCGGCTCCCGTTACTGCGGATGTCCGGCAGTGGCGGCGGCCGCAGGCTCGCCATTGGTCCTGCTTGTCATGCAACTGAAAGTGACAGTGAGTGAGCAGCAGCATCTGCAGGGAGGGAGCGGGCCACCATGGGACGGGAGCAGGCTGCTTTACTCACGCCGTCCTTCAGGTGACTCATCAGGGCGACAAGTGGCTTTTAATACACTGAAAGACAGTCATGGGGGCGCGCACGTACGCACATATGCATGTACGCACGCAGCGGTTATGACATCCTATATGGCCTTGAAGCCCACTCTGTGCTGGAGTGGGAAGCACTCGCAGTGCACAAAGGGAAAATCCTCAGTTTGAATCCAAGCAGTCAGCCTGTTCTCTTTATGGGTGAAGAGATTCTTCTCCAAGAACTCTGATTTGAAATGAATGCATAGTTTTTTTGCACTGTTTTGAAAACAATCTCCGTTTACACCAAAGCGCTGGAAATGATGTAGTGAGTATGCCAGACAAGGAGGAGGCGATGTCTGTTTTTTTTTTTTTTTTTAAGGAAACCACATACATGCACACCAAGAACAATCCACCACAGAAAACTTATAGAAAAGCTGCTTTTTTCTGTTTCCAGTGGTTCAAAGCACTGTTATTGAGTAAAAGGACCCACAAAACACGCTGAAAGTTTTCCGTTTTCCTTTGGAAAACATTGCGTGAATACAGTGGCATTAGTATTTTCCATGCTGTGTTTCCCCATGCTCAATTAATATGTGCAAACAAACTTTTCTGATCTTCTTCTACAGAGTGGTTTGCCTGTTATCAACTCATATAATCACTTCTCACTACGAAGAAGTGATAGTTGACAATTCATTCATTTTTAATGTCACAAGAGGAATTTAACTTTCATCAAATCTATTTGCACCACTTCCATTTGCCATATTTCTATTGAAAAATGGATCAAACCTGATATCAGCCCTCTAACACTGATGGCTCAGCTGACCCTGCTCTCCATACCAATTAAAGCCTTTCACACCGACTCTGCACCCACTGCTGTTAATCCCACTTGGCAGGCCATTGGACAAACAACTGCTGTTTTGCCTTCTAACAAAAAACAAAGTGTAGCACACACCACCTGACTGATCCTGGCCTCTCATGAAAAAACTGAACGGGCTGAGCGGCGTTGTGTGTCTGTCATTATGGGGAGTTACTGTTGAATATCACTGATGTGAATGGCTTTAGTTGACTTTTTGCCGCGTTCACTGCCAGAGCCGCCGTGTTTGCAATCCCAAGTGAAAGATACGAGTCCCCAATTTAAAATCCTTTGTTGCTTTTCAGCATTGCTTTGCTTCTTGGCTGTAATTACGCTGTCAAAATGAGCACGGCAGCGATTTACTGGAGATAAAATGTCACGGCACAATCTGGATTTGGGAAATTTTGCACAAACACCACTCAAAGAATGAGCCGTGGGGAGATTAGAGCCAAAGTTCAATTACAGCTGTAATTATTCCCTCATTTCCAGAGTTGTTTTGGCTGCGGCTAAATGAGAAAATAAGTGTGTAAACTCAGGTGTGTCGTGTGTTCACTGAGAGTGTGTGAGCCGCGGGGCTCAGGTGTAAAGATCTGCCCAGCGTCTCTGGAGGCGGCGCTCGAACAGCACGACCCAGAGCCGTCGGTTCGTTGTGTAACGTGTCAGGAGTTGTGCGGGGAAACGTGTGTGGGGCGTCTTCACCTCATAATGGGCGACCCTCTGGGACTCGGAGATGAGCTGAGCGCTGCACACTTTGCAGTAGCTGTCTGTGAAAAGCCCTTGGTCCACCTCTGTTGACTTCATCTGCAGGGAGAGACAAACGCACATATGTTTACTGACCTGGATGCACTCTGTGGCAGGTGCGCTACGAACTGAACATGCAAACGTTTTTCAGTGGCTCGGAGCACTTGTGTGAACGCAGACGTAAAACAGAAGAAAAGTAAGTTCCTGCTGCAGTGTAAAAAAGCAGGCAGTGCTCTCATTCACACACACACACACACGCACACACACACGCGCGCGCGCGTTATGTTTCTGTCTTATGGCAGCAGTGCATTGACTCACATTCACTGGAGACAGCTGGTTCACCCCAGCCCACACCTTGAGACCTTCTCTAACCTCGAAGCAGCCTGCCATTAAAAAGTATTGATATTCCTTAAAAAGACATTGTCTCCATGTTGACTTAGAATTACACCGATTCCCCTTTTATGACTTGAATTCCCTTGGGCCGATGTTGCTATCCCCACCATTACAGAAGGAGGCCACACACACACACACACACACACACACACACACACACACACACACACACACACACACACACACACACACACACACACAAAGACAAACACACAGTCGTCTGATTTGTGTTGTCACTATCGTGCAGCCGAGCTTTGTGGGTCCGCGGGGACCTGCGACAAACCAACCACAATGTAATAGAGCAAGTAAACAATCGTCTCATTTCATACTTTCATCGCTGCTAATCAATATTTCATTACCTCGAGCATCTGAGTTACTGACAGACGCTGAGCAGCTTTCGTGAGCAGCCAGTCAGAAAAGACACTCGATACCAAACCGCCGCCGCTCTGAAAACTTGAGGCACGCAGTCAGATTGTGTTTGACGAGGATAAATAAATGACAGCGGATTAGGCTGACCAAGTGTTTCTTCGAATTTCATTAAAAAACATGAGTGAACTTCTGGATTCATGGAGATGAGTCCAGAGAAAGTTTTTCTCCCTCTTTCTCTCTCTCTCTCTCTCTCTCTCTCTCTCTCTCTCTCTCTTTACACAGACGAGGACGTCTCTGCTTTCTATTACTTATTCAGCCCGGCTGTCGTTCGTTCGGCGGCTCACATTTCATATTTGGAAGCAGTCGCGCTCGACGCATCCCCGTTTACACCAGAACGTCTTCATTATAGGCAGTGGGGCGGATTACAACCGAGGTCATGTGGGCATGGAGGCGAGGCCTCCTCCAGCTCGCCTCGCAGATAAAACAAACAGCAACATTACGGGCTAATGTTAATATTTACCTCCGCTCTGACATCCAAACGATGACAGTGAAATATGCTGTGCTGCTCGCTGAACGCCAACACGCTGCGACAAGCCTTAAGACTGCGAACGGCAACTGAGGGATTCGAGATTTAATTTCTTAATCTGTTTGTGTTTGCATCAACAGATTTTGACAGTAAATACATAACTAACGGCACGCGGTGTCATTTAAGGCGGCTAAGTGTATTAAATGTTACAAGTTGAACTGCTTTATCCTCACATCAGTTTCCCATGAAGGTTCTGATGGAGCCGGGCTGCCGTACTGCTACTGATTCATCAGCTATTCGAACAAACAAATGAAAGAAAGAAGTTGAATTTTCCTCATGTTGAATGGAAATGGAGTCGGTGCATTTCGGTAAACGTCCTTCTTGGGAGCCATTTTCAAAAAGTGGCTCCTATCAGGAGACGGTGTTGTGTAAACGGGACCAGAATGCTGCTGTTGCTGCTGCTCTCAGATCGGCCCCACATTCCCACATGCTCTGGTTTATTTAGCTCCACCTCTCCAGGACATGGCGTGACCTTGATGGCGACTTGCAGCAGGAGGCGCTCTGCCTCCGAGCCGCCGGCCTTCTGCTTGTCTGGCTGCCCGGCGGCCATGGCCAGACTGACGGGACCAAGAGCGGAACATGTTCGGGGCAGAGGTGCATCGTGACAAACAGCCAGCGACCGAGAGGGAGTGTTAATAAATCATCTGCTCGTCTCTCAGTCACCATCGGCAGAGAGCGTCGGCATCGTTTTCTGCTCAGATTCTGCAGGACAAACAACATAAATGAGCATCTCTAAGAGCTCTGTCAGCCTGCGCCCGAGCTGGACCCACTGCCTGATTTAGCAGTGGTGCACAGATGCTGGAAATGAATGATTAATCACCCTAAATTCTGTTAAGAAGCACAAGCGTCAGCAGCAAAATCAGCAGCAGCAGCCGGGGGAAAAAACAACTCTTATCTTCGACTTGATTTCCTCCAGCCAGAGGAAAAGATTGTTGCTGCTTCTTTTTTCACTGTGACTGTTACATTCTTATTACTGATTAACTACAGGGACACTACAATGTGGCCTAAATAGTTGTTTAGTTCCTAAATACAGTAGGGCCGCATAATGCACCATCGCACTGGGAAAGAAAAAGAACTTTATTTGTCCACAGCATGAGGAGCCAGTATTAACTGGCTTTACTACTTTGGATGAGATGTATGGTAGGAAAGTCAGAGAAAAAAGTTTTCCTTCTTAAAAACTGGACACAGTTTTTCAGGTAATAATAAGTCTTCCTCTCTCAAAATCCATCCTGTCAATAAGGAAGGGCATCATCGACAAGACAGTCAAGAACAAGCATCCATCCATCTATTTTCTACCACTTATCCGGGGCCGGGTCGCGGGGCCAGCAGTCTCAGCAGGGATGCCCAGACTTCCCTGTCCCCAGACACTTCCACCAGCTCCTCTGGGAGGATCCCAAGGCGTTCCCAGGGCAGCTGAGAGACATAGTCTCTCCAGCATGTCCTAGGTCTTCCCCGGGGTCTCCTCCCAGTGGGACATGCCCGGAACACCTCCCCAGGGAGGCATCCAGGAGGCATCCTAACCAGATGCCCGAGCCACCTCAGCTGGCTCCTCTCGATGTGGAGGAGTAGCGGCTCTACTCCGAGCTCCTCCCTGGTGACCGAGCTCCTCACCCTATCTCTAAGGGAGCGCCCAGCCAGGGTGCCCGGCGACCCGATCCTCAGACACAGAGACAAGAACAAGCAAAAGGACAGAATCATCTATCTAATGGTAATTTCACTGAGGTAGAGAGCTTTCACAGATGGCAACAGTTGTAATACCACTCCAAAAAATGTCACAGACACAGACACACACACACACACACACACACACACACACAGACACACACACACACACACAGACACACACACGCACACACACACACACACACACACACACACACACACACACACACACACACACACACACACACACACACACACACACGAGTGGATTGAAACCACCAATTTTCAGGTTTGGTAGACCACCTGCCACACCGAATGAGCCACAGCTCCCCACTTCTTCTTCTCTCCTCCATTTAATGTTGAAGTGGGTGAATTTTTTAATCTTAACTATCTTGCTGAAAAATCCCATGAATTCTTAAAATATAATCTATGGATGTAATCCCTGGAGAAAGAAGTGGCTGGGAGCTTGGACGAGTGGGGTCCAGGTCCTTACTTTACTTATTGAACACCCACCCATTATACATGAGTCGGCACTGATCAGGCCGATATGTTCTACCAGCGGTTCTTAACGTTGAATGGAAGGAAAATGTCTTCAGGAACTATTCTCCACCGCTTTATGCAAACTTAAAGTCAAATCCCCACTATTGTCTGCAAATGCCCTCCGGGTGGGAAACATATCTGCAGCCCTGTGGAGAGGTGGGGAGGTGGGGGGGGTTTGCACACTGTTGTCAGCCCTGGCCTCCACTTGCTTTGCCAGTGCCATGGCATCACTTATTAAGCAGAAAATGTGGTATGTAACGGGGAAATGGATGAGTCATTTTGGTGTCCAGTATTCCTCAGCTCATGTTCTCTGACCCAGTTCTCTGCAGGTCTCCTTTCTCCAACACACCTGTTCCAAGAGGTTTCCTCACCAAACATGTGCAAAATATTATCTATTTTTTGTGTGTTTAGCATGAATTGGCAAACTGCATCTTGAATCTGGGGTAAATTTGTCTAAAAAAAAAAAGCCTGCAATATCAGACAGGAAAGTAAATATGAGCCAATTGAAAAAATTAGAGAAGACCAGCAAAGTCTAGCATGGGAGCAATTGAGTGAACCATTGAGTACTATAACAGTAGTCTTTATAAGCATTATTTATTGTGGTTTCTCAGGGGTTCATTCACATCTGATGGGATGAGGGATCCTGAGATCTATGGGAGATTCAGAAAAGAAATCACAGTAATGCACTCGTACGGCATACAGTTCCCTCAACATCTGCCGCCTTCATGAACCGACAGACAGAAATCACAGATACAAGCAGCTGAGATGGCTTTTCTCTGTAGTGGTCGCTCCTTATTACGTAAGAAGCTCGGCCATCCAGGACAGGCTCTCAGAGAGACACACTGAGAGTAGCCAGTTAAACTCCCCTTTTGAGGTGCACCAGGCACAACCGAATGAGACTGAGTTTGGTTCTGCAGAAGGTCTCCTCCTCTCAGTCTGGTTCTCCAGGTTTCTTGGTGTTGAAGAGTCTTTCCATTCAAGCACCTCTTATACTTGCTCATGTGGGTTTTTCTCTGTAAAAGTGCTTTGAAATTACTTTTATTTGGTGCTAAATAAATAAAATCGAATTGAAATTGGTTGGATGGAGGCAGAATGAACGGCAGTTCCAGACAAAACTATAAAACTGTCCATTTTAACAGGTTTTACTGGTCTGTAGCTCCAGGGAACCAAACCACTGCAGCAGGATGCTCATACAGTATGAATCCAATCTATCATCCTGAAGTCGAATGTTTAAAACAAAGTGCATCATCAACCTTGTCAAAGCATTTGGTCACTGAACTGTTGCAAAAAAATGAAGCAAAAAAACCTTAAATGTGTGACTCCTCATGTGACAGCAGCTCTTCACGTGTCTATTATTCAGCTGCACATTAAAGAAAGCAGGAAACGTCCTGCTGAGTGTGGAGCACAGCTCTCCAAAGAGCGGGATCGACGCCTGCCTCTCCTCGGTGATGAATTCATTAAGCTAATGGAGTTTACAGTCAGACACACTGCTATAATTGCAAGAGGTTGACTCTTTTCTAAATTAGAAAAATATTAATTTTCAACCAGCGTAATTGGATAAGGGGAGGAATTTCAATCGTCAACCATCAGGGGGTTCACTACACAATTCAATCATCAATATCTGATCAGAGCAGCTGGTGTCAACATCTTTACACCGGGGCTCTCAGCGCAGCACGGTGAGCTCATTACACCCGTCCATATTGCCACTTTGGCGAAGGAGAACAACGGGACGGAGGAGGCAGCGGGAGCACCGCATCGCATTGACAATCAAATTAGCAGGAAGCCAGCTTGTTTCTCACACCTAGTCAACACTGCTTACCGTCTGTCTTTGACTGCGACAAGCCGCCAGCAAATCAGCAGAGGCAAGCTGTGCAGCGCTGGAAGCCCCAGGCTGGCCGAGCGGGGCAGGAAACAGAAAAGGCTGATGAAACAGTGGGAGGGGAGCGAGTGCAGAGATGAAAGGGAGGTCACAGCAGCCAGTGCCCAGCAGATGTTCTGGCGATGAAAGGTCAGCTGTAATTCGTTAGGGAGAGTGTTAAGCTGGGAAGCTGGATGGGTGCCCATGCAGACGGGCTGGACCCGGACCGGCCCCTTTTGGCAGAGGGCAGCCCTCAAAAGCAAATTCTGGTTGCCATGTCTCCTGGGCGCAGTGCAAAACTTTAAAAAATACTTACTCACATGCATTTCGGGTCAACACAACTGTTGACAAGCTTCACCAACATATTCAAATAGCAACACAGGCACAGGTATCTAAATGTCTGAGCTGCCGCTGCCACACATTCTCATTATACTGTGTTAGGTCATAACAGTGTTGACCAGCTCAATCTGAAATATTACATCTCGAGCCTTTTTGGTATCTTAGGGGAAGAAGCGCAGAGAAAAAAAACTGGCTCAAAATCGACAAAGATTTTACTTTTATGAGAAATCTCACCTCATGCTCTCATGTTCACACAGGAAAGAGATCAAAAACCATTTATTAGTGGTCTTGCTCTCCAACTGTCACTACTGCTTGGAAAATCTTCAATCTTAATACACAAAAATGTGCCTAGAAGCCAACAAGACATTTGAACCATTCTTGCTGTAGTACACTTGACTTTACTGTGCAATCTAGGTTAAATATGTGTTCAAAAAACATGGTTCAAGATCAGATTACTTTTTCTGGTTTAAATGCAATAAAAAATCTTGCAATGGCATTAATAAAAAATATTCATCCTTCCATTCACCACACACACCTTGTGCAGGGTCGCATGGATAAAAAAAAATCCACATTTAAACTGGATTTCATATAATAAAGATATATTATTCAAACCTAGATAAGTAGTATTTCTGTATTCATATCAGTATTTCTGCACAACTAACTTGAAGAAAGTCTGACTTTGACTCTAATATCAGGTGTAAACCCAGACGCACTCTAATGTGATTTTTTTTTTCCTCATTACCCTACAGATTCTGAACAAAATGCCTTTAAAGTTGGTACTAATAGACAGACTCTCTGGTAATGACCCATGTCTCGTCTCAATGGCACAGAGATCACCACGTGCAGCACAGAAACCTGACCAAGACAATCATAATGTTCATGTTATGAGGCAATTTGCAGCTTTACCAGACTGTGAGAAATTTAACAGGTTCCCAGTTTTTATGAGGATTTAAGTGTCTAAAGCTGCTCTGCAGGTTTATAGATTTCACTGCTTCTTTGACTTATATGCAAATGCCGGCATTTCAAATCAAGGCCAAAAGAAGTTAGTTTAGCTTGAACTTGGTGAAGTTGGACAATTTCATATTTTGATTGGATTATGGCACTAAAATGAAAACTCAGAAGATTGAAGTTATAACCCCAAGGTACATAAATTCCTGTTTTTAATTTCAAGGTAAGTGTCTGCTCAGATGTTTCCATGTGAATCAAACGGCAGATGAAACACTGGCGGATGGTTACAGGGCCAAGATCTACTGGTGAAGGGAAAACATTAGGAAATGTTTAGGTTTGAAGCTTAAAGGTGCTGTAGGCAGGATTTTGCTAGTCACTGCTAATTTTTCTGTGTTTTCTTTGGATTAAATGTTAGAGTATCCATTGATAATCCTTTAGGAGTGTAGCATAATTGCACTACCGCGAGGGCGCAGCGTTTACATCTGTCTCTGTTCTGAGCTGAAAAGGAATCTGACAGCTCCAGGTATCTTTGACCAATCAGAAGAGCCCATGAGGCTCTAACCGTGATTGGTCGAGGGGCGTTCGTTGCACGTTCTTGTGGGAGGGGCTTAACTTGCGTAAGGGCGTGATGTCAGAGAAAACAGGACAGGATTGGCTGTGCTGGGTTTCAAATCGCCATCTTAGATGGGTCAAATCGCCATCTTGCTGAGGTAACCCTAAGCAAGATGGCGGAGATGCGGAATCCTGCCTACAGCACCTTTAACATGGAATCCATGCAGTATTTCAACCCCAACACCCACCAACGCTGCCCGACAGTTGTGCCCATTCTGCCTAATACCATTTGACTTTTTCCCAACAGGGAACCAACAGAATACAGTTCCAGAGTGTGTTGCCTCATCCTGGGATGATTTCATTTAAAACATTCATTGGGGGTGATCCGGCTCTTCCCCCACACAGACCTCCAGTTCTCCCAGTGAGCAGCTGCTGGGGGGCCGAGCAGCCATACACTTTTTTCTATATCTGTGCTACATCTTGCTGACAGTTTCAAAGCTTAAAAAAGACAAGAAAGAAGAGCTTCAAAAACCTTTAACCAACACCTGCCTCCAACACAAGCTCCAAATGTGCTTCCAGCTGTTCTGGAGCTGCATCAACACACTCAGGCCAAATCGCTGCTGAATCAATTGGACAATGTTTATTCATTATTTTCAGTGTTTATCTCAGCCTTAATCGACAGCAACAACCAGGAAATGATGCTTAAAATGAAGATGTGTTTGTGTGTTTTGATGAATAAGGTTGTATCTCTGTCTGGTACGACTGGAAATGCCTTCACATCACGATGATCCGAAACACGATTCCCTGATTTTTTACAATACGAGCACGAATAAAGGTCCCTCTTCCACATGCATCAGTAGTAGTTGGATTGTGAAGTGCATCATTTTATATAGGACATTTCACAGTTTGAGTCATTTTTAATGCAGCCCCAAGCACATATGGGGATTTCCACTCTTGTCACAGTAATGACTATAGTCACAGCCACCTACTGCTTTTCAGTGAGACCGCATGGTGATGGCCTCTAAAATGAGGAAAAAAATTCTTTCTTAATGTTTTAATCATTTGAAGGATGAAAAGATGCAAATACACTGAAAGATTTGCTCATTTGGGAAATCTACGATCATCCCTCCAGTCATGTATCTGCTATATTCACCTAATCCAGATTAATGTCAGACGGAACTAGAAAATCGTTACATACAAAACGGAGAATTCACACCTCCAGTATTTTTTGAAATCAAATACTCCATTTCCTTGAGTAGCCGTTGCAGCTCTATTGGATTGTTTTTACGGACACTGTCAACTCTAAAACTCCCAGTCCAGGAGTCATGTTGTTCTAGAGGAAACCTTGTTTTTATTGTCCATCTACTGAGCATGAGCAGCAAAATTCTTGACAATTCATGGCAGTGATGTACACGTTGTCCATCCTGTTGACACGACAACGGAGCCCGAGCATTTTCCAAAAGTTGTGTTTTCAGTGATTCCGATCACAGCTGTCGTGTAAGCAAACACTCAAGAGGTAATGAAAGTTTTCCATTTTCACTTCAAGATGTTGTACAGCTGCCGTCCCAAAAAAAACAAAAAAAAACACTTGTAGCAGTCGTTTTGAATCTTTGACAGTTGATGTGACACATATGATTTTTTGAAAATGTAGGAATATACTGTTTCCAAACAGATTCTTAAACAGGTTTGGTTTGAAATGCTTCATGTGCAGACATAAACTGTAATGGCATTTCATCTTGAAGTGACAAACAGATTAAAAGGAGTAAAGAGTAGAGTGTTACTTTGTTAATCCCAAACTGGGAAATATCACAAGTCAATCAGTCAGCAACGTCTTCTTGCATCAACGTCCACAAATATGGATATTAAATGATCTCTATTTTTCTTCTCTCTAAAGTCTTTACATCACATTGCTTCTATGAGAGACAACTGAGGCATATGAGGCTCAATAAAAGAATGGTTTTACCGCTGCTGATGACGGTTCATTTTTTATTCTAATGGGAGGATCCATGGTGGTTCTGCTTCTGCTTCATTTCAGCTTGATGAGATCAGTTTTTGGCCGGAGTGCTCCTGCGCGCTGCAGTATTTTCTCCTCACCTTCACCTGTCCTGCACCACCTGGGGAAGCTCTTGGCTCCGTCCAACCGGCTGAGTTCAACTCCACATTTTCACCCCACATCGTTTAATCCAATCAGGGCTCCACAGTAAACAGCAGGAAACCACAGCGCCATTCCCAATCTGTTACATTTCACCCATCCCATCGTAAAGCACTCCAGCTTACTGAATTTAGGAGACAGAGGAGCCTACATTTTTCATGATGAAGAGACTTTCATTGAAGTAGTATTAAAAATGTTGCTGAATTATGCAGCACCTCAGAAGGAGCTTTGGCTTTTGACGTCCGAGCCGCTCACTGTGACTCAGGTGTTTGAAAATGCAACAAGGTTTGCATACAGTGGAAGGGCATCATTAAATAATAAAAAACATGAAATGTGAAAAGTGGGACATAGACTGGGAAATGGATGGTGGGGCCTTATTCTATTTACAGCCAACAGGATTAAAAGAAATCTTATCATTTTGTAGAAAACCCGTAAAAATTTGACTGCCTGCCAAATATCGCATTACTGTCAGTCGAAGCTCATGAAATAACATTCATTGTGTTAAAACATCTGTGTAATATTGGGAAAACACTGCTTGATACCCAGGAAAGAGGTGTGACTAGAACTGCAGCTCTGTGTTCTGTCCTCCAATCAGCCACAGAAGTATCAGAGCCGATCTGCTGAAGTTAACAGTCTGCTAAAATTTGATGTTTTTCTTGCTTTAGGCGTCTTAACATCAAAACAATTCCAGACGATGATTTCTTTAGCTTTTATTTCTATTTATAAAAATGAATGGTTTGTCATTTTATGCAAAGAGCCACTCTAAAGTTGTCCTGCTTTTGTCCAGATATAAATGCTTGAAATTATAAAGTCAGATCTTCCCCACCTGAGCCACCAAGTCGATGACAGCGCTAAATAAGCAGCCTTTTGGTTGAAGTTTATTTTCTGTGCTTTGTCTCTGGAGGGTTTAAATGTGACTGCTTCGCCGGCGTCTTCCTCTGATACGGCGGCGTCTCAGCTGACAGGTTTGTGTCTTCATGTCACCGTCTTGTATCTGGATGACGGCCGGGCCAACGAGACTGGGAAAAGTGCTCTGCAGGAAGCCACACCAGAGCCGCTGTTCTCTCGTCCTGCCGGTATCATTTGCTCCAACATCAATAAAGATGAGTGAACCGGCAGCCCAAGCTACTCACCACACACCGCAACACCCCTTCATGTTTGACTGATGAGCTGGAAGGCTTCAGACGCTACCTGGTCTTAGCTTTCCCCTACTTTTCCCAAGGTTTATCTTGGTATCATCTGGTCTCCAGGTTTCATTCTCAGAAAGCAGAGCTGGCCTTCCTCTGCTCGGAGGTTGATGAAACTCGATTTGCTCTTGACCTTGGGTTTCTGTGTCGATGGTCCATGGCCCGAGATGAGACTCTTGATACTGTTTTTTCACAACTGTCCAAAATTGAAGGAAAGTGACTAAACACCCAGTGAACAGGCGTATAGAAGAGCTCAGCCTTCAGTGTGGGTTCAGCTGTCTGTTCAGGCCTTAAAGAACAGTCTCATTCCTTTAAAGACACAAATGTCCAAACGTCGTCTCAGACAGTTGATCTGATTATATTCCTCTATGTTTATATTCCTCTATGTTGTTTGTTCTTATCAGGGTAAAGTTATGTGACTTTCAGAGAAAAAGTTTGGAACCACTGATTTGACCTGCGGCTGCTGGAGTTGAAGTGTTTCTGCTCAAGACTTCCTCTTGTACCTGTACTTTCAGGACTGCTGCAAATCACCTGCTAATCCTTCACAGCTCTGAGGGTTTCTGTTCCGCCGTGCCGGTGGCTGCTCTCTACTGTTTCTTATGTAAAATCCACCACAGATTGTTTTTCCTTCGGAGCTCGCCACACTGTGGGACCTGATATTGGTTTTCAATGAAATTCGGTCTTCTATTGTCACAGAGGTGCTATTTTCCTGTCACGGTCCGCTCACTTCTGGCTCTGGCTTCGATCTGGTGAGATGAAACGACGCTGCTCCGTCCTTTGACATGTGAGCAGAAAGGAGACACCTGAGTAACAAGGCCCACTCGCAGCTCAGCTGGTTCCCTGAAACGGTGAAACTACATAATTAAAAAAACACTAATGCTTTCAGTCAGTCTCCTGTCCTCCTGATAGCTTTCCTGCTTTATCTCAGCAGTGAGCAGCTTTTAGCTGAGTTTTCTGCGAAGTTTGAAGACACAATCAGGAGATTCAGGTGTGTTGGAGGAAGGAAATGTGAGCCTCCAGTCGTAAGCTTACTTCTCATCTCTGCCTCTATCCCACCGCTGCCACTTCCTTCTCACTGCACATGATGCAACATTTCATTAACCATCCCTTGGTACCGCGACAGCATCAAGTCATAATCCTCATAATAGTCATGTTGCCACAGTAATTAACTGTAACTTTCACTGTAGACTTTACTATTTTGTTCTTCTCCAACCAGGTTCCTGTAGGACCGTAATGAAACCAGACACGTAGGGGATGGGAGAACACGGAGAACAATACACTGTAAGCATTAACAATGGAGAACACAGACGTTCATACAGAACACCAAGTTGGATTGTTATTACAGGGACTGCCAACTCTGACACTACAAAGTTCAGGAGAATCTGGACTGGGAGTCATGACACTCTGGAGTCAAACTAGATTAGAGTAAAACAGAATCTATATTGTAACTGAAATTGTTTTCTGTCCCAGTCAGTGCATGAAAAAAGTAAGATAAAAAGGGCATAGATTCAAAACATAAATTGGAATGAATAGTATAAAAGTACTGTAAAAAAGTAGTGCAAAAGTAGTAGTGTGTGTGTGTGTGTGTGTGTGTGTGTGTGTGTGTGTGTGTGTGTGTGTGTGTGTGTGTGTGTGTGTGTGTGTGTTCTTGTATTTCTATCCTTGTCGGGGCCAAATGTCCCCACAAGGACAGCAAAACGTGGAACGACGTGCCTTGTGGGGACCTTTTTCCAGTCCTAAGTAGGAGAAACAGTGTTTTCTTGACCATGTTGTTGTTACTGAAAAAAGTAAAAGTGCAAAAACATTTCTTTAGGGTTAGGCTTTGTTGTGGTGTGGGTTAGGGTTAGGGTAAGGGTCAGGGTTAGGGGCGAGACATGAATGGGAGTCAATGGACGGTCCCCACAAGGATAGAAATACAAGACTGTGCGTGTGTGTGTGTGTGTGTGTGTGTGTGTGTGTGTGTGTGTGTGTGTGTGTGCCCCCCTGAGGTGGATAAAGCAGATGTATTAATGGTAGGTATTGGTATTCCTCCAGTTTCGCCCTGACTGACCACAAACTGATTCCTCTGCCCTCAGAAATTCACCCTCAGCATCCAAAAGTTAAAAGCCAATTCACATTTACACCAAATTGTAATGCATTAACGGAGCACTCTTTCATTTAGTATTCAGTTTGGCTTTCTCCAGCTGCTCCCATGCTAATTAAAACCATTTTTTTAGTGCCTTGAGAGGAAAAAAAATAATAATCTGTTCAGAAAATAGTGAACCAGACGACATCAGCGGATGACCCTGAATTCCCAGGAAAAAAAAAAAGTGTGACCTTCACCAACACAGTGCAAACCTGTTTAATGGAGAATGATGAGCGCACATGAGCAACCGCCGTAACCCATAAATTACAAGCCAGGTCATTCATTCCATATGCGGCATTACGAGTGGTAAAAGTGGTAATTAATCACTGCTGTGCCACACATGAGGAGAATCAGCTGCAGGGGAGGAGTCCTGGGAAGCCACGGCTTTGAGCTACTGTCACAAAGAACTGCTGAAGCACTCAACGGAGCAAGAAGTCATAATGAGGTCCTGCAAAGAGAGAAAGGAACGGCTCAGTCTGCACATTCGGCAAACTTTGACAATAGATTGGAGGAAGCCATTGTAAGCCTTCTGAGCTACTTATAGCAGCACTTTAAATCCTGAGAGACGGCGGAGCGGCGCTCCTCACCTCCGCGGACGTCTGGGTCACGCCTGCACGGCGACAACGCGCCTGCAAAAAGAGAGGGTGTTGTTTATGCTGATGACACCCTGGAGATGCTGGAGGTGTCGACAAACAGCTTGTTTCCTGCAGAAGCAGCCAAGCCTGACCGTTCCTTTCTCCTCATGCTGAACACTGACTGTCACAACAGTTTTCACTGACGCGCTAAACAGTAAATGCCCTGGTTGAAAAAAATAGTGAAATAAAACTGCTATCGTGCTGCAGAGCTGCATGATATCAGGTGATTGTGAAGAATCACGCTAATGATGTGATTCGTTTTAAATACATTCAAGTAACTGACGTCAATGACTGTTTTCAGAGTTTTCTTCAAAAATCACAGTTCCTTTTCCCTTGCACCTAATTTACACCAACTGGATTATGGCGATCTGTTGGTTGTTTTGTTTTTTTTTTTTGCTTGAGTCACCTCGGACTGAACGAGGGTTTGAATCCCTACAATCTGCCCAAACTGATACTGGGCAGGTTTTCTTTCTTTCTATCATCTAACCCCAACCAGGACAGCAGAAAGTCTCTGGTTCTACAGAAAGTCTCCTCCAACCCTGGTCCTACAGGTTTCTTCCTGAAAGTCAAAATTGAATTTTTCCTCTGCTTGCCCATGTGGATTTGTGGATTTTTTGCTGTGAATCTGTCTTGAAATGACTGTGCTGTATTCAGAAGTATAGAAATGAAAATGAATTGAAATGAATTGTTTTTACGTTTGTTTTTTCCTTCACATTTTTTAGAACAAGAACAGTTTGTTGATTTTGCTGTTTTATGGTCTTTTCCCCCAATTTTTTGTTCTGTCAGCTTCTGTTCTGTGACCTCCAGGTGTGAAGTAACTAGGGATGGGTACCTTTCACATCTGAATCGATACGATACCGATACTCGGTACCTGCGAATCGATACCGGTATTTTTCGGTACCTGTTTTCGATACTTTTTTTTTTTTTTTTTTTTTGGGGGGGGGGGGGGGGGGAATATGCATTTGGTAATTAAAGTTATTTTGTATATTTAAAAAAATAGTCAAAACTTCGGAATTTTCAACATTTATGCTTCAATAACATCAACTGAAATAACTCCAACATAGAACTTGAGAAAAATGTGTGTGGGGATAAAGTAAAAAATTTAAATAAATAACAATAATAAATAACATAATAAAAATAGACTCAAAATAAATAGCTGTATGAAATGTTTCACATTAGCAGCACCAGGCACCTCTACAGTAAACAAACACTCAAAGGGATGGACTCTATACACAACTTCACCACTTCCTGAACTTCAGGAGGCTCCTTGTTTCCTGTCTTTCATGATAGGATGAGCTGATTAATGCAGGTGTGTCTGGCCTCTGGAACAGCTTCAGACACACCTGCTTTAATCAGCTCATTCTATCATGAAAGACAGGAAACAAGGAGCCCCCTGAAGTTCAGGAAGTAGCTGAGTTGTGCATAGGGCCGATACTGGAGGATCAGAACTGTATGGTTCCAACTCGTGATTGGGCAGTCATAATGCCAATCAAACACCACGTGGGACCGCTTTTGCGTGATGACATATCATGTCGAGTCGCCACCTGAGTGCCCGCTCTTGTTTCGAGCCGCGCATGCGCAGAGCATTGTTTAGGAAGTGACATGCAGCGGGAGCGACCATCGCAGAAGCAGAAGCGGCTTGTTCCTCCCGCGAACAACTCCGAACAGGGGCGGGGTGGCCATTGGGAGGTTTCCCGAACGGCCGGTGTGTTCCAGGCCGGTGGGGTCTATTTCGGCCGGCAGCCACAAGCGGCCGGCAGCCACAAGCCCCCCACCTCCCCCCCCCCGCCCGCTCTCACGGCCCGTGTGCGTGTCCGCTCTCCCGGTATATTATATATTTGCTCCCGGTCTGCGAGTCAAAATACTCCGAAGATTTTGGACCCACGTAACCGCGTCACCGTGTCCTCCGCTCTTGCCGATGCATAATGTCAAGGTGCGTTCAGGGTCAAAAAAAAAAAAAAAAAAAAAGGTGCGTTCAGGTACCGAAATGTGGTACCGACGGATTTCCCGTGAATTGATACTCGGTACTTCAGCGGGAATTCGGTCGGTACCAAAAAATTACCGAAATTCGGTACCCATCCCTAGAAGTAACTCATACAATCGATAAAAGAATTTCTATCAGGAGACTGTACATTTTTATTGCACCAAATAGAATTAATTTCACTTTTTTTTCACAGTGAAAATAATGCCGCTTTGTATTTGCAGAGTAGGAATCCACGATCAGTGGGAGAAAATCATCACCATGCATCAGGCTCTTCAGATATGAATATTGCATGTTGATGCTGTGAAAACGGTACATTTAGGATATATGATGTAGCTCTAGCTTGATGGTTCAAAGAAAACTTCCTCATAAAGCTAGTGATGTTATGTCTGACTGTACTCATCACCTTGCAGCATTTCTGACCTTCGTCCCATTTAATACGTGTGAGTTCAGTTTGGACGCAGCGTTCATGCTACACTGACCAAAAAGACCAGACTCAAAGCTGTCTTTCTGAATGGGTTCTGTTCTCCAGAAATGCCTGAACAGACTGGAGGCGGCCACAGGATGAGTCGCCGTCGAAGATCAGGTTGAAATAAATTCCTGTTATTAGACGCATACACACAGAGGGACTGTCATACTTTAACCAGTCTCGAAGGAGCTGCTGGCAGCTGTCGTGATTCGCCGGGGGATTCGAGGGGTTTAGGGTGGCTTATGGACGAGATACAGCGATGGTGGTGAAGGTAGAGGCTTTCACTTTCGCTATTCCAGGGCTTCAAACCAGCAAGCTTCCAGCACACTTGAATGCAGCACGGGGTACTACCAGAGCTACGCTAAGAGTCAATGAAATCCTCTAACAAAAACAATCAAGCAAATAAATAAATAAATGTAAACAACAAAGTAAAAAAAATCACACAGAGAATATAATAAAATTAAATAATTATTAAAAATTGTATACACTGTATGTAACATCATCAACAACAATAACAGCAACAACAACAGCAATTACAATAATAATAATAATAATAATAATAATATAACAAACAAATATAAAATTTGTAAATATTAATAGACAGATAAATATAACTTTTTTTAAATATTTAAAAAAGAAAGTTATACAAAAATGTAATCTACTGTATTTTGGAATACGTGTGTATATCAAATATACACATATGTAGAAATAGTATTCATAGTATGAAAAATATTCTAGGTGTATTGATAGAGTCCTAATAAAAATTAACATGAAGAATTAATATATACTTAAATAAAATTAGAGGCATAGATTTGGTACATTTTTCACTACAATATTCATCTCTGCTCCTCATCCCACAAATGCAAACACATTCCTTAAGACTAAAGTATAAGTAAAACAGGAATAAACAGAGTTCTGTTATGCTGTGTGTATCGGTCTCTGATCAGATCTCAAACTAGAGATGTTCCGATACCATTTTTTGCCACCCGATACTGATTTCAATACTTTTGCTGTTGGTATCAGCCGATACCAAGTACCGATCGATACCAGTATATTATAAACTAATACCATGCCACGCCTGCATGACTGTCACATGATTATCACTGTGGTAAGGCCTGGCTCAGGTAAAACCGTCTAAAACGTGAAATCAATAAAGCACATTCAAGCCATTTATATTTTAATTGTACAGTATAAAAAACAGCAGTGCAAATGCAATTGAACTAAATCAATCTAGGAATAATTATTTTCAATATCTTAAAGGTGCTGTAGGCAGGATTTTGCTAGTCAATGCTAATTTTTCTTTGTTTTCTTTGGATTAAATGTTAGAGTATCCATTGATGATACTTTAGGAGTGTAGTATAATTGCACTACTGCGAGGGCGCAGCGTTTCCATCTGTCTCTGTTCTGAGCTGAAAGGGATTCTTGACCGCTCCCGGTATGTTTGACCAATCAGAAGAGCCCCTGAGGCTCTATCCTGATTGGTCAAGGGGCGGCAGTTCAAAGCTCTGCTTCTCGTGAACGGGCATGAGGAAGTCCAGGGCCGCATATTTACCTGCCTCGTCGGACATAACATCATCAAAACACCACGGAGGACACCGTCTGTTTCTACTGGAATTCTTAAAAAAAAAGGCTTTGACCCCAGGCCCGCCGTGAAAAGGTCACAGGTGAATCAACCCGCCGGCGCAGGCGGCCGTGACCCTGCCGGCCCCGCTCGGCACCCTGAGGTGGGCACGACTCCAGGTTTCAAATCGCCATCTTGGATGGGTCAAATCGCCATCTTGCGAAGGTAATCCTGCCTACAGCACCTTTAAAGTGCAGCCCCAATATTTTATATTAAAAGGGAATTTAAATAGAACAATATTAAACAGTACTGCAACGACAACTTAAATCTAGGAAGATATGTTGTTGCATTTTTAAATTAAAGTGCAGACACAATATTGTAAAATGAAGTCATTTAGATAAAACAGTATAAATAACAGTAGTGCAACAGTAACTTAATAAACAAATCTAGAAATCTTTTTTTAATTAGGGTGCAAATATAACATAGTAAAAAGAACAGGGCATTTAAATAGATCAGTAAAAAAAATATTTAACAGCAACTTAAAAGATTACTTTCCAAAATGTTCTCGTCCAAAACCAACCTATGAAGTTACATTCAAAAAATAAAAATCCAAAGAGCAAAAAGCTGCACTCTAAATAAATAAATTAAAAAAAAGCTGCTCTAACAGGCGCTGTACTTCTGTCACGTGATCCATTCTTCTTCTCAAGAACAGCAAGTTGCAGCACAGTGGTGTGGCAAAGAACTGTGTCAGGACTAACGACCAGCAGATGGCGGTAGTGCGGCCAATGGGATGCAAGCTGCCTTAAAACATTACAGAAGAAGAAGTGTCAGCGCTAACGGAGCTCACGGAGCTAACGGAGCTGACCAGTAAATAGATGGCTAATTTAATTAATGACGTGGTATCGGATCGGTGCCTGGACTCCAGGACTCGCCGATACCGATGCCAGCATTTTCGGCAGTATCGGCGCAATTTCCGATACTGGTATCGGAATCGGAGCAACTCTATCTCAAACTGAAACTTTTACCTAAACATGAGGGCAAAGAGCGCTTCAGGTTTTGCGGTGTCGCTTTCTGATTCACGATCAGCTGCCATCCATGCACTGCCGTCCTGCACTGCCATCCACTCGGTGAAAACAGACGCAAGGAGCAGCTATTAGTGAGCCGATCCATTTCCTCCTGTCCTTTACCCACTGAGCTGCTCATGAAATATTGCTGACAGTTCACCTTGCTGATTTCCATGAAGGTCACATCTGAGTCGCACCCAGACAAAGCAGAGCCTGACAGCACTTTCCAGAAGCTCCGAGCGCCGCCGCCTTGTAAACGGACAACCGCAACACAATCAAGGTTTCGCGTTTTCATTCGAAAACATCGTTCAAACGACGCCTCAAAGTTTGTTTTGAGGTCAGTCTGACATGCCCGTTCTCTTTTTACGCATTCACTGTTCTAATGAGTGGTTATATTGAACTGTAACACATTAATCATAGATAAGTTTGAACTGATCTTTGGAGTATCTTATTATGTAATTTGTGGATTTGTGTGATGTTGATTATTTTTTTAATGATAGGTCACGTAAATGCCACTGAAACTATGATGAATATTATTAGAACAAATTGAATTGTTGAACTTTATTTTGAAGTGTGTTCCTACACTGATGTAATTTCCTACAAAGGTGTGTGTGTGTGTGTGTGTGTATGTGTGTGTGTGTGTGTGTGTGTGTGTGTGTGTGTGTGTGCGTGTGAGAGCAGAAGCGTGTGTTGGTATTTATTCCTCCTCAATGTGAGTTCTTTGGTTCTCCAGACCTTATCAAAATGGCTGCGCCAACAAGAATCAAAAATAAACTTGTGTGCAAAACCTGCCAGATAATTGAAATCACAGTATTGAGTAAGGATGTACTGATGACACTTTTCTCAAGTACTAACCTTTAGCTACTTGCTGGCAACAAGTATGGATACGAGTACTTAATAAATTACCATTAAATCTAATTCATACTCCATACATCATCAAAGTAGTGACTTGAAATAGTGGTGAACACTAAAGGCCTCAGTATGCTCCCCCGTCGCCGCCACAGCCTTCCTACGCCAGCAACCCTACGCCGCTACTGAACATATCTTGCTTCTGCGTCAAGGGAACACCCTCCTCTGCCAAGCCGCGAGCAGTCACAACAACAATGCGGCTTCTGTAGCTCCGGCTTTACCTAGACATAGATCTATAGACATAGATTTCTAGACATACGTGTCTAGACACGCGTGCATTTACCAAACATACTGTATATCTGCATACATGACATATCTGGTGACACCGGGCTGTCGTGGAGGAGAGGCTGAGCGGACCGTGATGAAATATTGGTGAAACTAATGAGTTTTTGGACGATTAAAGCCGTTTTAGGAGCGGATATACAAACAGCCCCGTCTGCTAACAGTGCGAACACTGCTAATAGTATAAGGATGTGCGCCGCTCAATTTTGGATCTAAATTTCTCCTGAAGCACTGTTCGGATCAGAAAAGCATTCTGTGTGAGTTCTACTTTATTGACTCTATGCACAACTTCACCACTTCCTGAACTTCAGGAGGCTCCTTGTTTCCTGTCTTTCATGATAGGATGAGCTGATTAATGCAGGTGTGTCTGACCTCTGTAACAACTTCAGACACACCTGTATTAATCAGCTCGTCCTATCATGAAAGACAGGAAACAAGGAGCCTCCTGAAGTTCAGGAAGTGGTTGAGTTGTGCATAGAGCCTATTCTATAAACAATGCGAAAGCGGACCAATCACAGCCCTCGACGTTCACGTCGCCACGCGTCGCCTCGACGCGAAGTCACTTTTTTCGGGAGGCGCACGCCAAGCCCCGGTGTAGCCCGTCGTAGGGGTACGACGTAGACGTCGTAGGAACGCCGTTGCGGCGACGGGGGAGCACACTGAGGCCATAACATGTAAAACTGTGAGAAAAACACTGGGAAATGCTTTTTTCAGTTGTGGCTTCATGAGTGATGATCAAAGTCAAAGTTTGGCATTGACATACAGTATGTTCTGAAATTCACTGTAAATCACTGAGTGATCACAATGCCTTAGTGTCAGACCCCAACAGAAAAATGAGCGTCCCGCCCCCAGCAGTTCACGGACACCGGCCAGTGAGGGTAGGGAGGAAAGCCTTCCTCCAGCAGAATCACGACGCTGGCGTTTGAATGGCAGCCGGCTGGCAGCCTCACCGCTCATCATCGCAGGTCATCAGCTCAGCTTTTATGTCGGCACAATTACGTGGGGGAAATGGAAAAAGGAAATCAATGGGGCACTCTCTGACAGATGTTTCCATTCACCGCATTCAAGAAGCCGCCTCTGATTACAGCTGCGCTTCTATTTGCGACACACATTGTAGTCATGCAGCATTATGACGATCTGAGCCTTTTTTTTTAAGTTAGTGCCATTGTGGGTACACAGTTCATGCTTCCTCATCACAACTCAATTTAAGTGGTCTGTAATTTACCCCGGGGAGCTGCTAACGCAATTAAGGTTGTCAAAGAAATTATTTATCCCGGGTTTCACTGCAGAGCTTGAACCCTTTTTCAGGTCATTCATGGAAATACTTCAGACTCGTTCCAACTCTTGGCTTTTATACTAAGATGAATCCAATCATCCATCTTCCACGCCACTTTATGAGGCCGAAGGTCACAGACTGAAGTGTATATCAAGAGTAAGAACAAGAACCATCATGCAGGGTTTTTAAATATTAAAAAAAGAAAGTTAAACCATGTAAAAGATGCCGTGAGAGAGACAGAATTCCCAATTTAAAGCCAATGAATGAGATAAAAATATGACTTTGTAAGGTCCTACAACCTTGTTGTCACATCTTGTTCACTATTCAGTGACAGTGTCCTTTGATATCGTTCTCTGAAAAGAGGAGCCAGAAGAGAAGTGTAGCATATAGAAAAGCTGCTTGATGTCAGTTTTGTGTTTGTTGCTGTCATTTTCCCTCCAATTGATGGTACAACACAGCATTTCTTCGACACCATTTCCTCTGCTTGCAGGTGAGTGATTGTTGTTTTTCCTTTGTCAAGGTGCCAAAAGATGAATATGTTTTAAATGGCTCTATATAGACAAACTTAACTGAAGTAAACTAAAAAAATGCACTGACACAGAAAGAAGTGCAGGACCAGGAGTGCCAGCAGTCATGTCTTGACATTTGTTGTCGATTTTCGATATTTGTAAAACAAAAAATAGCTAATTCTGATATAAAAAAGAGAAAAACAAACTCTCATGGATGTAGACTCCTCCTTTGCCTCAGCCTCACCGCAAATTGAAACATCCGAACAAAAATCCGCCATGTGTGCAGCTGGCGGTGATGAATCTGTCAGAGGTCACCGCTCCATTCATATTCTCCGCCCCCCCTCCAGGACACACACAGTCCTCTCTCATTTCGCTTGACTTTGCAGGCGAAACACATGAATTTAAAACGCCCATGGCAGCAGAAAGAATCAATCACTGGGGCCGTACAATGGGCAGAATAATACTGTTTTAATGGTGCGCTGGTTATCTCTGCTGACCTGTTGCTGGCAGTGAGTGATGATAAGGACTACAGTGGCCTCGTCAGTCACCGGGTTTTGGATGATTTCCAGTCCAGCTGTCTGGATACAGATATTTGAGTAAAACCCAACGTAGGGAAGCCTTTTCACAACACTGTCACACCGGAAGATCAACAGTCCTCATCATGCCGAGTGGGAAACTGTCAGATGGTGATGAAAACTCCTGGAACGATGCCACAAGCGAGCAAAATAAACCTTCCAGAAGATAGAAATTCCCCTTAATTATTAATCAAGGTTACACTGATTTTTCATTACTCTCATTGCCAGCAGTGCACAGATGAAGGCAGTTTCCATTTAATCTTTGCGTCTCTTTGTAGCCTGTTTCATTATCACCTGTATACCTATTAAAGCAAATCTGAACTCTAATATTTTTTTTCATCTTTAATCCTTTAAGTGGGTTATTACTTTTAACCAAATCTGAATCTGTCACCCAAATCTCGTGCCAGTTGTAATCCTTTGCATATGGAAAAAAAAAACATCTTAAGATTCTCATCGAAGAGGAACTGAATGGAAAAAAACTACTACTACATCAGACTGTCTTCCAAATATCAAATACCCGATGTCTTCAAATGAGCGTTTCTATGGGTGAAACACTTAAAAATGAATAAAACATGTGTAACAGTGAGATGTCACAGAAGAACTGAAAAGAGCTAAAACCAAAAGAATTGTCATTTTTCAGATTATTTAATGCTTATGTTGGCTTTAACACATCTAACCCCCTAACACTTGGTGACAATAAAGACATCAACATCCGGACGTCCAAACAATCCAGTCTGAAAACTGAGATCAGGCTATACAAGAGCAACACTGGGGCTGTTCTTCGGTCTGGCTCAGAGAGCTGGACATTATCGAAATAAGAATGAGAGAAGCTGATGTTTCTCAAAGCAGCTGCCTCTGTAAGATCTGCACAATCTACTGACCCGACGAGGAACTGCAGAAGAAGACAGATGGTCTGAACGTACATATCGAAGCTCTACGCATTTATATGCGATCCCAAACTAAAACCCATTGTGAATTGAAATTAAGAAGTAAATAAATAAAAGTGAAATTGAAGCCTTGCCATCATCTTCATCATCCTGACATCCTTGTCGTCTAATTTCCCACTGCAGGATGTCGGTGGTAATCACCGTTCCAGACACTCCCTGAATGTTGATTACCCGCCACTTGATTGCAACAGACCTCATTCTCAGTCTCAGTAGAGGTCCCGTGTTCGACCTAATTGAAAGTCTTGTTATCTGACACCGTACTTGAGGTGGTCTGTCGTTTAGCGGGACGTGATGCCAAGAGGAGAGTTTCGAATTGATATGGCACCTGGCGTGAAGGGGTGAGAACGCAAAAGTCCTGTTTTATTGACACAACAGTGGCGCCCGGAGGTTCTGAAAATGCAAGTTTTTCAGAAAATGGCTGCCAAAATCAAACTTTTTGAAAATGTTTCGACACCGTCTCCATGGAAATGAAGTGAAAAGTATCTTTTCTGAAACACTACGACTGTGCATTCCCTCAACAAACAGCTGTAGTAAATAGTTATTATGCTCATGCTCAGTAGATGGACAATAAAGTCTCATGATGATTCATGGCCAAGTCCAGCAGAAAGCCTGATAACAAGCCCCATTGCAATCAGCTGTACTGAAGCAGGGAGACATGGAAAACATGCGGGACTGCGGCCCTCCAGGACTAACTTTGGACACCCCCCTGATGCAAAAGGGACATGGTTTTCATTTTGCGCAAAACTTTTTGGGAAAAAATGAAAAAGCAATGCGTTTTCATTTGACACGTGTAAATGAGGCCTTGTAAGGCCTCAGGGAAACTCAAAATGAAGTACAGAACTTGACACACTGGAGGTAATTCAGCAATAAAACACTTTATACCAGTAGACTTCTATTTGTGCAAGTTCCCATGAAATAGCAACAAACCCTGCAAATTAGATCACAAATACTCAAGAAATTAAGGTTTTTTTTACCACAACTATCCTGTAAGAAGAGTGAAATAATCAGTTAAGGAACAACTTACATTACAGTTTGTTTCTGTATTTTACCCACATTAATAAAGCAAATATCATAAACGTCCCACAGCATCCCAAATGTTTGTTGCTTTTTGTTGGTTTCAATGTGTCACGTGTTCTCCTCCCCTTCGTGTTGTATCTCTGCTGGGAACACGTGACGCCCCTGTTTGGGTCAGTTACAGGCCAGCACTGCCTCAGGGGAGCCGAAGGAAGAGTCGGCGTTTTAGTTCCAGCTGACTTTTAGCTCACTAAATGTCACATAATGTCACTTTCGCTCTCGGTATCAGCTCGTCTGCGAACGAGAAACAAACGACACCGCAAAGACGACGAATGAGGCGACCTGCCGGTTGGTGATTTTGTCAGGAAAAATGGAAGGTAAAAACTGCAAGCATCTGTGTCTGTCTGTGCTTCCTGTTGCCCGAGTGACCTGTGGTCCGCGGTTACCTCTGTCATCAGCAGCGTTCTGTCCAGCTGGTGCTCCGGGGGCCCAGTCGGAGGCTCCAGCTTTGCTCCCGGGAGGGTGAATCAGCCGCTCACACAGCAGAGAGACTGTAGTCCTCGTCCCAGAGCCGCGTGCGCGATCCGCCTCCCGCTCTGCCACTTTGGCTTTTGGGACGCCAAGGCGAGCCAAATTGTGATGCCGTGCCTTGAGGTCAAAACAATGAGCGCCTGCTTTGTGCTTGCTCTAAGTGGCCCATTCCCATGCAGTGTGACCTCAGCGCCGTCCACAGATCTGCTGAGTGAAAACATTAGCACGCACACTGGGCAGCCTGCCTGCACTTCAGTAACATAATCAGCTTGGTGTTCGGCCAGAGCAGACATTTAGGGCAAATGTTGAGTCCGTGCAACAATAACATTTTGACACTGGCCAGGCCTAATGAGATTAATTCTTTCCAGTGTGGGCACGACATCAAGACGGATTTCAAAAACTCAAATAATTTGCTGTCAAAGAAATGCCATGGTCCAAAAAAGGACGGGACCTGTTGCAGGACGTGGTGCGTTCAGGACATCACGCTCAGCACAGCTTCACTGTAAAGTACTTAACTGCAAGGTGAAGCGAGCAGATCCATATATCAATGGAAGAATTAACTCTCCTTTGGTGTAGCATCAGCCAATCAGGTCACGAGTTTAATCCAGAATTACACTAACGCTCCAGTTTTGTTCACCTCTGAGGAACAGCAGTAATGTTCCTGTTGCAGTGCATGTTTAATGATCCTCTAGTACTTTAAAATCTTTTTTTTTTTTTTTGTCTAGTCAGCTGTTTTATCGAAGTGAGGTCTGCATGAAGAGGAAGGACTGTGTGACACTGGTTTATAACGGTCTACAATGGTCTGGAGCTGTATACCTGTCACATACTGGTCTGTCACTGGTCTATAAGGGTTTATGATAGTCTATCGTCTGACGCTGGTCTATACTGGTCTGATTCTGTACTATACTGGCCTACAATGGTCTTCGATTCATACTGGTCTGACACTGGTTTATCCTGGTTTGATGCTGATTTTTTTATGCTGATCTTAGCAATTTGAGGTCTGTCTGTGTGGTTTGATGCTAGTACAATGTAGATCCATGCTTGTCTGATGTTGATATATATTAATTTGATGCTAATTTATGCTGGTCTGATGCTAATTTAAGCTGGCCTGATGCTGGTCTGATGTTAATCTATGATGGCGTGATGCTGGTATGAGCGGGTCAAAGCCTGGTTTGACGTTTGTTTCATGTAGATTTATGCTGGTCTGATGCTGGTCTGGTGCTGATTTGAGCTGGTTTATGTATTCTGCATAGAGCAGCAGCACTCCAGGAAGCAAAATTATTCAGATTTTAACAAGGCAGACAGAACCTCAGTAGAAAAACAGACTGATCCACAGGGAGGAAGGCAGACGAGACATCAGATGAAGAACATAATGGAGGACACAGTGACTCAGGAAACCGGGTAAACTAAGACTAGATCAGGACAAACACGTTTCTTCTACGAATACAGAAATATTCCAGGTTTTTTGGTTGGTCTCTGGCTTCACATGCTGGATTTATGAAGTTGGATGATATATCATCCAACTGATACCACATTATACCACATTAAGAAACACTATTTCCAACTTATAGTTGGATGAAAAGACCAGAGAGACTTTAAATGCAGAACAAAAGCCCAATGAAGCTGGTTTGGTTCTATTAACAGGGTATGCTTCCTTATATGGACCATTCATTGCATTATTTGAAGATCAGCCATGATTTGTTCTCCAGTCTGTCTGTTCCCCGGTCTCTTTATGAGACACTGCCCAATCACCTCAGGTGAGGCTTTTTTAAAAAGTTTTAGAAGTTACAAGTAGTTTTAGCACGTCCAAGGACTCTAAGGACTATCAATATGCTAAGCTGTGACCAAGTGGGGAAAAAGATTAATCACCTTTGATAAAGTATTTTTTCTGATACGACCGACTTTGCCACATTGTTTGTGAAAATAAATGTGCTCAGATAATCGTGGCGCTTTGTGTGCTATTTATAAAAACCCTGAGACCCATCTCAGTTGACCCTCCGTGAGAGAAATAAAAGGAGAAACGACCACGCCGAGAAGGTGATGGAAGCAACAAAGAAGCCGGGCAATTTTAACTTCTACCAAAGAAAACAATTATTGATGACATGGAAGCAGAGAGCTTCAAACTGGAGTATTTATAGGCATCACAGATGAAGGGCAGCAGACAGGAAATGTTGGGACTTCTTTCTCATTTGAAAGTTTTCAGGAAGAGAAAAGATGTGCTGAAAACAGAGAGGCGATACGAAAGAAAGTGTCAAGGACAGAACTTCATTACCTGAGACTTTTAATGACATGTTTCACTGAGTAGCGTCTTGAAAAGGGCAAAAATCAACAAGAAAAGTTGGTTTCACGATCAGAAAAGACGTTTTCTTTGGTTTATCTTGATTTTATCCTTATTTACACGCTCATGTTAGAGCATGATGGCACTCGTGTGTTTGGCCCGGCCCAGTGAATGAACTTCTGTAAAACTGTAATGCCTGAAAAGATTCACTGGTTTTAATTTTTGTTTGGTAACTCAATTGAGTAGAATACACTTCATTTAAATGTTAAATTACATTACTGCAAATAAATAAACAGAACATAGTTACACAACACATTTTAAGTTAATTCACTTATTAAGATGTGCTTTTTACAGCGTACTACTAAT
Source organism: Salarias fasciatus (assembly GCF_902148845.1). Taxonomy (NCBI): domain Eukaryota; kingdom Metazoa; phylum Chordata; class Actinopteri; order Blenniiformes; family Blenniidae; genus Salarias; species Salarias fasciatus. Next base: position 26,727,656 of record NC_043756.1, read on the forward strand.
AAAATACTTTTTTTGTTTTGTTTTGTTTTGTTTTGTTTTTTGTTTTTGTTTTTTTTGCTATTCCAATGTGATTGTTTCCAGCTTTATGGATGAAAACTGATTATTTTTGAAGCTGAAAAGACACTTGCAGACTTTTTAATCTATATTGTCAGATTACATGACACCCCTTTTCCCTACCGACAAACCAAGTATCTCCAACTTAATCCAGAAACAACCAGCGGAATAACCGAAAATGAAAATAATCCCTAAATTTGTGTGTAGTCTCATTTTACTAGGTGCAGATAAAGCAAACATACTGGAGCTGATAAAATACTGAACAAAGCATCGAGAATTCCAACGCTCTAATAATAATATTAAAAAGAAAAGCCACCTGAGAGACATCAAAGTGAAGACTGAAGCAACTGTGCTCCATTGCTCTGTTTTGTTTGCTTTGCTGTGCGAGAGGGAAACGATCACCGAGGTCCCGAAAGGCAAACAGCATTACAAAGAAATCTGAGCCAGAAAAATGGAGCGGGTTTCCTTCCAGGGAGGAAACCATCAGTTTGTCTGTCCTCGTTCTGAAGTCTGGATGTCTTCATTCTCCTGGGTGTGACGTGGTGATGCTGAGAGGACATTTCTAAGACTTTAATATCCCAACATCATAATGAGCTTCAACACTGTTCGTTGTAAAGTTTATTTAACCTTAATTATCAGCAGAATGAGTTAAAAAAAAACTGTTCTAATCAAATGAAGGTTTGTCAGATTCTGCTGCTAAATCTACCACCGTGCTCCCGCTTATTGTGTCTTGTAGTACGAGTCTGCACCACAAGGTGGTGCACTGAGTCACTCAGAAGGCTGAATCTCTTGGATATTACACACAGGTGTGTGTAGATGATGGGAAAGTGTGTGTGCCAAATCTCCACCGTACTCAGTCTGGAGACGAAATAACCTGAAAGCCAGGTGAAGCGCAGACTAAATGTGACTCAATACTGCCACCCTGTGTCCAACAGGAGTATGATTTAACTGCTACATAGTGACCCTTTAATGCAAAACCATTCAACTAACAGTTAAAAAACCAGTTTTAAATCAAATAGATCGAAAAAGAGCTCTGTTTTGCACTGACTGTGGATTCCAAATTAATCTGCAAGATCTATGATGTAAAAATTACATCTTGAGATGAAACATGCAGAACGACAGTTGAGGACACTGAAATGTGTGAGGAGACTCATTCAGTCACAACACACCTGTCATACTGCATTTAATCAAGGGTTGGATTTTGTTTTTCAATTCATGTTTAATACAATATTCATTTTCATGCCTCTGCCCTTATACTGTCTATCTATCTATCTATCTACCTATCTATCTATCTATCTATCTGTCTGTCCAGAAACCTGATGACTCCATAATGCTGACAGTGTGTGCAGCAGTCATATCTCTTCAAAGTTTGCTTGTGTATTTTTTGAGCTCATCAACCTCTCTGTGCTGTGTTGTCTCTCTTCTGATGTTCTGCACATGAAGCATTGATCCTGCTCATGCAGTGATACAAACAAGGAAAAACTCCACATGGCACTCAGTCGGAGTCTCTGACCTATTAAAGTATGTGGATGTGATTTGACCTGGGTCCATGGACCTGATTGGACCTGAGTGTATGGATCGAACAGGACCTGATGGGACCTGCGGCTCTGTATGTGGTGCTCTTCCCAGGAGGCGAGATGGATGTTCAGCTCTGCCTTCCTAATCCGCCTTAAATGTCACCTTGAGACAGTGGACAGGCAGAATCATGCTTCTCCCGCATGCAGAGTGAAACTTGGAGAAGCAGATGTTGGTGGAGTGCAGACGCTGACAATGTGACTTTGTTTAATATTCATCAGACTGGTTTCTAGGAGAAGGGGAAGCCACAGGCTGCAGAATTATCCTTATTTGGAAAGTCTAGGCCACATAGTAATGAGATTGTTTGGCTGCACGGACCGAGCCTGCCTCTTGTTTGATTATTCAAAGTTAAATCTCAGACTGGAGTTGGAGTGATGCACTGAGACCGTTTCTGGGTGATGGCGTGCCGGATGCTTTATTTATAAGGAGAGGGGGGGACTCCCGCATGGATCCCCGGGGTGTCCCCGGACCTCTCCATCACGCAGAGCCCGCACACGAGACATGAGGTCAGCCAGCGGCAAACTAGACTACTTTTAATCTCCCCCGTGCAGGACAGGAGCAAACCCGCCACCGCAGCGCGGATGGAGCCGCTGCGCTCCGGCTGCGGGAGCGCACGCAACAAGAAACAGTGTGTGCTCAGCAATCAGCATGCAACATGCCTTTCCCCTGCAGTACACCATCTCCATAAAGTCACACTCACTCACTCACTCCTCTTTACCAAGTGGAGACAACAAGAGAGAGAGAGAAAATAGAAAAAGAGAGGAACAAGGACGCGCGTCTACCTGTAACTCCACACTGTAGCCCTGGTAGAAGTGCGTCGGGAACACCGCCAGCTGATGTTGCACTTGCAGAGACACTGTGTAATCCATTAACCAGAAGGATGCCGAGGAGGGGGAGACTGAGCGGGAGACGCGTCTGCTGCTGGCTGGCAGCGGCTCTTCAGCTGGAGTACACTCCGCCGCGGCTCTCCGCCCCGCTGCGCTCCCATTGGCCGCGGCGCGCCGCGCGCAGCAGCCGCGTCAGGCGGGGAGAGGGAGAGGAGAGGAGAGGCAGAGGCAGCATCCCCCCATCCCATCCCACATCTCCATCATCCCCATCAGCATATAGCATCTGATTCACACAAGCAGTGGACAAACAGGTGAGGGGAAGGTCTGGAAGCTGCAGCGGGATTTATTATTGTTATTGTTATTGTTATTAATGATAGTAGTTGTAGTATTAGTAGTAGGATTGTTGGAGAAATGTTGGATGCATACTAAAAGCAACACCTGACTCTGGCGGTCGCCTGATCTTCTCATTCAAAACAGCAGGAATTCCTAACCAGGGTAGTGCTGCATCCATGGAGAGGCACCAAAGATTCATGGGGTATTCGTAAAATGCTCTGGATTTTAGGGCACGTTTAAATAACATTTTACGTGAAAGTGCATCATTTTTTGCATTTAGATTGCAGAAAAGTTTCACTGCAATATTCTGAAAAGGATGCAGTATACTGCCAGGACACAAGCTGGTGCCATTGACTGTTCCTGTAATGAAACCACACATGCATGTGCTCAATACAGCAATACGCCAAAAATATTAACAATGGGGGAACACTGATGCTCGTAAGAGCAAGTTGGATTGTTTGCAGTGACTGTCAGCCATAAAATTACAGCATATGGAGAATATGAACTGGGAGTCACGCCACTCTGGAGGCTGCCATGTCTGTTAATGTCCATCTACTGAGCACGAGCAGAACAAATGTTCACAGTACCGGACAACAGCCATGCAGAGAAACACAAACACTGACACACTGAAAATCTGTCTATCTACTGAGAAACCTTATGGTTCATCCAAATACTTCTGTGCACTCTGAAGTCCCCTTTACGTGATGGTTGTTCCTGAATTTTCATTTCAGAGAGGTTTTGCATTGACACGGCAACATTTTGAAAACAAAGTCCGCTACCAGGGAAACGGGAGGGAAGCAACATCTTTAACACAGCAGGCCATGAGTTGGTGGTTGTTTTTCATGAGACCACACTCACACACGTACAGTAACAGTGGTGACCGTGTGGATGAAGACGTGGAGACAGAGATGGAGCGCTAAAATGCAACAGAACTTTTCCGTTTTTCTCTGAAAATGTTGCATAAATGGGGCCTGAATTTGCAGCAGAAAAAGTTACAAGAGACTGGAAATGATTCAAACAATTGATAGAGGATATTGATAGAAGAACAATGTGCCCCATTGAGGGAGTTAACCTTCCTGCAAGGTCTCCAGTCAATTTATTCTATGGAGGGAAACCAGTGTGAAATGGCTTCAAAATCCAAGTACAGTAGAGCGGTTATATCTGATGCATTGAGCACAAGATTCATTTATTACCTGCAAACTCACAGTAAGCAGAATATTTCTTCTTAAAAAGGAAGGAAAGAGAATTCACTGGACTTCACGCTGCAGAGAGTTCATTACAGATGAAGATAAGATACATCAGAGAGAAGCAGAGAGGACTGGCAGTCTGGATTGTGAGGAGCCGACCTTTACAAATGTTTATGAAGGAGGTGAAAATAGAAAATAGAGAGAATCCAGATAAAGATGGACATGGATGTGTATTGAGGGGTAATATTGAAATTTTCAATTAGCTTTTTCAGTGTATTTCCAATAAACTGAACGTGAGTTGTTTAGAAAGTAAAATGGTATCATAAGTCTGTGTGTACACACACATACTGTACATATTTACTAAAGCTTTGTGTTTTGTGTTGCAACATTTTCTCCTCTGACGGGGCCAACTGAGGTCCATGAAAGATTCTCAAAGTCTGTTCGAACCCTGAAGCATGTCGTCCTTCCTCGACTTGTCTGTCCTGTCCAGGCAGACGTTTATACAAACAGTGAGAGACAAAAAAGAAAAAACAATGAAATCAAAAACGATAAGATGAGCTGCCCCTGAAACCTTCTCCTTCAAGGTCTGCCTCAGAATGTCGGCTGAGTCCTAAAGGCGACGCCGAGCTGTGGGACGACATTTATGTGCAAATAAGGTCGACAATGCAATTTGAGAAATATCTGCTGCTGATTATTCCAACTGGGTCAGAATAGCAGGTCAGAGCAGGAGTCTCTTTAATGGAAACGGGGGGCAAGGGAAAAAAAAAAAAAAAAACAAGCTGAGGCATTCAGAAGTCTTTCATCTGCCCTTGAGCACCAGCGACCATCGTCCAGATGGTTGAATCGTCACGACTAGCTATGTCGGCAACAGGAAACATGTCAGATCCCCGGAGGCGCCGCCGCCACACATTCTCTTTCTCATCCATTCAGCACACTGAAAGAGCAGGTTGGCAGCCGGTTAGCAGCCACACCTGATCTGGATCAGGTGTGGCTGCTGTGGTGGGAATCAAACCCGTGGCCTTCCAGTCGGGCGCGGATGCCGGCCCGGCTGCCAGGCCGGCCGGCCCCCCTGCGACGAAGCGTCTCTTTGATCGCGGCTGCTCGCTGGCGACGAACCGGAGCTGAGAGGAGAGAAAATGTGTCAGGGCCAGATGATCTATTTTGGTTCATTTGTAGATTCCTTTGCATCTCATTACTCCGTTCTCTCCTGTGGAATATATTCATGATATGCATTATGGAGGAGTGGTTGTAGCACGGCACTGAATAATGATTTTCCCCACTTTCACATGATTTCCAAAATCAGATTCCCACCTCTTTTATCAGCTCAGCCCATCTGCATCAGTGTGTTCCCGGTTCTTCATTACATGGTTTGATTTAAACTCCAGCACAGCGAGCACAAAGCCGTTTCCTAAAGGTTAAGGATTTATGGATGAAACTCTTGCCTCTGGAAACAGAACCCGGTCTCGGGGAGAAAAAGACATCAGCGCAGACGGAGGAGTCTGACCAAAAGTTCAAACAACTGAATGAGGTTACATTATTCCAGGCGCAGCAGGCGACGGCAATTAAGCCTCGCAGCCTGGCCCAGTTTGTTGAAGGAAGCCGTGCTGTAAGCCGGCAGCACACACGCCTGTCTGCTGCGGCTGGCACGCTGCGTTGGCTCAGGGTTTTTACCCCCCCACCCACAACCCAGCATCCCACTGCAGCTGCACCCCACCCCTGCCTGTCCGAGCACAAAGAGAGCAATTAGAACCCGATCCCCGTCATATGAAACACCACAAGAACCAGACCCTGAAATAAAGACCACTGTTTGATTATTTTATTGTCAGGATGCGAAACGAGCCATCTCCAGTGTTTCTATAGAATCTGTGTGAGGAAGAAGAGCTTCACGTGACTCAGCTTCAGAGGTTACAACACCGGCTCCTGCCAAACTACAACCTGCTGTAGAAATGACACAGTGTGTTACATCACTTTTTGACTCCAGATATTGCTGCCAAAAGAACAAAAAGAAAAGAAAAAAAAAGCCTCCTGGCATCAACATCCTGAAATTATCCACTCAGATTTAAAGGTAATTTTCCACTGTGAGACTGGACGTCGCTGCCCGGCGTGAAACAGAAGCTGATGAAACAATCAGCGCAATGACCCTGTTTCTTACTCAAACCTAATTATTGAACGCACGTTTGATGTGAGAACCCTTGTGATCAATTCGGCACAGATCTGTGAAGGTATGAGGTGATGGGTTTGCTCAGCAGATCAGTTTAATGAAATGTAAAATGATAATGTGAGCGGATCACAGGAGAGCCATTATCTGCTCCTGTTTTTGTTCAGAGGTAAGAAGGCAGCAGATCTTCTCCTGACAGATTCATCCCACATTTTATACAATATTTCAAGTAAAAACTCCATTTCAATTTTCAATTTTCAGTGGCTCCGAGCACCACTGTCATGCAAACCCACATCCAGCAAAAAGTTTCGCATTTTTACTTGAAGTCATTGTAATTGTTTCAAACTGGCAATAATATTTCCTCAGTACACATATATACACACACTCAGACACACACACACACACACACACACACACACACACACACACACAGGGTTCTGTGAATAGGCCAGACAGAGGAGACAGTGGACTCAGGGGACGGCATGACAGCAGTGGAGATGACAGATCCTGACAGGTGAAATATGAGTTCCAGTGATGCAGGAAGCAGCCCGAGACGCCAACAGGATCCTCCCTCTCTCCCTCTCTCTCTCTCTCTCTCTCTCTCTCTCTCTCTCTCTCTCTCTCTCTGTCTCACACACACTCATGAAGACACACCTGTCTAACGCTGACAAATGCCTCCTTTTCTTTCACTCGGAGTTCTCACACATCACTGCAGAATCTCACATACCAAGAAGAAGATGTCGAGTCATCCTTTTTGTCTCCCTTCGGTCCAAAAAACATGAAGAAAACAAAAGTGGCGTGTCAGCAGGACCCATTTTCTCTGTGATGAAGACATAGACTGGACACCGGGGACATAGGGACTCACAGCGGGGCAGGAATGTCCCTGCCTACCTCTGGGATGAGGATGTCCAGTAGACGATCAGGATGAACGATCAGGAGATCTGAATGGAAAGACAACGCACAGTTACACCTTGTTGGTGTAAAATAAAGCAGCAGGCTGGACTGTTTGTTCCTTGCAAGCTATAAGCACAATAAGCCAGATGTCTCCATCCCTGGATATTTCATTCAGTTCCAGCTGTATTTAGGGAAGCAAAGAAGAAGAAGCCATTCTGCTTTATGATTCTGACCCGCAAAGCTCAGAGCCCAAGAAAATCAGCGGAAACAGACACAACTGGTAAACATGCATCAGAAAAACAGCAGCTCTGACTTTAATTTCACACGAAACAAACCTGATGTCCCGTATTCCAAACAGAAACGCTGTGGTTAATAATCTCATCAGAGCTGGTTAATACACAGTTTTTCCTCTAATTAGGTGCTCTCTTTAATGCAATCTTATCGCCCCGTAATTAAGTTGCTACACAATTTAATTGGTTTTCCAGGTACGCTGTAACGACAGCATGGCTAAATTGTATTGAGAGGAAACTTTTTTTCTTCTTTGTTTTTTTTTTTTTACAAATAAAGAAGCAAATTCACAAACCGTGCAGCAGGTGATGGCAGCAGAGATGGAGACGTGAACCGTGACGTTACTGACTTGATACCGGATCCGCTGAAATTATCATCACATGTAATTGTGTCAGTAAATTTCTGCTTCAGTTTCTGGAAATCTCCTGAATTGAACACAGCGCCACAGCAGAGAGGCGGCAGTTATCCCTTCATAAGACAGACCAGCGGCGGCTTGATCACACAGGGTCACGGTTCACTCACCAGTCTGATTGTATCCTCCTCTCTCTCTCGCTGTCGCTCCTCTCTTGTCCATCTTTCACCCCCTTAATAATGCAGGACTGGTGATTTATATTCCGCCGGGTTTGGTAAGCGGACAGCGAAGGCTGGACACACTCCGCTGCTCCATTGTGGAGTGCCTGATTGAAATTGTTTGGTGCATCGCGGGAGAACACAAGGCAATTACTCACACACACACTGCAATTATGAGACAATATGGATCTGCAGACAACAGCACCGGAGGTTAAGTAGAAAACAAGCGCAAAACACATTTTTCTGAGAGTTACACACTCACGGATGGATGAGGATCCCGCCAGTGACTTGGCCGATGTCGGCAGCTGTTAACGAAAATGTGTTGTTTGGGGTGTTTTTTTGTCATTTTTCAGCCGGGGTGATGTGTGTAACACTGGTTTACAACACACAGATTCATTTTTCCAGCTGAAAAGACAAGTAATAATAATAACACAGTGATTGGATTTACCTGTCAAAGCAAAGCACTATCTGGTATTTCCAAAAGTTTATTGTATGGCGTGTTGGTCAGAGGTTGCAAAATCATTTTCCAAAATATCAGAGAAAGAAACAAAAACTGGGCTGAAATGGAGGTGCTGGATAAAGTTATTCTTTGAGGCTGTTTCAAAACATTACCGTCTAAATTCTAAATGTTTCCGAAACGCGTTTCACTTGGAAGTGAGTTGTGACACCTCCACTTACAACTGACTGTTTACACACTGACACTTCAGCTATTTCAGTTATTCTCTCAGATGGCATTCTGTCACAGACATAGCGGAGCTGATGTGGGTTTCGTTACAAACTCCCCGGCGTGAGTCAGGAACTTTCACTAACTGGCTCCATGAGCCCCAAAAGGCTGGCAGCCCAAACACACAGCTCTGAGTCAAGGATGCATTGGCAGTGCGCTGTCTTGACTTCTCAGGCCCCCGGAGGGCGAGAATCTCCGGGTCACCGCAGACATCACTCTGTAGGGAGCCGGCGGCCGCCGCTGGAGCAGCCGTGACTCCGCAGCGCTGCCGGGGTGTGTGTGACAGGGAACCGCCTGGCTGGGAACTCATGTCCCCCGTTCACCTCCTCACTTCGTGTTTTTAAAGGAGACTCTGATCACTGATCACACACAGCTTGTGCGAACGTGCAAAACCCCACCTGGCGTTTTTCCAGTCTTCAGTATGCTGAAAACACATTGCAGCTGTTTGCATGACGACACACACACATGCAAACACATTCCACTCAGATGCACAGCACACCCACACACACATGCTAATTGGCATGTAGTAACACACTCATGCAGTGTGAAGCAGAGACGCTCGCGTTCCTCACAGGACTGATCGGGTTTCATTTTGTGGCATTAATCAATAGTGTGGCAGTTTTTCTGCTGTCGTGACAAATGTGTCTCCGGTCATCTGTAACCAAACACGTCCAGGACGCTTCACGCTGATGCTTCTTGACAGTTTCACAAAACTTTGCTTAAAAAAAAATCCTGGTTTTGATGTTAAAGTTTCTCAGTAACGTCCAGTATTTACACCACGCAGCATTTAACGTTTGATCACATCCCAAGCTCATTTGAGATCCAGTTTATGCTACATTTTCAAGTGAAGAAGGTCAATTCCCGGTCCATTTACACAACAACAGTGTTCGGAGTCCCTGAACATGTAGCTTTTTGAACACGGATCCAAATGTGAAACTTTATTAGAAATGCTTTGACTCCGTTGGGAATGGGGGAAAACAACACAACAGCAAAATGTCACAGTGGAAGTGCACAGTGGTTGGAGGAATAGGCTTTGTTTCCAGAGGACAATATTCTCTGATGGACCATTTTGATTCTGGGAGAGTTTAATGACGCAAAATGAAAACACTGCTGCTCAATTACTATGATTATTGTCCTTATGTATTTAGAGAGATCAGCAATGCTGGTCACCATGTTTGAATTGTTATCGTGTTTTGTTATTCAATGTTATTTTCAAATATTAAACATACAACAAAATTGATGTCTTAACATTATATGTGCTCTGCTGTCCATTTTTTGGTTCCACTTTAGTTCCATCAGAAAATATTCATATCCATCGGAGTTGGTCTGATGAAAACGTTACATTTCCAGTGACTTCGAGCACTGCTGTTGTGTAAATAGAATCCCAAAAAGCAAAGACGGCTTTGTGTTTTCACTTACAACCATCGTGTCAACAAGCCCCAGATAACAAATGACAAATGGTTTCCTGGAGTTTGATTTAAAAAAAAAGTAGAAATTCAGTTCTTTCCTCTTTTTTGACTTTAAAAATGAATAAAAAGAACAAAAAGGTTCAAATTTCACTGCTGCAGGTTAAACAACTGATAAAAAGGCCTGTTAATAAAGCAACCGTCTCCTGTAACGGGCGATACTGGAGGCCAGTCAGCCGTGAGTTTACAGATACTGAGCCTGGAGTTCTGCCCAAACACTAGAGATGGTGTCTCTTCAGACCAGACAGTCTGCGTCCTTGTGCTTCCACTGATCTCTTAAATGAGTTGGCGAATTGTCAGCAGCCTGTCACACGCCTGTTACTCAGAGAAACCTCTGTCCTCTTCATCTGTAATCAGCGGCCACTTGATGAAGTGTTACTTAGAGGTCTGTCCTTCTGGTCAAGCTTTGATTCCTGCAGAGATTTTCTCACCTTTTCGCCTCATCACAGTCTTTGCTGCTCACTTCTTGTTTTCTGAGGAATACGTAATTGATGAGACAGTCAGGATTTCCTGTCATGGCATTCAGCATCGATTAAGAACACAGTTAAGAAGACCATTGAAGTACCCAAAAAACAATTGTCAGGAACAAGGTGTCACCAGTGTATTTAGGACTGAAAATCAGAAAAAAAACACAATGAAAAGAAATCAGGATGCTAATGGGGCTTTGTTCATTTCAGATATCTCTCTGCTAAAACACACCTGATTGCACTGAGTTGTGTTTTCTGAAGTGCTTTTTGTTTTTCTGACAGCAAACTGGAAGAAAGGACTGTCTGAATTGTCGTAAAAATGTGGTCTAAATTGTTGTGTCCCACCTAGCATCATAAAGTTGGTGTATGTTTCCCTTGTATAATGTGGTCTAACCGGTGGGTTTAATTGATCTGAGAACCAAAAGATGGCCTCCTGTGGCCGTTCTCCCTGCTTCGTGTCTGCCTGGAGTTTTTGGCGTCTGGACAAGACGTGCGAAGCGTCTGCCACAGAGGAGCTTCAGTCCAACTGGGTGATTTATTGGGAAACGCATGCTAGATCAGCTCCCAGCAGCACTACACGGACCTGCGACGCCGCCGGTTTGCAAATCTCATTCATCATCTCCCCCCAATGCGGCAGCAAGCAATTACGGGCCAATACTGAAAATCCAATTAAAACCCTGACATCCGTCCTGCGGCATGGCGGCGTTGGCTGATGGCAGTTTTCACTCACTGCTATTGTCCTTCCACCGCCTGCGGCGAGTCCAGCAAGGCATCGAGCCGCCGTGTGAAGCGTGCATGCACAGATGCTCGGAGTCACCCTGCCTCACACTTGCCATGTTGCATGTTGTGCCTGAGCGCCCGCGGACCCATTGCATGCTAGCGGTTTAGTGCAGTGGAGCCGCAGCTTTGCGCTCCTTTCATGCCAGAAACATGCGAACATGTGTGAATAGCCAACACGCAGCGTTGCCTCCTGTTTGTTGCTATCGACTCTGTCAGTTCTGAAAAGCTTTACTGCCTTGATTTATAGCCTTTTCACATAAACACTTTTTGGATCATTTCCTTTCAATTGAAACGCCTCTCTCTCCTCAGACGACCACAGTGGGAGCAGAACTCTTTCGGGAGTGTCACACGGCAATGTTTTTCTGTGATCAGTGGAACCTGGACTGGCGGCCATCTTTCAGGGCTGCTCTGTGTTGGAGTGAAGCGATCAGGCCCCTGTGAAATTGGGAGCAGTAAATGGAGCGCTGATGAGCCGAGCTGTCGGCTCGGGGAGGACGTATGGCGGACCCTCCTGTGTTCTTGTGCTCACTATCGAGTCTGACCAGTCACGGGTCAAATCTACTGACGACCTGCTGTTTTTAAACCTGTACTGCACACAAAGCGATGAAGGAGAAGAATATCATGCTGCACTTCCCTTTGGATCAAACATCCAAAAGTACAATTTTCACAGTACATGTGGAAAAAAAATCCAATTACATCATTGCACCATATAATATGTATGAAGTGTGCCGTCTAAATGATCATTATAAATCACAGACATGACGTCTACCTCGCACTGGAAAGACGTTGCAGCCTCAACATTATGGAGAGGTATTTTAGAGAAAGCAATTTTATTGATGGGACTCAGGTTTCTGTGGGTGAACAGTCTTACGGGTCTGTTTATAAGAACATTATAAAAAAATCTGAAAATGATACAATATATCATATAATGTCTAAGTTGTAGATCACTAAAACAAGATGAATAGTAAGAACAAGCACCACAGACACATCAAATTCTTCAAACACTAAAAAGGTGAGCTTCACGAGTTACTGCTGCTCTTTATTAATCCAACATGGTCACCTGTCCAAACAAATATCCGTGAACTCATTGTCAGTTGTTTCTATCCTATTGCTTTCAGCATGCGTGTATGGTTTCATTACAGAAACAAACAACAGCACCCACTAGTGGCAATACATGCCATGTAAACGAGAAAACTTCAAAAAAGTAGAGCAAAAAACAAATTTTACTAACTTTATTCAAAACAGTACAATTTTACCATTGTATAGAAATTCAGAAAACTGAAGCAGCCTTCCCATCGTTGATGGATTAGGATGAGGAGTTACAGACAATCTTGAAACGTATCAATGTAAAGATTGAGAATATGAAAGTATCACTCAAATAATTTTGAGGCAGTTTTTTTTTAAACCAATTTGGACAGAAATAAATAGAAATAAATAAATAAAAAGACTCTGCTTCTGTAAGCTGAAAGGAAAACTTTGTGGTTCTGAAAAATACAAATACAAATTAAGGTTTTTTTTTTTGTTTTGTTTTTTTTAATCAAGCCAAACTAATAAATAATAACTACATAACTGCGGACCAGTGTGGAGAGAACTCTGATGTCCTGTTTTAACATCTTTGTTTTGTTATTTTGAACTTTTTATGTAATTTCTATCACACAGTATTTGCCAAGTCCTCATAAATTGACATTCAGGAAAGAAGCTCAATCACCTTTCCACCGCCGAGCCTGTTTCTCCTGTCAGTATTGATTAACAGGCGCCTTGGAGAAGATTCTCTCTGATGGAACTGATGTTTCCACAATGTAAAATCTCACTTTTTTGACATGGCAGATGTTTTTGAAACCAATGGAACGGATGTCCACCACTGAAGCAGGGTGTTCGGTTTCAGCATCAGTGTCAGGAATATTTCTGTTCCTTCGGCTGAGCTGTCCAGGATTCCTCAAAGAGAGCCTTGAAGAGGAAGTGAACAGTGGGATTGGATTCATGAGGTGGAGCATCAAAAACTCTGCAGTCTGGCTTCGTGCTGCTGCTTGGGTTTTGAAGTAATTCTTGAAACTTGAGATCCTCTCTTCAAACTAAGCCTCACTCTTTTATTTACTTCCACCTCTGCCTCTGTTTGGGGGTTCTGACCCCTGACCTCAGAGAGGCGACCTGCCAGGAGAGTCTTTGCAGGTCTCTCTGGAGTCAGCTGAGAGTCGCCTCCTTCACTGGAGCGGCTCCTTTTGAGACCCAGCTGCTGTTAGAGAGAGGCCAGGTAATGAATGATTATTAGTCACAGGTGTTCCCCGTTACCTCTCCCTCTGAGCCACCCTCACAAACTCTCCCAAACTCTGATTCCTAGTTTTTTGTGTCTTTGTCTTTGAAATATTTGAGATCATCAAACAAACTTAATAATAAGACATCAGCACAAATAAAATACCTAAACCTACATGGCTCTGTGAAAAAATGTGTTTGCCCCCTAAATCAAACGACCACTGCAATCGAGCGTTTGTGATAACTTGTAATGAATCTTTTACAGTGTGGAGGAATTCTGCCTCACTCATGTTTGCAGAGTTTCTGATGGAGATCAGGCATGTGCAGCATGAGTTACAGGCTTCACGTTAACAATGACAACCTCTAATGACTCTGAATCAACATGGAAAAGAAGACGTTTGTTTGAACATTTATGATTCATTCAGGCTCATTTTGATTGGATAGCAGTTTCAGTTCAATCCACCTTGTTTTGTAAATAGAGTCGGACGGTGTTGGAGCAGTGATTAACGGTAAGTGATTGCCATAATCTACATGTTTTTCTATGTAGAAACTTTATCCTTTCTCATCAAAATCATATGAAGACATGAAAGCCACGCCCAGTGTTTTCATTTTCAAACTAACCCACGTCCACCAGACATGAAACCTCCACTGTTCTACTTTTTTTTTTTTTTTTTTTTTTTTTTTTGAAAAAGAAAGTAAGAAAAGTGGATCTCGCACTGGAAATCATCCCCAGGCTGTTACTTTGCACTTATCCTCACCTTGCCAGACAGAGAAAAAAAGAGGATTAAAGTTCAGTACCTCTGCCAGCGATACAGGAGACGGAGGAACACAGGCAAAACAACGCTGGGTGACAAACCACTCAGCAAATCCTCAGCCGGCCTCATTATAACCTCAAAGAGGTGATAACTTAAGCATGAGGGAGAAACACCTCCCCATCCTGAGCGCCGCCAGGCCTGATGCTTCCTTATCGCCACCACAGGCTTTCAGCTCTCCTGATTAAGGCTTTAACAGGAGAAGGAGCTGCTTCTCTCAGCTTCTCACCCTGGATTCATGAACCACCTGCGCTCATCACAGGCCTTATATCCCCACATGACGGGCTGCTACTGCAGCCTCTGTCAGGACCTGATATTGACTCGTCAGTGTTGTCAGGGTCTGATATGATTAATATGATGTGGCGGCTCATTGGATTGATTTTTCCAAACAATCAATAGTTCACTTATTGTCCATGGAAAAGCTGTCATTTTGAGTTAAGTCTCACGCAGTGGATCAATATTAATTACACACAGGTAATGAGCTGTGGTGTGTATTATGTGCACTTAGTGATGGCTGTTAGTAAGTGCTGGTGAATGGATTAAAAAATAGAGTTACATACAAACAAGGCTTTTAAGATCCCTATAACTTATGTATGAACAAACACTGTATTCAAATTTACCGGTAAGTCAAATGTGATGCAAAATGTGTTATATAATGTGCTTTTGTTCTTCACAAAAATTGCAAAGATGCTGCACAAAAGGTGCAGAATTGCAAGTTAAGCGAAACATATTGTTTTTTTCAGTTTTCATGTGATTATCTGAGAATAGCATCATGAGTCCAGCGCTGCCGCCCGGCCTCATTCAGGACGGAGGCCTCGGACCTCCTGCTCTGATTAACCCGTCCAGAAGACACGCCGGGGCCGGGCTCAGCCGTGGGTGACCGGGAGGAGGACGACAGCGAGGAGGAGGAGCAGCAGATGGCAGGAAGGAGAGAAGGAGAGAGGAGGAGAATCAGATGAACTGTCACCAGTAATTAATGAAGACACGAGACGCAGAGGGAAGCAGAGGAGCAAGACGCTCGGGAGCAAACCGGGAGGCTGCTCTCACACTCACACTCACAGATCTGAACTCACAAGGTCTTTCATCGTAGAAACGATTTACCAAAGTAAACTGCATCAAAACAGTCGTCCAACAAAAACGCTTGTTTTAAATAGTTGGTTAAACTCCCGAGGCCTTGTTTTCACCACATTTGAAGTCAAAATGCTGCATGTTTGCGTTTTCTTTTCAGAGAAGGCCATCTTTAAACAGCAACATTTCTAATAAATATACCCTGTTTTTGTGTTTTTGTTTCAGAAAAGTTTTCCAATTGCACGGCAACTTTTTGAAAATGATGTCCGTTCACACAGAAACAGCAGAAACACTGAAAATGATCCAAGGTTATGAGTTGGTGCTGATGGTTGTTTTGTGACTTTCACGTGCACAGAGAAACAGTAGCAGCGCCTCAGCTTCGACTCGACTCGGGACGGAGCCCGATTGTTTCCACAAAGCACTGTTTTTGCAAGTTTACACAATGGCAGGGCCAGAATGTTTTCGAAAGGTATCGTTTTCATTGGCTCGGAGCACCGTTGTTGTGTAATCAGACACAATCAAAATGAAAGGTTTGCATTTTCACTTCAAATGGTGAGCCGCCATTTTAACTTAAGTACTTCAGTTCTTCTGTAATCGTCTCTTTTACACAAAATTAAGTTTCATGTGTGTCTGTTTGCTTTGACGAGGACAGACGTGGCCTTTTTTTCAGGATAAATATGTCCTGGTTATCATTCCTCCCCCGCTGCTGATGGGGGCAGCGGCCTGTTGCTGCGGGATCGGCGGCTCTCTGGGGGACGGAGGTGGAGGGGAAGCATCGCATCCATGTAGCATCAGATCAATAACCCACTGTTGATCTCAGCCATCAATCAGCCTCACACAAGCGGAGCCCCGAGGCGTCCCGGCAGCGCTCCTCCATGACCATGAATAGACGATCAGCCCTGGGGGCGCCGCCGCCGCCGCCTCACAGGATTCAGTCCGTTTTCTGGTTCTTGTAGTTTGCATACAGAGAAGAGTCAGGGTTCCTGTTCTCGGTCATGCTGGAGGATGGTGCCATCTGGTGGAAATCTGAAACAAACCCCCCCCCCTCCTGGCTGCAGTTTGTCTTTTCACATGATTTATCTCTATTTCAGCTCATCACTGTTATATTTCAGTGAAATCGTCTGTTGGTCCCAATTCCAGAGATGCTCTCCACACACACTTCAGAAGAAAACATGAATTTCAAGCATAAACAGGTGAAACTGCAGCGTATCGATCAATAACATGCAAATGGGAACAGCATGAAATGGATTTTATCCCACAGTCGACTTTAACACATTCAACAGTGACGCTCCAACAACAGAAATGCAGCTTTCTGTCGTCTAATGAAGAGAAACTGGACCTTCTCACGTTCACATGGATATTGATCACAGTTATAGATACGGTGAAAAAGTTTGGCTTGCGGTTGGATGACAGATGGTCCCGGTGAAGGCCAGCCTCCGGTCCTCAGTTGAGACTTTAAAATGACTGTGCTTTGAATAATGGAGCATCTTTTATGCCTTTCCCTGTTTTATACATCAAAAAAAAAAATCTTCAAATATCTTGAGATCATGTTGTCCTGAAAGTGAGCCCTAAAAGTAAAGTATTTTGATATGTGAAGGAAGTCAGACTTATTTAAAAAGCATACTTACAAACTATGTCTCAATAAAGTGATGCTCCAAACAAAAACCTAATCAAAACATAACGGAGAAGTCAGCAGTTCATCATTCACACACATTCACAGGTCTGATCGACTTACAGTCACTAGTTAACCAAAATACATCTTTATGGATTGTGGCAAGAACAAAAAAGGATGAACACATGCTCAGGAGAACATGCAAACTCCACACTACTTTCAAGCACCTCCAGTGAGATGTGCTCCCCCAAGTGAGAGCCTCTGGTGTGGATCAACAACAGATTTAAAAGAAATCTGGCATTAGTGCTTTTTTTTCAGCTCAGTTCAGTGGTTTTTAATCTTATTTCTAATGTAGCTAATCTGAAGAAGGTTATTTTGATGAGAGAACAACAGACTGGGTTTCTGAGTGGGAGAAAGGTCTAATTATGTTATTTTTTTAATGGGATCTTTTCCCTTTCTCCCAAGTGAAAGGGAAGAAATATGTCACGTTTCAACTTCTCACCCCTCATTTTTATCACACTTCAATCCAAAGAAAGTCTCTCATCCCAGTCCAGCAACCACAGAGAGGCAGTCAGCACTGTTTCCACAGGAGACGCCAGATAAACAGAGAGAGGAGGAGGAGGAGGAGGAGGAGGAGGAGGAGGATGAGGTGGGGGAGGAGTTGGTGTCCATGATGCTCTCAGAGGTGGAGTCCTTCAAGTCTGCTCCATGTTTTCTTATCATCCAGCTGTTCAGTGAATCCAGAGCAGGCATCAGTCGGGCGGCGCTGCCAGCAGTAGATCCAGTATGGGGTTAAATGTCCACCAGCGTCTACCTCGTCTTCCAGTGGCGAGCGCGGAACGGACGCCGGCATCTGGAGATGAGGCCGGAGGTCAAACAGGTCAAACGGGTCAGGAGGATGACCTGGAGCTGCTGGGATTTCCTGCTCTGACGGTTCCTCTGAACCTCAACTGTTCACTTCTGATGACAGCTCCTCATCTTTACTGTTCTCTGTCATTTTTGACCTTCACTATTCTGAAAAGTTTCATTTGTTGGCTTTTCATGCAGATGTCTCAGGGTTTTTTGCAACTGCATGA
The DNA here is from genome assembly GCF_902148845.1 of Salarias fasciatus. Lineage (NCBI taxonomy): Eukaryota > Metazoa > Chordata > Actinopteri > Blenniiformes > Blenniidae > Salarias > Salarias fasciatus. The sequence continues at coordinate 26,745,797 of NC_043756.1, forward strand.
GCAGATTTAACTTTTTTCAGTCACTGTTTATCTGCTTCAGGCTGTTCTAACAGTTTTAGATCTTTGGAGCCATGGTTGGCGTTTGAAACATTTTTTTCACTCTTTAAACTGTTATCAGTTAGAATCTTAGATATTTACATTTTGAGAAAATCTCATCTTTTTTTTTTTTTGCTGTTTTAAGCACTTTGATGTTGTTGCTTTCACTAAGTTAATCTTATCTCCTCACAAGTGAAATAGTGTTGGGAATCAAGGTAAATGTGCGATGATAATGAGTAAAACTCAATATTTTCATGGTTTTCTTTCCTCTATATTAATCCATTTTTGATCAACACATTTACCTCCTGAAGGGAAAAGCAGTCGACCGGTGATGTAGCACATATTTGATTAAGAAAATTACTGAATTATTATTTAGAGTTATATTTATCACCATCTAAGAATCCCTTTTAAACATTGACTGATTCACATAAAACTTTACATTTTCTGAAATCTATAGATGAGCCGAATTAAACCATGCGTGCCATGGGCTCTAAAACGTCTTTATAAAATCATTTTAAGTGAGCCTGCAGGTTTACAGGAGCAGATATTACTACAGAAGAATGTTAAATACTTCTTAAACTTTATTATAATAACGTCTCCATGCAGGAAATGCTTGCATACGTATTTAAGCAGGTAATGTTCAATGAAAATGAAAAGTATTCCCAGAAGCACCACATCAAGTTGCATTAAATCCAGTTCTTCTGCTTTGAACCTGCTGTCATGATCCACTAGAGGGCGTCCTACACCAGCCTCTCACAGCCTGTGGAGACATGAACGCACCACTGAGGGAAACCTGCAGGTTCAAGTTTGAATCTTCTGCAAACATTTTGCTTCTTATATGAAATTAGTGATGAGAAAATGATTTGAAAAATATCAAATATATTTGAAAAGCATTCTGGTCAAATTCAAACTCGGAATTTCCTCAAGTGAGAGAACAAAGCTAACCACTGTACGTCATCCATCCATCTCCTCTCTTTATCTCCATCCAGCTCAGAATTATGAGAATTTCCATCCACCGCATGTCAAACAGTGTTCGGTGAAAGAAAAAGCACTTTTTAAGCGCTGCTGTCCAGCTGTGGCTTTGACCAACTGATCGACTTACCGTATAATCAATATGTCTCTGCAAAAAGATCCAGCAGGACGATTGATCAGAGAGGATCCTACTTCAGAAAAGAATTTACAAAAAGTTTGCTCAGTTTAGAGGCAGCTGGTGAAAGAAAAGGGGGGAGCTACACGATCGACGAGTCTTTTCTCAACTCAACAAAAATGTTTCAGTTCAGACATTTGATGCATTGTTTGTGTTCTATGTTGTAAAAAATTGAAAATAAAACACCTGGGTTTATGAAATCTGATTATCATTGCTTTATAACATCATATTCTTTATGTTCTATTTATATGAAATAGGAGTTTTTGGGGGTTTTTTTAACCATGGTCATAAATCCCTGCTCATTCCAGAGTTGGCCTGATTTATTTGTCTTTTTCATGCATGGATAACACACAATAAACAAGGAAAGGAGAGAGCCGTGTGAGGGAAAGTCAGTGTTCTGTGGAGCAGCGAGCATAAGAAAACTGGTGATTTATGTTTGTTTTTCACGTAAACAGCCGAAGCCCATTCGTGCACACCCTGAATCCCCTCCACCCACTCCGACACGCACTGCTCACTCCCATAATGAAGATTTATGTTGAGCCTTAGAGGCGGGAGCGGTGATTTTACTGTACGTGGGGTTTCCCTGCATCTGTCCTGGAAGGAGGGAGAGAAGAAACGATCACTCCAGTTCTGCTTCTTGTAATCTGCTCATTTATTCTGGTTCCAACGATCAATCCATGAGAAAACATGTTCATGTGAAAACCGGTGTTATATTTCCTCCAGAACATGGGTGAGCTGGCATCGTCAGCGTTCGATCCGATGGGAGTTTCCTTGAACGCTTTTTAAAAGCGGTTTCTCACTCATCCAGTCTCCCGTCAGCGGCGAGTGACCGGAGACGCTCTGGCCTTTCCAAACCGGCTCTGAGTGGATGTTTTGACCAATGACCCGATACCGCCGCCCCGTGTGGTTCATTATGGGACAAACGGCGGCTCAGTCTCCCAGCGAGAGCCGGTGAAACAGGAGACGGCTCACTCTTCAGATTATCCCTCCGTCACAGGCAGTCCTCTATTTCTACTGTTACCTGCTAATAATGGTCATCCCAACACAAGGTATGCATTATGTTTCCCAGCAGAGAGCCAGCTCCAGCATTTCGGGGTCGTTACTCATTTTCCTAAGGAGCATTTGGACCTTTTAAAGCAGCTGAAAATCCTTTTCATATTATATCACTTGCTCTAACAGATAATCACTCGGTTATCGTCTCAGTCTGCCAAAACCAGGCCTTGTTTACACGACCACGTTTTAAAAACAGAAGAAACGATGTAGCATGCATGTTGTGCCACTAGTTGGTGCTGATGCTTGAAACCACACGCAGGCAGAGAACAATATGCTCTGAACATTAACAGTGGGGGAGAACATGATGACATTGAATCAGGAGTTTGTAACCTGTGGCATCCTTCGTCCCTTCGTAGCGACTCCCTGAACTTTTACTTGACAGTAAGTTTTAATAAAGTTAATAATACACGGTCAAAGGATAGAGTTGTTTTGACTCTTTTATACAGTGTAATCAACTCTATTATACAGTGTAATCAGGAATGCTAAATATTATTTAAACACTGTTAAAAAAGCCAAAAATACTTAAAATAGTCAAATAAATCCATCTAAAAGTCTAAAGTGGATAACATCAACTAAAAAAACCTAAAACCATGAGAAAATCAGACAAACTGAACGAGACTGAACATCAAAGATCAAAGGTCAAAACAAACGCACAAAAGAAGGTGAATACAACTGAAAGCCACAACTAAAAGCCAATCCACAAAAATAACTAAAGGAAAAATGTAAAGATGTTCAAAAATGTAAAAAAAAAAAAACAAACAAAAAAAAAAAAACAATACAACAAAACGTGTTTCAGATTGTTGAAACTTTAATCTCCAATTTTATGAGCCATTTTACCTCTTTTTAAAGGTTCAACATGTTTTGCAGCTCCAGATTGATTTTATTCAAGAAGAGCTTCCTCAGACTCCTGGGATGGGCTGTTTCAAAAACCTGTGTTTCCAGTGACTCCGAGCGCCGCCGTCCTCCAAACACCTAAAACCCAGTCAAAACTTTGGATTGTCACCTGGAAACATCACGTTAAACGGGGTTCAGTAAATCACATCCCGTACGATTTGGTGCAGATCAAGCGGGATCTGAGATAAATAAAGTGCACAGACAGAAGATATGGATTAAGTTAAACATGATGAGAGCAAGGCTCCATCCTGCCCTGCAGCAATGCTTCAGTCCAGCCGTGCTGCCTGCATGTAGTCGATACAGTCTTGGCCCAGTCGGAGGATACTTGCTGAAAATTAACAGTAAGACAGGATTTGAGATTGTGGTTGTTACTTTGACAGCTACAATTTATTCAAATTTAGTTATATAAAGCCTTGGTCATGGTTAAATAAGAAAAAACAAATGAAAAAATTCCACAGATGAAAACATATTGGTTAGAATTAAAAGTAGATTCTCTCAGTTTTAAGAAAATGCTTCCATTAATCCAACCATCCTTCTCAGATTTGCTTTCATTTCAGAGCCAAACTGGCAATTTCTCAACTTCTTTCTCACTCAACTTCTTCTTTGGTGTTTTGAGGCATAAAGAACAATATGAGGTCTTGAAGGGTTTGAGGAAACCTGCTATCACTCTGCCGAGAGAAAGATTAATCCCTGATGATAATTATGTTTGTTGAAGTTCAGCGCAGCCAAAGTCCTGAATTCACACATTCTTAAAGGACTGTTGACGTTCTGGGGTAAGATTTCTTTAAAAAAAGAAAAAAAAAAACCTAACATTAAACAAAGATCCCACAAAACTGCCAAAAACAAAGAAACCAACCTCCTTATTACACCTGCTTTGATTATTTATACTGAACCAAAGTATAAAACAGATTCTTCTCGAGTCATTTTGATTCATTTAAATTCCACTCAGTTTTATTTATCTAGCGTAGATTACATCTTAGCCATCTCATGGCTCTTTTACAAAGAAACACCAAACACCCTTCATGAAAAGCTTGTAAAACCCTGCCGAACCAGACTCAGAGGTGGAGGTTTTCTGCCTGGGGTCAGGATAAAGTCAGTGAAAATAGAAAACGATTGGCGCTAGCAGCCACTTAAAATACAAAATTTTGAAAATGGTGACCTGATCCAGTTTACTTTAAGCACATTTTTCAGCTCTAGGAAACTCTGATAAGAGCTTTAATTAGTTTAGAGTTTCATGGAGTGTCAAGAAGTGTTTGACGCATCTGCATTCATGTGGTTTAGGCCTGGCTCCATGGCCTCCATGGTCCCACATACTAGTCAGCAACCTTAACGAATGCTGGAAGCTGCCAGAGATACATCACCACATTAAACATGTGGCGACTGGGTTAAATTCTTTCTATGGTGATTGTAAAAGCGAGGCTTTAAGGAAATTTTGTGACTTATTAACCAACTAGTCCGTGGCTCTATGGTCCACCAACATACAACAGCCAAAGAGTCTGAATCCCTGAGCTCCTCATGATTTATTTAGACTCAACAGTCTCGTCACGGACACAACATGAACTGATGAAACAATCTGGATAAAGGCTGAAATCTCTTCCCTGGTATTTCCAAGTCCGGTTGATCTGATTCAGCTGCTCTGAGATATCTGAACACCACATCTTCATTGGGTTCAGTCCACATTGACTCTGTCATTAATCTAACTTTCACAAAGACTTTAAAGCCTGAAATCACCAGTTTTGATACAGCTGTATGTTCACTTCTGAGGTTGCAGTTTGATGGACCACATCATTTTCAGAGATGTTCCTATGGTTTGGCCGCCTCGGTGGAAACTTGGGTAAGTTATTGGAGCTGTTCTACTGGATCGCATTAGAGTGTACAAGTGTACTTAATTAAGTGGCCAGTGAGAGTGTGTTACTCATTACTTTGGCAACAATAAACACGCTGTTAATGTTGTCACACAGTTGCTGCTTGGTTAGGCTTGGCATCAGAGCCACTTGGTTTTGGGGAAACACTTCACTTTTGGCTCGAATAATGTTTGAATACGTTACTCATGTATGTGGAACACACCAGCATCCTGAATGAAAGTCTTGCCCTTAGTCACATCCTCTCAGAGCTTTAATTTGCCCCTGCTACAGACTTTCAGCTGCTTAACAGTGCGAATAAAGCTTTGACTTCCATTGTGACCAGTAGGGTTCCTAAAGTTCATCATGAATATAAACCTATTACAGCTTGATCCCTTCAAAGTCACGCAGACAAGGGTCGGAAACCAATAATCACACAACGGAGGGTAAGTTGGAAACATGGATGTCAGAACAGACAGCTGGAATGAACAGCCCAGGAAACATTTGACCTCGCATTGAGACGGAAGAAAAACTGACCATATGGTGCAGTCACCAGGTGAAGACGATCATAAATTCAGGCTCCAGGTGAAACACATGAGGACAGAGAGAAGCAATCCAACATGAAGATGGAAAATCAAGGAGCCTGAAACCAGAGACAGTATGAAGGGGATGGACAGTGACAACACCTCGCTTCAGAGTGTTGTGACTCCCAGAGCATATTCTCCTGAACTTGTCAGCTTGACAGTCACCTGAAGTAGCAATCCAGCTTCATGGCCTATCCATTAGAATGTCCCATTGTTCATGTTGGAGGCTAACTACATTGTTTTCTGGTGTTTCTGTGTAAACTGATATTTTTAAAATGTGAAATCTTTCTGATACGAAAACATAAAAACAATGCACTTTGGCTTGAAATGTTATCTTGTAAACAGGCTCTCACTTTGCATTATAACTTCATTACAAGAGATTTTCTTTGTTGTACCGCAAATTCTGACTGATCATCTCCCAGATTGTGTTTTCCCAAATAGTGTTGTCCTTTTTTGCCCAGTTTATTTGCTGTAACATTCCAACATATTTGATCACATCCTATGCCAACACATCTAGCTCCATGACACCGAATGTTTTTGCTTGTGGAGCCTGAGCACTCCATCCAATCACTTCCTGGTGAACAGAAAGACATTTGCAGAAGGTTGTTCATGTGTAAACTTAGTCCAGTGCACAGCCAACCTTCATTTGTTACACATGATGTCAGTCTGAGTTGATCAGCTGTGAAATATTGCAAACCAAATGTGCAGTCTTCCTGCATGAGCATGTGATTTGCTCGTCTCATACTGGATCTTCACAGAACAGGCCTCTGGGTTCCATGCGAGGGTCGCCCAAGGTGAACGAGCTTGCAGCATGTGCTTTTACTCTGAATTTATCAGATATTTTTTTTAAGAAGAACATGAAGTGCTCATAAACACTGGTGTGGAGTTTCAACTTGCAGTTTTGGGGCTGGTGGCACATTTTCCATTTGGAGCCAAGACCTTCCACATAAAGCAGGGTGGGGCGTTCACACTCTGGAAACATGCCTTGCTATCAGGCTCTGAAGTAAACAGGAGTTTTCTCAAAATGAGGACTGGTCCATGCATGTGCTGAAGTGACTGAACCTGAAATGCACAGAAATCGAGGCTGAGCCCAAATGTCAATCTCTCTCTGAAGAAAAATGAAATCATTCAAGGCTGTTTTGTTATTAAATTTGCTCTAAAATCTTTAGTCAGCAACAATAACTCCCAACACACCCCTTTCCGTAAACACTAGAGTGATGCCAAACACTGATTAACACACCTCACACAGAGTCTGCTTCAGATTTAAATCTACTGGGGAAATATCAGAATTGCAACAGGATAATAAATATATACTGATTACCACTAAGGGCTCGTTTATACAGCAATGATTTGAAGTGAAAATGAATAACTTCAGTAACGTTTTGGGTGTTCTTTCAAATAGTGCTGATTAGAGCTGCTGAAAAGTTTCTTCAAACGTATCCTTGCTGACGGTGGAACCACTGCTACTGTGCATGTGGCCCAAGTTCTCCAGCTACATTTTCAACATTTCTGGCGTTTCCGTGAAAACGGATGTTTTCATATTTTTGCCTTGTAAATGTAAAAACTAAAGCACTAAACTGATGCATTTTCACTTGAAATGTCAAAGTGGGTTATAGATTACTAAAAATCACATTTTGAAAGGGGAGGCGGTTACATTAATGCAGGGTTAGACTTTAATCTGTTGTCAGCTTCATTTTAAGGTGGATTGGTCAACTTGTCAGAATGTGTCCCCTGCACTGTCCACAAGATCATCTTTTGGACAGTGACATGATGGATGCTGTCACTTGAGCAAGGAGGACCCAAGGAGACAGGCACGGTCAGAGATGCGAGTAAAAGTCATTTATTGTTCAACAAGGTCCAAAAAACCAATCAAAAACACAGAAATTCAAAAGTCCAAAATCAATCGAAGGGGGAGTCCAACACGAAGTTGAGGACCAAATCCAAAAACCCAGAGCAGCAGCAGCAGGCTGTGAAGAATGAACAAAGCAAGATGAAACACATACATGATTGTAAAGAAATACAAGGACTGGATGCGTGCCAATTTATTTATTTTTTTTCTATTTAACCTTTATTTCGGTACGGACTGAGGGGATGGTGAGTGTGATGTAGCCCAGGGAGTGGAGGCTGTGATGGGACTGTTTCTGTGCCATGTATGTGGACAGATAGGGGGGAGCAGTCCAACAATGGATTTATAGATAAAAAAGTAACAATGCATGGTTCTCCGTGCAGACAGAAGAGCCCAGTTTACTATAGAGTGCAGTGTGCAGTGATGTGTGAGAGGTGTACAACCAGTTATGAACCTCAGGGCACCATGATACACAGCATCCAAGTGATATAAGGAGTAAGCAGAGGCATTTATATAAACATTACTGTAATCCAGGAGTGGCAAGAACGTGGCTGCGTCAGTGCGTTTCCTGGCATTGAACGAAAAACAGGCTCCATTTCTGAAGAAGAAACCTAGCTTTTGTTTAAGCTTCCTCAGTAATAGCTTAATGTGACTTTTAAAAGAAAGGCTGTCATTGACTGTCATGCCCAAGTATTTATAAGTGGTCAGTGAAAAGTTAAATTACAATTCAGCCATGTTAACTAAAACAAGAACTGCCTTAAAGTGAAAAAAACTCCACACATCTACTAGGTCTAGATCCTCCGTCATTGTATCGGGGGCTCTCTGACCCCTGAAGGTCTCATTAAACCCCATGTTTAAGTCTTACCGGTGCTGGAGTCCCTGACAGCAGGTATGTGTTGCAGGGAAGCAAAAACTGTTTTCTATGAAGGCTTAAGAGAGTGAAAAGTTAAATTACAATTCAGCCATGTTAACTAAAACAAGAAAGACTTAATAACAAAACCCATTGGGTTAATATCAATTTTGTTTTATTTACAATTTTCGAAATTTGTCAAACAAAGCCACAAATGAAAAACAAAAAAATCATGAAGAACAGTACGAACAGGACGTCTTTATATTTTGAACTGACTTCCAGAAATAGCTCTTCCATAGACTCTTCAATGAGCTCATCAGTGAATTTTCATGTGCCTCAAAAAATGACTGCGCTGACTGAAACTTTTCCCACATGTTTCACAAAGATATGGCTTCTCACCTGAGTGAATTCTCATGTGCCTCAATAAATTACCGCTGTCATTGAAACTTTTCCCACATGTTTCACAAAGATATGGCTTCTCACCTGAGTGAATTCTCATGTGCCTCAATAAATTACTGCTGTCACTGAAACTTTTCCCACATGTTTCACAAGCATGTGGCTTCTCACCTGTGTGAGTTCTCATGTGCGTCAAAAAACTACTGCGTCGGGAGAAACTTTTCCCACATGTCTCACAAGCATGTGGCTTCTCACCTGCGTGAATTCTCATGTGTGTCAATAAATTACTGCGTTGACTGAAACTTTTCCCACATGCTTCACAAAGATGTGGCTTCTCACCTGCGTGAATTCTCATGTGTGTCAATAAATTACTGCGTTGACTGAAACTTTTCCCACATGCTTCACAAAGATGTGGCTTCTCACCTGCGTGAATTGTCATGTGTGTCAATAAATTACTGCGTTGACTGAAACTTTTCCCACATGCTTCACAAGGATGTGGCTTCTCACCTGAGTGAGTTCTCATGTGGACCAACACAGAACTCTTTGTACTGAAACTTTTGCCACACGTTTCACAAACATTACTGGTGACCGGCCCGACCTTTTGATAAAGCTTCTTTTTTTTACGGACAGTTTCACCACATGTTTCGTCACATTCAGCTCGCTTCTTTGAAACAGGAAAATCAAGATGTTCTTTCTCATGATGGACTTCAGAGTCCTGAGAGAGGACCTGCTCAGGTTCTGGTACTACTTGTGGTTCAGTCAGGGCACTTTGCTCTTGAGGAGAAGGAACCTTGAAGTTTTCACTTTCGGACTTCAGAATAAGCTGCTCTGCCTTCTGGCTGGTACCCAGACCCTCGTGATCCTCAGTCTGCGGAGGTTCTGGTTCCTCCTGGTCCTCTGTAACCTGGACAAGTCCTGGTTCTTCTTCTTCCTCTTTAATCTGTGGAAGTGGTGGTTCTTCCTGCCCTCGACAGTGGCTTGCTTCCTGTTGAATGAGCTGCTCCTTCCTGTGGCCATGGTGCTGTTGGAGCTCTGCTGGGACAAACAATGTGCAGGATAAAAAGATCAGTTATACTTCTTAAACAGTTCCATCTTAAAAAAAACAAAAACAAAACTGGAACTCAAAGCGGTGAAACTGAACTCTTAAATCCAAATTTCAAAACTTCTTCCACATTTCCACACCACAGGGGGCGCTGTGTGGTTGAGTTGAAGGAGAAAGTGGAGAAGAGGAGTCAGTGTATCTGGAGGTGGAGTTATCAGTCTGCTGATTACAATATTGAAAACTGGATAACCCACACACAGCCATAACGACGGAGATCCTCCACCAGTCAGATTCATGTGTTCATTCAGACTTTTCCATACCTGTTCTGTGTAACTCGGTTTCAGGTTTCCGGATGATTTCTAGCAGTCTGTGATGATGAACAACCGCTTCCTCGTACCGGACGATCTTTTGTTGGAGCACGGAGGAGATTTCCTCAGCAGCAGCAGTCAGAATCCGGGTGGTCAAGTCTCTCACAGAGTCCAGGGAATTTCCACCATCAGCAGCAGACTCCTCAACATCCTCCGGCTCCTCTTTAATATGTGGAGCTTCATGTTCTTCCTGCTTCAGGCAGGAGATCGTCGTCTGGACGCCAACGTGCTGCTGTGGAATCTCTGGAGGGAAACACGAGAAAGTCACTGATGTGATGGATGTGAATGTTTTACAGAGATAGAGGCACGAGGCCGGACAGGCTACATTTAAATAAAATGCTCAGTTTAATAAAACTGACAGTAACTGTATGGTTTAAGGAATGAAGGAGGAGAACGTTGTCTGGTTGTTTTTAACATCCAGCAACAACAAGAAAAGAAGATGGTCAGCAGTTAACAGGGAAACCAGTTCATCAGAAACACCGGCTCTGCTCCAGTCTGCACTCACTCCTCCTCAGCTATGTTAGCTGCTGCGTGCACGTGACTGGAGCGTGCACGTCAACTTGAAGGCAGCATTGACAGCTCCGACTCATCAGACACAGGTGACACTTTAAGAAAGCCAGGACAATTTGAACATGACCTGCTGTGTCACGGTTCTCATTGTTTTTAAAAGAGTCATTAGCAGGAAGCTCCCAGTGTCATGCAGTCAAACAGGTTTATTTCTAATCCCAGCAAAACTTGAAAGCATCATAATTCTGAAAGATTTGCTCTTTAGGGCCAGTGGGTGGCTTTACTGGAGCCCAGGAAGAGATATTTTAGATCCTGGCAGCAGTGGAAATGTCTCTACCATAAGTAGCATTAGCATGTTAGCTCAGACAAGTCAATCAATCAATTCTTCCATCTGAAAACAGAACAAACTCGTTTCTTCTGTTTATGGTGCAGATGCTGTGTAATGCTGAAGGTTTCTGCTTGAAAATCACTCCTGTTATTTCACTTTGAACAAGAAGTACAGTCTAATTTCAGTCTGTTAGCTTCAAAATTAAAGGTAAGGATCCTCCACCATTCACAGGTTCATTTAGAATTTTCCATACCTGTTCTGGAGACGTTCAGTTCAGGTTTTGTGCTGAATTCCAGAGATCCGTCCTGTCCATCAGTCTCTTGTTGTTGTTGGAGGGTTAGCTGGTCAACCAGGGTGAGGATTTCTCCAGCGACAGCAGCTAGTCGGTCCTTAATAAACTCTCGGAAAGTCTGGACTTCAGCCATGTTCCTCAAGAAGATGAGAAATAACTGAAAAATAACTGTTTCAACTGAAAAACAACAAGCTTTAAAAAATGCTAAGTAACTTCTTCTCTGCAGTTTGTTTGTTTGTTTGTTTGTTTTTGTTTGTTACTGTGTCAGCTTCATACTGACACCTGCTGGACACCAGGGGAACAGCAGGTTGTTGAATGATAATAAAATAGTTCTTTAAACTAGTTTTAATGTTTTTTTTTACTTTTTAATAAAAGAACTGTGTGTTTTCCCATATTTATTATTATTATTATTGCTTTTGTTGTTGTTGTTGTGGTTGTTGTTGTTGTTGATGTATTTTACAACTTTCAACTTAATGATTACAGACTGACTGAATGGATGGAGTCATTAATTGTTTTGGAAGTTTTGTTTTCTGCTAAGCTTCGTTTTTTTTCAACAACCAGTCATGCACATGTAACCCTGCTGAAATGTAAAGATACATTTGAATAATATATAGTTCATGACTGATTTTTAAAAAAAGTTAAGACTGTTAAAAGCCTTATGTTTCCGTTGTGTTTAAAAGTAGTTAAATTCATGTTAAATTGTGTTTGTAAAAGAGAATATTGTATTTCATGATGTCAAACCAAAAGAACATTATTTCATTTTAAAGAAAAATAAATTATTATTATTCTATCATTTTTTTAAGGCTGCACCATACATATAACATCACTTTCTATGTCCCAGGGATCTGCCACTGCAGCTGACGTCGAGAGGACCATCAACATACCTGAAACTCCTCGTCTGATACTACTTGGTATGTTTACACCACTGCATATGCAAGCAACAACATTTTCTATTGACGGTTCCATCCCAAGACAATATTGCTTTCTAAATTGCCGAGTTAAACTTTTTATTACTGACTGTGACTCAAGGCAGGACTGGATTGTCATCAAAGGCTCCTCCAACTGTACCATGACTGTATGAACATCAAAAAACAACAACTGTTCTCTTTGCTGCATATCCAACCAGATGCACAAAAACTACTTTGTAACAAGAAAAAAACTTAACATGTCTCCATGTTACTCTACTATTATCACTTTAAGATTAAGATACAGGTAGGCAAGACATTCATGATGGATTCATTTCTAAGTTTCAGGTGACCTGGCAGGTATTCAGCGCTGGACGGTCCGCCTTGAGGGGCACATCCTGTGTAAGGGGACTCAACCCACGTTCTTGACGGGGCTTGCTGCATTGTTTTCCACAATCTACAACTTCAATCTTCAGTACCAAGAAGAGGCAGCATGCACCGTGAGCTCATCCAGAGGTAAAATACTTTAAGTAGAACCTTGCATTTTCAATCCTACATCCATAGATTTTCTGCCTGTCGTTTATCAGATTGAGTTTATTAAATTAATTTTACACACTAAAGAAATGTGTTATTATTTTTAAGATGTCTCATTGTCACAAACTCAATCAGGGTGCCCTGAGCAGAAAAAATACAGGGCAGAGGGACAGGCACTCTCTTTCTGTTAGAAAAGAGCAGTCTTTCCCGTACTTGAAAGTATCATTGGAATGAACCATGAGAGAGGCAGCAAGACTGGAAGTCACCACCAAAAAGAGCACAACAGTCAGCCTACATGTGTCCACTCTGCTGAAGACTCCTGGATTTTGAGAGGGACTTCATTTGAGATGAAGGTGAGATTAGTTTCTCAATCCCATTAATGTTAAAAGCAGACTGAAGGTATGCAAATACCTGAGCAATTGATGTTGCATGACCTTAGATTAGTGTGTCATCAGCATAAAGATGTATTAACATTATGGCCCATGAATTGGCAGCTGTTAAATTTCCAGACTGATGTTCCATGGCCATGGTATTCTGTTGTGTTTTGTTTGATTTGTGCGCACAACTTTTGCAATAGTGAACAAAATGCTGCCCTATTTTCTTTCTTGTTTTAAGTTTATATTAGCATGGCACACACTGTATTTGAGTGCCACTTCCTGATATTGTTTGGAACAATCTTCCTGTGAGTTCTTCAGTTTGGATTTACAATAGCAATAATTCAACTTAATTGTAATCTTATCACATGACTTTACAGTGTACCCAAATCCAGTCCAAAAAAATCTAAAGTGTAACATTTGAAGCGTTTTCTGAAACACATCATCCAGTTTCACTGTCAGTTATCACTAGTTTCATTCACACCTAAATCATGAAAATTTGAAATCCGAGCCACTCCAAGTGAAAATCACCTGCATGCGCACCAGATGTAAGTGAGAAAACATGAGATCTGACCGTTTGAAATTTTAATTTCCACTTCCTCACTTGTGAAATACCACATTGGTGGGTCATTTCAGCAGACACAGAAAACACAACCCGACTTGTGTTTCCCAGAATTTCCTTTTGGCTTAAGAAAGTCCACCACTTTTTGATTTCCAGTAATCTATTGAAGTTCATCCCTTTTACTAAGAATATGTGTCATCACAGCTTTGATAGGAACTTCCCCGGTGAGTAAGACTACTGGCAACAGAAAACATGGACAAACGGATGAGAAGATGAAAACCAGAAAATATTTTCAGTATGTTGGAAGAACGAAATGTCATTCTCAGTCAGTGACTATGCCAACAAGAACCGCTTTATGAATATAATGAAGGCTCATTTGTGATGTATTCTGAATATATGTGTGCCTCATGTTTAATATGATTATTTGAACCCTCGATCCCACATTTTCTGGCTCTCATAACTGAAATGACTGTAGAATACAAATAAACCTCATTGTCAGAGTCTATAGGCTGTGTTTCTTTTTAAGACAAGATAAACTTTATTGTCCCACGAGGGGAAATTTGTCTTGGTCCCATAGTGGCAGCTGCATGCATTCATACATACAATAAACCATGACATAACAGCGTGCAAGACAGACATAATCAATAAATAACAATAGACAATTAAAAACAGTAAAGCATTTAAAACAATAAAAAGTACAGGAACTGTGCAATGTTTCACGATAGGAGCAAAAGTGCGTGTGCTTAGGTGCAAGTGATGTAAACCTCTGTACCTCTGTAGCGCTGACTGACCAGCGCTACAGAGGTACAGAGGTTTTGGGTGTATCTGGTTATTGTGGAGGTTTTGGGTGTGTCAGGTTATTGTAGAGGTGAGGTTGTGAACTGGGCAGAGGATCGACAGAGAAGACATTCACAGAGTGCAAATCTGCTGAAGACAGGTGTGATGTTTTAGATGGAGAGATGATGAGAATGAATGTTTTAACTAAAGTGTGTACCCAGTAGAATGCAACATTACTCATACGTCACAAGGTTTCATCCAAAGTTTGATGATAACAATATTTGTTGCTTAAGGCTTTTAGTCTGGTGTAGCATCGGTGTGAAGCCAAAATGTTAATTTGGTTGACCGTCTGTGCTGAGATGGGTGTCGCAGTGCACCAGGGGGAGGTGTTGACAGGTTCAGCTTGGCGCAGAGAATATTTTTTTGCCAAACTCTGTATCAAAGGTGCGCTGAAAGCTCCCCACCTCCAACCTGGTCTATTCGTAGTGCAGGCAGAGCACACCTGGTCTAGTGGTAATTTGACTGACAGGCGCTCAGTGCGCACACGCTACCAAAACCCTCACAGCAGACTGACAGTGGCAGACTTTGTTGCATGTTGCACGCTACACAGACCATCGTGAGACAGGTTAGTTTTACACTACTGATGATGTGTTGTTGCAACCTATGTATGTGTATGTGCATGTGTGTGTGCGTGTGTGTGCGTGTGTGTGGTGGTGGGGGGGGTCTCCAGTGCGAACAGTTAAAGGGCACGGAGCAGCACTGACTCTACCCACAACCCAGTGGTGAAGTGCTTATGAGCTACAAGAGCTCAGCTGATGCAGTGTCCTGGAAAACGGTACAGGTTTAGTGATTTTGGCTAAAAACTTCATAATCACAAAGTAATTTAATTTTTTGTGGACTGGTGTCTTTGGAGCAAACTCCAGATCAATGCCAGCAAAACCAAGGAGCTGGTGGAGGATTTCTGCAGGAGTGGCCACTCTCCACCTGCACTGCTGAGCATCCTGGGGATACACATTGACTTTGTGACGTCCTACAAGTCCATGGGTTTTCACCTGAAGAGCCTCGACTGGATGAAGAACACAGATGCCCTTGTGAAAAAGGGCGGTGGCAGAGCGTTCCTGCTCAGGAGGCTGAGGTCCTTCGGAGTGCAGGGACCACTCTTCTAAGCTGCATGAAGGAGAGATACCACAGATCTTTCCTGTCTGCTGCACAACAAAGAAAAGGCCCACTAGTATGCAGGAAGCAGAAGTAAACAGTGTTACATTTCTGTTCACTGTTTCTTCACTGCTTACTCTTTATCCTCAACTCTCTTTTTATCTAATATTTATAATCCATGTTTTTTATTCTGCTCTTATGTTGTATTTAGCGTTTTTCTTCAGCTCACTTTGTGGGACGAATCAAGGAAATATAATCTAAACACTACTGAGAGTGCTCTAAAATAGTCACATTAAAGATCCAAAAAATTTGCCAAGAAACAAATACATTTTATTTAAACGCATCTCAGTCCTCTTCCTCCTAGCATGCTTGGACTGGGATCTCCGCTGCCACCTGCGACCTGTCCTGCAAGGCGCTGTCTCCTATCTCCCTCTCCCTCCTCCTATTGCCGCTCGGTTTCATCTAATGAGACTGGACGCAGAAACTGGTTATGTTGCAATAAACACTTAATCAAACATATTCAGATGTTTGGTTTGGTGCAAACTTGATTGAAAATATCAATAAGTTCCTCCCAGGCTGTTCTTGCATCATCAGTCCATGGAGGTCTGTTTGCATTACCATACATTCAGGTACTGTGAGCTCCTGGACCAGAACCTCAGTTTCCTCCCTGTCAGAAGTTTGGTGCCTGGAGCTGCTGCTGCTGCTGCTGCTGCTGCTGCTGCTGCTGCGTCTTGGTCCATTGAAGTGGCGAGGAGCAGCACATGTGAAGGTGAAGAGAGGCATTCATTTGATTGGTCGGCATTACAGTCAAGCGCTTGCCCTGGGGGGAGGGACAGAGGCATGCGCCAGACTGTGCCGTGCACGAAAATTGTAAAATGCCCTGGATACACCTTGTTGCTGTAGTGCAGCCGAGGGGCAGAGCAGGCGTGCCACACTTGCACCTGGTCCACCAAAACAGAACTCATAAGGTATTCTGTAAACTTGGTGCCTTGGCTACAATGAACACACTGAATCCATTTGGTACATTGAATATATTGGGCAGGCATGTTGACTATGGTGGATACACTGGATATGTTGGGTATATTGGAGACGCTCAGTACCTTGATTGTACTGGGCACATTGAGTGTACTGTTGACAGTGGATACACCAGGTACATTGGGTATGTTGAATACTTTGGATACATAGTGATATTACGTAAAATGAGTAATTTGTATATTGAGTTCCCAGTTGCCTGATCACCTAAATCACCTTGTCAGACACAGATTTGTGACAAATGAACAAATTGACAGATTGTAGTGAAGGTACATGACACTGTTTAATTAAAAGAGGGCAACTTCGTACAGCTGTTGGAGCAGAAGCCTGTTTAAACACCATATCATTCAGCCACTATCATGAACGCAACATTGTGACCGTGCAACACCACCGCTCACCGTTTGTACATGAACGTCACCTCTGATTCCATGGAGATTGATAGAAAGGTTTATAAAAATCACACAGTCAGAAGAAGCCTTACTTAGAGGTAAATTTAATGTTAAATTGTGGTTTTCTTACTTCAGTCTGCTGGTTTAGCAGTTTTAATGATGATACAACAGAGAAAATATGTTCTAATCTGTCAGAAGAACCAGATGGGAGAGTTCTTCCCTGAAAGTCAGTCTGGACACATTGGAGTTTCCCAAGCTTGGGCCAAAACTTCACATAACATAAAGGAATCTGGATCAAAAAATGACTGAAATCACTCAGAACTGACCATTTATAGCTTCAATATTCCTGTAAATGTTTCTCTTGACTTCAGGGAAAAGATTATTTAAACATGTTCTTAAACACCATTGACTGCTACTGAATAAAATTCACAGAGGTTGTAAAATAAAGAAAAGTCTGCTTAGTGTGATTTATTAGTGGCACTGGGCAAATGATGTACTGTCACTTTCACTATTTTTATTGCCACTCATTTTGTCAACTAGACTGTCAACATTTTTCATACTTTGTGTTCTGCGTCACGGATTTCTATTGACTTGGAGTGAGGTTTGCTTTGCCAAAGCAAAAAGAGGAACAAATGGCAGTGTTTATGGGACAAAGTACTTTTAAATCATTTTCAGGAAATCGAGAAATCTTGTGCAAGCAGCTCTTCTCTTGGGGTGTTGCACAACTTTGTAATCATGTGTTAAGTCATTGCTTTTCTTCTTTCTTACCAGTTATTGTCCGGCCTTCTTCAGTTCCACTATGTCCAGCTTACGGGGCCCCAGGGTGTTTATGTGAACACCTTCAGGCTATTTAAGCCTGATTTAACTTCATTCATATTGGCTGCTGTTGTCTTTGTGAATTCACACTGTGTTGCCTGAGTAAATAAAGTCTTTACTCAGGTCTCCCGTTTATTAAATTCAGGTGATAAAAATCACTTCCATGACTCAGGTTTTTAAAATCAAGCACCTCAACATACAGATTATTTTCACAAACGTTTCTGAAAGAATGGGTCGGTGAATTCAGTGAATTCCAGCGAGGCACAGTGAGACGATGTCCATTTGAACCAGCAACTGTTTGTTAGTCATTTATTTTGTCTCTGCTGATTAAGTTGCTTGTGTTGAACCAACTATCTTTCTCCTCCTCTTGATAATTTATCTGAACATTATTTAGAGCCTGTCTTACTTTTGCCATTCTCTTGAACAATAAAGAATCTCCAAACGGGGGACATTGGCTCGTCTTCTCTTCATTTGAGAGGAACTGAAGAAAACCGCTTGACAACATGACACATTATCATTACTGAGGTTGACTTTCAACTGGCTATTCTTATTTATAGCCTACAATTCTTAAGCGTATCACCTACAAGAAACAGCATCGCCTGTTTTATGGCTTATAATTCATGGGAGTGGCCTTTACTAAAACACTACAAAGAAGGCTTTCTGGGAAATATTAGTTTCGTCAGTGAATAATCTCACACAAATGCAACCCCTCTGAAGTCAGAAGCCAGCAGCCGTGATTATCACTGATACCTGGATTGGATTTATGTTTTTTAAGCTGATTCAATGAGGACAGTTTTTCAGACTTCAAAGCAGAGAGCATGTTGACAAACTCTTCTCGCCACACTGTAACTGTCAGACAACGCTGTCGAACCGTGAGATATGGGCGGAAAATGTGTAGATATGTATCGGTGTGTGTGTGCGCCGACACACACGTGAGCAGAAGGCTCCAGGGAATCTGCTCTTTGTTTCCCTTAAGTGAGCTATATAAACAGATCAGGCTAGAAAAAAAAAACAACCCTCCCACAGGATTATCATCCTGACATCAAATTTATGAGTGTTTTCCTAGCAGCTTGTAGTTTCAAGTTTATTTAATCAGAGTGAACACAAAGGGCCAAATCATCAAACACGCTGTGAACAAACCACTGTCAAAGGCCCTGCCCGGACTTGACAGGCTCATCACAGGGTGCCAAGTCGCCTCTGGGGCTTTTTCATGAGCTCCAACTTGGCAGCAGCTCAGTGTTAAGCACAGAGGTGAACAAACAGAGACGAGACAGAAAGAAGGCCAGATCTTGTGTGATGTGGATTGAAACGCTGACACCTGTGAAGAAGAGGGAGAAGAAGTTGGAGAGGGAGCGTTTGTTTCATGGTTTGTAGTCGTTTCAAGACTTTAAACATGAAACTTTGAGACTACAGCTTTAGAAGTTCAGATAATAAATCATTCACAATTTTACACAATTTTTTTTTGAGTGTAAAAACAACCATGAAAGGGGCTTGCTACCAGCAACATCTTTAGGCACTTTTTATTATATGGGGGGATGGATTTGATAACGTATATGTTGTGCAACATTTCAAAAAGGATTGCAAATGATATGTGCTTATGAACCTAACTTTGATGGGTTTAACATCAAAGAATCCTCCATTTAAAGCCATTCACAGGCTTGGATCACCATCTTTATCTGAGATATTGATACTATTGAACAATTTAAGGCCAAAAACTCACAACAGTTCAAGCTCAGTCAGCTCTTTATAAACCTAATCTAAAGAGTCATTTATTTAAATTGGGTTTCAGTGTTTAATTTTTTTTCTACTTATGTATTTTTACAGATTGGATAAATTCCTGTTGTAATTTTCTGTATTTATTGTATGCACTTGTACTTTGTATATTTGCATTTTTAATGTATTGTACAGCTGCATTTTAAATATTTTTTAGTTCTTCAGATGCTACTTTTTAATTCTTTTTTTTTTTTTTTATGGATGCAAAGCATTTTGGATAATCACTGGTTATTGTAAAGCGCTATAAAATAAACTTTGATTGATTGATGAGAGCGAAGCGGGGAAGCAAGGTGAGAATCCAGGGGCTGGGAAGACACTAAACAAAGCTAAACATAAAGTGTGTGACACACACACACACACACACCTTAAGGAATGTTAAAACCCATTTCTAGGTAGGGCATGATCGTCCTCCCACAAATCCCCGTCTGCTAAAGCATTTTTATTGCCAGTTGGAGTAAATGAAAGGAAGTATTGTTGATTAATAGGTTAAATATAATATCAAAACCTGTTTGGAAAAACAATGTTTCAAGTGAAAATGCAAAGTTTTTGTATTTTCAATTCAGTAAATGTTCTTGTTAACATTCTGGAACTGATGTAGTCAGCATGCCAGGCAGCAAGTTGGCGCAATCAGTTGTTTTTGTAATGAAAACACATGTGTCCAGAGAACAATACGTTATAAATTTTAACAATGGAGAGTCTGAATTTTTTAAGGACAGACAACAAATTGGTTGCTATTCTGTGAGACTCATCTGTTAAAAACTACGCTTGGGTCCCAGGAGAATACGACTGTGGCTGGAGGCCACCATGTTTGTTACAGTCCTACTGCACAAAAAACTGTTTACCACTGCCATATCGCAATGATCAGTGGCAGTGTTTCTGCCGTCAAAAGGAGGTGGCTCCAGAGTGCTTCCAGAAAGTTCCAATTTGGGAGACGATTAAAAAAGTAACTTTTTCAGTGGCTCCATGCGCCACTGTCCTGTAAACAGACACCCAAAAAGCAACAAACATTGTGTGTTTCCACTTGAAATGTTATGTAGACAGCACCCATTGGTGGCCCTGCATGGAAACTACATCACTTTCAGTGTTTCTTCTTTTTCTGTGGAAACAGATATGTTTTTTTTTTAAATGTTGCTGAAATGTTGCATCTTCACTTGAACCGTCCTTTAAATGGGGCCTCAGGAAAAACCTCCATTGGATTCAAGATCTCTCCGGTACAATTCTTCGGTTGTCTTTAGAAGTGGTCGACCTTTCGGTCCGTGGATTTGGCTCACAGTGACGTTCAGCAGACATGCTCAATCACACCAAGGAGAAAACCCTGCCAGGTGTGAACGCATCCTGGCAGTTTACACTTTAGAGCCGTTGTTTAAGTCGCATAATGACTCACAGGAACGATCCAGCCCACGTACCAAATCAGCATATTCAAGTTATCTTTAATTTGCCTCAACAATCAAAATTATAAGCTTCCAACGTCCAAATTATAGGCCATTAAGAAAACAGACACTAGACTGTCTTTACACATCACCCGCAGCCACCATCAACCATAATTTACAGAATTATCTGAGACCGTATAATATTAACAGGCTTGATATTATGGCCCTTTCACACATCTCCGATTAGTCCAAGACGCCACACTTTTCTCTGTAATTGAGATTTTGACAGTGGCTCTAATGAAACCTTTGCTCCCCAATGCTACTGATAGGCACACGTTTCAGAACATAATGCTCTTTAGACTCTTTATCATTTCACTTGTGACCTGAGAACACATTGCATTTGTAATTACCACGTGGGGAACGTGGGAAATCTTTTTTAAAGACCACCTCAGCCTTTTTTTTCCCCCCAAAGGAGCCATGCCAGGAAAACTAAATATGCAATGTGTATTTATTTCAGGTGGAAAATCCCCATAAAGCTGTCTTTTTTGCATAAATATATCATGATAACATAATAAGTAGGCAGCTACAGTTCAAACTTGCCCCCAAGGAGTGAGACAGTAAAGTCGACCCTGAGAATAATCACCGATGTGCCACTGGAGTTACAAAGGACATGACGGGACTAACCTGAGAGAAAGAGAGGCGGCAGTGAAAGCTGCCATTATGAATGACTAACTCATCTTTTGATGGATCTGCAGTTAATTTTCCAGTGGGTGGTTTGAAATAATCAAAGGCATTAAAGTCAAGGAATTCTTGGTCTGAGAGGTTTTTCCAGGAGATGTCAGATCTTTTGTTATGGTTCGGCAAGCCGATGTCTTTCATAATTGTTTTTTGAACCATCTCAGGAAGTGTCGCTGAATGGAAATGGAAATTTATGACATGGAAAAGATCATGGAAAAAAGAAAAGATCATGGAAAAAAATGTATACGTGTATTATTTAGTTGGAGGCAATTGAGAGTCATAATGTCAGGAATTTCATGGTTTTTCCAAGAGTTTGAAATGCAATTAAGGCAAAGGACAAACCATTTTTTATTTAACTCCCATGGTTTTTGGTTACATAAACAGGAATCGACAGCAATGCAGTGAGTCTACCTTGACTTTACTGTGTCTGATATTAATGACATGAGTGATAAAAAAGTTATTTGGTATGAAAACAGCCAAAGCCTGCAGACTATCCTGGAATGCTTCTGATGAAAGTCATCTTTCTGCAGAGCATGCAGAGTGTCTATGCCTCTAAGACCCTGTTTACAGGCACATCCACTCTGTCATCATAGGAGCCTTCAAAATAAAAGCAATGGCTGTATTTAAATGACACTGATCGACTGGAAACCGCGTCGGTTTTATGTTTTCTTTCCAGAGTTTCACAATTAGATTGCAGTTTTGATCACAGAACATGTTGTTTTCCTGGTTGGCCACTAGTTGGTGCATCTTCCTTGTAACTCAACCACACACATTTTTTTGCAGAGAACTATTTTATATGGATATTCAAGCTCCCATTAAAATGTCTCTTTTCACTGTTTAAGCCCAATTAGTATCTGGTCCACATAATACACTTTTGCAGATGATGCTGTAGTAAATGTAGTCAATTTTGATGTCTTCAGAGTAGGAAAAACTCTTGATCTTGAACTCTAAAAACTTCAAGTAGTGTTTTATGTGGATCTTTTATGTGTGTTTTTCATGCCCACCCTCCACCCAGACCTCCTCCTGCTGCCCCCCACATGCTGCACCGGCTCCTGGTGCCACCAGCATGCTCTGCAGACTGTCTGTGCTTCTGTTTGACAGTTTGTGGGGATCAACGCTCATGTTTACAATCCAGTTCTTCTTCTGTTTATTGCCCACAAACTGAAAGGTTCAAAACACATTTCATGTCAGCAGGACTCACAAAAGCAGCTCTAAACCTTTCAGTGGAATACAAAAAAGAAATAACTCTCTCCTGTGTGATTGTTGAGGTTCTTTGTGGTCTGTGACTCCAGAAACTAATCAAAAGGATGTTTTTCTGGACCTGAGTTGGGCTGAAATTGGCAGTCACGTTCAAAAGCTTGCAGATTGACAATGTGAGCATAGTTTCCTTTCAGCACATCACGGCATTTGCGATGGAAAGCCAATCAGACAGTTGTGTTTTACACTCACTTTTCCCACTGATGTAACATCAAGGTTGTTAAAATGATATTATCCCTTTGTGACACAGTGATGCATTTACTGTCAGTTTGTTTCCAGCCTGTCCCTGAAGCTCAGTCAAACCCTGAAAGCAGCAGAAGTCCATCAGCTTTAAAAAACAAACAAAACTTGCCCTGAAATTCACCCTGTTGTGTTTGTTATCTCTGGAAACTTTGGGACATATGCTGGAAGTCAGTATTATTTACTGATCACTTCAAGAGTTTGGCTGCACAGTTTGTAATGGCTGGCTCTTCACGAGGTTGTTGAAAAGGAGGATATCCTATGAAGGAGGAAACATTTCTAACCAACGACACCAGCCTGATCCATCCCAGTGGGATTGCTACCTGGTGGGATAGCTTCTGTCAGCTGGAGTGTTCAGACCAGCGAAGAGTCAAGACCAGATGAAGATGGACCCCTGGACAGTGGGCTGATAACCCTGCTCCTGTAAAACCTGCATATTACTAAAACCAAAACTAGTTGGCTGTAAAAGTACAAGATACTGGTGTCAGTACTGGGGTCAGAACTCACACTTTTACTCCCTTACCCCCCCAGTTTTAGCTTTGCAAACATTTCATACAGTTTCATTCTCTTTTACTGGTATTTGAAAGAAGATATTCCAGTGTGAAAGTTGAATATCTAATCACTAAATGTGGCAGTGAATCTCTAGTAACTGATTCCTAATTTAATAAACTTAATGTAGTTACTAAAGTTTCAGAGGAAAAGCTGCTGTCTCGGTGCTACATTAGCTGGATACTATTCCCTGAACTAACTCAGTCCTCAGAACATACACATGTATCTACAGTACATTTACTTATATGCGCTGACATGTCTTTTTTTTCAGTTTTTTTGTGTCTTCGTTTGTCATCAATATTCTTACATGGATCATTGATAACAACAGAGTTGAACATTTTCTTCCGACTAACTTTACAAACTTTACGAACTCCCTCTAGAGTTGCCACCTTATCGTGGTGGGGGAGTTTGAGAGCCTGCAAGATCCCAGGAGCTATGTTGCCGGGGGGCTTTATGCCCCCTAGTAGGGTGTCCCATGGCAAACAGGTCCCGGGTGATGGGCCAGACTGAGAGCAGTTCGAAAGCCCTTATGAGAAGGAAGACAACAAAGGTCGTGATGTCGCCCGGTATGGCGCAGCCGGGGCCCCATCATGGAGCCAGGCCTGGGGTTGGGGCTCGTAAGCAAGCACCTGGTGGCCGGGCCTTTGCCCATGGGGCCCGGCCTGGCTCAGCCCGAAGGGACGACGTGGGCCTGACCTCCGGTGGACTCACCACCCACCGAGGGAACTGTAGGTGCCGGGTGCAATGTGGACTGGGTGGCAGCTGACGGCAGGGTGCCCGGCGACCCGATCCCCGGACACAGAAACTAGCCCTAGGGACATGGAATGTCACCTCGTTGGGGATGAAGGAGCCCGAGCTTGTGAGGGAGGTTGAGAGGTACCGGCTAGATATAATCGGGCTCACCTACACATAGCCTGGGCTCTGGAACCCAACCTCTCGAGAAGGGCTGGACTCTCCACTTCTCTGGCGTTGCCCGTGGTGAGAGGCGGCGGGCTGGTGTGGGTTTGCTTATAGTCCCGCAGCTCAGCCGCCATGTGTTGGGAGTTCACCCCAGTGAACGAGAGGGTCGTATCCCTGTGCATTTGGGTCGGGGACAGATGCCTCACTGTTGTTTCGGCTTACAGGCCGAACAGCAGTGTAGAGTACCTAGCCTTCTTGGAGTCCCTGGGAGGGGTGCTGGACGGTGCTCCGACTGGGGACTCCATGGTTCTACTGGGGGACTTCAACGCCCACGTGGGCACCAACAGTGAGACCTGGAGGAGGTTGATTGGATCGCACAGCCTCCCTGATCTGAACCCGAGTGGTGTTTTGTTATTGGACTTCTGTGCTAGTCACAGTTTGTCCATAACAAACACGATGTTCGAGCACAGGGGTGTCCATAAGTGCACTTGGCAGCAGGACACGCTAGGTCGGAATTTGATGATCGACTTTGTTGTCGTGTCATCTGATCTCCGTCCGCGTATCTTGGACACTCGGGTGAAGAGAGGAGCAGAGCTGTCGACCGATCACCACCTGGTGGTGAGTTGGATTCGCGGGCGGAGGAGGAAACCGGACAGACTTGGCAGACCCAAACGTGTTGTGAGGGTTTGCTGGGAACGTCTGGTGGAACCCTCTGTCAGCATGGTTTTCAACTCCCACCTCCGGGAGAGCTTCTCTCATGTCCCAAAGGAGGCTGGGGACATTGAGTCAGAGTGGACCCTGTTCTCCACCTCCATTGTCGAAGCAGCTGCTCGGAGCTGTGGTCGTAAGGTCTCCGGTGCCTGTCGTGGCGGCAACCCCCAAACCTGGTGGTGGACACCGGAAGTAAGGGCTGCCGTCAAGCTGAAGAAGGAGTCCTATCGAGCCTTGTTGGCTCATGGGACTCCAGAAGCAGCTGACAGGTACCGGCAGGCCAAGCGAACTGCAGCCCGAGTGGTTGTGGAGGCAAAAACTCAGGTCTGGGAGGAGTTTGGGGAGGCCATGGAGGAGGACTATCGGTCAACCTCAAAGAAAATCTGGCAAACTGTCCTGCGCCTCAGGAGGGGAAAGCAGGTCTCCGCCAACATTGTTTACAGTGGAGGTGGGGAGCTGCTGACCTCAACTGGGGATATTGTTTGACGGTGGAATACTTCGAGGACCTCCTCAACCCTGTCGCCATGTCTTCCATGGAGGAAGCAGAGGCTGAGGTCCCAGAGGTGCACTCATCCATCACCCAAGCTGAAGTCACCAAGGTGGTTGGTAAGCTCCTCGGTGGCAAGGCACCGGGGGTGGACGAGATTCACCCTGAGTATCTTAAGTCTGAGGATGTGCAGGGACTGTCTTGGTTGACACGTCTCTGCAACATCACGTGGCGGTCAGGGACAGTGCCCCTGGATTGCCAGACCGGGGTGGTGGTTCCCCTTTTTAAAGAGGGGAACCAGAGGGTGTGCTCCAAATATAGGGGGATCACACCCCTCAGCCTCCCCGGGAAAGTCTATGCCAGGGTACTGGAGAGGAGGATTCGACTGATAGCCGAACCTCGGATTCAGGGGGAACAATGCGGTTTTCGTCCTGGCCGTGGAACACTGGACCAGCTCTATACCCTCCATAGGGTGCTCGAGGGCTCGTGGGAGTTTGCCCAACCAGTCCACATGTGTTTTGTGGATTTGGAGAAGGCATTTGACCGCGTCCCTTGTGGTGTCTTGTGGGGGGTGCTCTGGGAATACGGAGTCCGGGGCCCCTTGTTAAGGGCCGTCCAGTCTTTGTATGACCGGAGTAGGAGTCTGGTCCGCATTGCCGGCAGTAAGTCGGACCTAAGTCGGACCCAGCCAGCAGCCGGAGGGGGTCCGGTTCGGGGGACCACAGGATTTCATCTCTGCTTTTTGCAGATGATGTTGTCCTGGTTGGCTTCATCGAACCCGGACCTACAGCATGCACTGGGGCGGTTCGCAGCCGAGTGTGAAGCGACAGAGATGAGGATCAGCACCTCCAAATCCGAGGCCATGGTCCTCGACCGGAAGAAGGTGGCTTGCCCTCTCCAGGTCGGTGAGAGACCCTGGCCCAAGTGGAGGAGTTTAAGTATCTTGGGGTCTTGTTCATGAGTCGGGGAAAAATGGAGCATGAGATTGACAGGCAGATCGGTGCAGTGGCTGCAGTGATGCGGTCGCTGTATAGGTCCGTTGTGGTGAAGAAGGAGCTGAACCGAAAGGCGAAGCTCTCGATTTACCGGTCAATCTACGTTCCCACCCTCACCTATGTTCATGTGCTTTGGGTCATGACCGAAAGGACAAGATCCCGGATACAAGCGGCCTAAATGAGTTTCCTCCATAGGGTGGCTGGGCGCTCCCTTAGAGATAGGGTGAGGAGCTCAGTCACCAGGGATGAGCTCGGAGTAGAGCCGCTACTCCTCCACATCGAGAGGAACCAGCTGAGGTGGCTCAGGCATCTGGTTAGGATGCTCCCTGGACGCCTCACTAGGGAGGTGTTCCGGGCATATCCCACTAGGAGGAGACCCCGGGGAAGACCTAGGACATGCTGGACAGACTATGTCTCTCGGCTGGCCTGGGAACGCCTTGGGAAGAGCTGTAGGAAGTGTCTGGGGACAGGGAAGTCTGGGCATCCCTGCTGAGACTGCTGCCGCGGCAAACCGGCCCCGGATAAGCGGTAGAAAATGGATGGATGGATGGATGGATAACTTTACGAAAACCCAGTAAGTTAATCAAGACTATTTCTTTGAGTTCATTTTGCCTTTTAGCTTTCCTTATTATATATTTTACAAGGATTGAGGATTTGAAGCAATGAGCAATGTAATAAAGGTCAGTAATGTTCCAAATTTAGTTTTTAAACATTGATCATTTAACCAGATGTTGAATGCTACTTTAATAATCTAATAACTAGCCATTTAATGTTATTAAATTATTAGAACTATTGGCTAGAGTTTCTTAACACATGACAGGCATTATTGGGTTTATTACTATTGAAATGACCAAAGTGACTGTCAGTGACTGTGAATATCTGCCAATAAAGTCAATTTATTGGCAGATATTTTGGTTTGGGATATTGTTACATAATTGGTTTGCTACTAGATCAAAACAGTGATATTTTTCCAAAAAGTTTCGTCAGTTTTCAAATCAAAGTGTGTTCCTATTGACTATGCAGACTGCTACAAATAAATCCTAATCAGTTAATCTCTTAAATCCAACGATGAAAAGCTTTTAAAGGGTTGAAAGTGAAGTCAGGGTTCCTCTGCTGCCGGACACAGGGGCCAGGAAACAACGTTGAGCTGCCACTTTCTTTCCAGACACTGATTATGGTGACAGTGTTTATAAGAGGGACTCTTCTAGCGCTGCAGACGCTGGACGCTGTTTTTCACGAAGCTCAGAGAACCACAGCTGGCAGTGAGCAGCTGACCCAGCACTGGGTTCTGCGTTCTCTGGTCAACTGGTTATAGTTATCCAGACAACTTTTAACCAAATTAAGTCATTCAGAGGGACATTTTACTCATATAAACAAGCAGATGAGTTTGAATTTCTTGCCCTGCCTTGTGACTGGACACCATGAACTCGACCAAACTTTTTTGTTTCCCCTTGAAGCAGTTGTCCTGTGAACGGGGCTGAACCTGCATGAAAAATGGTCCAAAGTTGAAGCTTCCTGTTTGTTGGACATTTCAATTAATTAATTAATTCTGTGGACGCCGTGGACATTTCCCTTTAAAACACTGCAGCAGGTCTCCAGTCACACTTTTAAAATGATAGCACAGCGTTATAACATCAGCCCAGAAGCTCTGTTTTGATGCTATTTGCCTTTTTCTTCTCTTCACAGACTCCACATCATCCAATTCCACTGAATTTGTTAAATGATCTGATTAGAAACAAGAGATTTGTATATGGAAAACAATTAAAATAAACCATGCAGTAAAGATCTGAGCAGTTAAATGGGTAGTAAAGTGTGTTTTCCCTCCTCTACCAGCTGCTCGAACCAGCTGCTCGTGGTTTATTGTTCGGGACGATTTATGGAATCCACTCAGGATTTCTGGGGTTGTGCAGGAAGAGGAAGGAGGGATCGTTGATGTTTCAACAATGTCTTATGAAAAATCAGAATCATTGTCAATGATTTCTCTTCATACAGCAGCTGGAGTGATGCAGAATTTGTTGGAAAAAATGACTTTGCACATCAGCTTTAAGACCTTTAGCTGTAAAAAGAATGATCAAGGTTATGTGAATAGAAAGTTTCTGTATTTAAAGTTTATACTACAAAGCCTGTTGAGGAGCACCAAAATTGCTATTTATCATGCATGTGTACCGTGCAAACTGTATTTGCAAAAGTTGAAAAGACAATGAAAGCTTAAACTGACCTACAAAACAGAAAACAGAGATCATAAGAATCCTCATGAACTGATTTAAATGTGTTATTAGCAGAAAAACAAGTAAAATGCAGCAGTTTTATCTTCTGAGTTGTTTCATGTTTTCAAGCTAATAAACTGTGATCTGATGGATGACTGATTATCTTTCAAGAACTGCAAATGCTGAAAAGGGTGAGGATACAATGTTTGCATACGCTGTAAGCAGTGAAACTCGCCACAATTTCAGAAGCAGAAGAGTTTAAAGATCAAATCTTGCAGCAGTCACAGTGTGAGAATGAGCACATTTCAGTCTGTATGAGTGGGCCAACTGACAGCTCTTTAGTTCTGCACCCCCTGCAACCCTGGGCCCGGGACCCGTTTGTCCCCCCCTGTCGGCAGGCCTGTATGTGAGGACATATCACATAAGAAATATTTTCAGAGCAGCAGGATGATGCAAGATATCTATGTGCTGAAAAGTGGGAAAAAAGTCAGAAATTTGCAGAAATTTAAGAGATTAAATCTTGTGGTTATAATAAACTGCAGACTGGCCGCATGAGAATTTATAGCTACTGAGTGAAGATCCAGCTTTTTTTTTTTTTTGTCTCCTAAAACCTACCAACCAGTAAATAACTTAATTGCCATGCTTTTTTCTGTGCCAATGTACAGCAGTAAAACAAGTGGAATGCTGCAGTTTAATCTGCAGAAAAGCCGAGACGGTGAAACCTGGAGCAACGAGCAATCCGACCGGGAATAAAGAAATACTTCTAGTGTTTCTGATGATCATCGACTTTACAGAATGACAAAACATGACATGTTTTTCAAGGGTGTTGGGTGTCTCTTTAAATGACAACGGTACTCATCTTCATGCAAATGGAAGAAAACGCAACTTTTCTGTCTCCATGGAAAGTGGGGGAAATCGGTACTTTTCTGAACACACTCCAGCTTTGTCACTATGGAAAAGGGAGACTTATATAAATAAAACCAGCATGAAAAGTATGTTTTCAAAAGTTTGCTGTTTAAACATGAAACTTTTCTGAAATGAATACACTAAAATGATTCGTTTCACTTCAGATGTTGGGACAGAGGGACGCTTGTTTCATCTTCCAAATGTTGCCTTTGCAGCTATTTAGACTTTCACTGAATATCTTTGGCCTCTTACACTATTAAATCTGATTAGAAATGCTTCATTACTGCTGATCAGTTTGTTCCTCAGTAGCACCATCAGTGATGATCTGCTGTGTGCTTCTGGGGTCAGCTGACCTCTCTGCCTCCATCACAGCTCAGCCTGAAGTCGCCCTCTGTGCTTGTTTCTGACAGGTCGTCATGGTTTTTAACAGCCCGTCATAAATCCCCCTCTCTCTTTTTTTCTTTTTTCGCCACATGTTTTTACAACTTGCGGCGGTCGCTGGTGATTGATAGTCAGCGAAGTGCTCCCAGAGCAGCGTGGCCGTGTTGACACTGGCTCGGCCCGGACTTCAGCCCCACTCGGCCCGGCCGTCTTCTGAGGAGGAAGAGCTTTAACTGCCCGCTGAAAGCTGCAAATTGGAATCAAAGATGGAGCACAGCTGTGAAGACTCTCTCTCTCTGCTCCTCTCTCCTTCTTGGGCTTGTGTGTGTCTGTAACTCCTGATACAACAAAGGCCTGATTTGATTATAGATTAACATGATGGAGGTGAGGAAGCACACATACACACACACTTGGTCATGTTTACTGCACATTCCTACTGGTCTTCCTGGGTGAACAACACGGACCCTGCAGAGCCGGAGTCATTTCAGGGACTCGGTCCAGGTCTGCAGGAATATAGTTACTGGAACAGCAGACCTGAGGTGACATCATGCTCTTAAAACTAATGGCGAGGATTCAAAAACATCTGGCCCCGGGCCACAGGAGAGGCACACACACACACACACAGTCTCACACACCACACATGTGTACACTCACACATGCACGCACGCACACACACACACATACATGCATGCACGCAGATTGACATACACACTCACATATGCACAAACACACAAATGCAAGCACGCACACATGCATACAGAGGCTCACAAACATGCACAAATATGCATGCATGCACGCACGCACACACACACACACACACACACACACACACACACACACACACACTCCTCCTGTTGGCTCGTGGTCCTGTGTGAAAAAGAAAACAGTTGTTTCTGCCCCCCCACCCCCCCCCCCCCCACCGATGGCTGTTTTAGTCATAACAGCACTGTGCTCTCCTCCAGCAGCAGACAGCTCAGCCGCCAGATTGATGGGAATAATCTGCCAGTTCTGACTGAATTCCCGAGGAACCCGCTCGAACCCGGCCCGTACTCGTCCCTCTTTCTCGAGGGGGAGACGCTAACCGTTAGCAACATAGCTCACAGTCAACGAGGGGAAAAAACCAAAACAAATCAAGGCTGTAAATTCATGCAGTCACACACTCTGAAGAAGCTGCAGTCATGTCAGTAGCGTGTTTTAAAGCAACCTTCGGTCTACAGGCGGTTAGAGAGGATGTATTTCATATTTGTAGCCGGAGGGGAAATGTTTTTTAACGCTGCATCTAAATGTGATTTGTATGGATGTTCCAGCTTTATGACGGCAGACTGAACCGCCCACACCAAAACCTCCAAAATGACCCTTTCAAGTCGCTGGCTACTGATGGTGCACCATAAAACAGAGTATACAGCTATACCATTAAATACAAAGGATGGTTTTATAGCAGTTGGGGGGGGGATAGCGGCAGCTTTGAAGGCGCACCCTCGGATTAAGAGCAGAGGAGGGCCTCACTTTTTTAAAAGCTCAAGTCTCAGCTATGGTTCAGAGATCCATAAACCAAAACATTTGGAGTTGGAGAAGAGAGAGGCGGGGAAAAAAGAAAAGAAAGTCATGTTACGATGGCTTTCTTGTTGCCAAATATTTGTGCTATAAGTCTTAATAACACTTTATTGTTTCCTCCTGCTAATGTGAGGATGTGGAGCTGCATCTCGAGCAGACAGCGGTGTCTGAGAGCTCCACACATGTGATCCTGAAACCAGGAGAGGGAAACAGACTCAAGACGCTTTCTGATGTAGATTTTTGGGCAGCAGCAACACGCTGAAGTTTTGTATTTGTGAGGGATTTTGGTGACGATACAGTTGAAGCTTTGATTGGATTTTTGCTTGAAGCTACAGAACACAACATGTTTTATAGGTATGTCAGTCTGTTAGCTGCGAGGTGGCGCAGTGGTTCAGGCACTGCCTCACAGCAACACGTCTAAAGTTAAAAAAATGGCAGGTACATGAAATCTGCATTATTTCTCCTTCTGGTTCACTTCTTGCTCTTTTAATGCCCATTTATAAAACACAGTTATTGACATACGCAGCCTTTTAAGATCAAGATTATTATTTATGCAGTTCCCTTAAATTCTGCTTATCTGAGGAAACCGATTTCATTTGTTTAGTATGTAAGCATACATAAAGTGGATTTTTCATTTGGTGCTTCATTATGAATTGGAGTTGTTTTCAAAACCACCTGTCTCCATCACATGGTAGATCTTATTTGGATCAATAATCCTCTCAAAATCACATCAATGTTGATAATTTTATAAATGCAGTCAGGTTTATGGGTAATGTTTCTGAAACGTTCTGATTATTTTTGTGGTGATGGAGCATTTGGTCGTCAGAAGGGAGCCTGACCTCCCCCTGCGAGCTGATTGGCTGAGCTCTGCATACATAAAGACCTTTGATTAAATGCATTTATTGAGATGCATGTGTAGAACGAATCTCAGGAAGCAGTGAAGGAACTGAAGCTTGGCTTCTGATGATTAAGCTGAGAGCTCTCCATCCAGGGAGACTCTGGACTGAAATCCAGAAAACCCCTGTGGGATCCCCATTAGGGAACACTCTCCTGACCGTTGACGTGGGACCGATCAGAAAGGCACTTCATCAGCGCTGTCAATTTGAGGTTTTCAGCAGGACGATGAATCCAACAGGATGTTTTCTCGCAGCTCATCTGCTAATAGGACAAAGCTGGATCCTGGCCCCGGGTTTTCTGGAGCTCTTTTGAAGGCAGCTGAAGTAATGATCAGACAGCACAGTCCACATCTGACATATATTTTCCAATACCAGAGCTATTACTGAAACCAGATGGGCAAGACGTAGGTCCGCTTGATACTTCCTGGTTCTTTAACAAGGCTTTTTATTGACAGAAGGGTTCCACGTTTTGTTGTTTACGCATATGTTGCACTGACATGATGGATTTCAGCTCCTAAAAGTATCTAGATTGGAACATTTATCGCCGTATTACTCAGATCTTATTCTGGGGGGGTTGGCAGCCTCTGAGTGCTTTGTGGATGCTGTGTGTGCGATCAAAGGAGACGGGAAGCGGCACCGGAAAGTTGTGCCTGTCCAACTCAGCGACCAGGGAAATAAATCTTATTGGAATTCTGACAGCTGATTAGACAGTGCTGGCTTTCAGAACGCTTCATGGTTCACCGTCATCACGAGCCATTAATGATGTATGAACCGACCGGGATTAGCGTTTACACGCCACATACCGGGACACCAACAGCCTGTGAAATCCACCAGGAACCTGAATCCAGAGACCCCCAGATGAGGACTTGGCATCATTCAGAAAGATCAGCCAGTGAAAAGAAGAGAAAACAAACAGCAACGCAAGCGTGACGCCTGGTTTGCTGCCGACGTCTAGGAGGCCGAGGCTTCATCTTTCTAAAATAGCGTGAAAATGATATTTTGACGAAGCAGAACTCAGTTGTTTCAGCAGCTTGTTTAAAAAAAAAAAAAAAAAAAAAAAATCATGTGAAAAGCAGATTAAAGACCACCTGCACTTTGAGGGAAGTTTCACAACATTTTAAGGCCCAGTTTACACAACATTCTCATGTGAAGATGGAAAACTTTTGTTGAGTTTTCGGGGTCTGTTTACACGACGGTGGTGTGTGGAGCCACTGAACAGTTCCCAAGGGGCATTTTTGTGACTTTCCACCAAAACCAATTTAAGTGGAGCTCAAACAAACAGCTCATAAAGTTTTAAAAAGAATTTAAATATAAGTATAAAAACTGTGTCTTATGTTGTGTTGATGTTGTGTTTCAGCTGCAGTTCAGGATGGTGAACATTTTCTTCCATTTCCTGCTGTTTTTGTCCCTGATATTGTCTCTTTTTTGAAGCTGTTTTTTCTTTTCTTATTTGAAGGTTTTTTTTCTTTCATTAAATTCTTTCAGTTTTTTTTAAAGCTGTTTTTGCATGTTTCCCCCCATCTCTTATGGTTTTATCTGTTCTTCCTATTATAGTTGTTCTGTGTTTTATTAGAGCCCACTGAGCCAAGAGATAAGAGTCCATCTGAGAATGACTCTGCCGTGCAAATACAATACAAATAAGATTAAATATTTGCTTTATCATCTGTGGCTCAGTCTGCAGATTGGATTCTACTGCTGTCCACATGCTGAAGTGTCCTTGAGTTCATGTTTATGGTTCTTTGTTTTCTGCAGCATGTCTGTAGTTTTATTTCAAGTCATGGCCTGGCTGGCATACTTACTAAACTTACTACATCAGTCTCAGTGTTTCTGTTAGTTCAGTGTAAATTAAAATCTTTTCAGATAGGAAGACACAAAAAAAAAAAAAACATTATTGCTTTAACGGTGCGTCAGATGTTGATGTGCTTGAATTTAGGTAATTGATTCATATTCAGAATTGCAATGCAATAAAGTGTCCAATAGTTTCTGAGCAGCTTTTAATATTAATTTATATTTCCACATACTTTTGCATTATGGTACGCAATTCAGTAAAAAACAAACAAAAAAAAAAGACAATTGTTTGGGTTTTTTACATATTTATGTAAAATTTGTATGTACATGTAAAGGCAGCAATGCACCGCAGACATTCATCTTCCAAATAAAATAGTGCTTAATCGGACCAGAAACACTCGAGCAATCAAACCAACATTTGCACTTTTATATGAAACAAATCTTTATCCAAAATTAATAAATCTTTAACTTTGTGATGCAAACCATTGGCTATGATTTTCTTCTCTGAATCAGGCATTCAAGTAAAATAAGATATTTAATGAAATGCAAAGGTAGAACTGAAATTTTTGAAAGGCCATGCAGTCTCTAGGTTGTGGAAATGTTCAACATCTCTCTGACTTCTGTCAATAAATTATCCAACAGAACCCAAAATGAGGCGTTTAAAGCTTAAAAATCTGCAGTCTAATTATTGATTCGATGAATTTCAGCTACATGATCAAAAAGCTTTTTAATTTGATAGAATTCTCTATTTTGTACTTGGTGGAATATTAGCCTACATTAGCATTAACAGTGAAAGCTAATGGAAATAGCTAGCTTGACGCCACCCTAAAGAAAATATCACAAATTAATGTTGCATTTAATTCCTCTAATAAACGCGTGCACACACACAAAAACATGTTTTTTTTCCCCGTTCAAACACATCATAGCTCGCTGTTCTCGCTCATTTCCAAAATGCTTGGCTAACCTCCACTAGCTTGAGCTAGTTTTACCGTACAATCATATTCCATTCTTTTAGCATGAAAACTTAGTGTTTCCCAAACTCCTCAACCAAATCACACAAAGAAAGTAACAAGGTATCTACATACATGAAAACATTCAACAGAAGATGTGATTTTATAAGAAAATATCCATTTTATCAGCCAAAGAGGGGAAAAACAATGAAATGTCCACCCTTGAATTCGTGGTTCATCTCTCACCGCATTCAGACTGAAACTTACCGACAGACACTCTGAAGTATATCTGGAAATATACAAAGATATATAGATATATATAAACAGGGGAAATAAAGAAAGCAACAGTTTGGGAACGCTTGTGCAAGTTCGTACGCTGGATGAGAAGTGACCGGGGACAGGGGGGGGGGGGGGGGGGGGGGGGGGGGGGCGGGCCGGATCATTTGAAGACGTTCTCGAACGCAGGACATTTGTGGCTCTTGAGTTTCTTGATGGCCTTTTTGAACTCCTTGCTGGACTTGTCCCACTTGTGGATGCCCGTGAGGAGGTATTGCTTGTCCACCTTGCGGCCCATGATCAGGTACTGGTTGGCCAGGTTGTCCAGCTGCTGGCAGGGACAGTCGGCACCGTTCTTCAGGAGCAGCACCAGCTTCTTCAAGTCTTTCTTCTTCAGGTTGCCTGCTTTCAGCATCTTCTTCCTCTTCTGTAGGATCACCTTGCGGTCTGTGTTTTCTCGCTTCACCTCCTTGATCTTGGCCTTGAAAGCTGTGAACGGAGAAACAGAGGAAAGAGTGACCGGTAAGCTCATCGTCTTGCTTAAAAAATATTTCCACCTCTTTTTAAAATGATCTATTAGCTTTAACTCCTCATAAAATACTTTGAGCAAAGTGTTCTATTAGACAGCATGATATGGATCTCCGTGCTGTACAGTGAGATACATTTACAACAATAAGTGGAAAGAAGTGAGCTAGTCACCAAACAACCAATTTGGATTTAGTGCAACTTTTGAAAGTTTTCTCTTTAAGTATCGTTTTCTGTGTTAAGTAACCTTTATGAAGCAGCAGACTGAATGATAGAAGCACGTTTTGAAAAGTATCTCAGCAGGCTGTACACCTAATCCTGGATGGGATTGGCTCCACAGGATATCACAAATTTACCATTAGGAAAAATCCACAACATTAACATAACAAGAAACTGAAAATTAAAAGTGAATGAATATATTACATGAAAGAAAAGAAGTGACGTCTCGCAATCATTTCACCCACAAAGCTAGTTTGAATAAAATAGGTTTTGTGGTGGTTGAACAGACTGATGGATAGATGAAACGACGGTTCTCATGGTAACTGATAGAAATCATATGATTGTGAATCTTTGTGAAGTGAGAGAATTTGTTGAAAATTCTCCCAATTCTTGTTTTTTCAGCTGAGAACAATAAATGTTGAAATATCTGTTTTAAAGATGCAAATGAGATCAAGATGATGATAGACATGAATATGAAAAGAAGTGGGCAGCATCAAAGGTCTTTAAAGAGATCTGCCTGGACCAAGCTGGCAGCTCTTTGTGATTTTTTTTCTTCTTATTTTGCCCGTAATACACAAGATCTTTCACTAAACTCTATTTAACCTGCTAATCTCTTCAAGTTTCCTTCAGTTCAACTTGTGAAACAAAGCAGAAGTCCAACTCCGGTGGTCCAAATCTGTGCAGGCCTGCTGACGCGCAGCGACCATCCACCCGTTGACCCACAGTGTGGGTAAAAAGTTAAGATGGAGGCTCAGAGCGTGATGTCTGACCTGCCGGCGAAGCTGGTGCACCGACAGATCACGGCCACAAAGTCTTATGATCTTCAGTCGGTTGGGAAAAGCTGGAGTGGGCACTCCAAGAAAGATTAGAATGAAACACATTTTAACTTCTAACGTCTTCCACAGTTTCAGACACCAAATCCCTCTAGATGTCCTACTTGGTGAATCATGCTTGACAGAAAAAACCCGACCTGTCACTTTCTGAAATGTCTCCCTCTCCTTCTGCATTCGTATCTCCCATCGCTGGAGTGTTAGCAGAGATCTGCCCTCTTTCTCCCCTGTATTAGGAGCGCACATGGTAGGGATTAAGACTTTTATCCTCCGTCAAACAGCCTCTGTGAGCAGGCTTAGGCTTCAGAGAAATCAAAATGGGCAACTCTCATAATTAGTGAGTCATAAAGAGAAGCACTGGCCCACCCCAGAAAGGACTTTATCTGGATAAATCCTCCTTCCTCAATAATCCTTCGACGTTCTGAACTTTCTTTGCACCTCGTGTTGTTTGATGGCTTAAAGCTCCTTCAGTAACAACACAAAGTAAGACATTAACATGGAAGAACTGCCAACAATGCATCTCCTCGCTCCAGGCTGGCGTCGCTCGTCCGGTTTCTTTTCTTTGCTTAAGGAGGGGTGAGATTTTTACAAGTACAGCCGCACATAATTAGAGCTCTCCGGGAGGTGTTTCAAGAATTCTTGTCACTTCCAGCATGAAAAACCCACTCAGGAGGAGGTCTTCTGCTGGTGCTGCCTCTACACCTGTATGCCCTGGTTCTCCCTGTTCAAGACTGTTCATAGACTGTAGAACAGAAAACATATTAAAACTGTGATCAAATTTATCACGATATCCATCCACCTAATATCGTCTTCGTTACAGTCCTGAAATATCCATCTCTCCCTCTCTTTTAATGCTTCGTCCAGTTTTGGATCACCTGGAGCTGGAACCATGTGGGTGGGGTGCCTTTCAAGCTGTGTTCAATAAAGCAAACTTCACACAAATGAGGGGGGAAGGGGGTCCGATTTATCGAAAAGCTTTTTGAAAAACCTCTAAACTCACTGCGGTGGGACCGAACCAAGGGCAGAATCAGCAACTGCACTGCTTATTTCTCACCTCAGAGGTTTTCTAAACAACTTTTTGCTTAACTGTTTTAGTAATAAAAGAGAAAGTTTGTGACCAATCAGCCATGTTGGTCCAGTCTGAACTCCAGACGACCCAGAGTCAATGCGTTTGTCCAGGCAGGATAGTGAAGATAGTGAAGTTAAAAAATGCCCCTTTTCTACATGTAATATGACAGTCAATTAAGGCACTGTTCACATGACAACATTTCAAGTGAAAACACTTCATTTTTGCATTTACACAGCAACGACATATACAACAATGTATCTAGATGGAAATGACAGAAAGGGACATTCGGACATTGCATTGCTATTATGGTGACTGTCAACTCTAAAACTATCAAGTTTCAGGAGAGTCTGGACTGGGAGTCATGACACTCTGGAGGAAAACATTGTTCATGTTCTCCATGTACTGAGCATGTGCAGAGAAACCGTTCACTCCAGCCGTGGTGCGCATGTCCATTGGCAGCGTTTCAGAAATGTTCCCCCATTTCCTCTCACATTGTTTTTGAAAACAGGCTGTAAACTTTGCACTGGAACTGAGCACCGTTGTCGACGAAACAGACACCTAAAACCCGACAACCGTTTTTCATCCTCCCCTTAAAGGTGCTGTAGGCAGGATTTTGCTAGTCAATGCTATTTTTTCTGTTTTCTTTGGATTAAATGTTAGAGTATCCATTGATAATCCTTTAGGAGTGTAGTATAATTGCACTACCACGAGGGCGCAGCGTTTCCATCTGTCTCTGTTCTGAGCTGAAAAGGAATCTCGACAGCTCCAGGTATCTTTGACCAATCAGAAGAGCCCCTGAGGCTCTAACCGTGATTGGTCGAGGGGCGTTCGTCGCACGTTCTTGTGGGAGGGGCTTAACTTACGTAAGGGCGTGATGTCAGAGAAAACAGGACAGGATTGGCTGTGCTGGGTTTCAAATCGCCATCTTAGATGGGTCAAATCACAGAGATGCGGAATCCTGCCTACAGCACCTTTAAATGCCATGTCACTGGTGTGCAACTGACACTGTTCTACTGACAAGTTTTATTCCTGTGAAAAGAAATCAGAGAAAAAACAGAAAGTGTGACTAAGCATGTGTTTCAGACTTGCCAAATCATGTAATATTTATTGCATCTAAACATCTAAAGTATTTGACTATGGATGAAAACATGCCACAAATTTCTTAATAACGATGAAAATGAAGATAAGTAGAGAAGTTCAAATAAAGTCTGTTTTCGACATGGAGGAGAAACAGAGTAAAAATATCAAGGGACAAAAAACAAAAAGTGCAAGAAAGTGATGTTATCCTGTCACTTTCAGGGTCTTGCTGTTGAAGGAGAAAGAAAGATTTCAGATGCTTTCATGAGACACCCAGGTGTATTTCTAACGCTCATCTCGGTAAAAATATGTTATTTTGCTGGAAATACCCTTTTCTGCGGAAGCCCCTGACCCCCGACCTGGTTTCCTCTGCCGGTATCAGATGCACAGACAGGACCCTACAGACCCCCCCCCCCCCCCCCCCCCCCCCCCGGGGTGTCGTAAACCCAGCGAAGGAGGGGTGGGAGGTGGGGGGTAACACAACCCATTCAGTATAATGGAAGGACAACTGATCCGATAAGCCGTGGCGATCGGTCCCCCGGCCGCGAGGCCTCCCTGTTGTTTACCGCATCAGCGAAGGGGAAGGAGCAATTTGGCAACAACAACAAAGTGAGTCGTCCGAGGAAGAGGCGAGGAAGAGATTTAATTGAAGGGGTGCAGGAGTCTTTTCAGACAATGAGGTACCGTAAAACCTTAAGCAGGGAGATAAATTGTGGCGGGAACAAAGTGTTGAGTGGGATCTGTTGTAAATCTGTTACCAGCCCAGCACAGTTTGGGAGTGTCTGGCCTCACCAGACTCAAAAATCTGCTGCTCGTTACAGTGACTCAAAAGTGTTGGGTTAAAAAATAACAGCTTGTGACGGACCCCCCTCCCCAAAAAACAGAACTGTCTGAACGCGGCATTTTCTCCCTTTATCATAGTGAAAGCACTCAGCCGCAGCGCGAAGCTACAGAAACTATATCGTTTCCAAATGAGCCTTCACATTTCACGTAAGTGAAAGCAGTCCGGCTTCCAGTAAGATCTGGTTTTCAGCAGACAGAAAAAAAATGCTAATTTGCCGCCAGGCTGTGGATATTTTACACATGGTCGCCCCACGCAGATTAATAAAGACTTCAGTCACAGACTCCTCTCTGGTTCTCCGTCAGAGAAGACCCAGAACTGCAGGCTTGTGTCTGCTTCCAAACTAAACAGGGTTTTAAACGCAGCCTCCTCGAACACGTCCACCTTCTGTCAAGTCCAGACTCGCAGCCGCAATCAGGGTGACGGCCTTATCTGTCATTGGTGGGATAAAACACATCATGATTAAAGGTTGGGATTTTTCCATATTTTCTTCTCTGCCTGAGACAAGACATTAACTCATGTTTGGCTTCGGCTGCTGCCGCGAGGCATATTTATAGTTTCCCCCCTCCCGTCAGATCAGAACTGGATTTCCATCTGCCTGCTGGGGAGGAAAGAAAGCAACAAACAAGCCTTCAGATCTGCGGCGACGCGCGTCGAGATGCAATCTGCTGTCAGACGCTGCGTTACTTGTTTACCCGCCGCAATCAACGCGTGTCGGATTCCACAGGAGGTCCCCCCCCCCCTCCTCCAGACCCCTAAATCCAGATCCTCGGCCCGGGGAACCCGAGGCAGCAGAAACAGCAGGCCGAACCGCAAAACCTTAACCTTCTTGAACGTCTGTTTCTGATGTGCGTTCGGACTCGTGAGGCACCTGGAGTCCAAACTGAAACAAGAGGGTTTGTTTTTTTCCTTCCTCTCTCTTTTCAAGTCGAGCTTTAAAAGCTTTAATATCTCGCATCTTGTTTGCATCATATTATTCCAGGAAGTCTTCATAAATGCGAGACATCTGACATTTGTTTTTCTTAATTGAACTCCAAAGCGTTCGCCGTCCTCAGACGAGAGTTTTCCACTCAGCTTCGGCTGATGATGGTCCGTCCTCTCCGGGTTGTTTTCAGTCTGGTTTTCAATCCAAGCAGACAGAGGACGATCTCTCAGGATTTATAGCGTTAAGACTGCGGTGCCCGTGAACGTTCTCACAACAGGAACCCCTCTCTAAAAACGTTTCCCCACAACTGTCTTTCACCATGATCAATTAGCGTTAGAAATGCAGGGGGAGAGTTTGCAATCACAAAAAATGAAGTTTAAACAAACAAGGGCTTAAACAAACTCAAACACAATCCGTCAAAGTCGAACCCCAGAAAAAAATCGCATTACGGAGCAGAAGTGGAGAATTATTGATGGTGCTGCTGGAGAATCGGCACTAAGCAGTTGCGACGACTGAGAAAAAAAAAAACACATTAAA
The DNA here is from genome assembly GCF_902148845.1 of Salarias fasciatus. Classification (NCBI taxonomy): domain Eukaryota; kingdom Metazoa; phylum Chordata; class Actinopteri; order Blenniiformes; family Blenniidae; genus Salarias; species Salarias fasciatus. Next base: position 26,787,526 of record NC_043756.1, read on the forward strand.
AACTAGATTTTTCTGAGTTAAAATTGATACCATCTGTTAGGAGATATTTCTGCGAGAGGAATTATCTTTAGAAACTGTTTTGAATCATGTGTCTGACTTTGACCGAGAGCTTAAGGCACCTGAATGAAGAATCCTCTCCAGCTGGTCTCAAACTTCAGCTGTTTTAAAGTTTGTATTTATTCACTTTTTTGCTGTTGTTTTAATTGTAGCTTCATTCTGTGTGATCTGAAAGTCTTTTCCCATGTATCGGATTATCAAAGGTGACATTGAGATTTAATCTGTCTGCTCATTTAGAAAAGTACAAATTATTTTTTGGTCAAAATCATCTGAAAGGTTGATAGAAAGACTGAATGCAGGATAAAATGATTTCAGAAAGGAAGTGAGTCAGTCACTGCAAAAGCTCACACACAAACTACTGACTCCAGATTGAGGTTGCTGCAAAAATGGTTTCCTGCAGATAAATATCTCACCTGAAAACTTGAACAAACACAAGCCAAGTGTAAGAAAACAGGCACAATGTGGCATGGTGAGGGGGAATGCAGGGAGGTCAGGACCTTTTGGGTCAAAGCAACACAAACTGAAAGAACTTAAAGGGATACTTCAACATTTTGGCGAACTGGCCCATTTTGCGCAATTCCTTAGTCATTTCAAACAGCATACTTACTTTTTTTGTGAGGGCAAGCTGTTGTTTATTCAGAGGTGAGTCGGGGAAGGTTTTCGGGACGGACACAATGGAAGTGGATGGTATTTTTGTTCCCCCTCATCAAACTCATCAAATACACAATCCAACAACCCCAAAACACTTTGGTGGACACGTTAGAATCCGCACATTCACTACGCTGTGAAAAATTAATGCAAAATTACGAGATTGAGTTGTTTATGTGAAGATTGCTAGGACGGAACTACTTACTAAACATGGCGTCTGGGCGTAGTGATTTCAAAAGAAAAAGTAGTTCCCAGTATTTGCTTCAGTGTCGTAACGCTACAATATTATTTGTTGGTGTTCCACAGCGTAGTGAATGTGCGGATTATAACGTGTCCACCAAAGTGTTTTGGGGTTGTTGGATTGTGTATTTGATGGGTCTGACAACAACAGCTCGCCCTCACAAAAAAGTAAGTATGCTGTTTGAAATGACTAAGGAATTGCGCTAAATGGGCCAATTTGCCAAAATGTTGAAGTATCGCTTTAAAGCTGCAAGCAGCGATGAAGAGACACACCCTGAATTGCACGCTGACCATATCCTCAACAGATCAACACCGAGATCTCACTGACTGCCTCAACAACTTTGAAGTGTCTGAGATTCTTGGCTTAAACTAAAAAAAAGACATTTCCTCTTCATTAGGTGATGCTATCACACTCACAGCATGTCTCCACATGGATGTGTTCAGGACTGGACCTTCATCAGTCAGGAGTTCAGTAAAGACTGGACTCCATACTGAGCAGTTAGAGCTGTTTTTGTTTAACTTGCATCTTTTTTAGGGACAGAACCTCCAAATCTTAATACAAATAATAACAATGATACAAATAATTAGTTGAATTCCAGTGCCTTGATTTGACTTTATTTCTTGCTTGATTTTGAGAATTCAACTCAAAATAGCAGCTTTCCTTTCCAAAAAAAAGTCCAAGTGCTCTAATCTTACTGATTAGATTACTGTAATGCCTTGCTCTCTGGTCTTCCCAAAAGAATATTTCAAACCTGCAATTATTAAAAAACTCAGCCGCAAGCGTGCTGACGAGGACCAGGGGGCGGAGCCACATTACACCAGTTTTACAGTCGCTGCATTGGTTTCCTGTCCACTTCAGGATCGATTTTAAAGTTCTTTTATTAGATTTTAAATGTCTTAACGGCCTTACGCCTTCTTTTTTAGCTGATCTGTTTTTACCATATTTACCTCACGGACCCTGAGGTCCTCTGGCAGTGGCTTACTGTGTGTTCCTAAAGCTAGAACAGCCTGTGGAACAGCCTGCCGGAGAACCTCAGGACCGCAGAGACTGTTGATATTTTTAAAGGGAGATTAAAAACACACCTTTTTAATCAGGCTTTTAACTGATCTTTTATATTCCTCTCATTCCATCATTATTTATGTAATTTTAATTTATTTATGTAATTTAATCTTATTATGTACTTCTAACTTATTTTACTTTTTTACTTTATAATCTTATCTTACTTATTTTATATTAACTTTGTGTCATATCTTCTTAAGTTTTTAGCTGTTTAATTCCAGTGTTTCCTGAGTGGCGTCCTTCACACCGGGAGTTGGTTCGGGTCCTCTGCTGGGGTTACTGTGCTCGGGTCCTCTAGTCCCGGCTGGCCCGGGGGTCTCCACACCTTGGTGTGCGGGTTCCCTTGGTCTGGCGGGGTTGGGGGTCGGGCGCTGGAGCCCCAGTATTAATGACCTTTGAGTTCTCTCGGTGTGGGCGGCCCCACTGGTGGCGTTTCCTAAGATGCTCAGTGCCCGGCCATGTCTCCCCCTTCGGGGTGAATTAAAATAGGAGAGTGTCTGTATGTGTGTATGTGCACCTGGCTGCCTGTGTCTGTCTCTATGTGTGCGTGTGTGTATGTGTATGTGCATAATGATCGATGGTGCAGTTTTTGTTCTTTTTTCGTTTTTATGATTGTTTTTACTGTTCAGCACTTGTTGTTTTATTAATATGAAAAGTGCTCTACAAATAAAGTTTGACTGATTGATAATCTGAGTGTTTTGGTGTTAATGGAACGAGACAATGGAGCTGATTGTTTGTTGAGCTCGGGGTGTTCAACCTGCAGGACAGAATGGCAAAAGGATAAAATGGCAAAAAAAAAAAGAAACAAAAAAAAAAACTACTCGAAGAAAAAAAAAGTCCAAAAAGTTACAATTGCTAATATAGCTAAAACTGTCCGAACATTAGGAAACTTCATCTTTACTTTCATCTAAGACACTGCACACATTCAGCAATTATTAAAATTGTTCATTCTTTGCTTAAAAAAAAAAGCATGCTCACTCACTCACAGATTAAATTCTTTAATCATTTTGTTGTCCGTTGTCACTTGTCATTTCACTCTTTTTTATTTTGTAAAGAAATGACAAAAAAAAAAAAAAGCATACCAGAGGAGGAATCGTTTCTTATAAGAAACTTCTCGCTGCTATCAAACTGCATGTTAAAACCATCACTGCACATATTAGCCTGACTTTTGCTGTTTTGTTAAATCCCCTTGAAAGCTGCTGCTGAAGCAACCTGTGATTTACCTCTTCAGCTTTCATCGAGCTCTTCTGCTCCTGCTGTGTTGGAGAAATGCAGCAATGTGGAGACATTTGTTCTTGTTTGGAAAAATCAAAACTTAAAACAAGTTAAGATTTTCTCAGGTTTTCCACCAACATGGAAACAGTTCATTAAAACTGCAGGTTGATAGAATTTTGATCTATTTGTGATTGATTTCTGATTACAACAGCTTGATTTTTTTTTAGATGTGGCAGTACTGCTGACTGCAGAACAAATAAAGTCTCCAGTATGAAAACAACGTGGATTAAAGTGAACGTATTTAACAGTTTACAGTCACTTTCACTTAGTTTGATCCAAACTGACGTTACGTCCTACATGATTTGTTCGTAATCATTCAGCTCGTCAGATTTCACTGTTAGCAGAGATCACAACCAGGATGTCGAACACACCGTAGTTCAGAGGTTGAACCACTCCGTCCTGAGAGAGCAGAACCAGTGAAATATTGCCAAAACAACATTTAAACGAAGTTTTTTCTTTGCTGTGGTTCAGTTTGCATGATGAAAATATCTATATTATCACAAAACCAAACAATTACGACCAGAAATGACTCCAGTCTCAACATGAAATCAATTTCAATGAAAACTTCTGGTGTAAAATACAGTGAAATGACCACAAAACCTCTCAATGTCTTTTTCATGATGGGTTTCCAAAATCCCCTGACTGCATGGCTCTGAGGCTGCTGTGATCTGAATCAGGTAGCTCGCTTTCATCCCGCAGCATCACCGATCTCAGGTCAGGTCTCACACCCTGTTTATCAATCATTTCAGTGGTTTTTTTTTTCTGAAAAGTTTCACATTTGCACATTGTGGTGACGATGTAGTCAGGACAATGGGCCATGAGACGCCAAGCTGGACTGTTATTAAGATGATTGTCAACTCTAAAACTATCAAGTCCAGGAGAATCTAGACTGGGACCAGGACCAGGACCAGGAGAATCTGGACTGGGAGTCATGACACTCGAGGCAAAACACTGTTCTTACTATCCGTCTATTGAGCATGAGCAGAAGAATTATTTGAAAACAGCATTTTCAGGAGCGGAGAGCACCGCTGTCATGTCAACACACACACAAAACACTGCAGAAGTTTTTACTTTTTCTCTTGAAACTGTCACCATACGAACCGGTCCTCAGCTCGGGTCTCAGTATTCTGTTGTGTCAGCTACTCTTAAGACATTGCTGGCTCTTCATGTGGGCCGGTTTTGGTCCACATGCTTCAAAATCTTCTCTTAGGAGCATGTCACAGCAGTGTTTCTCCAGTATTTTTTATTTTATTTCAGATTTCTTACTGATAAACTGATCATCTACATGTCAAAATGAGGAAGGAAAAGCGTAATTCTCAGCAGGACCAGTCCTGATTTCTGTGCGCAGCAGGACTGAATCATCCAATGAGCTCATCAAGTAGTTATTTTTCAATTACACCTCCATCGATAATGCAGCAGATGTGCTTTTTAAAACAGGATTTATCGCCAAATCTGTGTTTCGGGGAGCGTACAGAGTGTTTTAGTGTGCAGAGGACGTTGGAGCCCAGACAGCAGAACAAACATCCCACTTTACTACTGCAAAGACCTGCCACATAAAGCCTTTAATTACCCCAATTCATTAGTCACAGAGCATCGTCCCTCCCAGAGCAGACACATTAAAGCGGAATGTCAAATATGAGCATTTCCAGCCAGATACTGGGCACAGCTCAGCCAAAACAACAAGCACTTCGCATACTTCTGGACTTCATGGACTCTTTTCAAGGTCTGACAGGGGATTTTGTGCAGCATCGCGGTGCGTTTGAGGCCCGTCCGACTCACCGAACTCGCTGGCGCACATGTGCTCCAGCATGGCTTCCGTTTGCATTTCGTTGTCGCACGGCGGGCAGATGAGGGAGTCGCCTGTGGAGAGAGAGGAGAACGAGATGAGGCCTGGAATGCAGAGGTCCTGCCTGCTCTCCGGAGTCAGCCACCTCGTCCCTCGGGTTGGGAACACTCCGGTGACCTGACCCCGGTGAGGAATGTCCTCCATTTTTACAGCCAGCTGTAACCGAGAGGCGCAGTGAGAAAGCCTCCCTCACGCTCTGCTTTCCAAAGAGATCAGCCTCGCCGATACCTCCGTATATGCTGAGATGATAGAAAGAAATGCAGAATGGCGATGATATTCAACCCCAGGAATGTTTCAACGGTCCAAAATATTACAAAAAAAAAAAAAAAAAAAAAAAAAAGGTAATAATGGCGGGCTGGGAGACAAAAAGCTCAACGAGAGCCAAAACATGTTCCTGCCAGAAAGTAATTCAGTCTTGAGGCATATCTGCGAATACTTTACCAACATGGTTTCTCAATCTTTACCACAAACGGCCTCCTGGTGCCAAACAGCTGAACTCTGCTTCCAGACGGACCCGAACCTGCGAGGAGACGGTCCTGCACCCGGCCGGCTGGCCCGCCACTCTCCTCAGACCGGGATGGAAATCCGATAGCTCTGCCAGTTGTTCATTACACGTGTTTAACCAAAGCTCGTGAAAGTAGCACCCAGGTGTGAAGAGCTTGTGAAAACAGACACTGTTTGCAGAGTGGCCGCGTCCCTTTGCCCCGTTTGGAGTCTGGTTCTCCTTTAAATCAATTATCACCCGACTGCATTTAGCAGCTGCCATCTGACCTCTAATAACAATCATTAACCGGGACCCTTGTAATGCCGTCTTTATCAACTCCTCCAGGAGGACAGGGACGGCGGCGGGGGGCAAATATTCACCCCGGGCCCCGTTCACACCACAGCGTTTTCAGTGAAAACACGTCCAGGTTTCTGAAAACCTCCGTGGTTAGCATGCTAGGCTAGTGCTGTGTGTTTCTGGGATTAAACAACACACACATGCTGCAGAAGACACGGACATTTACGGCACACTCCAAACACTACAGAATTTTAGCATTTTTCAATTGAAAACGTCATGTGACATTTATTAGTTCATTTCATTCATTCATCCATCTTCTGCACTCCTGACCCTGCTCAGGAGTCTTGTCATGAAGCAGAGCAGATAGAATCTGAAAACTCTCGCTTAGCTCCTGCATCTTTATCTACGGAAATGCTGAAATGCTGACGTAACCCCCTCAAAACTCCACCAACTGCCTGATTTCCATTCCGCGAGCCCAACAAAAAGTTACGTTTGTCTTACAGAAGTGTCTCTGGGCTTGTTGTGGCTTTTTACAAATCTGCTGCTGGATGGCCAAAAGTTCTGCATGTTCACTTGAATATTTGTGACAAAGGAGCCTAAATCCGCAGGCGTGCAGGGGTGACAAGATGTGCACGCACACGCGCGCACACACACAAACACAAACACAAACACACACACACACACACAGGCTGCACTTATCGCTGACTGACTGATAACAGGTGACGTCTGGAGAGCGTGGAGCTCTGTGTGGTCTCCTCCTCCTCCTCCTCCTCCTCCCACCAGGAGAAAAAGAGTCTTTTTCAGAAAAAACTTGGGCCGTCCATACCACCATGTCAGTCAGTAGCACCCAGCCCCCCTTCACACACACACACACATACACACACACACACACACACACACACACACACACACACACACACACACAGTGCCGATACTGTGAGTTCTGTATGATTGCTGGAGGATCCACAGTCGCCCCATTTATGGCGGCATGTTGAGCGAGAGCCGTCTTCAAGTGGCGTATTTATGGCCCCCGATTGAAACGTCAGTGAGTTGATGATGTGATGATGGAAATCCCCCGTCTGTTCTACTGCTGGAGTGAATAAGGTGGTTGTGCCTTTCTTCTTCTTCCCCTCTGCGACCGGCGGCGATGCTGGCGCTCGCCTCCCGAACCCAAACCCAGCCGCCGCGGTCTTCCCGGGGGGATCGGCTTTTGGGTTTTTGTTCGGGGTTTCCTCCGGTATTTGTCAGCTCGTAGAGCTGGACCGAGTTCACGCACGTCCTCAGCCTGCTGATGCTCGGCGAGGCGAGGCGTCTGGTTGAATCTGCAGCAGTGGGGTGATAAATCATAGTGGGAGTGTGTTTCCTTGGGAGCTCAAACACACAGTCAGATTTCAGTCTTAATGCAGAAGAGGAATTAATGGATGCAGGTATTTGCTGGGTTTCTCTCTCTCTCTCTCTCTCTCTCTCTCTCTCTCTCTCTCTCTCTCTCTCTCTCTCTCTCTCTCTCTCTCTCTCTCTCTCTCTCTCTCTCTCTCTCTCTCTCGCTGCTGGACGTCCTCCCAGCATTGTCCTCCAATCCAGCAAACACCTTGGAATAAATGACTACCATCTGTTACAGCTTTGCCGATATTACCCCATCGCTCTGGAGCCTGGAGGGTTTTCAACATGTTCTATACGGCGGGGAGGACGTCTCCGGGCGGCACCGGCGGGGGTGGGCTGGCAGAGCGGGATCACGTCCAGGTTTTCTCCGCCCCCAAAGGTCGAGCTGGGTTTGTTTGTGCTGGGATTTGCATCTGCAAACACATCTTCACCCCTGAAAAAACAAGCCGAAGCCCATCTAACCGCGGAGGGTGTCGACTTTGACACAGCGGCAAAAGTGCTGCAGTTTGGTTTTGTCGGTCAGGTACTTTGGTTTGGAGCTCCGGACTGCATGAGGACAGAGAGGAGGCTTCTCTTCTATTTGCTGCTGTGAAAACGATGAAATCTGGGTCGTTTAAGAACTGCTGGGATGGTTTTTTCCTCTGCTTTAAAGACGTTTTATGAGGCTTTTCACCATCGTTATTGGAACTTTATTGGAACATTTCTAAAATTTCCCCTGCTTTCCCCGTAAAACATATCTAAATCAGGGTTTTTTTTAGATGAAAAAAAAAAATTGCAACAGTTTTAAAAGGAGGGCGGGTGGGGACCACTTCAGTTTTGGCCTTTTTTCTTGACTTTCTTGCATTTTATGAGCTGAAAGAACCATTCCGTGTCAATAAACACGATATAAAATGAAAGTAGCTTCAATGAAAGAATGGCAATTTTGCAACTGAAAATGTCTGAAAAATTACATTATCAGCAAATAAAAGGAATAATTAACTTTGAACATTGAAGGAAAAGTTCATGGAAAAAATTCGAGAAAATTCGGTTATTAGTGACAATTTTCTTGCATTTTTTTTAGGCCAAAAAATGTGACACACGTCACTTAAAGAACAGAAAACACATATCAATGACTTGGAAAAAATCATGAAAATTACATTATCCATCCCAACAATGTGCTGTCACTTAAATCCAAAGATGTTTAAACTCATAAAAGTTAAATTCAGGAGAGAAGAACATGACATTTTCACTTTAACCCTTTACAGGACACTTATTTAAAGACTCTTGAGAACAAAATATTATTGTTTTTCACTATTGCAGTGTGTAAAGTTGGCAGAGATCTTATTGTAAGTCCATGACTGCTAAATAAAAAAAACATGAGTTAAAGTTGCACTCAGACCAAACTCATGCACCTTTTCAGGAATTTACAGCTGAAAACTATTCAACATCAAAAAATTGATGTCTCATTTGCAAAAAATGTATGACCCCCCCCCCACTCAACTGCAATTGGTGCACAAAATCAAACATTTGTAACAGTGTTGAGCAATTTTCCATATGTGACACAACAGAACTTCAAACTTTGAAGCAGAAGTTGTCCAAATTGTCATTTACCTCAATGTATAATAAAACTGTTTCAGCATTTAACCAGTGACTGTGAGTGACTTATTAGAAGAGATGAGGATGTTACCAAATATAGTTGCAAAGGGTTACAATATTACTTTCAGTATTTTTACACTTTATTGAGTTTAGACCGACTTTTCTGAAAATAGTTCAGAAAAGTTGAGAAGAAGCTCAATTTTAAGAAAATACAGAAGAAGAACTGACTTTTAGGATGAAAAAAAATTACTTGAAAGTTTTCTTCAAAGTTTTGAAGAGAAACTGAGTGGAGGCTTCGATTTTACAGAAATATGAGCTACAGCGAAGGACTTTCAGTATTTCTGCCAAATTTCTTGCATTTCGTTCCCCAAAACAGACGAGATTATTAAAAAAACAATGGAAATTATTCCTGAAATGGTAAAACAAATAACTCACATTAAAAAAAGCTAATGTTTGAGGTGAAAAGGCCATAAAAAAGTCCTTTTAAACAGTGTGCTTTCACCTTAAGATATCAAAGTTTTGTTACATTTTTACATTTATTGACTTATTTTAAAAGATTTTCTGATGTGGAGAATGCAAAATGCTGTTTTTAAAGTGAGATAGTAGCTTTGTCTTTGAGAAATATTAAGGTAACTCAGCTTTGGTCGTCATCCATCCAAAGGTGGATGACGACCACTCGGGTTAAAGGATTTGGTCATTTGACACAATTTTCCTGCATTTTAAAGGCAAACTGTTGGGATTAATTAAAAACAGCTTAAATTATCAGTGAAATGGTGACCTTTCCACATTTCATTGCTAGATACTGCTAAAAATTGTAGTGAAAAAACCTTAAAGATGAAAAGGACTGCATTTCTTTAACATACAAAGAAAGTGCTAAGCTTATAAGTGCTGAAGTAAAGGTGAGTTGTGGTCCCTAAGGTCATGAACTTTTGTCATTTCTCACAGTTTTTTTACAGTTTAAGCCAGATAAACCATTGGATTCGTAAAACAGGTAAAATCTCTTATGTAACCATTTAATTTTGGATTTCAGTCAGTTTTAATTGACTTTGTTATGAAGAAAATGCTAAATATTGTTCTGCTATAACCTCAATGTAGCACATTTTTCAAGAAACTTTGCTCACTTGGAAAAGTGGGTGGTGGCCTCTTGGCCCATGAACTTTGGTCATTTTTCACAATTTTCTTGCATTTAGCTTCAATAAATTAAAGTGATCTATAAAACCAGTCGACAATCTGAGTAAAGTAGTAATATTTCTACATTTCACTACATTTTTATCTATTTTGTTGTGCAGATTATGTAAAATGTTGAGTTAAAATAGCCTTAAAGGTGGGAAGAGGCATAGTTTTCATGACATTCAAAGGAAGATCTCTCTAAATGAAAGGTGAGCGGTGATGCTTTGCTCATTTCTCACAAATTCTCTTGGAGTTTAAGGGCATAAACATGTCACATCATGGGAAATTTAATGAAAGGGAACAGAAATGCATGACCTGGAAAAGAAATGAAAATGCCAATTTTGCTCCAAGGGTTTGGATTCGGTGACGCACAGAGAAGAGGTTAGGATGGATGGATGGATGGATGGATGGAGGGATGGATGGATGGGTGGGTGGCTGTGTGGGTGACTCGGGGGGTTACCTGTGGTCTGCGTGGCCACGGTGGCGTTGGGTCCCGTCATGGCGATGCACACATCATCCTGGGGGAACTTGTCGCAGGCGAGCATCGCCGGCCAGGGGAAGCCGAACGCCTCCATGATGGGGGTGCAGCTGTCGCGCACCGCCTCGCACAGCCAGCGGCAGGGCAGGATGGGCCGCTCCAGGCACACGGGCGCAAAGAGCGAGCAGAGGAGGACCTGCGTGCTCGGGTGGCACTTCTTGTGCACGAGCGGCACCCAGCTGCTGGCCTGCTGCTTCACCTCGGCCATGCTCTCGTGCTCCAGCAGGTTGGGCAGCAGCATCTGGCTGTAGCCCACGTTGTGGCACAGCCGCAGGTCGTCCGGGATGTCCACGCACTGGGGGGGCTTCCCGTAGCTGCGCCCGCCGTGGTACGAGTCCGACTTCCAGCTCAGGTACTCGTACTCCGACGCGCCGCACGCGGACACCAGAGCCACTGTCACAGCCAGCCGGATCATCCTCCACGCGCACTCAGACCTCATGGTGCTTCTTCAATTCTAACTTTGTTTAGAATATAAATGACTGCAGAGCTCGGTGCGGGAGACGCGCTCACTTCATGAAGTCCTGACAGCGCAGGAGGAAGGGGCGACGCGGCTTGTAAAGTCCACAGACTGTCTCCTCTCTGGCTGCAGCCCCGTTGCGCTCCTCTGCTGAGCTCCGTCTGGATCCTGCAGGAGGTTTTTTCAGGAGGTAAAGCGCTCTGCCCGAGCGGGGCTTGGAAACAAGAGGGGATTGTAAAGTGCGCAGCGGCCAATCGGAGCGCGTCTGCGCCTTTTGGCACCGCGCTGTCAGTCAAAGCGCTTAATTACCCAGTGTGTAAAAACTCTCCAGGAGCCTCTCCGCCCCTCCCTCTTACTACTCCCAGGCTTGCACTTCCTTTGTGAGGGCAAAAATACCGATGAGAAGAAGCGTGAATATGAAGAAGTATGCAGAAGTCTTTTAAAGAAATCCAAAAAATGCGTAAAATCTTTAGTTTGATTAAAGTAAAGCATGTTGTCTCACACTGTTACTAACACACTCCAAGTATTCAAGACATGTCTTCCACACTATTTGTTCCTTTTTAAGGCACCATTTGCTTTTTGCTAATTGTTTTGCAAATTCATTTCAGAAAAGTTTCGTGTGTAACAATGTAGTCGGCATGCCAGGCCACTAGTTGGAACTGTTGGTTGTTTTTGTAATGAAACACACTCGCACACACAGAACAATACACTCTCAATATCAACAATGGGAGAGCAATGGACACTAATATGAACAGATGACAAGTTGGATTGTTGTTACGGTGACTGTTGGCTCTAAAACTACCAAGTCCTGGAGGATCTGGACTGGTAATCCCGACACCGGAGGAGAACCTACTGTCCTTCTACTGAGCATGTGCAGAAGAACAAGTTGCATTTTTCCCCATTTCCATGGAGGCAGAGCCGCACTCTCAGCTGATTCCTCTGAACAACTGTTTGCTACCAGAGATGGAATGTTTTCTGAAAGTTCCACTTCGGGAGTCGTTTTCAAAAAGTTGCGTTTTCAGTGGCGCCAAATGCCGTTGTTGTAGAAATAGGCCTGAATGAGACATTTGCCTGTTTCTCAGCAGACCTTAAACGCGATCGGCTCGCTGGTCCAACCACATATGGATCGGTGAAATTTCAGCTCTGTTTCCAAGAAAACTCTTCTAACAGATGGTTTTTAAAATGTTGCCATGCAAACTTTTCTGAAACGAAAATACAAAAATGATTAGTTTTCACTCAAAATGTGTAAACAGGGCCCTATTCTTCAGAAATGTGAAAGTTGTCATCATAAACTGAAGAAAATATACTTTTTGCATGAAACTTTTTCAAAGTAATTCTCACTTGCATGTATATTTTCATAAAGGTGAGTTTAGCCACTCTTTCCTTCAACATGAGGCACAAACACAGGTGAGGGAAACAATGGGATCAACACACTCCGTGACCCCTAATGAGAGGAAACCATCCATATGAAATGAGCCGCCGCTCATCCGCTGGTGTCGTAATCAAATCACAGAGAGATAAGCAACTCACTTATCTGAAGACAAACACCCAGCAGTGGTTGGAAAAACCTGATAGCCTCATTCTGAAACCCAGAGGAGCGTGTGCTCACAGGATCCTGACCAAATATTCATGTGTCATTTAGTTTAAAAATATGGTTAAAAAATGAGGTCATGTGTTAAGAAAAGTTGCACAAATCCAAGAGTGAAACATGACATTTCATTCATCAACTTTAAGAATCCAGAGAGAAACCCTTTTGCGGCTGATGAGTCTCTGCAGACTCTTCAGTTACCCTTGGAGTGCTTGGGGTTTTTAAACTCTGGGACTCAAAACGTAATAAGTGAGAGTCGTGAAGCAGATCGGGGACTCGTCTCATTCCAGCGGTTCCAACAATGTGCAGCGAGAAACATGATTCCACCCCGAGGACACGAAAACATGAAATACCAGAAGGAAACTGACTTATCTGTCATAATAAAGTGGATTCTTACAGGTTCTGATGTGCTGCAGCATTATTAACCCTTTAATAGGGTCAAACTGCACGAGTCTCAAACCAACAATAAGAAGTGAATAAAAAGTCTTTTTTGGAACTTTGGGAAGAGTTTGAAAATTGTGAAGATTATGATGGATTTATTTATCTTTTACTTGATTTAGTTAAATGCTTGATCAAATGAACTTTGTTGCTAAGGAAATTCATGTGTTTCATGTATTTTATATACATCGTTCAGAAAATCCATCAAGAAATGAATCTTTTTCAGCATTATCTTTAGAATGAAATGTAATTTCAATCATTTTTACACTTGAAAACTGATTTAGCAGCCTTGACAATTCAAAAACATGCACAATCCTCTGCTTCTTTATCGAATGAAGGTGAAGTACAGTGGATTAGCGGAGCCCTGAGGGTCCATCTCCTCCCCCCGGGCTCCATGATAAGGCCCCTTATGTTGAAGCCTCCATTTAAATGGGAAACAATTTGCATCCCATTGAGTTGTTAACAGTCCTTGTGGAGCGAGAGGAAAGAAGGCAAAGCACCTCATTTGACTGGAAGTTTGGACGCTGCAAACACAACTGAGTTCATCTCAGGCACGACTGTCAAACACAAGGCCTGAGGGCCAAAAAACTGCCCCCAAAAGTCTGTAATCTGGTCCTCCGATCTACCTCAGTAGTGACTACGTTGACATGCAGCTACAATTTGGGTTCAGGTCAATATCTGGGTTTCTGAAACATTAGGGAAACCCCGTTTACATGCTTTAACAGACAGAGTTACCCCGTTTATAAGTCAGCGCATTCAATCGGGATCTCCCTTTCCAAACCTCGGCGCGCGTCATGCTGTTCTCAAAACAAAACAGCTCTAACCGGAGCGGCTTTATGTTGCCAGATTGGGTGGGGTTTCCGCCAAAGCAAGCTTCTTCTTTGAACATGCTGGATGGGTTGATTAAATGCTTATGTGTTTATGACGTGTTTTTTATCATACAAATACAGTTTTAACGTGCATTTTCAACCGAGATGGAGGTTTGGGCTGCTTTCTACGAGTTTCAGATTTTTTTACGGGTTAGATCGACAGATCTGGCAACCTCCTCCACTGGACTGCAGCGGCAGACGCTGCTGCGGTGATCCGCTCTGTTGACGGAACGCAGACAGAACGGTTGTTCTGTTGTACATGATTTTTCTGCAGGCCATACAAATCGCCGACTTTCAGAAGGAAGCATGTGCCATGTGCACGCTCAGAATAACAGTTCGTATCGTGCGTTACGGAAGCCTCACATGGACAAAAGTGTGGTGAGTTTCGCGCCTACTCGTTGCTTGACTCAAAAGACCATGATTCATTGCGGATGGGAGCATGCGCAGAGCCAAAAACAATGTCCCTTAACTCGATATCTGTTTACACGGCGGCACTTTTGAGTTTGAAAAGGAGTAACCCAGCGGTCTTTATCGGGTTTTACAAATCTCGAAAATGAGCTTTTTCGGGTTTTGGCAGGTGTTTACATGGCCACGCGCTATTGGGTTATTGCCAACATTCGAGTTTGAAAAGGGTTTGAAAAGGGTTATTGGCTGCATCTAAACGTACTGATTGCTAACAATAGCTTCTCGTCATGAGTTTCTAAAAACATTCATAATGCAACCGTTATGGAAGTCTTTTAGTCATTTCACTATATTTTCCACCAGAAGGTTTCATTTTCTGTATTCAATGTTTAAATAGACTTTTTTTTTTTGTCATGTATACTCATTGCTTTCTCCTGGAAATCAAACTGGCCTGTTTTATAGATTATGCATTTTATATGAATGGTGGCAACCTTGAAATTCAGAAGTTGGAAGAGAAACAGCAACTTGTCAGAAAGCAGAAGAATAAGACGCTGCAGATCACTGCTGAGGAGTAATCAAGTCAGAATCAAAGCCCAGATTGCTCATGGCGTAAATTGCCCATTAAGTCAGATCTCTGCACAGCAATCTGCATGCCGGAGCATTGAGGCCCATCCCACGGCGGGCTGACCCACTCTTCAGAAGACGACACCTTCGGTTAACGTTTCAAGTTAACGGTGATGGTTTAACGAGGGGCTGCCGTGTTTGTGGCCGCTGCTCTGCGGTTCGACGGCATCCGACAACAGTGTGAGTGTAGACGGTTGCTAAAGCAAACTGGAACATTTAGGAGATGGCATGGTGTGTGTGTGTGTGTGTGTGTGTGTGTGTGTTTTCCTCCTCCTGCTCCAGACAGGACCTGGTTTTGCTCAGACACCAGAGGAAGCCTCTCCTATCCAGAACGATAGCGGAGCTGAAAACCACCGGCAAGACGTGGACAAGCCAGGAAAACCTCAAAGGAGCAACAGAAACAGCAATAGAGGCTCGGAGTCACCGTGGATGAGCCTCTTATCGCCGCCACCTCCACTTTCTAAACCCTGCTGCTTTAACGGCATGCGGCTAACAACACAAAGACTAAATATTTGGATGCCGCAGCCTCTGGGTGGACTGACGTTCCCCCACCGGTGTGTGACTCATCCGTATTCAGCCCCATTTAAAACCACAACCACACCAGCATGTGCTGGTTCCACCATGCAGGGCGTTTCTGGACAAACCTGTATCTCATTAGACGTGTTGTGATCAGCCAGCCGGGTGAACCCTGGATCGGTCCATTAGCCAGAGGTCAGTCATGGCAGCTACTGTGTCGCAGAAAACAGCAAGTCAGCAACTGATTCCTATAAAATCAAGAGCCTGTTTTACACAATGGCGTTTTCAAGTGAAAACGGAAAACTCTCATTGCGTTTTGGCCATCAGTTTACATGAAAACGGTGCTCAGAGACACTGAAAATGAAACTTTCTCCTCAACAGTCCGTCTCCACATCTGTGGAAATGACAGAAGAGGCAACTTCTTTAAAATGCTCCAACTCCATCCCTGTTGAAATGAAAGAAAAAGCTACTTTTTGAAAAAGTACTGTAACTTTTTTTAAAAAAAGCTCTGACTCCATCTCCATGAAAATGAACGCAAATGCAAATTTCTGAAAATGCTCTGACGGTCCGTCCATCTGTGGAAACTAGAGAAAGTTCAACTTTCTGAAAGCGTAACTTTTCAAAACACGACTGTTTTTAAATACATCAACTCAATCGAATCTCAATCTTCGTTTGAAAACAGTCGGACTCCATCTCAGTGAAAATGCTTTTTGGAAAGAGCCCATCTCCGTCTCCCCGTAGACACTTGAAAAGCTGCACATGTTCAGAATCTCACAATAACAGCGACATCATTGCGCTATAAACATTAACAAGCGAGTACACAGACATCTAAATGGTCAGACAACCAACTGGATTGTTATTACTATTATGTTCAGAAGCCAGTGAAAAGTAACTGACTGTTGTACAGCTGTTTAACGTTTAACAGTTCTTTTAACAACTATACTTTTAGTTAGTAATAGTAGTTGCAATTGAGTCCTAAGTGATACAGCTTTACACATTGTGTTAAACAAAATATGGGCCAACTGTGGGATAAAAAGCAGTGATAAAAGCTCCTTTCTCAGGGAAGTTGTTCTATTTTGTGTTCAGTTGCTATTTATTTTTTAAGGAAAGTAACTCAGCGGGACTATTTTTCAGTGACTTGCAGCAGAACTGCCGGCGCCTGCTTTTCGTCGTGAGCGACGTCACGTTGGCCGTCCTCGTGCACGACGTCGTTTGAATCAGAGAACAGACTGTCGATGGGTTTAATTTAGTTTTCCTTCGTGATGAACGGATGTGTTCTTGACTCGACTTTCCCAGAGCGCATTGTGAGACAGGCTGTCATGGAAAAACACAAAAAAAACAAAAGTATAATTGCTGCATCATGGGTGATTGTCTCCAGACTTCATCGAAAGTGTTGGAATTGACTTATTCCTACTTTGAAAGTGTTGGAGCATCAACAAACATAATACTAATGACTTTGTTTCATATGGAGACGTATCCGGTTCATCTACTGACACGCTGTTGCAGGTTCAAGACGGATTTCGGGAAACAAGCAGAAGTAAATCCTTCTAAAAGAGGTTTCAGCTCAGTGTGTGAACTATCAATGTGGTATTTTTGTGTCTCAGACAGTTTTTTATTGCTCCCTCAAGCTTTCCAAAAGAAAACAATAAAATTTAATTGATTTTTAAAAGCAGCGACTTTTGAATCTGAACCAAAGTTTGAGGATTTGCCATCATTTACTCACTGCATCTGGGGAAGGGTGTCACATTCCACAATCATTGCGTGGACAAATATCCAACGTACGAAAGTGTCAAAGATCGAAGAGAATTTACAGACTGATTAGTTTTGAAGCTGAGCCGCTGCAAATAACTTCATGGGGAAAATGGCCCCATGTGATGAATTTGATAGCACTGATTAACTTTTCTTGAGCAAATCTTTGGTTGAACAGATCCAGTTCATAGGGAGACCGCAGATGTATTTGATCGGAGAGGGATTTCTTCTACACAGGGACGTTGTTTTGCTCTCGTCCCTACTTAATGACACAGTCTGCCAATTCACGAGTAGGTGCTGTTGAAACAGTAAAAATCTGCTACAAAAGCAGCTGAAAAATGTGAGAAAATACAAAAAAAAAAACACCATTAATAGTAATTAGCATCCTAAAGTGGAACTGAAACTTGCAGATCTCTGATGACCTTTATGGATTATCAATTCAGTGGCTGTCAACTCTAAAACTACTAATGCTGTCCAGGAGAATCTGGACAATGAAGGACAACATTGTTCTTATTGTCCATTTCCTGAGCATGAGCAGAAGAGCCAGTTACTGTGATGGAAGAAGAAGAAGAAGAAGAAGAAGAAGAAGAAGAAGAAGAAGAAGAAGAAGAAGATGGACTCCAAGCATTTTCAAAAGTTGCGTTATCCTGTCTTTACTCGGAGATGGAGTCATTTTGTATCCCTTTCCCACTGCAACGAGCGGGTCGACCTGTGTCTTCGACCCGCTAACGATCGGCTTTTTTTTTTTTTTTTTTAAGACTCCTTTCCCACTACATGCAGACGCGGGTCTAGCCGCCTGCTGGCGAGCCGCGACGCTGCGTTTTCCCGCACTGATGGTGTCCCACGTTGATGACATCATCAGCGCGACGGAGCAAAACGAAAGTAAACAATGCAACAGAACACAGTTGTAGACAAATCTTCTCTTCCCCACGGATCAAGAGAAGCTCTGTGGTCTAGGATATCTCACACTAGAGCGCTGTGTCCAGAAACAACAACTAGAACGCTAATGTAGCCGCGCTGCGTCGACGTCATCATGTAAGTTCCCGGATGTGTCCCTCCCACTAAAAGCCGATACAAACTGACCCGGCAAATTACCGGGTCGATTGCCGGGTTGAATGACCCGGGTCGAACTCCCGGGTAAACCTTTTCCCACTGCCATGAGGAGCCGATAGTTAGCGGGTTTAAACGGGTTTTTGGGCCAGTGGGAAAGGGGTATAAGTTTGACCTTGGGACCAATTTCCTGAAAGTTTCATCATCAGTGGCTCTGAGCACCATTATCATGTTAAAGCTGAATAAACAGCGAGGATGAATCTGAAAACTCTCATTACACTACTTCGTGTTCATCAGTGAAAATGCTGAGATCACTTGAGGCAAATCATTTTTATTTATTTTGGGAATGTCCAGAACTACATCACTACTGGCTAGAAATTTGTAAAGCTCTGAAAGAGGTCTTTAAAGTCGAATTTCCTTTAGACTTTATCAATTTATATATGGGTGTGGTACCATCTTTGAACAGAAGAGGGGATATAAAATTACTCCAAGCTCTTCTAGCAGCCAGTAAGAAAGCAACTACAAGAAAATGGCTTAATCAAACCCCACCAACCTTTGATGACTGGTTGCAAATAACTTTGGAAATATTTAAAATGGAAAATTTGACATTTTCCCTGCGAATCCAAAGGGACAAATTCAACTCAATCTGGAATAAATGGATTCATTTTGTGTCCCCCGTTCGGAAGGATTTTACCTAACACCCCTCACATGCTCATTGTTTAGAATGTACTAGCGTATTACTAATATTTTAGTTTATTATCTATAATTTCATGTGTATATATAATTTTCTCCTCATTTTTTGAGAAGTGTAATACCTGTAGGCCCCCAATGTTTGTTTTGTGTTTGTTTGTTTTTGGGGAAAAAAAAGCGGGAAAAATAGGGGGGAGGATGATCAAGACTGGAAAAGACAAGGATGAAAATGAATTAATGTATAGAATTGTTGCCAACCTCTCCAATAAAAAAAAAAAAAAAAAAAAGAAAATGCTGACATGCTGATGTTGCTGCCCCAGATCACCATTAACCATCTTAACTTATTTCCAATGTGCTAACTCTGCTAAAAACCAGTAAAAAAAAAAAAAACAAAAAAAAAACCTGGAGGTCTTCCGAGTTGTGGTCGTGGTTCAGCGCTACTGAGCTTGTTGAGACTTTTACAGCTAAATCTCCCTGTCCTCTTCCATCAGTGTGAGCAAATCAAGAGCAGCATTCAGTTCTCCTGAGGTTCATGTTTAATCGCGTCTTCCTCTCGGTTTTTGTTGAAGTTTCATGGTTTTCGGTGGCATAAATACAGAGTTTTCAGTGGTTTCAAGTGAATGAGGCACATTTCTTCCTCTTCGTCTTCATGAAAACATGTTTCTGTCTCTGTGTTGATGAGATCAAACGTCCCAAATCAGCAACGAGAGCATGGGAACCAGTCATCACCCTGTAGGATGACTGTCATGACAGAATCACTGCCTATTGTGACTGCCGGTGTGTTACAGCAGCTTCCTGAATGAAGAACACTCCATTAATCCATTGTGCCTCCTCAGCAGCTCTTCAATATAACTGGGACTATTGCTGGCCGATCGGAACCACCAGCAATGAGCTCAGATTCCCTTCAGCCACTGAAGGATTGTGTTCTCTATTTGAGCTAACAGGGTTCAGCTCAGTACTCTCAGTACTTAGTGCTTTTGAGTTTAGTAAATACTGCAGTACTTTTGTTTTCCTTCATCCCACAGATTGTTGGTATCGATCATTTGTTCTCAAGAGGTTGTCAGAAAGGGTTTGTACCTCCAAATACATACAGAGCACAGAGATCATTTGCTATTATATCAGAATGTTTGCATTTCAGGATGTGTGACTGCCTGTTTGAGGGTGATCAACTGAAAAGAACACCCTGAGTAAGATCATGAGAAAACAGGGTTTTGAATGGGTGTTTTGTGTGTTTTAGACCGGTACGATGCACCAGAAACAGTGTCGTTATTGAAGGCCCTGCAGACACAATAAGAAATTTAGTTGGACGGGTTGGTAGAGAGAGAAACAGAATATATGACATGGCAGACGATTTGTCAAAAATTTAAGTTGTGCGGGAAAAAAGCAGCGTGTCAGAGGAGTTTCAGAAAAGAAACACAAGTTCCCGTGCTAAAAAATCCCGTGTGATGAATTTACTGGACAGCTGTTTGTTCTTGTCAGGCCCTTCTATTCCCGTACATACTATCTGAGACCGTTTATACATACAGAACATGACAGGCTTGATCTCCTTCCAGGAACCTCAAGTGGACACTCGGCCCGGATTTATCTTGTGTTTGTGCTTCTCGGAGGTCTCTTTTGAAGTGTCCATCCAAACCTTTTCTTAATGTATATGGAGAAAATGATTAAATAAGTGTTAAAATGGAAAAGAAAAGATACAGAAACACGGAGAAGATATCTGCTGATAAAGTCAACAGATAGAAGTCGTGTGGGGGCCCGCTGAGGAAATGTCTTTCACCACAGAAACACCAGCACTTGTTTCAAATGTGTCAAAAACAGATGCAACTAAACTAAGCAACATAAATGTATTCAGACATTTGAAATCACATTTTGCGGTTGTGTATTAACCCATTAGAATAAAATCATCGTTTTATTTCATGTAATGTAGAACATGAACATCCCACATCCGCAAAGGCAGATACGCTAAATGGAAGGAGCGTGTTATTTTGTGTCAGATTTTGACCATTTTTACACAACAATGCTTTCAAGTGAAAATTTGTTGCCTTTTGTGTGTCTGTTTATCTGACAATGATGCTCGGAGTCAGTGGAAAGGCAACTTTTCCAAAATTTGCCAACTCCGCCTCTGGAGAAGACGACTTTTTAAAAATACTGCAACTGCTAATTATAGCTTTACATTAAAAAAAAAAAAAGAAAAAAATGTGTGAAAAGTATTTTTGTGTTTATGAAGGTTAAGGAGCTGTGTCATCGTCATTCAGGCTTTTGGACAGAAAACACAGAACCAAATTAGAAAAATAAGCTCTGATTAACAAGCAGCACATTGAAATACTTCATCAAGTTCTTGACTATCTGTTTAGGAGAAAAAGATCCCATATTCCACTGTGAAAACAAACTATCTTGGGTCAAACTCATGAAGATCCACACTCACTCTCTGGTTCATGATTTACTGCCGATGAAACAGACGATCATGAGAGAACCATAAAACACACGGCAGGCGGTGCGGCATGCTGACATGTGGGTGGCTGACATGCTGATTAAATGACAGCGCTGGATCGCAGCTGGACGATGGAAATGATCGCCGGCTGTCAGCAGCTCAATACATCTGCTTTTCACTTTTCCTCTTGAGCAACAAGTCCGCGTGGTTGACGCCAAAATGCCGAAAAGCTGATTACAGCGATTTTAAATGTATCCAATCATCACAAATCTAATCAAAAGGACAGATCCAATCCGTGTATCATAACGAGTAATGCTTCCAGCGTGTCTGTGTCCATCAGTGAAGTTTCTTTTCAAATAACTGGGCGCGACATCTTTCTGATTCGTCAATATCAGTTTATCATAGTCGTGAATGAAAACATTTGTAGTGTCTTTTGTGGCTTTTTGACAAGTCGAAAAATCAGTGATCGTTATCAGGCACACAGAAACACCCACAAACCCAAACTCCCAACAGCGACCATGAAGTGGATCCATTTTTCATTATAATACACATCAACTAATGCAGGCAAAAAGCAATTAAGTATCAAGTTTACTCAATTCAGTGCATTCTTTCTTCATTAAATTAGTTTGAGACCCTGTTTACACAATGTTTTCAAGAAAAAACTGAAAACATTCAATGCAGTTAAGGACTGAGCCTCTGAAAATGCAACTTGGAACCTTATAGAACTTTTTGAAAATGCTCCATCTCCATGGAAACAGAGGAAAATGCAACTTTTCTGAAGCGCTGCCTCTGTGCATGAAAAAACTCAAAAAGCTGTTGTGTAAATGGGGCCTGAGACGGCCTGAGACTCACTGTCGTTTTTGGAGCAAGCTAATTGGATTAATAGAACAAAATGCATTTAGCTTTGCGTAGAATGTATAAAACCAGCTTAAAGTCTTATTTAGGGCAAATAAGAATTACTTTAAACGTAACTGCACGTTTACTGAAGTAGTTTCGTGGATTTTGCAGACTATTGAGACATATTTTGCCACTTTGTGTGTAACGTATATGACACTTGCTCATTGTCTTATTTATCAAAGGAATAAAAGGAATTTAAAATAAATAGTATGATAATAATAGCAGAACTAACCAAGCAGCTGAAGACTAACTGATGTTCACTTAATTTAGAAAAACACCTGTTTTATAACTGAAAATCAGCATAAAACCCATGAAAGAAACTTCTGTCTGAATTTAAAGCAGTTTATTCATCCTTAGAGAATCTAACAAAGCCAATAGCTCTCATGTAAACAGTCAAGCTGTGAGGAAAAGTATTTTTCTTGAATTGTATAAGACTGGTTTGTGTGTTTCGTCCATCTTTTCTATTTTATTGTTTCATATTCAATATAAGTTGTATTCTTGGCACCTCATGTCCTCTGATGTCAAACTATGAGGGAGTTTTTGCAGCGTGCACGGCTCCTGTGGTGACTGGTCCGGATGCACTTCCTCATCGTGACTAATGCAAGCAATTGTGACATTTAGACGCAGACGAGCATGTGTGAGTGGGAAAAAACCCAAGAAGAGGGGAAAAACAGTACATACACCGCAGCAGCCTGAACTTAATGATGCTCCAGTGTGCAGAATGCCTCTCGCATAACTCATACCTCGTGCTGCGGCGGCGGCATTACCGCTCAGCGGGAGAGAGGGAGAGAGTGAAGGCTTATCAGAGTCCAAAACCGCTCATTGGAGGCTCCTACAAGGCCCTGATTTTAGGCTTTTCAAATAAAAACACATTGTTTTTGCATTTTTGATTCAGAAAAGTTACGGTTTCTCTATTATCATGAAGATGGAATGGGAGCCTTTTTAAAAAGTTTTGTTTTTAGGAGCTCTGAGCGTCGTTGTCAAGCAAGCAGACGCCCAGAACGCAAAGAAAGTTTTCTGTTTTCACTGGCAAATGTAATGTCAATGGGGGTCTAATCCAATGAAGGAAAACCGAAAAGCAACACAATTTATGTTATTTAACTTCATTTTAATTGAAAATTTACCGGATTCTCTCGTATTTTCCGTTCCCGACCTCCTGTGTGGTGCGATCTGCTCTGTCCAGCTTTACAACTGGCGGTGCATGACGCGTGAGGCTCGCGGAGAAAATAGAGATGAGCGGAGCAGGCGTGCTCCACGGCGCGAGCCGCTACGCACGCGGCGCTTCCCCGCACCTCCTGTATGAACCGTCAGATAGGTTAACGGGGGCGCCGATCTCAAACTCGGTGCGTGGCGCTTCCACTTCCTGCACGTCCTGTGTGAACCAGGCGTTTGTCGCCCCCTGTCGGCGGGCCTGGCCAACTATGTGAAAGACTGCCCTATCTGTCAATGATAAAGAATCCTTTAAAAAATTCCTGGATCCAGACAGTGATCCGGAACTTCTAAGTTAGCCCAAGACCCACCTTTCCACAAAGTTTCATTGCAATCCGTCCATTACTTTTTCCGGGATCTTGCTAACAGACCAACCAACAAACAGACGTGATTCCATAACCTCCTGGCGGAGGTAAATATCAAGATCATGTTAAAAGACGGCGAGGATTAAAACCTGAGATGTCCCGTGAAGGAAGCGCTGCAGCTGTGTTCATGTGCCGAACAGAGCATGACTTCAGCGAAAAGCCGTCCATCTGTGGATAATTACACCGACGTGACTCCAGCTTCAGCAGCTCCATTCATCATCCTAATTTATGGTATTAATATTGAGTCAGGTAATTATGCTCCACTCACCCGACGCAAGACTTCATCAGCTCGGCCACAATAATGCTTCAGGACTGCAGGACTTTTTCACTTCGGTGGGTCCAAATGAAGTGGGAATTTCCCAGAACATCCCAGATGGAACGTGGGAAATACCTTTCAGAATAGCTCTTATACTTACTTCTCAATGGCTCTAAGAAGCAGATTTGATTTCAATTTCCAAAACACTTTCTTCACAATAAGCTCAACTATCTCATCTTACAAAGTGGGACAATGTGAAGTTTTGTGGGAACTTCATAATGCATGTGCAAACGTTTTAGGACTTATTTTCCAGTTTTGAAGAAAACATCGACAACTCCATATTAGATATAGGTCAAGAAAAATGTTTCAAAAAGTGTTAAACTGAGCAACATTGCAGCAGTTGTTCTGGCTCACTTTCCCCCAAATAACACTTCTCAGGAAATTCAGTCATTTTTAGCTATTTTAGCAATTGTACCTTTTTGGTATTTTAGTTTTTTTTTTTGTTTGTTTGGTTTTTTTTACTAATTTTGCAATGTTTTTGCTGTTTTAGCCAATTTTCAACATTTTTTTTAGCAGTTTTAAGAGTCTCTGCATGTGCACATCAGTTCACACTCTGATTCTCAAGAGTTCAACATAATACCTAAAATGAGAAATCCCCATCAAATTCATCTTTTCATGGATGTTTTTTGCATTTTTTTTGGAGAAACTGATGGAAAGTCTTAAACCATTCCTGCTACACAAACGAGCGTAGATTGCCGACGAAGCTCCAAAGGTTGTTTGGAGGCCAGACAACCGCTTTGTTTGCAGGAAGCACACTCAATTGAGATTGAATGGTCCTGCTGCTGCTCCACGTGGTGACATAATTCAATAGAAAGGGTTTATTTTCACAGGGTAAATAAGGCTTCCGCACTCGGTTCTCCATATTATCTTGTAACAACATGGCCCACTCTGTCTCCATGTCCAAACATTGTGATTGGGGGGGCGGGAGTGTTTACAGCCCTGATAAATAGCAGTCTGGGGGCTCCTCCGTGGGACCTTTTCACTTACTTTCAATCTCTGCAGCGCACTTGAGGGAAAGCAGTCGAGGAGCTCTCGTCTCCGAGATGGCACACATTCACAAAAACACACACACACACACCTACACACACACACTCACGGGCCCTCTAGGATCTCCCATGATGCACACTGTCTGTTTGACAAGAAGCAGACAGGCCGTTCTGGCTAACATTAACATGCATAAACATTTGAATTAATGAGCGCTGCGTGGCAGCTCAAGCTAAATGCTGACCGCCCCGCCCTCCCGATCGCACACCCAAGGACCATTTTTCAATTGATTGCGTCCCCTCCCTCACCTTGAGGGTGAAGCTGCAGCTGCAGCGTGTGACCATAAACAAACCCAGCTGCACCCCCCGGCCCTCCAGTCTCACCCCTCACACACTCCTCACCCTCCAGCTCGCTGCTTCCTACCCAAATACAGCCTGCGTGGGGCCTTTTCTCCTCCTCGCTCCCGCTACAGAGATGGAAACAGCCCATACTGTGACCACTGAGCTTTTCAGATGCAGAAAGGAAAAGCACTGCTTCATCACTGCTGGTGCTCCAGAACACATGCTGGCAGCACAGAAGTCAGGCACGGGAATTACAAGATAAAGCAAACAAACAAACAAAAAACACAAGTTACACTTATGGGCAGAAAATTTTGATTTGATTAAGATTCTGTTAACATCATGTTGGCTTTTCAGAAACTAGTACATTTCAGACTGCAGTGTTGTAGTTTGCATTCCAGGGTACTCGTTAAATAACGTTCAAACTTTAAACTGTCTTTCTTCTTCATATAGGCCCACTTAGACCACGATTCTAGTGAAAACATATTCTTTTTCCTTTTTTTTCCCCAAAAGTTTCATGTTTACATTAGGGATTGACCAATCATCCCTCAACGGTCTCAAGAGTGCAGTGTGCAACAAGACGAACTAAATGAAGGCGTGAAAATTCTCGCCATTCATTTGATTGATGCGGACCGAAAGTGGCTAGCAGCTGACAGCTAACCTAACAGCTAACTGTGATTTATAGTCTTATAACCATCTATCAATAAGAGCCTGCTCTTCCTCACCACTCCATGTCGGACCTCTGACCACCAGACTGTTTCTAGCTCTATCTTTGTGCGTCTGCTTCATCTGACTCCTTCTGACTCTGCCATTAACTTTCTTTATTTTGCTACTCAAGCTCATTGTGGTCCACATGAAGTCCTCTCGCTGCAGTTGTTGAATAGTCCCATGACAGTCCACTCCGAGACTGGCTTCTCAGGGGGTCCGGAGTTCACCCGAAATTTCCAGATCTTTGATCAGGGAGTTTTCACACATGCATAAATGATGAGGATTTACCTTAAAAAGTCCTGATATGGAGTAAAATCCAGATTTCATAGGGCTGGTGTGGATGCCCCTTAAAACTACCAAGCACCAGGAAAATATGGACTGGGAGTCAAACGTTGTTACTGTCCATCTACCAAACATGTGCAGGGTAAATATTTACTGCAGCTGTGGTGAATTGTAGCAGTGTCTTTGAAAAGTTCTCCATTTTCACTTGTCTCAGTATTTGCTCCCTGTATGCAGATGACGATGTAGTAAATGTACAGCATGTTGGAGTTGATATGTTCATTTCTGAAACCAGAGCAACATGTTCAGACAGTTGGTAGAGCTGATCATCTGTTAGTCAGAATGCTACAGATTCGATCCCTGTTGAAATGTCCTTGATCGAGACACTGGATCCCAAACTGCTCCTGGTGGATCCAACACCTCGCCTCCTTTCACATTGCACTTGCCATTTTTCGTGACTTCCAAGACATTTGTGGTGTAAACAAATACCCAAACTGTAACGACACTTTGAGGTTTTCACTCTCAGGACCGAGCAGCCTCGGTGCTGCTGGGTATTGACCACATCCGGAGAGACAGCGGCTGCACTCCAGCAGGTTTCACTGCGTTTTATCACGAGCTGTGTTGATGCGGGGCCAAATGCATCACTCTCGTTTTCCCAACAACCAAATGGGAACGCTTCCAGTTGTTTTTCCCCATTTTTCCCCCCTCCCTCTAAACTGACCCCAGAGTGGGTTCAACAGGAACTCACAGCAGTTAATCAACAAAGCATGTTGCTCTGAGTTCATCCATCTTCCACCACTGGAGATTCTCCTCACAGCTCCGCCTGTTTTCTCCTCATGACGCTGTTGTTCAAATCATATCTCAGCTGGAGTCCGCTCCCGCTTCTCCCTCAAGCTCCTGCAGCGTTATTAATACCAACCCAACAGGCATAGGATGGCTCATTTTTAACAAAAAAACATGAAATATATGCTAAACATCCTGAGACTCAGCAATGCCGGGGCATTATTTTGTTTATTTGCATTAAAAGCTAGTATTTTTCACCAGTATAATAATTTAATGAATGTACATAAAACATATAACAGAAAAGTTTTCTTTGTGCTTTGGAAGCAGAACTAAGAATGGTTTAAGAAAGATAGATGCAGACGGTGGGTTTTGGCAGAATCGTGGACATGGGAGTCACCAAGGTTAAATTGTGGGGGAGGGTTTGTGAGGGGAGACAGATCACTGAGTTCAAGGATTCAAATCTGAAAGACTATCAAACTATCAGAAAAAAGCACAGTGAGGATCTGGTTACACAGCAAGGATTTCAGGTGAAAATGCAGAACTTTTGTTGTGTTTTGGGTGTCCGTTTACAAGTGTCAACTTTTCGACAACACTCCCACTCTGTCATCATGGAAACGGGGTAAATGCAACTTTCTGAAAATGCTCGACCTCTGTCTCAGTGAAAATGGAGGAAAATGCAACTTTTTGAAAGAAAGGGTACCCAGTTGGAACTTTTTAAAAACATTCGCTTTCAGTCCATGTAAACCTGCAAAAATGCAGCTTTCTGAAAACTTTCAAGCTCCGTCTCAGTGGAAATGGAGGAAAACAGCTTTTAAAAAAATGCTCCAACTTTGTCACCATGAAAACAGGAGAATAGCAAATTTTCACATGCTTGGAGCCACTGAAAACACAAATTTTTGAAAACACAGGTTCCTTCCTGAGCAGACAGTGGAGGTGCTGCTACTGCGCATGCGCACCAACCACAGTACCTACTAGTGGCCGAACTGGCCAAAACTATGTGCTTTTACTTGAAATATTGTGAGAGTTAAGGCTGATATGGAGCAGAACAGCAGCTGAATACAGTGGAAATAGATTTTAATAGATTTTGAGTTAAATGACTCAACTCTTGACAGAAGTCCTGGTATTTTAGTGGCTTTTCAAGGAAATGAATTACTTAAAGCTGCTCCACTGTAGCTGAATATAAAGTACTATAACAAAGCAAATGAGAGGTATTAAAAGGGTTGCATTTACAGCTCAATAGAAAATAATGAATATAAAGCACACTTGGAGATTTTAAAGTAATTTTTCTTATTCAAAAGTAGAACAAGGTTGGAGGAGAAGTATAGGAAAAGACAAAAGGCTCAGATGGAGTAAATGAAGATACAAACAGGCAGAAGTGAACGGAAAAGCAAGGAAGAAGAGTTTCAGAAGAATTTTTACAAAATTGTGAAAGTACAGGTTTAATTTTTTCTGGACTTTTTAAAAGCAGTGAATTCATGAAGGTTATCTGACTTTTTAAAAGAAACCATTCTGGTGAAAAAACAGTCCAATAATTCAGTTTATCCAACAGCAAAAATGTCTCAAAACCAGAATTTAGAAGGATTCTCTTTTGTCCAGGTAAGAGACGTTTCGAGGCAATCTGATCGGGTCAAACTGCAGATGAATGGAAGTCGAGTTGACCTGATCTAATGGTTTCGGTTTCAGAGGATTCCTCCGACGACTTCGATGTACTTCATCACATTGTTCTTTCTTGTTTGTTGATGTGCAACAAGAAAACCTCTGCATGTCTGTATGGTTTTCAAAGTCCGGATCAGGCCTGAAGTCAGGGATCAGGTGGCGTCATTAACAAGACGAGCGACGGTCCCGTGGACTTTCCACAAATGGGAAAAGTTTACCTTCTTTTCTTTGACTGAAGGCTGCCGGCTGTGATCTGCCCAGAGGCAGAGCTGCGGTGACGGGCCGAGCTGTTCCCAGCCGTCCCGTTCCCAGAGCCTGCAGCACCATGGGAAAGCCAGCCAAGTGAGCGTGGGTCAGGTCAACCTTGTCTCCTCGCCTGACTGTCAAAATAACAGTACCTTCCCCTCCGGCTTCCAGCACTGTCCGTCAGAGCGCCGTGGCACAGAGGGGTGGAAAAGCAATTAAATCAAACATGGGTGAGTAGCTGCAGGACAAATGCCTGCTCAGCGTTTTTCAGCTCGGCCCATAGAAAAGCTGCTGGTGTGTTTTCTTTTTCTTCTTCTTGTGTATTGAAAGAAAGAGTATTGAAAGGGAAAAGGGAAACCCTCCAAAAGAGAGCTAAGACATTTTGTGTCACCGGGTGACCAATACAGGAGTTAGCAGAGGGACATTGGACCAATTCAGAGGCTTTTTCTTCCCCAGCGATGGCCCAAAACCTGGGGTCAGACACATATCCGACCCCTGACCCCCCGGTTCACGGCTCCTCGTAATTACCTTTGCGCATCAGCCCCCTGGCCACCCCCACCCAAAGACAATGCAACAATTTGTCTTTTCAATTGTCTGTCAGTCACTCTCTTCAGGGCCTTTTCAGTGGGCGTATATGGTTTCTTTTTCCATTTGTATTTATTTATTTATCTTGCTTGGAGAGGGTGGGGGGTTGTCTGGCCCCAGAAACAGGGAGTCTTTGTTTGGGCTGGTTTCACATGGATATAACCCTCTCCACCCCGCCTCCACCCCCCTCCACCCCCGCCCCCTCCTCCTCCTCTCTCCTTGCCTTCTATCGCAGCTCGGGATTTGCTGGAGGTGCCAGAGCTCAGGATCACTGAACACAACCACTGACCGGTCAGTGGGTGTGTTTACATGAGACTTTTAATTTCTCTTTAATCCCTAATAAAAGTTGTTTTGCTTTAAAAAGTCCATTTAAGCACCTGAAATCTTTAATCGGCACTTTCGCCAGTAAGTTTAGCTCTGAATAAACTGGTGGGTTTATTCTCATTCTGGATGTAAATCATGTAAATCAGGCATGACTTCAATCCATTCGTTCTGAGCATGCCTGCCCTTATAATATTCCAAAATGGCAGCCGATGTCAAGCGTTCCACTCATGTGGAGATGATTTATTTAACGGGAGCCTTTGATGAAATGGATATAAAGAAAAGAATGGATGGGAGCATAACAATACGGACATTTTTAAAGATGTAGCATCGAAGTTAATCTAGAAAGCAAAAAAAAAAAAAAAAAAAAAAACAAAAGCTTCACTGGGGACATCATGTTTGGCCCCTGTCCAATGAGAACTCTTCACATCCCCCAGCATTAAACAAGATTTAATCCTTCATTTTTCTCATGTAAACACCAAGTCTATAAATGTAATTCGGAATTACTTAATTCAGAATAAAGTAATGAAAAACCTCATGTAACCAAGGCTAGTGATGAGCTATCAGAAAACTCTGAGGTGTTGCTGGATTCTGAAACATCTTCATCTTCAGGCCCAAACATGCTTCTTTTGCTGAGGTTAGATGTGAAATCGATTTCAGATGCGTCATGCCGTGCCTTCGTTCTCCCACATGTCCATGACGCTGGTTTCTCATACATCCAGTGGAGAGCTGCACACATTGCTGTTTTCTTGTTGGACAATGTTTCGAAACAAATCATCGATGAAAACAGATCCAACACCAAGTATTTGTTAACCCTGCATTATTTCATATTTGGTTTGGGGATATAATTCGTTGCTTTACGTTTTCAACTTTACTAGTCAAGACATTCATGAACTGAATCTTCTGAAGTCAGCTTCTTTCTCCTGATAAGGTCAAGTTGGAGATTGGTTTTTATTCACATACACATTCACACTCACAATCTTCCTTTGAAAGGATTGTTATTTCTGTTGTCTTTCAAGTTCCATTGTTTTTCTGTTCCTTTCACCTGTCGTAAACAAGCTGCACCACACTGCCCCCAAAGGAAATCCGTGGCATTACTCCATTTGCTACACAAGTTCTGTGAAATCATTTTAAATCATGATGAACATAGAAGACCGTCAGAAGTTTCAATCCATTGGCGTTCAGGACTATTGGCACCTTTAGCCTTCCTCCGTTTGCTTTTTAGGTGGATTTGATATTCAGCGATTTTCATCAACAGTGTTTTCAAAGAGCAAAACCAGAATCCAGACTGGATGAAATCTGCAGACAAATGCTAAAATGAAAATGTTAGCTGCTCATATGATGACACCAAACTCTTCCTGTGGTAACCATGCCAATCAACACCATCAGCAATGGCGGCACAGAGAGCTGTGTTTGCACTACAGAAGCTCCTTAGTTTATTCAAGCTTTAACGGCAAATGCCCACAATTTCTTTCAATTTCTTCAATTTCAGACTGTTTTCTGATGTATAAATCATTGTCTTTGAATGTGTTTTCAGTTTCTTGTGTTCTCTGCTCCTCTGCTTTTTATGTGTTTCAATATTTCTGTGGCAGGTTTACAGAACCACCTCAGGCCTTCTGGAGTAAATACCACCGTGTTTCTGTGGTTTCAGACACTTCTCTTGATGAGTTTTGTAAACAGAAGCGTTTCCGTCCCTGCTTGGACGGGGTCATACCTGCATCTCCAGAGTCCAGACCACCTCAGGTTTTTGGGCTCTTTGGGAATTCCAGATAATTTTCTGTTCTGGAGAGCTCTGACACCACAGGCGGAGGGCCTGGTGTCGGCCGGGCCTGCACTCAGGTATGACCTACTTTTGAGAGCTCTGGCTCTGTTCGGCGGGAGAGAATCGCAGTCTGCGAGCTGTGGAGTCACTTCGTGTTACACGCTCCAAAGTCTGTGGAGCGAAGTAACACATCTCGACACAAGAATTTTAACTCAGTGTTCATTTTCGTGTTTTCTTTCTCTTAGTTTTGACAGCATCTTTTGGAGATCATCAAGCTGCAGAGGTATTCCAGCAGTAACCGGTTTTTAATTAGTGGTGTGAATCTGACTGTAATAGTTAAATTCAGTATAATCCTTTTTCTTTTCCATCACTGGCTCCAATGTGCAGCAGGTGGGGAAGTGAAAATGCAGGAGGAGGCTCCTCGTCACGTAGAATTAACTATTTCAACCAAAGATTTTACACATTAAACTGAAAGGTTAACGCAATAATTTTACCAAGTGAAAATTAATACCTTTATCCAGGAAACCGCCAACCAGGAGATGGGCCGACTGTTCCCAGGAAGCGTCGTTTTCGACCATTTCCACAGCAGTGGAGTGGAGTGTTTTCAAAAAGTGAGAGCCATTTCTCAAATCTTGCGAGTGACCCCAATCACCTTTGCTATGAAATGCTCCCAAAGCTTTAAGTTTCACCAGATGGAATTAAATAGTATTTTAGAAGAAGCACATGCATTCAAAGGCCGAAGGCCAATTAAACTCACCCACTATTAACCTTTACACCAGTTTATCCCTTTTATTCATGTTTTATGAAGTAGTTTGAGTTCCTGTTTCGTTTTAATTTTTCATTTAAAGAAATGCATCATCCTTCTTTTACATGCTTTTGTTAAGCAGCATTCTAAAAGGATCATTTATTGGAGGTGGTGACAGGAAGAGTGATGATCAGATTTAATAACTCTCTCAGAGTACATCGTACGCCATGAAAAAATCATAAGCAACCCTTTGACTCAACCCTAGCAGGGGAATTAAAATGGACCGTTTATGTCTGTGTGCTCGCCTCATTGTTTCTCTGGGTAAAATTATTGCTGCAACATTTGTTTCTTTTCTTTTTTTTACATTGGTTGTAAAATTTTTAGCACTTTTGGTTTCATGCTGAAGCTGTAAATACATCCCGAAACATGGCTGTCTTTCAAAAGTTCCATTTGCAGTTTTACTGGGTCCAATGGAGCTCCTGAGAAACGTCAATGAAGACGACGAAAAAACTAATTATCTGGAGATAGAAAGGGGCAACTTGCAGGGTGGCCATTCATAACAATGGCCTCCCGTGTGAGCTCGCTCTGACAACAGGCTTCACCAGCACCTTATTGTTTGGCAATCACAGCATGAAATTACATGGAGCATACCACTTCCCCACAGAAGAGCTCCTCAGCCTCTCTTCCAAGGCAAGGTAATGAAAGCCAGAGCAGCGGGGAGACGATTCAGTCCTGGGCCGTGGGTGTCAGGCGGTTTTCAGAAGGCGGATCAACACCACTGGTCTTCCAGACAGCTCGGTTAGTGCAAGACAGTCGTTCTGATTGTCTATCATGTTTCTCATGAAGCTCATAATTACGACAGTGTCGGGAGGGAGAGCTGCAGAGAGACTGCGGTCTGCTTTGATCAGCCTAATTTGCTCCCTCTGTGCAGGGTGAGAATTTGCTGCAGTTTCTGCAAGTAGGAACAGAGAAAGAAAAAAAAGCCCCGGTGCAATTAATCCCCCCGGTGGCATTTCAAACCGTGCAGCAGATATACATTTACCCTGCTGGCTGGATGTTCTCAACCCTTCACGACTGATGAAAGAGAGGAATAAAGTATGAGTGGTTAAAGCAATGAGGTAAACGACGGCAGGCTCGCCTTGCCAAAATAATCCCATTAGCTGATTTAAACCACAATAGCAAGCGACGACAGCAACAGATAAAAATGATTTGACTTGTTCTGCGGAGGCTTTCAGCACAGAAGCCAGAGAAAGTGTGTCTGCCGGATGGGAAGGCGACCTTCTGGAAGTTCTGGTGCCGGTCTACTGTTGGCAGCCTCGGTTCACACATACGGAGAAACCGGTAGTTTCTGGCCTGTAATCCTGCGAGAGCAGGAATGCTTCCCATTATTCCAAATTGGTCTCAATTAGCTTGTTTTCTGTGCAGCGTTACTCAGAAATGATGCTGCAACATGAACGGAGCGGCATGAAGCGTGAAGCTTTGAGAACATGATTTATCGGAGCGGGACACTGGCGCCCGAACGGGACGCCTCCTTCTCTGTGTTTCCAGACATCGTTTGTCTTATTATTGACATCCACAATCTGCCATTCTTACATTTTGTTTGAACTTGTTTCAGATATTTACAAAGTTCTGCAACAGCTTCATTTGAGGATTGCATCCACGTTGCCCACATTCTGTGGGAAGCCATTTATTTGGAAACCCAAAAACCTTGTGGACAAGCAGGCAAAACAAAAATGTTTTCGACACAATATGGGTCTGACTGAACTCAGATGAAAGGTCCAGTGACATTTGGTTGATTCTGTCAGCCTGTGACCTCTTTTGCTTGTGTGAAAGAGAAAAAAAGAGAATGTGGAGCCAAAAACAAAACAGAAACATCACAGATTTGGTAAAAATCAGTCATTTATTGGGTTGAACAGTCAATCAGTGGTTGACTGTCTCTGGAACCACAGAGAATTTGGCTTATGAGGGCGGCACAGTGGGGTAGTGGTTAGCACTCTGGCCTTATAGCAAAAATTCTTGTTCATTTTAGAGGATCTTGGGCTTGGGTTTACCATTCTTATTAATGTATTATTTTGATTTCATTGCAAGGCATCAGATCCTGGGTCCTCTGGAAGTGATGCTAAAATATCAGTGACTACCCTGGTGCAACACCCTCTGCAGATATGAGCAACATTATACTTGCTTATCAAATCATTCAGCCATTTCCTGCTTCATACCTGGAATTGGCTCATTCATTTTATCGGTCCAGGTGTTTTCGTCTCTTGCAGTGATTTCCAGCTCCTACTGGATGATCCCGAGGTGTTCCCAGGACTAAATGGGATATGTAATCTTTCCAGTGTGTTCTGGGTTTACCTTGGGGTCGGCTGCCAGTTGGCCGGGTCTGAAAAACCTCCGAAGAGAAGGCGTTCTTGATTCAACCTGAACTCGTGCCCAGACCACCTCATCTGCTTCCTTTTCAAGGTGTAAAAAAAAAAAAAAAAAAAAGCAGCAATACCACAGAAAACATGGATTTACAGTCTTTTAAGATGCGCGTGATGGTAAAACTGCACCTTTCTGCTGTTATTATCTATAAACTGACTCTAACATTGTATCTCTATGTTTCTTCCTCAACTTTGCTAAACTCAACACCGTCAATGTCAATTCAAAGCCGCCGTCCAGAAAACATATGAACATCATCTTGACTTCATCCACTGTAATAATCATCTCTGGCTTCCAGTCACTGGGACTGAATCGAAACAGATTTGTTTTCAGGTGTCTTCATGGAAACATCTATAAGAAACTGGACTCTGAGGCTCATTTGGGCCTTTTGCGCTGGCAGTCTCTGTCTGCCGGTTCCTCACTAAGCTCACTGAAGCTCGGATAATGGATGGACTGGTAGAAGTTTGAGCTTCGCCCTTTAGATCAGCTTCCAACTTACTGAAAAGACAAAAACATTCTTTCCAAATCCATTTGTCTTGTCTCTGGTCACTTAATAAAGATACTTAATACTCAACCACTAAGAATTATGTGGGCTTAAATGTTAGACCCTTGATATGAAGACAATTTTGAATTGTTCCATTGGCAATTAAAAAAAAAGTGTTACACCCATGTGTTGCTCTTCTTCTATTAAATATAACAATACTTTTTATAAGTGAAACAAGACAATTTTGCATGCTCACTCTGAGTTTCTGCACTTTGAATTTCATCACAACCACCACCAGAGATAATCCTTCTGATTACTTTTTCTTTTTTATTCCATAAATTTCAACACGAATGTCACCACTTTTTAATGCTTACATTCTCAAAACTGATGTTTTACTTGCTTGAACGGATGACTGAACATTAAGAAGCATTTATACAATGTTTAAAGTGAAGCGAAAATTCTTTTCAGCAACGTTTTAAAAACCATGTGTGTTTAGACAGAAATGGCATACTTGCTGAAAATGGAGAACTTAGCATGCCAGGCCACTAGTTGGTGCTCTTGTTTGTTTTTTTGTTTTTTTGTTTTTTTAAGAGAAAATCCAACCATACATGTGTATAGAGAGCGGTGTTCTATAAGCATTAACAATGGGAGTATGTGTTTTCCCCATTTTCATGGAGACTTAGTGTTTCCCAAAAATATGCAACCTTATGAAAAAGTTTTCTTAAGGTTGCCGATTCAGTGGCTTTAACGAATTTTGTCGTATGAAAAGGTTTTGGTGTAAATGGGTCCTCGATGTAGGAACACAAAGGGCTGTCATGCAGAGAGATACCATAATGCTTATTTACTTGCTGATAATAAGAACTAGCAGTGACATAAATCAATCTTCTATGTTTGACAGTAAAAAGATTGAGTTAAAAATTTAAGCAATTCGGTACAACTTGCTGATGAGAGGTCCGAGAAGACGTACTGATGAACAAACTGTATACCCTAAAGGAGTTCTTCTTACATTCTGTTATTACACTTATGGTTTACATCACAATCCTAATAAAAAAAAAAATGTTATTATGCAGCTCTCAGTATGTGTTATTAATAATGGATTGAAAAGTGGAGCTGGGATTACTCTCAGGATCAGTCCCCAGCCTTGTTGTGAGAGAATATCAGGGGAAGTCAAGATACTGGAGATTCTCGGGATTATGCTGTTTGCAGATGACATGGCATTCTGTGGTGAGAGAAAGGAAAATTGAAGAAAACTGGAAGAAATGAAGGTTTGTATTAGCTCCTGCCACCGGAAATGGATAAAGAGGTACAGATTATAGATGGACTGTTGAAAATGAGTAATGAGATTCTGCCACAAAACAACCTCTTAACTGTTATCAAACATCTTGAGACACATTTTTTACAGATGCAGTAACTAATCGCAAGTTTACAGTGTGTCTCAATAATACAGCCAGGAAAAAAAGCATAACTGGAACCACAAGTTGGGTAGAATTACAGACAATTCATTCGTGTCAGGTGCAAAGATGGACTCGTAAAAAGGAGAAGATTTAAATGTTTGACTCAAAAACAGAAAAGCTTTGGAGACTTTCTCAAACAAACATGACTCAAACTGACTGAAAAAACCCCAGCACGGTTAAGATTCACTATTAGACCACACCGGCTGCTCATGCAGTTTGCACTCACTACCTGCTTCCAACAGTTCTGCAGAGTTGAGTTTTTTTGGCTTCCTGGCCAAACATTTAATGAGAAAACACAACTTTTGGTCACAGACAGCATAAGTTGTGTTTGGATGAAGCCACTTTGGCAGATTTGGAGCTTTTGTTGCCGACGGCCACATGTCTGTTCAGCATCTGCCAGTTTCTGTCCTACCAGTCCAAACCTCCACGTGACTCTTCAGTCTCATCTTTTTAGAATTGTTGCCAGCGTCTCATTTCCGTCTCTGGACGAGACGAACCCAAACTTCAAATGCAATCAACACTCCAAGCATGTGATCTTTATAAATACAATAACTTTTAAACCAATGAAGATTAGCCAAGCTCAGCTCAACAGCTTCAGGCCCTACAGGTGGTCAAATTTAAGAAACATGCGTTCTCGTTCCTCTCAAGGTCAAGAAAGACTTTTCTTTTGTGCTTGTTTTATGGCGAACCTCACAAGAGCATAGAGAGAAGGGAAAACAGATGAGAGAAGGACCGAAATGGGGATTTTTATTCGACAAAGGATTGTATTACTGCACAAAAACATAAAACAGTGTTAACAAAATCAACTGGTTGAACATAAATTGAATTTAGAAGACTTGGGAAACTCAAACTAAACTGCCAAAACTCTGAGAAAGAAAAGATGATGAGAGAAGAAAGAGTTCGTTTTTCCCCTGTGAAGTCAGCGTGAGGCTGGAGGCAGAGGTCACCTGCCCCGACTGAGTGAAGGTCAACCTGATGAACACAAACCACAACGTGACAGAGACACCGAGTGTCTGACCTGATCGTCCTGATGCGACTCAGCTGTTTGGCTATTTTCTTCTACAGATGTTGCATAAATATTTCTCAGAGTCTTTTTTTTTTTCTTTTTAAACGGTTTGGTTTGGGGAAGACTCAACTCATTTAAGTTGGTTAAGTGATAATGTCCCTTCAGGTTAGTGTTTTTGTGGTATTTTATGGGTTTGTTGAGTCATGAAGGAAAGAAAGAATTGAGTTTTTATCCATGAACAAAGAGCAGTTCTTCATCCATCCTTCATCATCCATCTAACGATTCATTCAATAATCAATGGGATTTCAGCTCAGATTTATTTTTAAAAAAATTCTTTTTACCTCGTTATCCAAACTATTTAGGCCACTTCATGCAAAAACCACATTTCACTGGCAGGGTAATTCAAATTTGCTCTTACATAAATAAATAATAAAAAGTTGCTCAAACTCAAAAGAGCCGAACATTTTTGTTGAAGTTTAACTTATCTTGCAGCGACTAAAAGACCAAACAGGTAAGGAAGTTCTTCACTGCATTGTCACAATAACAATTAGTTCTCTCTTATTGCTCTATTCGTGTCTTGTTTTTGCGAGAGTCAGTGAAAGGGAAGACAAATAAAAGTGGACTGGCTCGTTCTCTGACACTCTTCCCCGAGTCGTGGGGTCAGCTCCCCTCGCGTCGACTTCGTCACTTCCAGCTCATCAAAAGAAGCTGCAGGCTGCTGGCCGGGGCGCCGCGGCGAGGAAGAGTTGCCAGTTCAATAGCAATCAGTGAGTGACAGATGTCTGTGAAACAGGATGCCGGCGCCATTTGTAGGCCCTGTTTACATGATGACGTTTTCAAGTGAAACGCAGAAACCTTCATTACGTTTTGGGTGGCGGCATTGATCAGAGCCACTGAACCAGCCGCACAAACTGATGATCCAAAATGAAAACTACACAGTTTTCAGCTGTTTCTCTGTGAACACCATTTTTCTAAAGCATTACCATGTACAGGCTCCAAATTTGGAGAAGAAGGACTGGGTTGTAATGGTGCAAGTTTTGGACAGTCACTCATGTATTGAGATGGTTTTGGGGGTCAGAAGCTTGTTTTTCCAGCTTAAAGGTGAAGTCCTACACATCTGCATGAAATCCTACCCTCAGCACTATTGTCTTTACTAGCTAAACCTGGTGGGGATTAAATTTAAATCAATAGATTAATAAATCAAGACTTTATTAGCCGGAGCTTTAGTAGAGGAACGTTTTGGTCATAGCAGCGGTGAAGGGAAGCCCAGCTGTGCTACTCCTGCTTGCTAAGCCGGACATTTGGGTGTGCGGGGTCCTGGGCGAAGCGGTGTGTTAGCAGCGCTCTCACACACAACTCAATAAAACTGTCTGGATTTAACGGGATGATTAATGCCTCTCGGGCTGCCGAGTGAATTATGAGGTAACCCGACTCCCCGAGCCCAGTCCAAACATGCCCAACATGGGGGCAACCCACATCCTGCCGCCACCAAACGCAGCGCACACACAGCTCCGCGTCCAAGGAAACCAAACCTGTGCTGCTTACAGTGAGCCCACGAGAAGGTTTAATTTTTATCTCCTTGATGCATATTTGAGGTACAGGTTGGCTCAGGAGGAGGGGAACACTGGCACCTCCAGGAAATGGTGACTTAACCGAGGGACTTAACAGCACCAAACTGATAAAAGACACCCTAAACAGGATATTAAACAGCTAATAAACATTTAGAGGCATGTATGTTCCCCTTTAAATCCGTCCCAGGCATCTTGAGGAAAGTGATTGTTTGAATTTCCACGGGCTGTTGAATGTGCGCTGTCGACCACATCTGATGCCAGTGAGTCATGTGGAGGTGAGGTAATAACACGCCGTTATTACGCCTGTAATTTGGGGCGGTGTGAGGGACTCCTGAGCGCCGCACACAAGCCATGTGTGACCGAGCTATTCATGCATGAAATGCGACATGCTGATCTGAACTCTCAACAAAACCGCCACCTCTTCGTGCTTAATGCATCAGAAAGCAGAACCGTGAGATGAAATGATAAACGCGGCGTTCGCGGGCCGACTCGTGGTCGATGTTCCCGCTGATGGATGCCAATGGCTGAGTGATTATGTGGGCAGGTGCTGGCTCTCATTTAGCAGTGGAACAAAAAGTCTGAAACTGAATAGAGTTTGAATTCACTCCTGCACACACACTTTCAATCTGTCGGCCAGTTCGGAGGCCACGAAACAAATACGACACAATCGTCACAAAATACACAACTAAATCCAGCAGAGAGTGGTGTGCTTGCCAGAATTAAAAAAAATAATAATAATAAAAAAGAAACTGTGGAAAAAAAGCATATACTCTCAAAGGACTGTGAAGGACAAATATGTAACCTGAAGAAAAATATCTTTATGTTTCTTGGTCCAAAAAAGTTAAAATAATTATGTTTTTTTAAGATAAATATTAAAGTCCAGAGGAAAATATTATTTTAAGAAAAATACAAAACGTAAAACAAAGATTTGTTAATCTTGATTGCGGAATGAAAAAATGAATCCAAAATGAAAACACAGGAAAAATATACCACACAGGTTTTTTTTTTCTTGAGAAAAAAAATCTGATAGTCATAATTGAATATATCTTCATTTGAGTAAAAATAGCATATCAAGTCATATAATACATGTGAAATAAGTGAATATATATGAACAAACAATTCAATTTTTGGAGGAAACAAACACAGAAAATCAAAATACTGAATAATATGACGTTTAAAATAAGATTAGTAAAAAATGAGACTTTATTTATTTATAAACCAAAATTTAACATAAAATATTAAGCAAAATTCAGTAAACAGTTTCATTTAACTTGTCATTTTTGTCTTTTATTTTGCATATTTTTGGATGCTTGAAGTGAAATTTGAATTCATTACATCCAGTCTATAGCAGTAGAATGCATCAAGTCTAAATAAAAAACCCAATAAATGCATAAATCTACTGCTGCGGAGGATTTTAATTTTACATGATAAAATGCATTGGTGTATGTCCTTCATGCATTCATTTCTCCCATCATTTGATGTGTGGGTCGTGTTTGGACTGCAGCAGGTCCAGCAGAGGCCCCTGAGCAGCCCGTCTGTCCTGCCATCTCTCTGAAGCCGCTGCAGTAAAACACCTTGAACAAATGTTTGAGCGGGCTGCTGCCACATGCAGCCCAGCATCACTCTGCCTCTGCTGCCTCCTCTTGGCTTCGGGAGCAGTTTGGCTATGCGGCGCTGTGGGGAACATGAAGTGATATCAAGATTTCAGGCAGCATCAGCTCACAGTCAAGGACGAGGATATGGCAAAGCCTCCCAGTTCGGCCCCCTAATTGTGAGTCCTTTTGGCAATAAATCTTCCTTTAAAAGGAACCAGCTTGTGTCTGGAAGGACTCCTGTGTGAGACGATCTTCAGCCAAAGCATGAAAGGCCTACGCTGTGATCTGGATCTTTTCAAACTGAGGAGGGAGGCCAATGAAGCTTGGAGATATTGTTTATGCTATAATAAATTCAAGTTCAAGGACCCCGGTAATATAAACTGCTGTAATGGTCCTTTCCTATTAAAATACACTATGAGAATTTTTTTTTTTTTTTTTGATAAATCCACAACGTGTAAACTTCCAACTCCGGGAAGCACCATTCAAATCCACAGTAGATTGCAAATGATTGATATTATATTCATACATTTATGAAAAGACTGCCTGAACTGCGATAAATGATGTTTTCGTTTCATGCATTGCAACATCACAATGACAGAATTTCATGGTGAAAGAACAATGCTATGAATTCACATTTAACAATATTTAATGACAGAACAACACTCCCCATGCCTGTAGTGAGTAGTTCTTCTGCACATGCTCAGTTGGTAGACAATGAAAAAAACAAAACTAGCGACAGCAGTTTTGTTTTTATTAAACAGTGTTTCTGCTGTTTCTGTGGAAAACTAAGTCACACAAAAACGATTTGTTTTGACTTAACATGTGGTTAAAGAGGGTCTAAAGTGTGCTGAGAATGAGAGACCTGAGTGTCCACAGGTGTTCTACAAATATGAGTAACAGAATAGAGCAGTTTAGCTCCTGCTCTGGGTACGTCAGACTGAAACTGAGCATTCCTGCGCTAATGTTCAGTAATCGCCACCCAGTAAAGAAACGTGAAGTGGTTGAAACTCTGAAAGCTGCAGCTCCTCAAGTCACAGAGTCTTTCCAGAGTTCTGTTAAGTCATGAAGCCAAAAGGAAGGGACTAGCCGGGAGAAGAGACCGATTCTCCTCCGTGTCTCCTGTCCTCAGTCTGCGCTTGAAGCAGGAAACGTTCACAGGTGGAAAAATGCTTGTGGATGGGATCAATAAAGCTTCAGCAGCAGTGTCCTCGGCTTAGCAGTGATGCACCTGATCGTCTCGCTGCTTTTCAGATGAAACATCAGTCTTTTCAATAGATTTCAATAAATCTGTCAGATGTTTCTGTTTCCCCCGGTTTGGTACCAGTAGAGCGGATCAGAAGAGTTCTGCTAAAAACATCAGGGAAACAGGCTTCATTATTATTCAGACTGGGCCTCTGTGCGATCAGACGTATAGATAAATATTGTCCGTTTCTTGTGTGGGTGGAGAGGATTTGGTCATATTTTTTGGAACAAGAGACACGTT
The DNA here is from genome assembly GCF_902148845.1 of Salarias fasciatus. Lineage (NCBI taxonomy): Eukaryota > Metazoa > Chordata > Actinopteri > Blenniiformes > Blenniidae > Salarias > Salarias fasciatus. The sequence continues at coordinate 26,830,112 of NC_043756.1, forward strand.
GACTAAAATGACCCCATAAGGTTAAATTTCATGCCTTAAAATCACTGATTCAATGTTTGTTTTTGCCTGATTTATCATCTTCATCTGGATAATGAACATTGTCATTCAAGGAAGTGTCTCCACACCAAGAAAAGCAGCAAAGTAACAAAAGAGTTCTGATTTCATAAAGGCAGGAGAGCTATATTGGGAGGGAAATTGGAATAAAAAGTGTGTTGTTAGAAGCTTTTTTTATGTTTTGTTTTTTCAATCCTTTGTTGTTTTACATAATTTTTATTTTTCTTACTTTCAGTGATGAATATCAAACACTGCAATTAAAGATAAGAGTATTAACACCAAAAGTTACAGTATTTTCTGAATTATAAGCTTCACCTTGTTTTAATGGGTTTGTTTGATCAAGAAACTCATATCAAGGAGCGACTTACATTTTAAAAATATAGTCGTACACACCAGTAGACAACACTGATGTCACAGTTTGACAACAGAACAGAGAAAACTCCGTTCATACTGTATTAGACTGACAGCGCCAGCAAAACTCAGGAATAATATGTAATCTTTCAAGAATAAGTGAAAAACTCAATGGGATGAGAGCGGGAATGTGTGAAATGTGGATTATTTTCAGAATAACTTTGACTTCTCTTCTTGTAGATGATGTTTAAGATAGTAGATTATTTAAAATTACAGTCGTGTCTTATACCCCAGTGCTACCAGTATATATGTATATATGGTGATTTTTTTTTTCTTGTCCTCATGATGAATTTTCTTTGTCAGATGTGACCAATCCTGAGGTTCCAGCAGTCAAGAAAATACGGTAAATATTTCTTGAGCTGAAAGTGTCTATTCCGCTGCTCCTTTTAACAGGGATCATTGTAACTGGTGGTGAACGTGGCTAGGCCTGATGCTCTGATCCACTCCGGATGCATCTCCAGCTGCAGTCGAGATTCGAATCCTGGTCCCTTAAACTCAGGGTCAAGCCTGAGTGCCGTGTTGCTGTCAGGAGGATCTGCAAAAACATGACATTGCACAGATTTTCTCTCAATCTGAGGCCGAATTCATTCCTCCATGCTCACAAAAATGCTGTTCAGAAGCCAGTTCCTGCTCCCAGTGTGCTCTGTGCTACGTGAGCGAACACATTTCACATTGCCTAGCCAGCTCCGGTGTGTCCGGCGTGGCTGCGGGTCCAGGAGGAGGAGGAGCCTGGGGGATCTGTTTTCATTACGTGACATGATTTGTCGTGATATGCTGTGTTATCCATGTACGGGTGACATTTACTGAGCTGCATGATCCAGCTGTGGTTTGTGTCTCTAAATAGTGGAGCAGGAGGAGCGGGAGCAGGAGGAGGCCGCGGTCATCTGCAGAGGCTGTATAGTGTTTCCATTAAGGAGCCACTCCTGCCAGAGTGGCCTCGGCTGCAGTAAATCCATTGTCGTGGGCTGTTAACCAGCATGCGTTGTAAATGAGGGGGCCCAAATGGTGCTCATTAGTGTTTTCTCCCGGTGCAGGTCAACAGCGTGTAAAGCCCCCCCCCCCCACCACCACCACCACCACCACCACCACTAGGAGGCAGAGAAATCTGGAGCTGGAGCGACACTTTCAGGTCCTGTTCACACAGCTATGTATCAAATTAAACCACTTTTGTGTTTATACAGCAAATTTTGAAAACAATGCCTGTTTGCGCAGATTTTCCTGTTTCCACAAAGATGGAGTATTTTCCAAACGTTCCACCTCGGGAGATATTTTAGGGGGTTGAAACAGACACCTGAAACGCAACGAAAACTTTGCGTTTTCAATAAAAAGCCTTGATGTGCATCCCCTAATAGCCTTCTGAAATGCCAGGACTCGGCCCTCATGATGCTGTGAAACCAGAAACAGCGTCTCCCTGCAGGCCTGCTGCTCCGATGGCCTGTGATTCACGCACCAGAGGGGCAACGCAAGCTGCTCAGTGTGTTTCTGGAGAGGTTAAGTGGCTTCTTGACTCCTCAACAACAATCCCATCCGAATGGATTTCCAAGTAATTTAATATTCTGTTGTGTATTTGGAGGTTACGAGCCTCAGAGCGCTTTTCTTTCTTTTCTTTTCTTTTTTTTTTTTTTTGTTAAAGATGCATTTTTCCCCAAATTTAAAAATTTATCTGCTTGCACAACTGTGGCTTTTGGGGTCTGCGATGGTCCGTCGCCAGGCGCATCTGCTTCTCTGGGGTATGAAAAGTTTGAGACTGTTGTAGAAACAGAAACCCGAACCGGGTTTCGCTGTTGTTCACAGACTTAACTCATTTGAACAAACCGTAAGTCAAATGGTCAAACCACTGTTTGTGCATGTTTCTCTAAATAAGAGCCAGCGGATTCACAAAGGTTGCTGTTTGGAAACATTTATGTCCAATTTTATTCTCATTTGAGGCTGATGCCTGTGCTGCACAACGGTGGAGAGATGCAGTGTTGTGCTAAAACCAGGATGAAGAATGAATCCCTCATCATCATCATCAGTACAGGCCAATGGGACCAATGGTTGCCATTGTGACAGACAAAAAAATATAATAAAGCACTTTTTGGATCATGCAGCAGGTCTGAGAAGCTGCCTGATTCATTAAGACTGTTGCTCTTGTGTCTCGGTGAGAGGGACTGTGTACGGCACAATTTGGCAAATCAGTGATTGGAAACGGACCCTGCTGCCAATTCTGAGTGAATCTGGACAAACTGACGGGAAGAAAAAAAAAAAAGAAAAAAGGAAAGTGAATCACTGCTATAAACTGCAGGGATTGTAAGAGATTTAGTAACAGCAGTAGAGCTGAGTTTACATGACGACACTTTCAAGTGAAAACGGAAAACCTCCGTTGTGTTTTGGGAGTTCAGAGACCCTGAAAATGCAACTTTTTGAAAATGACTTCCACAGTGGAACTTTCGTCTGTCTCCGTGGAAATGGGGATAATGCAACTTTTTGAAAACGCTCTGTCTACATGGTTCTGTTCTGGCCAATTTCTGTAGTGTTTGTTGTTCACTATTAAGGTTGTTATGCATTTTTTTGCCTCACAGTGTTCTTGTATCACTTTATTGTAGTTTTGTATTTTCACTTAGGATTTGTGTTTAAGCTAAGTGGGGTATCATATTTCTGTGTTGAGGTTTTGTGAAAACCCAAAATCTGCTTCACAAAAGACCATCAATCTTCCATTTATGGTGAGCATCTATGAACAATATCGCAACATTTGACTGAGTGACTCAAGAATCGGTATGATGAGATGGATCCATGCAGTTCAAACTTTTTTGACCCCTCCAGTAGTCTGATGACCTGTGTGCACTCTTTCACTCTCTCTCTGTCTCTTTCTTGTAACCCCCTCCTTCTTCCTTTTAAAAGGGAGTTTTTCCTTTCGCAGTCTCTTCTTCTTGCTCATATGGAGCTGTTGGGTTTTCTCTGTAAAAGGGCCTCGAAATGACTGTGTTGTACTTGACACTGTATAGATAAAGCTGAATTGAATGGAATGGTGAGTTGTATTATGCATATTACAAAGTCACAATAATTTCAATGAAAATGCAAAATGTGAAATAATGCTAATATTTAAATTAAATGCTTAATAATTTAATAAATTAATTAAATATCGGTATAATTGATTTTATTGTGCTTTGTAAAAAAAGTTGTTTTAAACTGAGACATTGTTGCAAACTCCTCAGTCAGGAAAGTTCTAAATGTTGTCATCATCTAATTTGCATAGCTGCTCATTTTCATATAAAGGACAACTTAGATGATGACATCATTTAAAACTGATACATTGTATCACCTTAGTGGTACAAAGTAATGAGATAGAGATACAGCCACAGAGAGCCCTTATCATTCAAAGACACCTTTTAAATGAAAGTACAGACATTTATTGTGTTTTATTATTCTTGTACAAATGTTGAAATGCTATCTACAGTCTCAAATGAAATTTGGTTTCATATTGTCACACAGAAACATTTGAATCATTTAGATTACTGTACTGTTTCCTGTTTGTAATTCATCTGTCAAGTGTTTGTCTATTTCATTAATCCTGTATTCAGTTTTATTATAAATAATTGAACAAGCATATTAAAGTTCCATTAAGAATGGATCCAAATTCTTCAACATATTTAAATACATTTTTTAATAATAGTGCAACAGTTACTCTGCTTAGTAATTAGTTACTTTTAAAATATTATCACTCATTTACTTTTTTAAAGAAGTAACTATAGCTGATTACTTTGGTGAGTCACTTTGATATTTATGTATGTGTGAGACTTGTATACACTTGTATCTACCTGTAGATGTGTGTCTATGCTTTTTAATCCCTTCATGAAGCTTGTTGAGTTGCATGTTATCCCCTGAATAGCAACATTGACTGACTCCTTGATTCTCTGTTTGAGTTGATTGTCGCACCCAATGTTGGAGACTCTCAAACTGTGACACTCTCAGATGTAAGATCCAACAGCAGTCAGCTGGTTTTTACTGACCAGCAGCCAGTGGTGGTCAAAGTACTCAGTACTAATAAAGTATTGATACTCCTTTTCAAATATTACTCCAATAGAAGTGAAACACAACCAAACAACTGAAACAACCTGCTGACTGCACTCACCTGTTGATAGAACCTGTCAATGGGTAATATCAATCAATGGGTGATCTTGTATTAAATTGTCATCTGTGTCTGCTGTCAACATTATTAGCGCTACCAACTTTCTAACATTTGCTCTACTTACCTGTCTTTTCGGAGTGTCTGGTACAGTACGGCAACTCTACCTGAACAAAGCATACAGGATTGTATGTTAGAAGAGAAAATAAATTTCATCTCCTAACTTCAAACCTAAAAGTAAGGAGTGAGGCTCGTCATAGAAGTGCAAAGGACTCAAGTAAATCTGCTTTGCCACTGTCCACGCCTCCCAGCAGCGCATATTCAAATGCCAAAAACAAGAAGCTCTCAGCATAGATCTGTCATTTCAAAGTCATACAACAAAGTTCAATACATAAGTTTGCACATGTTGCACAACAACTTCAAAAAAGACCAAAAGACATTTAATGTGCGGACATGTAATGCCTGCAGAATCATTGCATCTGTGCTTTGTTTGCACTCATTAAACTACTTTGCTATACTGGTCACTTTATGGCCCAGTAGTGGTTTGGAATCTCATTTGGTCTCAATCTCTCAAGGTTGCTTTGTATTTGTTGTACATTCTGTTTCTCATTGCGACAGCTTTATCATTGTTTTGGCCATGATTTTAATTGTCATTTTGTCTGATTTTACTTGCATTTTTTTTTTTTTTTTGTGGGGAAGGCACCAAATCCTGCTTATTTCTTATGAAGTATGTTCTCCATTTTCCCTGCAAATTAATTAAGCATTGAGCTTGTAAACATAGACACAGGAATTAAAAAGAAACAATGTGCTCCTGTCAAATGATGCAAGGAAGAAAAAAAATCAAATGTTAACCAGCTGGGTATTTAAAAACCATGTAATTACTTCCCAGCATGACTTGCACAGGCTTTAAGATTACACCAAACTTTCCCACAAAAAGTGTCTTGTGGTCACTTTGTATCTTTTTAAGGGTCACTTTGCAGCTATTTTAATTTTTAAAGTCTCGTTTGACTGAGTTTGTGAGTCTTTGAGCCTGTGAGCCATTTTAGTTTGTGGTTCCTTTTTGTATCTGTACTTTGACTTTATATGATTTCATCTCATCTGTTCTTTTGTAGTTTTCCTTTATATAAATATCTATTACATATTTTTTGAAGAGGCAGATTCTCAAGTCCTATTTTTCTGTGACTGTCCTTCTTTTTATCCCAGTCAACACATACCCCTGTATATAAGAATTTCTAATATTACAATTTAAGATTTTTTCTCTATTTTTGTTATCTTTAATTTTGGTTTTTATTTTTCTGTGTGGAACAATGCTTTAAAGAATTTTCCTCGGGGATTGATGAAGAACTCTGTTCTTTTCTATTTTGCTATATTCTATTCTTTTGTGTTAAAAAGATATTGTGTTGTACTACTTCCTAAGCTGTAACATTATTCACGTTTTGCCGAATTTAATCGTTGTTATTGTTGATGTATTTGTTGTTAATCTCTCGTGAGTCTCACCGCCACCCGGAACTTTTACCATCAAACCGATGTTCCCCCACGGACGTGTTATTTTGTGATACATGCTACAAGCTGCTAGCGAAAGATAAACATGGCAGAGGTGAGCTTGGAATCGATTTTTGAGTATTTTGCTCGTGGCAGTTGCGTGTGGACAGTTTGTCTCTAAAGTCGGCGAATTAAATTTTCTGTCAATATGTCTGTGGGAGAAACGGAGAGAAAAGTCGCTGAGCCTTTTAGCTTGTTAGTTAGCTTCTGTGTTAAAGGCTAAATCGGCATTTAATTTTAATTTAGCGATGAATAGTCTGATTTTATACAGATTTCATCGCCTCGCAGCTTGAAAATGATGGAGGGGGTTTTGTGATTGTGCTTGTGGACTGTCAGGGTATTTAAATATTAAACTGAAGCTGAAAGCGAGCAGATAAAATGATGTGTGGGTGCTGCTCAGTCCACTAAACAAGGCACAGATGCTTCTAAAAACACCACGGAGAAGTCTTGGATCTGTGACATTATTATACGAGTCCAGTTTGTTTTGTTTGTTTGTTTGTTTTGATTTGATCGAAAGGCAGTGTCGCATCCACAGTTTTATCACAGCAATCGCATCGACAGGCATATTACAGTTCATGATTAACCTAACCTGCACGTGCTTCAGTGCAATTTAATTTATGTAGCACTAAGTACAACAGTCATCTCAAGATGAGAGAAATGCAACAATTCCACATGAGCAAGCAGAATAGAAGGTGGAAATGGAAAAAGTCAAAACCCGTCAAACCTGACTCAGAGGAGGAGACTATCTGCAGATCCAGACTCAGAGGAGGCTTTCCGGAGGGAAGGATACAGACTATGGTGAAGGTGGTTGAATTGGGTGAAGAAGCAGGAGATCTTTGGGAAAACGTATAGATCCTCGAGTTGATCATCTGAACTCCAGAGTGAACAAGAAATCTTCCCACCAACATTTATCTTATGAAACTTTCAGAAACTGTACAATTTTTTACACAAAAATTCAAATATTTAGTTTGAATGTGCTTTGTTTTGACTTATTGCTCTCAAAATGTATTGAATCTCAGAATAGGCAAGCCAGATGTATTTCCATAGTGCAGTTTAGACACAGGGCATTTCACAGAACTTGAAAAAAGAAATAAAATAAGTACATCAAGTGATTAACAATCTTAATTTTAACTGGTTAAGGTCTTGAAATACATTCAAACATATGGATTAAAATCAACATAATGGGGAGAATAAAATAAAAGTTTTATTAAGATAAAGGTATTAAAACATGTTAAATCTGTAGTTTAATGTAAAGCCTGAGTATGTAATAGTGTAATAGTGTTTAAAGTCCCGATTATGAAACAAGCGGGTTGTGCACTTTAATGGCATTTTGGATGTCCATCTACATGATGACGGTGCTCAGAGTCACTGAAAACGTAACATTTGAAAAAGCCTCCCAAAGTTAGACTTGGAGTAGACAGAGGAAACACTGCCACTGGTCGTGCTCCACACCGCTGTGGTAAATAGATTATATGCTCATGTGCGAGTAGATCAACAATAACAAACATGGCAGCCTGAAGTGTCACGACCCTCTGCCCATACTCGAGTTTTATTGTTCATGTTGGTAGTTTTCTAGTTGAGAGTCAGTAGCATCCAATAATGTAATAATCTATGTAGTTTCACTGTAAATTAATGGAAAAACTCAATGTGCTAAAAACAGCAGGGTAGAACTCAAAAACAGCAATCCAGTATGTCGTCTGTCCACACCAATGTCGTGAATCTCCACTGGTCACAGATAAACAGGAGAAACAAGAGGGTACTGTTCGCTGTACAAGCAACAGCACCAATTGGTGGCCTGGCATGCTCGCTACATCAGTTTCAGTGTTTCTGCCATTTTCCTGTAAACTGACATTGTCTTCAAAATAAATGCCTGATCAGGTTTTACTAAACCTCATTTGGTCAAAAATCCTGTAAATGTAAATAGTAGGTTCTCCACAGTGACGGTGCATCACACAAAACAAAGAGAGGTGTTTTATTCTACTCTGTTTTTTGTCTTATCTCAGACTCACAGCTTGCAGGACATGAGGCAGCAGGCGGCCATCGCTGCCAAAGTCTTCATTCAGAGGGATTATACCAATGGCACCGTGTGTCAGTTCCAGACCAAGTTCCCCTCTGAGCTGGAGACCAGGGTAGGTTCTCCGCACTGCGGTTTCCAAAAACATGTCCGATCATCACAGACTGGCCTCATGTTTGTTGGACTTCTGTTTGATCTGGTTGGTTGATGGTGGCAGGAACTGCAGACGAACGGCATGATGGTAAAGAAAAGAAAACAAGAAAACTGGGGTCAGAAAGGGAGGACAAATCTCAAAGCACAAAGACATTAACGTCACAAACTCGCCTGTGTTTATACCAGATCCCGTCGTCGCAGTACTGGGCAACACGATCTAACATTGCATGTTTACCTAACGCAGTTCATTCCTTGTGGTTGACCCCCGGCTCTTGAACACATCATGTCTAACTACACTGACAGAACACTTGCTGCTGCAGAAATGTGGTAATTACAGGACATTATCCTAATTAAAACATGCTCTCTCTTCAGCTCTGACAATAGCACTGTGCGTATGTGGCACACTCATCAAATTATCCCATTCTGGGCCTGTTGTGGCACAAAAACACACACACACACACACGCACACACACACACACATGCACACACACTTGAATTAATTGAAGATGCAGCCAACAGTGAAATCAACCCAGTCAGCATCTTTCCCAGTCAGGGCAGCCGTGCTCAGCCCTGTCCTGACGTGACCTTCGGTGGAAGTTCCGGCTCGAGGTCGCAGAGGCAGGTCTCCGAGACGGAGCCGGCTCCACGCCACATTAAAGCCGCCGCCATCCAAAACGCTTCAGAGTTCACAGGATGGAGAGCTGCAGTGTTTGAAATGTTCGCACCACATGAAACGCACAGCGCTTCAACCGCTCACTGGTGGTTTATCGGCACTTCCCTGTGGAATGGGTGGTCGACCATGTTTTTCCGGTTCACACAAACACACCATGGCGAATGAAGAATGCTTTTCCTCCGTGAGGTGAAAAAAAAAAAACCTAAGTTCCTCTATCATAAAAACTTTTTCCCACATATACTTTTTAATGCGTTTGCGTAATCCCTTGCTTTTAGTGAAATATGCAGCAGCGTTCCAGCGAGTTTAGCTGCTTCCATTTGTAGGACACTAATTTATGTCAGTTTTTATGGCCGTCTGCAGACATCAGGAAAAAAACTCATCTTTTTTGAGACGACATGATTTGGTTATGCAGATGGACTCGCTCTGCAGAGGCATGCATGTTATAATATTGTCTTTGGCAATCCGAGTTATTGTCTTTGGTAGCTTGTTTGTAGTCAGATGCTTTTGGGAAATGATGACAAATAACTAGGAAATCAAACCAGATTCTCCTGGTCCCGGTCCTGGTTCCAGTCCTTGTTCTCAAGAACTTGGTAGTTTTAGAGTTGACAGTCACTGTAATATTAATAAATATTAATAAATGTAATAAACCAGCTTGGTTCTGACTGTACGAATGTCTGTTTTCTCGCATTGTTTATGTTTTTATGCCATTTCTGTCTGAACAGATAATTTTTTTAAATGTTGTTGTGTGAACACAACACTTTCCTGAAAGAAATGCAAAAACGATACGTTGTTGTGGAAATTTGGCCAAAGTTCTATCTCCCAAGTTCCTGTGATAGTTCAGGAGATGAATAAATTGCTGATAGCTTTGGTCTCAGGAAGAGAGATTTGTACCGGTCTGCATGGTCAGTAACCAACGCCTCAGGATTATTGATGCTTTGGAGTCTATTGTTTCATTCCTCACACACAGGAAGCAGAACGTTGGAGGGTTTCCAGAGACCCAGGAAGCCCCTGCTGGCCTCCTTGTCTGTCCTTGTTTGAATAACTGTCTTTTTATCCGTGGAGAGATCATCTGAACTGTTCTGGACCCCAGCATTGAAGTCATATCAATCCTTCGGTCAGAACTATCCGATTCCAGCCACCCACCACACTGTTCCCCCGCATTAGGGCCTTTATACTTATTTAATTATGGAAACCACGCAACAAGTCTACAAAACAGCCGTGATGGGTTTTTACCGTCATCAGAGCTTGTCGTTGCCACAGAGACGGTCAAACCTTCAAGATTCCTCCTCATCACTGTGTGTGTGTGTGCGTGTGTGTGTATGTGCGTGTGTGTGTGTGTCTCTCTTAAGCTGCATTCTGTCCTGTCAGTTATTAAGTGGAAACATTCACAAAACACACGGCCAAGGCATCCTAATCATTTGAGGAGGTGCTTCCAAATGCGGGACGGAGGCCCAGTATTCCCTTGATGTACGACCAGTCCAAGAAAATTCAGACCCTCATTTATCTCCAGATGGGAACAACGGGAGAACACGATCCGGTGCTAAGAAGACAGTGGTGTTTCCACTCTACGTACCGCCGTCCAAACGTACCCCTTTGACTCCCTGCCCTTGGTTTTTAACCCTTTGGTCTTTCCGCTCTGTTTGCATGCATTTCAGATCGACAAGCAGCAGTTCGAGGAGACGGTCAGGACGCTGAACAACCTGTACGCCGAGGCGGAGAAACTGGGGAGTCAGTCATACATCGAAGGCTGCCTGGCCTGCCTGACGGCGTACACCGTCTTCCTGTGTATGGAGACTCACTACGAGAAGGTGGGTTTCAGATTGTTCGGGTGCTTTGCTCTGCTGTTCCAAACTCAACAGCAGCTTAAAATATTTATAAACATCAACAGGACTTACTAGACTGATGGACAATCCAACCCAGCGACCATTGACCCTAGTCAACTCCCCCAACTAGTCATTTTTAGGAAACAAGAAATAACCGGTAGTGTATAAACATGTCCTCCCGTCCAGACCAGCCGTAACATTATGACCTCTGACATGTGAAGGGATAATACTGATTATCTCTTCATGATTCCACCTCACAGTTGCAGCGAGTGAGTGTTACATTCTGGAAGGCGACCTATTACAAACACAGAGTATTGAGTTTGACAAGGGTGAAATCGTAATTACTCGACAACTGTGTCAAAGCAGCTCCAAACCTGCAGCTCTTGTGTGCCGTTCCCAGCCCACAGTGTTTGGTATTTTTCAAAACTGGACCAGCGACAGGGTCATGGGTGGCCAAGTCTTACTGGAGCAGCAGCTGGCATGCATGAAGCGGTCCAAACAACTAGCTACCGGAGATGGAACTCCTGCAGAAAGCAGTGTTGCTTCTAGAAAGAGCATCACAATTGGAAAAAAAAAAATTCCAACCACTATTGAAACTGTCAGACATTTTCTTTTTTTTTTTTAAATGAAGTCTGCCACACTACAGATCAGAAATCCATCCTTCAGAAAGAATACTGATCAAAGTTTCCTAAAACCTTTGTACAAGCACACTGATGTGATCCATATACGAGGAGTATTATGATCAGTGTTGAAACCATCAACCTGCTGAACACTTTTCCAGTAAAGAGCTTCGTTAAATCAGTCGACGTGTTGCGTTAAAGCAATCCTGCTTCGTCAGCTCCACCCAGTCAATGTAGAAAAAGTGATCTGGCCACTTAGAGGTGTTAATCTGGGAGGATTACTACATCGGGGGAGGTTTATTGGATTTTCACATTAAACACATTAAACAGCCTTTCTTTAAATGAGGAATTTGACACGGCTCCTGTTCTACTAACAGCCTGTGGAGCGTTTACACTTCGCCAAAGATGGACTAGTGAAAACTGCTCAGCGATGAGTGAAATCAGTCCCTGACAATCTGAGAACTTACAAAAAAATAAAAATAAAAATTCAGGAAACTGGATGTTTCAGCAGTATATGCATAAAATTAACATGCATGTATTTATAGAGCGCTAAGTTAGAATATAAAGGATCATTACGTGCAACAATTTTCTGATGCCGCTGGAAAGCCAGTTTTTTTCTGCTGCTCGTCCCATAAATCCAGATTCAATTTTGGCACGTTCTGAAAAGGAAAAAAAAAAAAAAAACAATCTTTCCAGTGGTTTTAGATTTACTGAAAAGGAAATTGCTGAACAAAGAAATAATCTACCAGACAGACACTTCCTTGGCTTAGTGCATGATTTAGATTTAGACTTGAAGTATAACCAAGGGATGATCTAACCTTCTGTCATCTGAATCAGTGAATCAGGGCATGTTAGCTTTTGTTTAGAGAAACATCTCCTCTAATTTTTCAAAAACCATTGACAGTTTACTGCACAAAAACTAACGATTATGATGAACAAACAAGCACTTCGGCCTTGTTTACACATCAGCGTTTAAAGTGAAAACGTTTGAGAAGAGTTTCACATTTACGTCAAATGAAACACTGAGAACAGTGTAGTTACCATGCCAGGCCACGAGGTGGCGCTGTTGGTTGTTAAAGACAAGAACACAGACATTGGTATGGACAGATGACCAAGCTGAACCAGTGGCTCCGAGCACTGCTGTTGTCTAGACACCCCGGAGTGTGTAACTATTGATCATATTTGATATTTACTGCCAAAATTCTGCTCAAAACCAAGAAAATTATAAACCCCTGCAACTGAAACAGCTAGAAACAGAAAAAATGTTGTACGTCATAGCAAGAAACGGTGACTCTAAACCAACATAACTATTATTCAATAGAAATAGCTTCAAATATTGGTGACAATTGATTCTCATATATCTGAAAGGTCTAAACCATTTTGAGATCCAGAGGTGTGTTCGCTGCTGCTCGTAGACTCACGACGACACGGCGTGGAGATGTCGTGCACCATGGCGGTTTCCTGCTCCTGTGTCTGCGTGGAACCTTTTAGCTGGGCTGTAAATCACAAGGTTTTTACTGCTCCTGTGAGAGCCTGCAGATATATATGATTTATCCAGATCGAAAACCCCCTTTGGTTGAGCTTATGCGGAATGTAAATGAATGTGTATATCAGCGTAATCCTCCGAATGTCTCATCTAATGGACAGGAGTGATCTGGGGTGAAAAACATTTGGCTTGGTCTGGGTTTTATGAGCTCTCATAAAGTCAGGCAATTTAAATGGACTGATCATTACCAAAGTCAAAATGAAGTCTGTTGTTCGGCTGCTCCACGCAGGAATGTGGTGGGTTTTCTTCGAGTGTGTTTAGTGTGTGTTTTAGTGTGACTTAATTATGATTTCTCCTTTTCACGATGCTATAGGAACAAGCGAGGCCTCATTTACACGATGCTTTTCATTCCTGTGAAGTTTCACATTTTGAAATCAAATTTTAAAGAAAACCGTACGCTGTCCACCCAAGTTCCATTGTCGTGTGCAAAGGTTTTCTGTCTTCTCTTGAAAACATTGTTTCGTGAAGGTCAGAGCTGTAGCTGTCTTTGACGGCCCCCGGGTGTCACACTGCGGTAAGCCACTGCTCCTAAGACGTAAAGTCAAGGTTAATTCTGAGCAGGAAGGGTTAAATCCAGCCGCTTCCCCTGGAGGGATCAGTAAAGTCTGTTTGGTTACAGTATTCTCTCTTTCTTCTGAAGTCCTTTATTAGAGCAGGAAGCAGAACATGGTTCAAATCAGACTATTTGACAAACTTACTTATTAGTCGGTGACCCTGTGCGACCCCTCAAACCTTCTGCTTCTTCACTGGTAGTTTGTGTGAAGTAGTAGAAGGAAAACATTCGGCTGTGCCGTCTTTAGTCTCTCCAGGCTTCTGGAACCACTTCCAGAGGATCTGAATCAGGTCAGTAATCTCAACATTTAACGTGAAACACCTTTTCCGCCTGGCTTGTCTGCAACGTGTAGCTTATAATCCAAGAGTTTATTGGTTTGATGTTTTCGTTTAAGATTCAGAAAAGTTTACATTTGGGAAAGATTTGAGCACTTTTCTCTGAAATAAGCTCAAACATCCTTTTCTCATCCCAACAATTTTCCAAAGAGCATCTTTGTCTGATGAGTAATTAAGTGAAAGATTAAAACATCAGACTATCTGCGTCAAACGTACTCGTCTGTTTTACTTCCATTGTTTTTTAGATTCTGTGACTAAATGACCTCAATGTACAACAATGGAGTGAGTGAGTGCTTTTAGAAGCACTGCTCTAAATCAAAATGCTGGTCAAATACAGAGTGAAGGTGTTTTTTTAGATGGACGATAGTCACCTGGTGGAGGTGATCTAAAGGTGTTCATTCATTATCCTCATCCACTTCTAATCTCAGCAGCACAGAAAGGCTTGAAAGCCTGGAATGAACAGGACTGACTCAATCGGATAGCAGTTGTTTCTCCATAGAGGAGCACTAATAAGGCTGTTTAGTGCTACGGCAGTGTGTTTCACCAGATTATAATGGATTTGGGACCCTTTGGATGGGATTCTTCTGATTCCACCAGTGATCAATGAATCATCCCCCATGAGTCGATGACGAACACGACACAAGGATGCATCAGTTACGGCCCCACATTCCAACTGAAAACTCAAGGCCGTTTCATTTTCGTTTCTGAAAAGCTTCATGTTTACACAACGCCGTTCTGCAAACAATGTCCATTTACACGGCAAAGGTGGAAAGGCTAAACACCATGGAGTGTCTGGATGTCGTGGGTGCTGTTGGCCGAGTACGCTCTAAACGCTGACAATGGGAGACACGGACAGACGAAGTGGGGTCGTTATCATGGAGACTGTCAACTCTGAAACTCCCAGGACCAGGAGGACCTGGACCAGGAGAATCTGGACTGGAAGTCACGACACTCTGGAGACTGCCATTGTTATTGTCCATCAACTTGCGCATGTACAAGAAGAAGAATTTACCCTGACTGTGATACATGTGCAATAGCAGCATTTTCGCCATCTGCACAGAGCTTCACCTCGCGAACCATTTCCAAAAAGTTATTTTCAGCACCGTTGTATCAATGGACACAGAAACCACAACCAAAGTCTTGTGTTTTTCACTTTAAATCATTGCTGTGTAAACAGGGCCCAAGTCA
Organism: Salarias fasciatus; assembly: GCF_902148845.1. Classification (NCBI taxonomy): domain Eukaryota; kingdom Metazoa; phylum Chordata; class Actinopteri; order Blenniiformes; family Blenniidae; genus Salarias; species Salarias fasciatus. The sequence continues at coordinate 26,845,129 of NC_043756.1, forward strand.
CCAGCCCCTCAGGGGCTTTTACAATGTTTGCTGAGCCGCTGTTCAACCTATTTTATCAAAGACATTCTAAAATGTGGTTGCTGATCTGTTTTCTAGGTTTTGAAGAAGATTGCAAAGTACATCCAGGAGCAGAACGACAAGATCTACGCACCTCGAGGTCTCCTGCTCACCGACCCCATCGAGAGAGGCCTGCGAGCCGTATCCTACTCTGTGTGTTCGTGCGTGCGTGCGTGTGACGAAATGCAACACGCTTAATCATCCACTCAGTTTTCACACCAGAAAATGCATCAAAGAAGCACATTTGAGTTTGAAAGCCGCAGTGTTTTCACAACGAGAAGCCATGTCGTTACGGCTGAACCGGGACGTACGGGAAGAGGGATGCTGTGCTGGATATTCTGCTCAACTTTTTAACTTGTTAAACAGAGCCGGAGACCAGGAAATGGGAACGTAATGTGGCCACAGTTTGAAGTAGAACAAGGAGCTTTCACAATGAGCTAATAGATGCAGTGATTTACAGGCCTTCTGCCCCCACTAACTGCTGGCTGAAAATGGAAAGCAGCAGTCAGCGCAGCTTACAGGAAATCCAGCGCTATGTAGGGATACACTGTAAAAACACCAGATAAAAGTTACTATGTAATCCATAGCATCTGCATGAAATCAGCGAGTGCACCGACATCCTGGCCGTCCCAGCCTGTGTGTGTGTGTGTGAATGTGTGTGTGGTGACTCAACATCCCAATTAATTGCAACAGGGCAGCAATGGGAGATTAAGGATAAGAAAATATGAGTGAAATTGTTGGCAGCTGAGCTCTGTTCCCGCTCCTGCCTGGTGGTTTGATGGGGTTGACAGTGATCTGGATTATTTCTGCGGCGCTGTGGAGCTGCCGTGCTGACTTTGGCCCGAGAGCGCCGGCTGATTGATGGGAATGTCTCACTTGAGCCGTGGTTTTAACATTTGTACCGAGGAAACATCATCATGTTTGTAGCTGTCCAATCGTGTAGTGACTTAATTTTACCACCTGTACTCCCAAAATGTGCCTTTTTCATCCCGGACCGATTGCTTTAAGGGATGTTTTATAAATTACTTCCCTCCTTTCAAATGTTAAAGCAGGACTATTATCCTCATTTGAAACTTTTTGTAGCCATCAAAATGTCTTGAACTCGATCTTTTTCACAGTTAACCCAGCTGTTTTACTTTCTATCACTCCAACTCATGGAAACTCGACCTCATCTGTTCAAACACTTGTGTTTCAGCAGCACTGAGCCTGCAGTCAATGAACCTTTCAGTGCTCGTAATTTAACTCCAGCCTCAGCGTCCTGCCTGCTGCTGCTGTAACCATACAATTAAATGATGAGATGAGATAAGGTCAGCGTATCACATCAAGCGTCCGCACCATTCTTTAAAGTGTTACTATGATTTTGAACATTTTTTCCTTATTCCATGTCATTATTTGTTTGCCGTTCCCCAGTTCAGTACTGCAGTTTCAATATTTTAAAGTATATTTAGTACAATAATGAAGTCAGATTCCCTTTTAATAGGTGAAAAACACATTTAGCACACTTTAACAACATGCACACTTGTAAGCGCCCAACAGTCGGCCGTGGGTCGGGTTCAGCTCTAACTTGAAGCATCAAGGAGTTAATTTATTAACTTCGTTGCATCTCAGCATCGTTAACATAATGTTTTACACTTTCTGAATCAGGTCATATTTGAGACAAAGATGAGAAAGTCTTTTTTTTTTAGTTGATTTATTATAGTGATAGTGAGTGATGCTACATTCCATGAATTCTTAGCTTTGGAGACCAAGATTATAGACACACACATGCGAATGGTGAAGCTAATATGGATACATTTCACGTCTATCTTTTTGGTTGAAATCACACTGTAGTTGATTGAAATGCTTGATAATTGAACATTTTGATGACGATGTGCCCTCTTATATGCTCATTAAACTGAGAAAAATCACATTAGAAGAAAACTGTGGCTCAGGGAGCTGGATGTTTGTATACCCATGTATTCCCTAGACTTATTATTGTAATTTTGGAACAAACAGGAAGTGATCAGTGTGGTTCAAACCTTCTGGCTTAACAGTTTAAGTCGCTCCCATCACAACTAGCTGGTGAATGTTGTGAATTATCTTTAAAAGTAATCCATCTTTCCATCTATACCAATCCCATAATACAAGGAACTTGTATCAAAAAAATCTACATTAGACACTAAATCATCTGCTTGTATGCATCTGTTGCGACATTTAAGTGTGTGTGGTGGCAGCTGCACTCAGGGTCAGTGTTCTTGCAGTGTTCACCCGTGTACGAAGAATGAAGTGTGCAGCTGAGCCTCATTGTTCCCACAACCCCTTGGTTTTTAGTGCTGTTCAGCCTGGTTCTCAGCAGACTTTCAATATTACTTTAATAAAGGCCATTAAAGAAAACGATGTGGATGTTCTCCTCATGAGGAGCGGAAAAGACGTTTGTGACGTCGTATTGTTGGCCTGCAATTGCACGACAATGCATGTCAGATGTTGTGGAGCGTTGCAGAAGCATGTATCAGGAGTCGTGTGTTGGGTTCCTCTTCACAGGGAGATAAGTAAACTAATGTGTTGATCTTGTAGAAAGAAACCAGTATGGAGTTCCTTTTTTGGCCCAGTGGCCTCAATTCTGAATCTGAACCTCTAGTTAATTCCCAGCCTCATAAAAGGACAGGCATCGCTTCAGGTTGAAGCCACACTACGTTCCTGTGAAGCCATCAGCTTCTCCGAGCCGTGCAGGCCCCCGGGCAGCCACCCAGAGACCTGGAGGCTCGCTGCTGTTTCCACCCTCAGCTCAGAGCGTCGCTGCAGCGTCACCTGGTGTTTTCGCCCTGTTTCCTTGACCAGACCGATCCAGATTGAAGTCACCATCTTTGAAGACAGAAGCCTGACCAGATAGAAGCTGCCACGGTGAGTCGCATGATCGATGCTCCAAACACCACCGATTCAGCGCCGTTAACCGTTACAGCCAAGCAAATGTCTTCCAATTCCACTGATCCATTTTTCCAATTACAAACCACAAGGGGGGGGGGGGGGGGGGGGGTTAATAAATGTGGACCCTCTCTCTCCCCCCGTGTTGCCCCCGCCGTCCGCCGTCCTCATGCTGAAAGCCCGCCCGGCATTCTCAGAGAAACAGCCACATCAAAGTTTGGAGCTTTTTGGTGTGTGAGTAATGTGGGCTAACTGCTCCAGCGGCGGGAGGCCCGCTCCAGACCGCATTCCGCTCGCGGTGTGGGACGGCGCTCGCTGAATCCTCACGCCTTCACTGAGGGACTCACACACACACACACGTCCTGAAGCAAAACCCAGCAACTGAACACCGAGGACACGACGGAGTCTCCCATGGATGCCGACCCGTGTCGCTCTGCTTACATGTTATGAGGTGCAGTTAAACAATTATCAAATTTCAGTCCAAACGGCCCGTTTCCTTGTTATGCTGCTGCCCGCTGGGTTTTTACCACTCGGTTGTCTTGTTGGAGGAAGTGAGGGGAAGGAATTCCATAATCAGCTTAAAAGACAAATTTAAAACAACAAATGTTAGCTGGATTATAGCAACAGTGGGCCAGTAGAGAAATGCACTTTCTGCCTCTGCTTCCTATGATTTCTGTCTTATTATGGTTCTTTTTAACTTCTTCCAGCCATCAGATTGAGTTATGTAGCAGATTGATTCATAATCAGTCCTGAAGAGTTTACTTCTGTCAAACTGTTGAAATTTGAGGATTTGATACACAGAGAACGTGTTTATCTGTTTTCAGTGCAGTGAAACGAATATGTTCAAGTGAAAATGCATCCTTTTGGGGTTTCAGAGTTTTGTGTTTTCACGAGAAGATTTCAGAAACAATAAAAACGATGTCGTTAGCTGTTAGCATGGCTGGCTATGACTTGGTGCTGCTGTTGGTTATTGTGATGAAACCATTCATGTGTGCAGAGTCATGACACTCTGGAAGAAATCTTTGTTATTGTGCATCTGCTGAGCATGTGCAGGAATATATACCCCGGCCGCGGTGCTCGTGCACGGCAGCAGCCTCCTCACTGAGCCCGAGCGTTCCCATGAAGTGGCGTTTTCACCTGATTCCACAGCGATGGAGCCTGAGAAGTTTCGAAAACTTCCACCTCGGGAGCTGTTTTCAGGAAGTTGCATAGTTTTGAATTTTCACCTGAAACCCTTCAGTGAAGAAGTCCTCAGCCTGTATGGCTCCAGATGGGCCCAGCTGACTCACTGGGGCCATCTAGTGAGGGAGGAGGAGCTCAGTTCCCTGTTTGGATCCCTAAAACCAAGGTGTCGAACCCACAACTTGCATGACATTCATGATTTGTTTAAAACCTCTTACCGTGTTCTGCATCACATTATCCTTTGTTTCTACTGAAATAGAAGAGAATGAAAACCAAGAGAGGCATGTTAACAGCTGTTAATTTATGGTTCTGTCGTTGACTTGAAAGGACAGATATGTGCTTCTCACAGCAGAATGAGCCTCTGGCTCAGCCTGGTGTTCAAGCAGGTTTCTCATCCCGCTGCACTCGCTCCTCACACCACAACACACACTCTGCTTCCTGACGTTGCAGAAGCCTTTTAGGAGCAGACGCAGCGTGGCGGTGGAGTCCAGATGGATTTCCTGCAGGTCTCTCAGGATCCTGGTTTGAATGTCTGTTAGCAGGAAGTCCCTGTTTGTTCTCTGGTGTTCAGAACAGAACGAGACGAAAGGGAAGCTGAATCATACTGAAAAGTACTTTCCACAGAATCTGGACGGGACCCAGCAGTGCGCCGTGGCCCCGGCGCTGCCATCACGTAGAGTCAGACATGCCCGGTGAATGTTCGAGCAGGGGAATGTTGTGCTTGGCAGCCTGTTGGTGGCTGGATGGAGAAAGCATCGCCCCACCGCTGAACAGAGGCGCACGGGGAATAATCTGCTCTTATGAGATTCCTGCCGAGCGCCTCCATACATATACATGTCCTGTGGAGGAATGTAAACCCTGGACTTTTATAAGTAGCTGTTGATAGAGGAGCACGTTGGAGCTGAGCCACAGTGAGACAGGAGACCACAGCCTGAACACACACATCTCTCCCAGAGCTCAGGCCTCGTTATCCTGCCAGCGGCTCCACTTTGCCGTCGTCTCCCGGCCTGGACTGATAGAGCTATGGACCGGGAGGGAATCGGCCTCTTCTCCTGTCACGTTCATTCATCATTAACATCTCTGCAGAGCAGTAATCAGTCTGCGTTCTCTGCTCATTTATCACACTCAGGAAAGTGGAGCCCTCCACCACCAGACCAGATCTGGCATTCCCGCTGGTCTGAGTGTAAAACCGCAGTGATTAGAATCTGACCGCCCTGTTTACAGATGAAACCTGCTTTTAGTGCAGCTATTCTCTCCGATCCGTACTCTGGTATGACTTTCAGTCCAAACAGTACAGGAAATGGTGTCAAACAGTAAAGTCACTTGATATGAGATCATTTGACTTTCTGTTGAAACCTCACAGAAGAGCTCCGTTAGTTCTTCACATCAGAGAACTGAGGCGTTTTCATCCTGAAAGGTGAAATCTGGCCGTCCTCTGGCCGCTCCCGTCCTCTCACACTTCCTTTCTCGTCGTCTCTCCGCCGTGGGTGTGGCTGAGGGCCGAGCAGGCTTACGGCGGGATTGTTCCGAGCTTCCCAGGTGGATAGTGTGACGGATCTGCCTCTGCTGGGATCAAACCCGACTGCCTCTCAGGGATCCTTGCTGTGCTGTAGAGCCAGTCAGCTGTGAATCGGCTTTTACTCTGAAATCCTCTGAACTGAACATGACTGCTGATCTGGAGGAATGCAGGGTTCGGTGGCCGCCTGAGGTTCTCACAGCAGCTCTTCAACCTGACCACCAGGTTCATGGCTTCATGGTCTGATCAGTGTTTTTGTTTTTTCCTTTTTTTCCCCAGCATCCTCCCTGAGCGAACGCCGCCTCCCTCCACACTGCGTCTCTACAATCCGTGCAAGTCGCTCTCATCTCCAAGTCCAAAACTCTTCATCTGACGTTTCTTCAGATTCTTCTTCTGGCCGTTTCCTTCAGATCCGTCACGTTTCTGCATCTTCAGCACAAAAGAGGAAGACTCAGCCGTTTATGAAGAGTCAAGCCGTCACCTTTCAGACTAAATCTCACTTTTTCAACAGTAGAGTTTGTGCTGGTGAAGAACTTTTCTATAATCCGGTTTCCTTTTGGAATCAGGAAGTGGACACAGGGTAACTCATCTCTCTTCACTGTATCTGCATGTGTTCCTGTGCCGGTCTCCTTTCCCCTGCATGTTCCGGAACATTCCACTTCAATTTGAACATATTCTAAACTTTATTTTCATGATTGAAAGAAGCCATGTCCTGCTCGCTCTGTATTTAGCATGTGGAACTATCAGTGCAACCACTCCACTCATCCTTTCCTTCTTTTTCTTGTTGTTTTTTGGAACCTGTGCCATGCATGGCGTTCAGTGACTGCTGCTGATGTTGGACTCATGCCTGGTGACGACATCCTCATATAGTGAGATTGCCTTTGACCGAAATATTAAAAGTGCTCTTGTTTGTTGACAGTGGCTTTGAATGTCGCCTTTTTACATATTTTTTTTTAAAAAAGTTTTGATGCAGCGGTCACACCAGGAATCCAAGGAAAGCAGCAAATTAGCTTCAAGATGTTCAGGGATGTCAGACTCTCGTTGGTATCGGCTCACGTGTTCAGTTTAATCTCGATCTGACACCATCAGCAATCTATCGGGAAAATGTTCACATTCCCTGCTTTTTTCTTTACAAAATCGTTTAATTTTTTTTTTCAAAAACAAAAGAATGAGGTGAAATCCTTCTCCTTAGTGATGTGCCTGTTGATACCGAAACCCCAATATTTCAGATTCTCCTTTTGAAAAACATGTCTGTAAAGCTGATGACAATCGCCAACATCCTTTCTGAAGCCAAGATGATTTCACCTGACGCCTAACCCCAACAAAACACTAATAGTATGTCTGTATTTAGATCAATTGTGTAACACTGATAATAATAAGTGTTTTTAATTCTTTGGTGAAGGAATACTTGTGTAAGTTAAAAATTTCCAGTATTTAGTAGCTTTTTCCTGCTGCCTGCATTACTCGTCATGCTTATTTCCTGATTGACGAAGCTCATACAGCTGAACACTCGTCCCAAACATGCCGGAAGTTATCGTACTGTCAGACGACGGCCGCTAACTTTGTAGTAGTGATACTGATACGCCGATACTTCCAAGGTTATAAGCCGTCCGATCAAATCTCAAGTTAAGTTTTGTGTTCGATTTAAAACTTCATTATTTACGTTCATTCCTCCACGTGATCTCAGGGTGTGGCCTCTCACACACACACGAGGCTTCTGTTCATTCAGTAGTATTGGTATTGATGGTTTACTTGATATCAGATTGGAAAGGAAATATCTTGCATCGCACAAATTGTAAAATCTGATCTGTTTTTCTTGGTACATAATGTTTTGTCATCTGGATTAAAACCTCTTCTGCTTTGGCGCCCCTGCTGAGAAGAAATTCAAAAACTGAAGCGATTTTTACATGATTTTCTTTTTAACTTTTGGGCGTCTTTCTGGTGTGACCAAGCCTGGATCTAAAGGATGGTGTATTGATATCGAGTTAGTTTTCTGTGGTGTGAAGACGCCTCGTGAATGTGACCGGCAGATGCATTGAACCGCCACATTTATGTGAAGAAACTCACCTTCTGTTTTTCTGTATTCTTTTATTTAAAACGGAATTCAGTGTTTAAATGGGTTGTTTTTGTCAATGTTCTAATGTAAAATGAAAGTGCTCTATACTCAAATAAATCATGTACTGTTTTTTTTTTACGCCTCTCTGCCTCCTGCTGTCATTTATCCAACTTTGAAATGAACAGCTGTCTGACTACCTGGTGTTTACTTGAAAAATGTCTGAAAGTTTAACATCCAATAACGTAGTTCAGGATAATTAAAATAACAGGAGTTTATAAAAATAGTAACTACTAATTTTCAGATTTTTTTTTTTTTGTCCATTGGTGCACATTTATTTCCTCCAAGTGTGTCCTCAGTTTCCTGTACAATACGTAACATCATTCCTCACATTTTGGAGTCGAAACTAATTTTTCTAAATGCTTAAATAGAAGAAAATCTGTCTTAAAATTTAGTTTTTATTCACATAACACTTTAAACAATGACTTAAACCTAATTCTTCAGTAATGTCCTATTTCGATTTTTCAATTTCAAATTTAATGATTTTTTTTAAAGAGTGGTTACAAAAAGATACAAAATATATATTTTAAAAGAATTTTATTGGAAAAAAAACTGACCAAAAGTGCACATATCGTATGATCTTCTTGAAGTTTTTGAATAATGACATTTTTATACTATTTAAGAAATAAATCCATTTAATTCTATGAAAAATCTATTATCCTTATTGTTTGTATGTTTACTGGATTCACATCAGCTCATTTTACTACAGTTTGCCAGTAGAGAAATCTTTTTAAAATGTCATATTTCATGTTTATGTTCTGTACTTCTGTTAATCTAAATTGAATGAAGGAATGCTTTCAAAGAATGTTCCTCTCTGTATTTCTATTCTATTCTATTCTATTCTGTTCTATTCTATTCTATAAGTTGTCATTGCTGGACAGGCCGCGCTGTGTTCTTCTGGCCACCAGAGGTCAGTGTTGCTCAACAACAGTCAGCATTTCAGAACAAAAGGGAAGGATTTCAACTTCTACAATGAGTCTCTTTGAATCTACTGATCCAAACTGACTGATGAGGAGTTTAAAAAGTCACTAATTCACCCTGTCATGCACAGGGAGAACATGCAAGCTACGCACAAAGGCCTAACCTGGATTGTTGTTGTTATTACTCAATAGGTTTTCATTTTCTTGCAATAATAATAATAATAATAATGATAATGTTGACGCACTGAGCTTTATTAATTTTTTTTATTGTTTGATTTTATTAATAGTTTAACAATTACAACCTTTAACTTTTTAAACCTTAAGCAGAATCATATATGAAGCTGCAGAATTAGCTGTAGAATTTCCTTGTATTTCAGAACATTTATTTCATTGTTTTTTTCCTAATAAACTTTTATAAACCTGCTGACATGTTATCATGAGCTGTAGCGGATCCAGAGTGGGGGCAAGGGGGCGGTGGCCCCAGGGCCCACAAGGTCATAGGGCCCCGTTTCATGTGATGTGTTCATATTTACTCGTAAATAAATTATTATAATAAAATGTGCAGTGTGTGCGAGAAGGTATCCACATATGATTGTGGGCTCCAATTTGCCAATTCTTACATTACGACTGTCCATGAATGCATCAGAGCTGTAAGCCAGCGCTGATTGGCTGTGCGGCATGAACGAGGTTTTTCTTTTGCACTTGATCTGAACTCTTTGGAAGGAAGTTAAACAGTAAGCTAAACACTATGCTAGCTGCTAGCGGTACTACCCAAAACCTAACATCGGAGCCACTGGTGAGTCAGTGAAACCTTCAAAAATATTATCTTTATCAGAATGCTGTGGTCTGAAACCTCTGCCTATTTGAATGTGCCTTGTGTTGCTCTCAGCAATAAGAGACCTGAGTCTATTTATTTCTCTAATATACGTGAATTCCAAAAGCTATAGATAGCTGTGTCTGTATCTATCTGAACAGATTGTGTAATTTTAGACCAGCTGTGTTCATTTTATGTTTAAACTGTGTCAAAGATGGTACAGATTTAGCCAGTGAGTGTTTATCTGAGTTTCAGCACCATGGACAGCGGAAGCTCGGAGACTGACAGCTGTCAGGCTGCATAGTGTGTGTGTGTGTGTGTGTGTGTGTGTGTGTGTGTGTGTGTGTGTGTGTGTGTTCTCGTATTTCTATCCTTGTGGGGGCCAAATGTCCCCACAAGGATAGCAAAACGTGAAACGACGTGCCTTGTGGGGACCTTTTTCCGGTCCTAAGTAGGAGAAACAGTGTTTTCTTGACCATGTTGTTGTTACTGAAAAAAGTAAAAGTGCAAAAACATTTCTTTAGGGTTAGGCTTTGTTGTGGTGTGGGTTAGGGTTAGGGTAAGGGTCAGGGTTAGGGGCTAGACATGAATGGGAGTCAATGGACGGTCCCCACAAGGATAGAAATACAAGACTGAGCGTGTGTGTGTGTGTGTGTGTGTGTGTGTGTGTGTGTGTGTGTGTGTGTGTGTGTGTGCGTGCGTGCGTGCGTGCGTATGTGTATTTGTTCTTCAGAACAAGTTTGTGAACTGGTTTGTGACTTTATTTTGCTTTCTGAGGCATAGAGGTTTGCTTGGCTCAATAAAAGTGAGCATTAGTGTGTTGTTTGACGGTAGGATGAGGTATTGTTTGAATGGTAAGATTATTATCATAAGGGCCCGAGAATGCTCCGCCCCCTCTGTACTGAGACCCACACTCCGCCTGTGATCATGACACATTAAGTTTCATTATTTTGTTTTTACTCGTATATTCCTTATATTAATATTTTGAAATTAATCATGCATTCATTTTTAAAAAAAATATTTTTGCACTTTTTGTTTTTTAAACCTTTGCTGATATTTACAATATTGAAACCAAAATATTCGAAGTTTTTTTTTATCATTTTATTTTTCATTAATTTTCTATTGTTCCATTGAATGTTATTCTGTTTTTTTAAACTGGATTGAGTGATTAACTTCTTTGAGATATTTTTATTTTAAATAAATTATTTTATGTAGACAGGTTTTCACATGGAAACATTACATTGATTTACATTGACTAGAGAATTATGCCGACTTTTTTTTTTTTTAGCAGCCTTTGATTTAGGATAATTATGGTTACAATTGATGAACTTAAACTGATGAAAATAAAGTTGTTCAGCTTATGATTTCTTTTTTCTTGTAGCTGGTTGGATCAAATTCAGTTGGAGAAATGTGTGTTTTCTACTCCCTCATCTCACTCTGCTCTCCTCTCGGCCCTTTCCATTTGGTCCTCTCTGCTCTTTCTGATTGTCATAAACCATCCTTCGGTCATCGCTCTCATATCCTCTTGTTTTCTCGATTTTGTGACAGACACTGTCTGGAAAACACCTTGTGTGAATGTTTTAGTCGATTGTTTCAAATAAACCTTTAAAGAAATGGATGACATACAATGACAAATAATCAGTTTAAAGACATTCTCTACACAAGTTTTCAATGGTTGCATGTCAGCAGTCATGTGGTGCATAGAAGCAAAAAGTTATTTTTTCTTCTGTGAAACAGAAAAAGAATGAAAAGCTTGAATGAATGAACGATAAGTTGTGTTAACTGAAAAAGAAAGTCATTGAATTCATAGAATTCATGTCAACATTTTATTTATGATGAAATTTCAATGTTTTTTCACACAAACTCTTACGTGTTCTCATGACCGGCACCAATGAACAACTTTTTTTCACATTCAATAAAAATACAGCTTCTCACCTGAGTGAGCTCTCATGCGGAGCAACACTGAACAAAAACTTTCCACACATTTAACAAGGATACAGCTTCTCACGAGTGAGTTTTCATGTGGGTCATAAAGTGCCTCTTTTGAATGAAACCTTTCCCACGTTTCACAAGAATGCGGCTCCTCACCTGTGTGAGTTCTCATGTGGACCAACGAATGAGACGATTGACGGAAACATTTCCCTCATGTTTTACAAGGATACGGCTTCTCACCTGTGTGAATTCTCATGTGGATCAAAAAATCACTTTGGCTGGTGAAACATTTCCCACATGTTTCTCAAGTTTTATTGTTATCAGTGTCTTTCCCTGCCTTCCGACAGGATTTCCGTTTTTTATGGACAATTTCACCACGTTTCCTCACAAAGAAGCTTTTCACATCCAGCTTGCTTCTCTGAAGCAGGAAAGTCAGTCCTTTGTTTCCCAGAATCCTGAGAAAGGAGCTGTTCAGTGTCTGCTTCTCCTTCTGGTTCACTTGGGTCACTTTGCTCCTCAATAGAAGGAAACTTAAAGGTATCGTTTCAAACTTCAGCACAGGCTGCGCTCCCATCTTGCTGGTGCCGAGATCCTTGCGCTCCTCAGTATCTGGAGATTCTGGTTCTGATTGGTCCTCTGGAAACTGCAGAAATCCAGGTTCTTCTGGTTCCTCTGTGATGTGTGGAGGTTCTGGTTCCTCCTGTTCTGGACAGCAGTCTGTCTCCTGTTGAAGGAGCTGCTCCTTCCTACAGTGATGGTGCTGTAGCTCTGCAGGGACATAAAATTACAAGATAAAAGATAAGTCACATAAGTGGAACTGAAGCAGAGAAACTGAAAACTTTCATTCAAATTTAACAAATAATTACGCTGAACTTTTTCTAGGTGGGGCATTCACTCACTTTCTCTCATATTCACACAACATTCTGTTAACTGTTTACCACGCTACCTGGGATGGAGAGGATCATGAGATATGCTGCTTTTAAATGGTCTCAGGAAATACGTGTTCAAAAATCATCAATGTCCTCAGTGTTATTGTTCAGTCCATGAGGGAAAAAAGTAGTGATAGTTCCATGAAACACCTCTGCAGCTGGTGAAGGATTTCCCTTTCCAACAGACCACGACACGTGAGACATGGAGACCTGGTCTCCTCCTGCACTGTCCTCAACACTGACACCACCCAGAGCTGAGTCCTCACTCCACTTGAGCCTCCCAATCATTACACAAACTGTCCATGTTCGTTTGCTGATGACGCAGCTGTGGTGGGACTGATAACCAACAATGAGAAGGCGATGTACAAGTGTTTGCTGTCATGCCAACATTTGAAGAGTTCTGAAACGTCTTCAGAAGAAACCTTTGAGCCTGGCAGTGGTTTTACAAAAGTAATACGAACCACAGTGAGGAAAGCGGTGATGTCTGCCATGTCACTACCATATTAAATTTGTGGGATCTGTGAGAAAAGAAATTGCATTGATAGGATCTGTATTAGGAGTGAAGAGGAACATTTTCATAAATGTAAAAAACAGAATAAAAACTCCAGTTTGCCAGTCAATACACTGAGGATATCCTCACTGGCAAACTCACTCAGAAATTAATTTTGAGTAGCAGTCACGTTTTTTTCTCTTTTTTTTTTTTGTAACAACTGCAAAACATGCACATTGAAAATGTGTTCAAATCATGGGGCTGGTGGAATGCAAGTCATGATTTCGATCATTTTAATCCGAATTCTCCAGTTTGACATTCGTGTGCTTCTGTCTGTGACTGCAGGTTTTGTCCAGAGCGGCTGGACTTGTCACTTCTCCTTCCTGTTCCAGATCCTGATGCAGGTCGTTATGTGGATGTTTTTTGCGGCGTTTTTTGGGATGGGAGCGCAAACCGTGGTCTACTGCGCCGTGTCGGACGAGGCGACCAAACACAGCGGGGGCTACTTCGTGGACTGCCGGCCGGCCACTCTGCGGCCTTTTGCAAGAGACTCCGACGTGGCGAAGAAACTGTGGGAAGCCAGCGAGAAGCTGGTGAAGCTGGCTTAAAGGAAATCACATCTTTGAGTTTTAAGGAACTTATTTCAATGGTTGATCGGCCACAGTGACCCAACTGTCCCTGTGTTTAATTTTTTTTAATAATTTTTTATTGGTTTACAGCAGAGCTGGTCCATTAGGCAAAATTGGCAGATGCTAAGGGCACTGTGGCCTTCAGGCAGCGCCAGAAATATTCTATTAAAGCTAATTATCACTATGAACTCTTTAAATGGAAATGTTCACATTGTTTCAAATGCAAAGCAATAGCCGATTTAATATTACCACAAATGATACTCCAATTGGAGTGAACTTTGGTCTGAAGGACCTGGATGACTCTTAAAACACACTGTGTATGACCATGTTCACTGGCATCCTGCAGAGAGTGTATCCTGCTTACCCCTGGATCACTTCAAGACAGACGACCAGCTCTTTTGCACTGCATGTAAAAATAAAGAAACTTTAATATGTGTGTACAAACACGGAGGGACAAAGCAGTTCTCTATTTAAATGGTCATTTTATTGATGACACCTTAACACATTTTTCTTGAAGTTAAAGAAACGTGTAGCACATAAGAGAACAGAGCAGTAATCCGAAGAATCCGAGGACTAGAGGGTTAATATATTACAGAAGAAAAACCCAAAGTGACATAAAGAGAGACAAGGGGAAAGAAAGCCGAAACAGGAGAAATCAAGAGGAGAGAGGCGAGGAGTGAAAGACACTCTACATTTTTCTATTTGAGAGCTGCGTTTGGACAGGAAATGGTTGAAAGTCCCGTCCTGTTCAGAGGAAAAAAAAGATCTCACTCTATTTTCTATTTTGTCACACACGATGAAGACGAGCTAAAAACTCAAAACATTTTCTTCACTGGGAGAAATCCAAATGAGTCCGACTTGTGTTTGCTCCATAACTTTTATTATAGCTTAACACACAAAGCACATTGTCAGTCCAAGTATACGGTTCGTATACATAACGGAGCTGTTCAACATGAGCTGCGCCCTCAGAAAACAGAGGGCCAGCTCCGTAGCACCATGAACAAAGGAAAAAGGAAAAATACTGGATTCACATGGTTTTCCACAAAAAAAAAAAAAAAAAGGTTTAAAGAAACCTGATAGTAAGAGTAAGGCTGTTTTTAGTGACGACACTTCAGGGTGAACATCCGACATCTGATTAGAAAAAGGAGTTGAGAATATAAATGTCAAGTATCACGACAACCACATGATCTTAAATACAAACACGTTTTCTGATGATGTTCAAGTCTTTCTGCTTGGTTCTTCCAAGTAACAGTGCTCTTTCTCTCGGCATGGGTGGTTTTCGCCTCAAGGCAGTAAAGAAATGGAGGGTTGCAGCATTTTCTTCCATTATTTGTGATTAATCTTTTTACAATTGTTAAAAATTCTGGTTCAATTTGCAAAAGATAAATCCTCAGTACTGCACAGAAACATCATTATATTTACAGTCTTTGGTGATTCGTATATTCCACGTATCGATGTCGGTATATTCTTCAGCCTCTTCAGACATGTAGATCTCAACGTCTTGTTTAGTTACAGAGAGACTCAAGCACTGGTGCAAACAGCAAGATTGTCATTGCGAGAAGGAATAAATCGGCCATGTTTTGCCCTAAAGTCCACTGACACTTGAAATTTGAACAGTTTCAGGAGAACATCATCAATTGATTGATATTTTAATAACTTGACCCTTTTTTCTTACTTTAATTTCAATTAACTGCTTTTCTTCACTTCAAAGCAGTAACAATGTGATATGTTGTTCAGCCTGAGCTCAGAATGATGTTTGGATCTCGGGTATTGGTTATTAAACATTGTTTTTAGATTTAAAGTTCAAATAAAACGAACAAAAAATGGAAACCAATCAACCGAAGGCAATTGATGAAAACTCAACACCAGGATGCAAATCTTCTTCATGAGCCTCAACTGACGCATCAACCCGGTGGTGTTCAACCTGCTGCCCAGGACCCCTTCTTCAGTTTTTTATTTGTGTGTGTGTGTACCTGTGTTTTGTGGTAATTCTGAGACCAAAGGAGTTAAACAGCCTTTCTTAGAGGCTGGAAAACCCAGAAGTTGTGCAGTACTCCATTACACCACTTGAGGGCAGCACAGCTTCACTGACGAGGAGCGGAGAGAATGACAGACATGAGGTCCCTTATTATTATTAGCTTAAATGTTGCTACATATCATGAAAAGGAAAGATATAGAGTATTTGGGTAAATAAGACTGCCTCAGACACATTTTCATGACACCAACTGGACCGTAGTGCAACTCTTCTTCAAAAATGTGACTGAAGCTTCGTCCATGAGAACACCAGAGTGAACGCTCCAGTTACTTAAAAGAAAAAAAATCCACGACAAATGCTGTGTTTGCTTCTTGAAGACTTTCTCCAGAGGAAATGCTGGCCTGACCTCAGGACCTCTGGACTTCAGGCGCCTCAACATTGACAACAGTGGGCGCAGCTGCTGTTTGTCTGGATGCTGTCGGACGATCTGACACTGAAATCCAGAGTGGAAGGAGATCGGTTCTGGTAAAGTGCTGCAATTCAAAGAAGCTCCTCCCAGAATGAAACATCTGCACTGAGGAAAAGGAAGGGAAAAAAGGCATCCACAGAGTTTCACCCATCTCTTGAGGAGTCTCTGGATCTGATTCTGGATTTGGATGAAAAGGAACGGGTTGGACCAGGTCAGGGTGGTCAGCACAGACGGAGACGGTTCAGTGGTTCGATGGTTCAAAGGTTTGATGATTCAGCGATTCAACAGGTGGTCGGTGGGCTTCAGACGGTGTACTTGGTGCCCCCTGCTGCTGGTTTACCTGTGGGTCACCTGGTTGTTTAGGAGGCCGGGGAACGTCTGCTCCGTTTCAGTGCTTAATGAGCCTCCTGCAACAACAGAGGCACAGTAAACAGTGATCAGTGGGGGATTCAGAGTGTTGGTGCTGCTGACACTTGAACATTCACCACACCATCATCTGCATACGAGGATAAACCTCTGTTACAAACAGACAAGTTCCTCAATACTCTTTGACACCAGTTGCAGAGGATAATAAAAGTAACTTTTCCTTTTAAATCTTTGACGGACCAAAGATTTTTTTTCCTTGACCTAATGAGAGCCGTTACCGTTATGACAGCTGTACATCCACACACGGTGGCCGTCGTATCGACATCTGCATTTCATGATGTTGTTGGTGTAATCCGACTCTGGCACTTCGTAGTTCGGATTAATTACAATCTGCAACAGAAAGGAGAGATGATCAGTGATTGCAGAGTAACAAACAGAACGGCTAAAAACAAAAACCATGGAAGCTCACCTGGAAGATGTAGTCTCCAGGTTTGAGTTCGGTGATGTCGATCCACTGGCAGTCAATGTCATGTCGGTAGGTATCCCAGCAGCCCACAGTGATGCCCTGCTCCCCAAAGTTAGCGCATTCATACACCTTCTCGATACCTGCAAGAACAAAGGCAAAAACATGCTTTGTAATATAGGAGACGTATTCATTTATCTATCACACTCCATTATCTAGCACTATGGAGTACTTTTCAAAACAGAATTCCAAACAACTGGACTTCACATTATCCTGGTGCCAGCACAACAGCATAACCATGAGGAGCATATATATATAAGATACAGAGACTCAATGCTGAAAGTGGATGGACACAACTACCAAGTCTATATTGTATCTATCTATGGTGCTTACATGTCACCATCTTGTGGAAGTTTGTGGTGAAGCAGCAGTGAATGAAAGTCTGAGGAGGTCAGAGGTTCTCCTTCATGTGTATTTGGAGCTTCATCATTGGTTCCACTGCCTGATGTGGAGTGTTGGCCGGCCAGTCGTTTGGGGGCGAGGTTGGGTGAATATTCATATTGATTACTCAAACTTGCATGAATGAAGGGAAACACTGACTTAACTGAAGTTTTTTTTTTGAGGGAATTCACACACGAACAATATTAAAAACTCATAAAAGTCAAATTTTCATCATAGGGGTCCTTCAAAGCAGAAACTCCTCGTTTCACAGTTTCCATTGGAATCCTGCTGGCTGGCAGTCGCAGTGACACTTGATGCTAAACTCAGCTTGGTTTTAGTATTTGCTGCTGAATGTCAGTCAGCTTTCTAACAACATCCTCTCACTTTCAGTCGCCATTGTTCACTGTTTGCTTTCATGGCAGATCCTTAAGAAATATTAAATTATTGGCTGCAAAACAACGAGCTAAAATTATATTTACTCGAGAAAAAATATAGCAATGCTTACCAATTCTTTGCAGGCTTGTTCCTGAAATCAATTAACTTTCTATTCTATTATTGAGTGAGAGCTGGAGTGCAGGAGACCCAGGTTTGACTCTCAGATTTGGCAGGAAGTGCATCTGACATAAAAACTGTCTAAAATGCTTTACTGATGATGTAAATATCTGCTTTTTTGATTTTTTTTTTTTCCCATTCAAGCAAAACAAATTCAGATGTCCACCTTCGTCACACTCCGAATCTTCCAAGCAGAAACTGGCTTTGTGTCCCTCTGCCACTTTGGTCCCGTTGAGGCTGAACAGGTCGTAGACGGTGAACACCTCCATGCTGTGATAATGCCTGCAAACACACACACACACACACACACACACACACACACACACACACACACACACACACACACACACACACACACACACACAGAGTGTTTTCTGATAGTAGTGACACCTGGACACATCAGCTGTAATTAGCATGAGCTAAAAGCTGTGTGACATGTTCACAGTTCATTGCAGTGATTTCGCTGCAGTTTCAGAACAAACTGTGGTGGAGTGGGGAAACTGACCGGTGGCAGTCGTGCCACACCCAGGAGTGGCGGCCGGCTTTGGGCCTGAAGTCGGACTGCCCGTTGTTGTGGATCTGCGAGGAGAAGCGCAGCAGGCGGCGGTAGGAGTTGGCGGGCGCCTGGCTGGAGGTGGAGGACAGACAGTTCTCCTCGTAGGCGCACTGCAGCATGAACATGGGCCGGTCCTCCATGTAGGTGGTCTGCTCCACCACCTGTGGGTTCAGCACCAGGTCGGGGGCGGCTGAGGGATGACACACGGCGTTCAGCTAAACGTCTGAAGACTGCAGGAAAGCACGGTGAACCGGGGCGCCTTACTCTCGGAGCAGGAGACTCCGGCGGCGTTGCGGCCGCCTCCTTTATTGCAGGTCAGGTGGTCTCCGTGGTGCAGGCAGTGAGACAGAGACATCTCCGTGCCCGAGCAGCGGACGCCGCTCATCACCACGCCGTCTGCGCTCACCTCGCCCGGCCAGTACCACGTCTCCTGCAGACCCAGCACGGCATCATCAGCCACGTCTCATATCCTGCACTCATAACGCTAAAGGTCAAGCTAATAACTAATAACTCCTGTTTCTATATTTATATCAGCTATGTGACTCCATGCTGTTTGTTCACCCCCACCAACCTACAGTGACATACCCCAACAGTATCTGAGTAAATCTGGAAGGTAATCAGGAAAAATAACCTTCTGAGTAATTTTTTTTTCAAGCCTCCCAAAAGACCACTAGAGGGCGCACAGTGCTGCTGCTACAACCTGATCATTTTCCACTTTATTTCATTCCACAGAAACAAAGGTTAATATGATGAATGAGTGAAGTGATCAGGAGTGTTGGAACAGCAAGACATCTAAAATGCAGCAAAACATATGCTGGTCATCAATCGGCCACAACATTATGACCACCATTTCCAACCATTTTACGTTACTTACTCTGACACTTATGGATTAAAATTTGTTTTTCCTTTTTCTTTGCTGCTTTTAACAGTTTAATTCACCGGTGGTTATAATATCTCGGCTGCTCAGGTCATATTTCATTGTTGTATCATTGACAGATTGTTAGATTGTGACATTTTCCAGAAAAGAAGTCTCAAAAATGTTACTTTTTGAAAGAATAAGTAAAGAAAGTAATTATGGATTATGTGGTGAGGATGTCACAAGAAGAGAGAAAACAACCTGTAATCACACAGCTCTTCACCTTCCAGCTGTTAACATTGTTCAGGTCAAACAGAGCTTCGGGCTCACCCGGTTGATTCAAACCCATGAACCTTTACACATTTCCCGCTGAGAAACTCACAAAGATTAAGATGTCTGCTTGGAATTTCTCACTGTTACATGTCTGCATGTATGAAGTACATTCTTCCATTTATTACTGCTACATATATGAAAATCAGAGTTTGAAGTGTATAATTCAAAGGAAAACATCCACTGCTCCTGTGTCTTCCTACTAAAACGGCTTGTTTTCACGTTCATCGCGAGCGAGCATCAATCTTATGCGCTCATACCTGGAAAGCGCTGCTGGCGAAGCCGAGGCCGAGCTGCCTGCAGACCACCATGGCCTCCATGGTCCCCCAGCCCTCGCTGCACACCGTGCCCCAAACCAGAGAGCCGTTCCTCTCCACCAGCACCTCCACACGGCCCTCATACGGGTTCCGACCGCCGCTCAGACGCAGCTGTGGGGAAGAAGAAGAAGAAAAAGAACAAATCAGCAGAGGAGAAGTTAGAGCTGAGATTAAAGATTTGTGAAGAAAACACATGACGTTAATCAAATTTCTCAGAGAAAGTCAGTTGAATGTTGGTTATTTTTATTAATTTAAATCAAACTGAGTGATTTGTGACAGTACTTTTTAGAAACCCCACTAGTGTGATTTAAGTGAGTAAATTTTGGTTCGGTTTACAGTTCTGCCATTTATGGGTGAATTAATTCATTCATTTGAACCTGCAACCCACCGATTGAGAGACGTCAGGATTATTTCCTTTATCAAAACTATTAAACAGTGTGGAAATAAGAACAAAAATACAAGTCAGTTGCTCTAAATAGGATTCCTCTGTAGATCTCGAGGGCTGCACGGTGGTGTAGTGCTGAGTCCTTTCACCCATTAATGGGTTTGAGTCCAAGCTGGGGTCTTCCATGTCAAGTCGGAGTGTTCGCCCATCTGACAAACTGCTCACCATTCATGTTCGATTTCCTGGTAAAAGCTTTACCAAGTGAACATCTTGACTCAAAGCTGAAGGAGGACTGTGAAACTTGGAATTTGAATCCCAGGTTACTTGGTGTGGTGACCCCCGTTAAAGGAACTTTCCACTCTGGTTGAGTTGTGTCCAGGTAGTGCAAACTGCTCACTTTAACTGCTGCTGTAATCCTTTTCATGGCCAGAACCTCTCCACTCTTGTTATCACTTAAAGGCATGGAAGTTGGGATAACTACGAGACGTTTCGTCCAGTGTAGAAACCTTTCGATGCTCAGATCAGACCGGGTCTCATAAGGACTCCCGGCTTCCATGCTAAGCTCCTACATGTGGTACCCACTCAAGAAAGGGACCATTAATTGTCCCCACACGTGAGCTTATACATCAATGCTTTCAACAGTTCAAGGAGCAGACACACGGAAAGACCGACTGTAGGGAGGAGACTGAGGTCTGACGAAAGAAAAAAGAAGAAAACAGCTTGAGTCAAGAAGGGACGTTAAATGTAATCAGATAAGTCGCATCTGCTGTCTGCATGTGTGAATTCCAACAAGAAGACGGAGCAGCAGCCCTTCAAGCAGGGCTACGAGGCTGTTTTAAGCTAGCTTTCTGCAGAGCGATGTCGTGCTGCACGGGATGATTTGGAATCAACAATCATCCGTCTACACCCAGCTGAGCCAGTCTGAGATGAAATCATCTGCAGGCTGAGTGGAGGAGGAGCAGCTGACAAATGGCCACCATATGTTAGAACGAACTGGGGACCGTTTGGAGGAGCTCCAGGTGGCGGAGAAGCTGTTCCCAAAGCAAAACGCCTCTGCATTCAACACAAAGTCAGTGCTTTCTGCTGTTGACATAGTTTGTCCAAAAGTCGTATTTTGTCGTTGACATGTTGTCTAGTTTCAAGTCAATGAGAAAAGGCACTTAGAAACCAACCCGAACTGGACGATTTTTTGCAAGTGGGGTTTCCGTTTCCAGTTAAAATCTAAGCAAACAAAGTGAGAATAGACTCAATTGCCCTCACTGTGAGGCGTCAGCACTGACCACTACACCACAGCAGTGCAAAAATCCCAGCAGTGTGTGTAACTGACCCTCTCCTGGAAGCCCATGGCGGGGACGTTACACCTGACGGCCGCGTCCTCCTCGTGGCTGCAACCCAGAGACTCTTTGTTGAAGTAGCACTCTGTGATGGACTTCTCAAATCCTGAGCACTGCACCTCGTTCATGTGCACCGGACCCATACCTGCAAAACAGCCACAAGTCAAGAACACGACACAACAGGAGAGAATCTTTACTGTCGCTGTGCTGAAATGTAAGCGTGTGAAGACCCATTCAGTGCAAGAATCAAAGACATCAAAAAGGACCAAGTTAATAAAACAAGATATAGACATAAAATTGATAGGAATGAATAGAATATAAGACAAGACAAGGCTATAAAAGGCTGCTATAAATAGATAAGACCAGTGTACATCTGATAAAAACAAGTTTATGCAAGTCATTAACACTGGGAGAACACGGACATTCTTCTGGACAGAAAGCTCGACTGCTATTACAGAGACTGCCAATTCTAAAACTACCAAGTCCAGGAGGATCTGGACTGTTATTGTCCATCTACTGTGCAGAAAATTGATTTCCGATGGCTGTGTTGCGTGGAGTCCAAATGTTTTCAAAAAGTTGCACCTTTGGAGCTGTTAAGAGGAAACTGTTTTGCACCGCCGACACGCAAACAGAGGCCCAAACAGCAATCAATGTTTTGTGCTTTCACTTGGAATCGATGCCGTTTGAAAGGTGCCTTGAAGAGTTCTGTGGAAAACTAGAAAGTAAAAACTTTAAATTAAGACTGTATCAATCAGGAAAAATAAACTAAGCATGTAGCTTGAATCGGATAACCGACCAATCATGAAAGAGACCCGCATGACCAGTCAGGGTTCCGCCTGACTCACACACTCGCTCCTGTTAAGTTTTCTGGATGGTGTTTGGCCCCTCGCTGCACCAGCACTGATTTGGTGTTTTGGGTTTTTCTTTTTTTTTCCCCCCATCTTTTCCATGCGGCCATTGTTTTTCCTGAAGTTTTGACAGTGATGAGAAATCATGATGGAAAATGATTATGGAAAAGCCACATTCCCTCCATTTCAACACTTTCCATTTCTAACATGACTGGAATGTGCAACAATATCCATGTTTACGAGGAAGGAAAAACACCCTCTTCTCCCTCTTTTTCAGCACTTAGTGTTGCACAGAGAAGACTTTGTGTTTTTTTTTTCTCTCCAGTACACCTGATAACTGGTGGGCTTTGGTGAAAAAGCTCTGGAACAGAGCAGAAATAGCAGCTGCAGCTAATTTCGAAGTGGGTCAACAGAGGTGACTGAGGGGATCCTGACTCCCAAACCTATTTTTCCTGTTGTAAAACTCCCAGCCACTTAAACAACAGCCCAAACTGAAGGTCATCCTCTGAAAATAACGTAGTAAAATAAGAGCTCTTCTTTCCGATCCTCCATCCTTTTTTTTGACAAGTGAACTGAAAACTTATTGATTTAAACCATCTGTTGAACATCTCAGAATCACAGCTGGCTTCTGTTGTTTTCAGACTCAGCAATTTTCATCACAAACAACTCCAGTATTAATTATATGTGTTTAATGACAGTGGAGGAGCATTAAGTTGAAAAGCAACCAAGACTGCAGAGAATATAATGAAAAACAAGACAAAGACAAGTTAATATAAAGTATGATACGACCAGAGGCGCAAAAATAGAGAAAGGACAAAACGAAGGCTGAGACAAAACAAGATCTGACACAAGTTACGACATGAAACAAGACAAGACCCAGCAAGTCAGAATAAGACATGACAAGATAAAATATGATTAAGACAAGGGGATTTCTGATGAAATGCAATGCAAAAATAGAACAAGACAGCAAGAAACAATAACACAAGACAATTTACAACAAAGCCGGACCAGATATGAGAACACAACAAACGACACGACAAGACATGGTCAAACCAAGACACGACAAAATGACTTCCAAAAGCTTTTCAGTAGGAATGTGGTTCCCCTGAGTCTCCTGCTGGCTAAAGCAACGTTTTAATCCAACTGAACAAAATCTCAGTGTTGAAAAAGGATAAAATTACAACACCAGCCTGCTTGACTTCTAAAACAGTTTTGCTCTGGATTAGAAGCACCAAGCATGGACGGGACCGTCGTCTACATTAGTGTTTGCATTTGGTGCTTTTTTTACCTAATAACGTGCAGATTTACATAACGCCGCCACTGGGTTCATGGCCCTCTGCTGACATAAGGGTAACAATATGAGAAGGAAAAGTTGGAATTACAGTACGTGGGTCTGTGGTTTGACCTGACAGTCATAACCTCCCACCCCACGCCTGGTAGGAAATATACATAGACATTTGTTCCAGCTATAAAGACTGTCATTCTGAGCTCACTGGCATCGGACGGGCAGATCAACGCTATAATTAGCTCGTCTGGGGTTGTTCCTTTCTTTACATGCGGCTCAGATTTCAAGTCTTATAGAGGTTTTATGCCATCATTTATGTTTCATGTTCTCTTCCTTGGAGTTCTTCTTTTCAAGAACGCCACATTTCTGAACATTTTCTTTGGCCTTCCCAGAAAATGGGGTCATTTCTCAGAGAAAGAAGGGAAGAGGTGGCGTACCTTGTCCCAGGCGGCCTCCGGAGAGCGCCTCCTTGGCAGTGCCGAAGCCCAGCTCTCGACACACCACGGTGGCCGACAGCAGGTTCCAGTTATCGTCGCAGATGGTGCCCCACTCTCCGTTTTTCAACACCTCCACTCGGCCCTCGCCCACGATGGCCCCGCCTCGGAGGCGCACCAGCGGTTGCTGAAGAGGACAATTCCAGACATTGTGAAGTGACAGAAAAGTGAAAGAGGAGAAAACCACATGTTTTACTTATTCTGGCGCTCTCGAAAATAGCAGACTGAAACTTTGAGACTCTGACTCTTTTCGATGAGAGAGCAGAGGGTGCTGACTGGATGTTTACAGGACGGGCCGCTAACGCTCTTCTGCTCTTAACTGTTTAGACAAACTGGAAGTGTTTCATCTCACTAGTAAACAGTTTGATCTGTCGAGCTGCGATTTGTGTTCAGTGAATAAAACCTGGTGGGTCTTCATGTGTGGCCAGGATCACGTCTTTATCCAGACGAGACGCTTCACAGTGTGCGACGCAATTACAGCGAGATGCAGCAACTTTCAAACACTGACGCGACCCCATTTATACTACAACTCAAGTGAAAATGTACTGTTTTTGTTTTCAGAGAAGTACCTGAAACCAGCAGGTTTTCAGGGAAACAGAAGAAGAAGAGTAGGGGCTGCTAAAGCTGCAACATGAAGACATGCGATCTGGGATCACACAGCAGTCTCTCCAAGATGTTCAACCTTTTATGTCCTCCTTGTGTCTCATGTTAAAGAATCGAGCTTGACCTTTTCCATACAACACTGTAACAGTTTTTCTTTTTTAAAATCTCACTCGATCAATAAATAGCCAGAGCTCATTTGAATCAAGCCCACATGAGTCTGTATAGCTTCAATCCAGGTGGATGTGAGGTCTGGAGCCTTGGTGCCAGCTGTGGGGTTCGAGCCGGGTTTCGAGGCTAGGTGAGGCCATCCTGACATCACGTCCTAAATCTTCACACACGCTCAGCAAAACTGACTCACTGGAGCTTAATTTGAAAGGGCAGCTTGTAAAACCATGTCTTCACATGCAGGCAGCTCCTGCTGGATGAAACTGTTAATCTATCTGTATGAACTCGAGGTTGAAAACACTCTCTATATTCCACATTCATGAGGGCAAAGTAGCTGAATGGATGATTTGTTGTAATCTTAGATCAACTGGATGTGCGGCCTCCAGCACCTGTTTTTACACATGCAAACTTTTAGTATAAAACCATGCTGGATTTGAACCACAACTGAAAATGCATCGTCAGTCGCTCTGAGCATTGTTGTCGGCTAAACGAAGCCCCAAAACGCAAGGAGAGTTTTGCATTCACATTCGAAACTGTTGCCCAACAACTTCAGATTTGTTTTTGTGTGACGTACTTCCTCATCCGACACGTTTTGCTAGTGATACCTGAAAAGATGAAGCTATGAAGATGACTGCACATAGTGTAATTGGGGTATTTTATTCTTTAAATTCCCGTCGGATTTTAGAATATCGAGCATAAAGGACCATCCTTCACATTGTTAACTTTATCCAGTTCTGTCCCTCATGCCGCCATGCTTTGTAAAGACTGAATATTTGATTTCATCATTTGTAGACCGATGTTTGGATCCTCCGTCGGTCTTAAGGCGCTCGGCATGCCACAGAAACGTCACCACTGCCTGAAGGCTGCAAAACTGTGATCTATTCCCTGTTTGAAAAATGTTACGTAATGCACAGCTGGAGAATAGATCCACCAGGAGATAAAATAACTCTTTAGTAAAGCAAGTTGGTTTCATATCCTACACAGAACCTGAATGACGTTAAAGAAAACGAGATGCTTGAGAGCAGGGGAGTTTAATAAAGTGTTTCATAACCAAAGAAGCAAGTCTCTTTGTTCAACCTCAAGCTGTTTTGTTGGATCAGAGGGAGTTTCTGTTTGTTTACAGGAAAACTCCACAGGGTGCCTTTAGGCCTGAAGTGAGAATCACAAAGAGGCATCGCAGCGAAAATGTGTCGCAAAGAAAGAGATCATCACATTTTCCATCCCGGATTCAGACGTGACTAAATCACGCCTTCAGGAAAACCATCACCTGCTTCTGTCAGTGACATCTCTGAACCGACAGGTTCCTGCAGCTTTATCTTTATTTCCCAAAAATGAAGGAAACTGTGCAGCTTTTTAAGCAGCTAAAGAGAGAAACACCTTGAAGCTTTCATGAGAATGTAGCTACTCACCCTGGTTACAGAGGTGTTGACACCAGCTGTTTTTCCTGCTTTAAACCCTGAGATGAACATAATTCGCTTTCATTAAAGCATTTTGAAGTTTCAGAGCTCCTTAACATCCTTCCTCCTCTTGACATTAAAGCCGGTGAACTGTGCTGAACCCGAGCAGCTATTTCCTATGTCAGCTTTGTTTACAGCCCCAGCCAGCCCCGCACCCTTTTGTTTTTTCACCTCTTGTCTGAAGGCCTTCCTGAATCCGGTCATTGGCGTCGGGGCGAAGGCTCTACCGGGAACGCAGCTCACCACCACCGGCAGGCCGCCGCTGCAGGTCCCGTTGGACTTCACCGAGGTGACCTGGCCCAGTTTGCAGCTGGACAGATGTGCCTCGGTGCCTGTGCAGTTGACGGAGAAGTCCCAGTACGACGGCTTTCTCCTGCGAGCAAACATCCTGTGGGGAAATGAAGCGAAGATCAATTCACTCCACAGACTAGTCTGAAGCCATTATTGTTTGATTACTTCATCTTTTTCAGAAGATAAAAAAATGACACATTTAGGTTCTGTATTCATGAAAACGCTCCATTTTTTTGTATCTCATTTCAGAAAACTTTCAGCTCACGCAGCAATGTTTTCAAAATGACCTCAGCTTAAACGGAAAGTGATGAAGTTAGCATGTAGTTAGCAGGTGATTAGCATGCGAAGCAGAAGCATCTCAGAATAGTTGTGTTTTCCCTCCGTTTCCACAGACACAGAGGAGTGTTTTCAAAAGTGGCTCGGACCTCCATCGTCAGCTCTTCGGGGGGGGGGGGGTCATTTCAGTATTTTCAGTGGTATCAACTGAAATTAAAGGCTGTATGGTGTTTATATCGTGGCAGCTAGCTTAGGCTTGTTTAACTCCTGTGCAGTTAGAACGTTGTCTGGCTGATTGGAAAGTTGAAAATTTAAAGTAAGTGTAGAAAGAGCAGAGAAAAAAGCTCTGCGGAAAATATACAACCAATAATTTACATTGTATGGTCTGAAAAAGGACAGAATTTTTATTGAATTACTGTAATTTTGAAGTTTTGGAAGCTCAATTATTCGCAGAAAAAAAAAAAAGTCATGGAGTGGATAATCCACACAACACACTTGACACAGTGAAGGTTAATGATATCAGCATATTGCATAATTACCAGCAAAAGAAAAGGTTAGCTAACAGCTGGGGAGTTCACAGTCTTCTAGGTGAACTTGAACAAACTGGGGTTAATGATGCTCCTTCAGGCCGGCTGGAGCACTGATCTCCTCCCCATTAATTAGTGAGCCCACTTTATGGATTTAATGAACCTCATTTGCAAAATGTCCCATCCTCCTGTCTTATGTGTGTAAAAAAAAACAAACCCAAAACAGATTAAAATGGGACAGGATGCATTTGTTTTTCATTTAGGAGCTGGTGAGAGGGAGGCTGCAGACGGCAAACCATCCAGAGCTGATGGCCAAAACATCACCTGAACACATATCAGAGGGGTTTAATATCCTCAGTGACTCAACAAAGAGGGAGTCGAGAGTCTTCAGAGCTTCATTTCCTCCACAAAGTCAGCTTTACCTTCATATTATGAGAATTTATTTGCATTTTATTCAGGATGCACTGATACCAACACTAGTATGAGGTCCGATATTGGTATCGATGCTCCAAAAAAGATCCATACTACGTGCAACACGCTGTATGCACACCAGCGATGTTACAAACTGTGAAAATATAGACATTTCCATCACGTACACTGTGCACCACAACAAAGAAAAACTTTAAAGTTTAAAATTAAAGGTTCTCATTGTGCTATTTTACCAGTTCACCTCATTCTGCAGTGATTGAACTGTGGGCGTCACCTGAACTAAAACGAGTTTGACACCAAAAGCATGCATGTTTAGTTCATTTAGAGAAACAGGCTTTTAAGGAAAGACTCACTCATAATTTTCTGAAATTTACAGTGACTAACGCTCTAAATAAATCTGCCTCCTGCACATGCATCGTCTTTTCATTCCACGAAGCTTTCGTAATGTTCAAGAGGCTGCTGAGCGATCTAAATCTTGCTTACAAGAGGAAACGACCGCAGGTTAATGGTGGCGTACCATAAAGTTTCCAGCACTGGAGTTAACCTTGAATTTACTGTGCGGCCGGGATGGAAGGCTCCTCCGCTTTAGGTAACCGCGGCACGGCGGCCTCTCTTTCCATCGACGTGTCAGCTGGCTGCCGCTGGCTGCAGCGCCAGGGAAACCTGCACTTTTACACGTTTGAAGCTGTGCTGACAGAAAGGCACCGCTGTTTCACAACCAGCTGTTCCTCTCCACTGAAGCGCCGGAGCAAACGGAGATGCAGTTTTCAGACTTGATAATTTGCCGCTGTGCTTCACATGAGTATTTGCATTTGATAAACTACATTCTTAGTTTGAGCAGCCGTGTTTTAACGGCAGACTGGAGCTGGACCCGGAGTGCTGACTCAGTCGTGTCCTGCTCTGACGGCTACCATGAGGCTGGAAACTTCCGAGAGGAACTATTTCCACTGCAGAACCTCTGGGCAGAGTTCACACGTCAGGCGAAGCTTCGCTGAGCTGACGCGAGGTCCTCGAAGGCCAGACGGCTGACCGGGGCTCCATCGACCGACAGAAAATAACTCCAGGTCTCAGATATCAAGACACTTCTAGGGCACGACGAATTCTTGAGGATTGGTTGAGTAGTGGGAAAATTACACTGTTTTTTTTTTTTTTTGGTTGGAGCTGAATTTTTGGAGAAACAGACAGAAAAGAACCACATAGCTGCTGCTGTTTGGATGACAACCGAGGATTCAGGAAGAGGAAGGGTGTGACAATGGATTGGAAATGAATAACATGTTGGATTAAAAGCTGGATCCTTCAGCTTGTGTGTTTACACATAAGTTTTCATCTCATTCCTTTTTGATTATACATTTAGGTTTAGTCTAACTGCTGGATATTTGATGGGCCAGTCACTCAACTTTTTTCTGTTGGTTTTATACAGATTTACCTTATTATGTCTTAAAAATGAAAAAAAATTATGTTACCTCACAAAGTCCAAAATCTACCTATTTTATGTTTGTTTGTTTTTTGGTCATTAAAGTGAATACATAAAGTTTTAGAAAGTCGTAACAGCGTGGCGATTAAATGTACGATTACAAAAATGAATTAATTTACAGCTCTATTTTTTCCTAAATCATGGCAAAGTTTGTAAGATGAAACACTGCAACTGGGAACTAAAAACAGCATTGAAACAAGAGAACTTCAAATGTGGTGAAATTTAGGGACAAGAGAAAGAACACTGTTTGCAGGAAGAATACATTTCTGCAAAGACACCAACATCTTCTATGTGTTTGCATTGATTTCCAATCGTAAAGCATTGCGATGCCAATCAATCAGGATAAATATGATGCATTTGAACCTCATCATTCTTTCTTGTGATTGGACACGCGCAGATTCTCAATTTGGATAAATTCCGGGTTCAGGTTTTTGCATAACTAACCAGAGGGAATCACGCTCCACGCCTGTTTTTGAAGCAATTTGTTAACGCCCGTCAAGAAATCTAGAGAATGTATAAAGTCATGCACTCATCAGAGGCACCACCAGTTCACGCTCAGCATGCAACGACTAATATGTGGTGAAGGAACAGGCGGAAAACAGATCAGAATCTACCAAGCACTAGAGCAATTCTTCTACAGAGCACGGTGGATTTCTGGTCCAGTGACCTCCTGCTTGGACCACACACACACACACTCACTTGTAGACTCTGGCGTTGTACTTCCTCTCCCCGGGGAAGCCGAACATGCCGCAGATGACTCTGCTGTTGAGCTCGGTCCAGTCCGAGCTGCAGATCTGCTTCCATTTGCCTCCGTCCTTCACCTCCACGTAGCCTTCGGTCACCGGGATCCGCTTGCGGTACGATGACAGGATGGCTCGTATGCGCACGTCCTCCACTTGGATATCCATGTTCTGTGGGCGGCGTGCACAAAAAGTGAGTCAAGAAACCGTCTGGGAACTCACAGCTCGTGCTGATCGCGAAAATATCTGAACTATATCTATCTATATCAATATCTATTTGTAGTGAACATTTCAACAACCTGTTCATTCATTTCTGTGTCTCGAGTGTGTTTCTCATGAAACGTCTTACGTCACGTAAACAAGAGATGCATTGACATACGTCTGGAAACTGACATAACATGCAACCAAAGACCCCCGCCTCCCCCTCCCAAACCCCACCCATCAACCTCACCCCCTCCACGAGCACGGTAACCACAGCTGCTCGGCCCCTCTCATAAACCTCCTCCAGACTGTTCAAACATTTTTACAGTAGAAATGCCTGATTGATGCTTTACAAGACCGCTACCGCCCGACTTGGGCTTTTTCTCACAGCCCAAAGGCATCACAGGGGTTTCTGTGGCAACAACACGTGCAACACGTTGAAGTGTGGGGAAAACTGCACAGACGCAGCACCACAAGTGTGAAGCAGCAACAGGTAATTAAGAAACACTCTCCCCAAATAAAATATAGCATTTACATCATCATCATCGCCATCCACCACACACTTCAGCAGAGAAACACACACTCACTGTATGCTATGTACTGTATATAGTATTATGACGATGTGGGGAGTGGGAAAGTTCTGACTTCCAAGCTGCACTTCTAAAGCCTCTTTGAGCTCCATATTTGTGCTTTTCATATATAAAACGTACAAGTTTTCTCTGATTCCCACTGTCTTGTTATGGTGCATTTACAGGAAAATGGGAAATGGGAATGCTCTGACTTCTTCAGTCGGCTGTCTGCTAGTTTTTTTCAGTTCGTTGTTTTGCTTTTCTTAAAGTTTCCGCTGATCCTTCGAGTCTGTCTTCATTCTCATGCCACTCTGGAGGTAAACATTGTTCTTACTGTCCATCTACTGGGCATGGACAGAAGAACCATTAACCATGGGCATGGCGCACATGGGCAGTACCAGCATTCCCACCATTTCCACAGACATGGAGCCTGAGCTTCTTCAAAAAGTTGCGTTTGCATGGTGTCGAAGCTTGATCAAAAAGTTGTGCCTTTCCCCTTTTCTGCAGTGTTTTTGTAAAGTTCCACCTCGGGAGCGGTTTTCAAAAAGTTGTGTTATCACATACACACGTTGTTGGGACCTCAAGTGTGCTGCAAGAGATGTAGATCAGCTCCAGATGAATAAATTCTGCTTTGACAAACATGAATTTTGTTGACTTTACTGCATTTTCGGAATATTTCCTGTTGTACAAACCACACGGATGTAAACCATTAAACTTAATGGAAGACATAATGCAACAACGGTTAATGTCTATAATCAAACAGCTGAGCAGCACACTGTGATTATACTCTAACAGCGTTCCTTACACGGCCGCACGCCGTGTGTGTCACTGCGGCGGCTCTCTGCAGCGTTTTAATCAGGGATGAAATATGAGAGAGTGAGTTCAACCCATGTCGGCAAACTCGTGTCTGCAGCTCCTCCACTGGGATTTTTTTTTTTTTTTTTTTTTACATTTTACAGCGTAACGTTTTTACAGTCACGTTCGCAGCCCTGGCTGTTATTACTACCGTTTCCAGCAGCGGCAGGCAGCTGTTTCCAACCAACATTCAACTAAAAAAAAAAAAAAACCTCTGATTACTGTAAACTGCACAGTTAGCAATCAGCTGGGTAAACACAGTTTATCCGGTTGCCAGGACGATACACATATTTATCAGGCACTGTTTGAGGCAGGAAAGAAAAAAAAAGCCTTTCATTCAGCCAGTGCCAGGAGAATGACTTTATGAGACATGTGCAGGGTTGTGGATGCTCTGATGTAAAACTGAAAACTCTGTGTACTTCACTTAAAGTGCACAGAACAAGTCGTGTGAAAGCCGTCCAGAGAATTTAAATGGCCTCCTCCCAGAGGAGCGAGGTGATGTAAGGACAAACGGCGTCCGGATTCCTGTCGTTTCTGTGCCGGTCCCATAAATCTGAAGCATCGGTGAAAGTTGGACAGCAGTGACGGAGCGTGAACGTACGAGATAAGCACATTAGAAAAGCAGATGTTCAGGGTGGAGGAAGCGCTCGCTTCCAGAAAGCTGGACTGTTACCACATCATAACACACTGTAGCTGTTTGAAGCCCGGCAGTAAACCGTTTGGTGATGATTCTTCCTCCTTTGAACTATGTTCAATGCTTCCTCTGACTGTATTTAAAACAATTTTTAAATATTTTGTGTCTTAGAAAGATTGCTGGGTAAAGCAAGGCTGCATGATAAAACACAAGAATAATATTCATTTTTGTCCCTCCGAGGTACCCATACTCACACAGATGCTTACTTCATCTCTCTTTACTTCAGTTTAGCAAAGTGTCTCGGACTCCAACTAACTCAATCCACTTTGCAGGTCAGTGTCTGAAAATGGCACAAAAAGGTGCATTCTGATGACGTGAACCACCTCAGCTCAGCCTTTATGTCGACGATACACACATCTACAACAGCATCGAGCTACATTTTCAGTGCAGTAAACAATGTAAGAGGAAGTGCGCAGACCATGATGGCTGTGATTGGTCCTCTGCTATGAAACTCCACGTGATCCAGGTGATGGTGCAAGGAATTTGCATTTTATCGGAGAAACTGGTCAGTTCAAGAGTGAACAACACACACCGCCCTAAGACGTGGCAATGAATTCTGGTTTGGGTGCCATCCACAACACTTTGCACACCGTGAAGGAAGCTAGCTTTTAGCTCACTGCTACTGTGCGCTGGCTCGCAGGTGTAGCTAAAATTCACTGCGTCACTGCCAATTTTTCTGCCAAAACACTCATTATGACAGAGCAATAAAGGGTACGTTCCATTTTTATGCCCCCGGCGTACAATCTATGCGGGACTTCCAGAAGGCTACATGCTGCCCTATTGCGTCCTGTAGATGCAGTAATGTATTATGTTAAAGTGTAACGTATTGGCCGCAGCTAGAGACTGAGGCAGACTACAGTCTGTTCAGATTCCAGCATGTTTCTTCTGTAAGTTGACAGAATGAACACTTGTTTGCTGCCATTCAATCATTTTTCTGTCAAGTTTCAAGTTGAAGCATTACCATCTCTGCAGTATGTTACGAAAACTTGAAAAATACTTCACACTTTAGTAAAACACCCACTGGCAATAATTCCATGATTCTGTTAATGCAGACTTGAAAATAAATGGTTGTGATTCACTAATTATGCAGCAGGAGTCAGTCAACAATCAGGGGTTAAGTCAACATCATCCTGTTTCATAAATCACCGCAGCATCCATGTGCTACGTGTGGACCGTGCTGGCTGGAGGGAGCTCAGTCTGGCTGCAGGGGGTGAAACATGTGTTCTCAGAAAGCAGATGGAGCTGATGCACAATCCTCTCAGGCGCGGCCAAGAACACATCAAATAATGAGTAAGGACGGGTTCCTCCTACTGCCCAAGGGATGGGCGAATGCCACCAGACTGAAACCAGCAAATCACCAGTTTTTCTGCTATTTCTGTTCAAGAATCACCACATTAATCGTTGGTCAGAGGCGATGAGGTCTGAACTGTAAAGACATAAAACTGCAGAGAGGCTAAAATCATGAGGAACTGAATTATCTGGAGACGTAGCGCTTATGCTGACTGTCTGAGTGAGTGTCTGCTGACTGTGAGTTTACATGAAGACGTGACAAAAACAAGACATCAAACAAACAAGAAAATGCGTCACGTGGGACTGAAAGTCAACGTGACAGACTGAACTTGTTCCATACTTTCATCCAAGAATTTATTTTAATTAATTTCCTGTTTACAGATCTAATATGTTTCACGAGCACGTTTTCGAGAAAAGGGGAAGAATTCCAACATGTGTGTCTCGTTTTGGCAGACTCCACGGATTACGTGTGTGTGTGGGGGCTTCCCTGAGTCCTGTGCAGGAGGAAAAGTGGATGGAAAAGACATTAGTGGGATGAGTTGTCCAGGAAAGGTGAAGTGGGCCTCGAGTTGTTGCAACACAGGTCTGATTCACAGAGAAAATACTTGAAGTCTGACTTGCCATTTCAAATTTTCCTCCACTACTGGAGGATTTCTTCATTAAAAGCACTGCTGTGCCGTGGAAACACCAATGCCAACGCTCAAGAAGGAGCACCTTTCTTCCAGTAGCGCAGCTGTCATGTGAAATTAAATTAGGAAACCGAAAATGGAATAAACTGTGAATTCTATGCAGCAGGACTATATACTGATACTAACTCTATGTTGAAGATAATTGATCGAATATGTGGAAAAAGTCAATTAGAAGAATCAAAGGTTGACATTTTAAAGTAAAGTTGGCATTCAGTTGAGAATTAAATACCAAATCTCCTTTGAGCTTCTCAAAATACCACTGGATGTGATGACTCCCGTTAGTCTGGTCTTGGTCTGGTAAGGTCTTGGTCTTGGAATGGTCTGGTCTTGGTCTTGACTCGGTCTCCTAAAGTCTTGGTCCTGGTTAAAGCGTCCAAAACGGTTATACTCAGTGAAGAAAACTGACGGTTTCTGTTTATGTTGGTACATACAACATAAAGTAGCTTCAAGAGTGACTTTGTCATGTGTAAGACCAATGATTCTCAATCCCAATCCTTCGTGCACTTCACGGCTTCAGGACATCTTACTCAAACCAACTGATGTAACAGAGTAAACTGGTATCTCAGCTCAGGATTTAAAAAAACTCACCGTGCTCACAGAAGATGGCAGACAGAGAGGCTCATTGGAACCAGATGAGAATATTTTACACTGGATGTAATTCACCGAATTCACACATCAAAGCCAGCGAGTCTCCACTGCTTCTGAAGGCTTCTGCAGGCTGCAGAAACAAAACTAATGAATCAGCCTGATGTTAACGTTTCATACACAACATTATTACCAGATTTAATTTCTGAAAACCCTTTTTCTATGCAATCTTTCACAACACTACTGTAAGAGATGACTGTTTAGCATAAGGCGGAGTTTGATGAGATGCTGAATGGACTTCACTCACAAATAGAAACGACAGTAAATGCACTTCAGCATTGAATGAGGTTGTCAAAATAACTTAAAGCATTTAAACCATAAAGCCCTCCACAAATGTATTAATCCACGACTGTATTTAGTCAAATAAAGTTGCATAAAGTGAGCTAAAGTATTGCCTTGCAGTAGGAAATGTGACTACAAGCTGCATTTCTAAATGATTTATCTTCTTTCCTCAAGACTTATTAAGAACTACATGACTAAAGATACCTCATGGTGACTTCATGAGACTGAAAGTAAGACAAAAAGTGCAGCTAACAGTGATTTATTGTGTTTTCACCAAATGTTTTGATTCAAGGTGGCACAAACCTGAGGGTTTACAAGCAAAAGACTGAATTAGACGAAGCCAGATCCAGGTAGGACTAGATAAAAGGAGGTTATAAATAATACGATGTGAAGCAATGCATGCGTGATTTTCTTAAAGTCATTGAAGTTTTAGAGAAATCATTGCTCTTTACTTCTTATAGCATATAAATAAATTTAGGAAGCTCTGCTCAATGAATACTGTCAGCTTTAGTATTAATGACAAGCAGCGATGTGACTAATCCACTGCACTCTGTTTCCTGATGTACTGTACATATCATCATTGGCCTGTGTCCATCGATACTCTGTTGCTTTCTATAAAATCACCTCCTTTGTTGCTGCTTCTTCCTGCTGACAGGTTCTTTTTTGTCAGAGGAGCTTCCTCTCTGCATCTAAGCAAACTCAATTGCAACTTTCTAATATTAAACATTAGTTTGGTCCTTGAAAAAATTGTTCAACTTTGTCCAACTTTGTCTCTGTGGAAACGGGGGAAAAAATTGCTACTTTTTGAAAATGCTCGGACTCAATGTAAGAGGAAGAAAACAAACTATTCTGAAATGGTTCTAAAGTTTTGAACACGAGGTAGCAACAGATATGGTGACAGTGATACATGCTCACTACATCACTTTCACCATTTTTGTTGCTACCTCGTTTTCAAAACGTTACTGTGTAAACGTGAACGATGTGTTTTCACTTGAAACAATCTTGTGATGATTGACACAGCACGACAGGCCGGACTTGGAAAAATGTCCTGAACTTTCATTTTGGACTACTTCTCATTTCGTTGGCTGGTGTTTGGCTCCACTGTAATGTTGCGGAAACCAAAGATCGGAGACTTTTCCTTTCGTATTCCAGGTTCATTGTAACAGGCAAGGAGTCAAAACCTGACATTTAACTTCTTCAACAGTCCAAGTTTCCAATAGATGACACCAGATTCCTTTTACACAACACCAATGACAAAAGCTTCAGGATTGAAAATATTCCCTCACAGACTCTACATTCCTACACAGATCGTTACAGAGATCAGCCGCTGAACCGCTCGGTTCCTTACAGCTCAGGAACATATGGTTCCGATTGAGACCTGCGCCCGAGCCCTGCCAGCAGAAATCACCTCACATCCACCGCGAAATGCCGAGACCCCGAGTTCACACACAGTGTGGTGTTCATGTCTACTTCGGGGAATTTCAGTCACTTCAAGGCAGCTTTTTATTTTTCCAACGTCCTATCTGGTTTTCTAGACATTGACTGGTTTGAGCTGGATTCCCGGGTTCTGAGCAGGGAGTCGAGAATCCACCAGTTGAGGAGTGAACTCTGCATTTGTTAATGCTGCCAGTGTTTCCTTAATGCTGAGAATATTGCCTCGCAGTGTGCGGCTCCTCGTTTTAAATCCATTAAAGGAAGTTTCTCTGGCTACTGAAGTGAAAACAGATGTTGCACAAAGTTGTGACAACTGAGCTGAACTGGGGTGTAAATTAAAAACACAATGATGGAATGGAAATGAAGAGCTTTTATACGCTGCTACGACTGAAGTGGCGTTATGACGTGGGAATAAAAAGACACAGTTTTGTGTGCGATCACGGGGCCTGAGGGTCCGACAGGTGGGGCTAATTTCTTAGGACCCGTTTACACCACAATGAGTTCAACCGCAAAAAAAAGAAAACGGTGTTTTTACTCGAAACTGTCGTGTAAATGTTGTCTTAGTTTTCATCAGTCAAAATGGATCTTAACTCATGTTGGTTTTTGTATGAAGGATTCCTAAAAGACATTATAAAGCTATAAACATTGTCTTTGAACACGTTCACCAGATTCTATTCACTTCAGAGCATCTTTCAGAGCCCTAAACTTTCCCAGAATCCTTTGCTTTTCATAGTATTACTATATTCAGAGTCTGCAGGACTAGTCATACTTTTTCCCATGATTTTTTGCTACTTTCAATAATATACCACACGAATGTTTTCAAGTGTGCCGGCGTCTTTATCAAGTGAAATTCCTGAAACCTCCTGCAGAGCAGAGGAGTACTGATGAAACATTTACAGTGTGTCTTAAAAGCTCACGCAAATCTTTGTGCACACACAGCTGCAACTGAAAAAACAGGCTATAATTTAGCGTAAAAAGTCTTCCACGGTGGAACAAAGAACGCCTGTTTGGTTACACTTATTTCAGATGTAATAACACTTTCCTGAGTTAAATTAGAAGGCATTTCTTCGGCAACTGGACGGTAAGCAGAGAAGAGCATTATGAGTGAGAAATCATCTTTATCGACATGATTTGGAAGAAAGCTATTTGTTTTAAGGACTTTTTCTACCTGAAACAAACTGAAAAAAGTCAATTTATTCAGATTTCTTCAGTCTGTGTCATATAAATAGAGGTAAAAAATGTAATAATAACTAAGAGCATGATAAGTTAAGCTTTTTCAAATGTAGCAATAACATTTTGACAGTCGTGTATTGAGTTATCATATGATGAGGAGTCGATATAACTGCCAGGGATGCTCCAGTACCAATACCAGTATTGGGTAATATAAGGTATCAGGACTGTAATGTAATTGATTTCCAGCCTGCATGCAGAATGTTTTCACACAAACACTGAACTAAGAGGAGAAACTATCTCTGTCA
Organism: Salarias fasciatus; assembly: GCF_902148845.1. Taxonomy (NCBI): domain Eukaryota; kingdom Metazoa; phylum Chordata; class Actinopteri; order Blenniiformes; family Blenniidae; genus Salarias; species Salarias fasciatus. The sequence goes on from NC_043756.1 coordinate 26,883,382, forward strand.
CATCAGCTTAAAAAGGTTCCTGACGCCTGAAAACTGAAGTCGAACTTGGAAAAACAAAAAGCATGAGCAGTAACGGTGAAAACTGGCAGACAAATAAAATAGCTCCGTGCCTCTTTAACAGCGTATTAAATGTAATGAATCTATTCCACATGAGCAGGAAAACATCCAAACGGAACGAAACAATCAGAGACTTCCTTTGACAAATGATCAGTCTGATCGCTGAGAGAAGACTAGTAGAACATAAGCTGTTTTCATTAACGCAGGCCTCAACAGTTCAAGTGAAAACACATCACTTTTACATTTTCCGTTTACAAAAGTTTAACATCTACATCACGTTTTTGTCATTTTTGAAGTAAGACACACATTTTCCTGCACTTTTATTTTGCCGTGAGTCCCAACCGAGTGGAGTTTTGGAAGCTCCAGAGGCTACACATCCGCTCACCCCGAGGCGAAAACCCCAGCGTGGCTGCACAAACATCGACCAGCCATGTGAGCAAAATAATGAAAAAAAACCCCAAAAAAACAACAACCCAGAGTTCAGAGCAGCCGTGTATTAATCCACTGTACAGAGCCGCCGGAGGGCTGACAGGGCGATTTATGGCGTCCTGCCGCGGCATGGTTGGGGGTTTTTACAGGGAATAAGGCAGAAGATTTGACCTTCAGGGCTCGGAGGGGAAAATATGACTACAGAGAGGAAAATGGGAGTTATAAACTCTGCTTGGGGCGACTTCATGGCTGCTTGTAACGTCCTCACCAGAGAAGAGAGCAGCGGGAGGAAAGGAGGCGAAGCAGCACTCATGGAAGAAAAGAGCAGAAGATAAAAATCCAAACTTGACTTCTGATAATTCCACACCGTCAGATTTCATCGCTGCCTGTCCGAGCACAACGCTTACTTCCAGCCATGGAGCTGTGGCGACAGGATGAGCCGGATTTCACCACAACTTCCTCATTAATGTGACACCAACAGAAGGATTTACCAGCTTCATATGGGAAATATGGTTTACATCAGGAGTGTCAAACATAAGGCATGTGGGCCCAAACTGGTCCATGAGAGACTCCAATATGGCCACTAAACCAGGGTTTAAGGCTGCAAATTACCTTTATTTTATTTCTTGACATATCTATTGATTATTTTTTTCAATTAGTCGATCAGTCAGGATTATCTTCTTTATTTCTGTGGTACGTGACGATCCAGCGGCTCCGGGGCGTTGGCGTTTGAGGTGTTCGTGCACCGCCCCAGTAGTGCTACCATGAGAATGAGAGCTGAGCTTTACAGTTTGTATTGAACGTGATTCGCTGGTTTATTTTCAGTGAAATATTCCCAAGCTTCGGAAACTGTGTTGGAGTTGTAAGCCTCCTCCCCCTGTATTCCACACACACACTTCCACAGCATTTCCTTGAATATCCCTTCCATTTCTGTTGTCTTGTTTCTTTCCGTGGTCACCTAGAGCTATCCTGTATAACACTGCCTCCACAGGTCATCAGCGGCATTACGCATCTGTAAGCACGTAATGAATCCAAAAGATGGACAGAAGTCTTCGTCCATCTTTGAGGAGTTCTAACAAGCACACCATTGTTTTGCCCTTATAAACCAATGCTATAACCTATTTCTGGTCCTTTTAAAAACGTTTTAATAACCAGCAGTTGAGCACATTTGCACCAGAAATAGCTCAAACAATCACAGCCCTGCTCCATAAATACATCTCTCTATACTGCCACTTTGTGCTCCAGTCTCCAGTCCTTCTCTTTTCCAACCAGGCAGAATATCCCTCACAAGTTTCCAACAGCTGTTTTCATCCATTTCTCCGTGCTTGACTTGAATAAATGAGGTCGAGAAGCCCGACTGGGTCACTGTTGGACCGACGTGGACAATGTACAAGGCAGCCGCCAAACGCCACATTTCATATTCCCCTCAGATTCCTCAGGTTTCCTCAGCATCGCAGGTCTGACCTCAGGAATACTCTGCTCCAGCAGCAGCGCCACAGTCCTCCTCAGACACACACACAGGAAATACGCTGCATAAATAAATGAGGAAGAGGAGTGGAGGTAAACAGTGACAGAGCTGATCAGCGGCGGTCAGTCAGTGTTGTTTACTGTCCGGCTGCTTAATATAAAGAACAGAGAAAGCCTCTGACCATAAAAGAACACATTTAGAGGATCACTGAGAGAAGCTCTGGAAAATAAGCTTCTTTCCATCCGACAGGAGCAGAGCACATGTCAAAGGTCAGCAGCACGTGCGTGCAGCAGCTCATGTTTCAGCTCGCTGTTAGCTCACACTCCAGGTATTTCCTCTGCGGTCGCTCATTGTGCTCAGTTCACCATCACCTGGGAAGCCAGACGAAGCCCACTAATCATCTCCGACCACCGAGCCCCGCTAACAGCATGACATCATGGCCGCCACCGGCGGTGAGTAGGCAGACGATAGGGCCGGAGCCCGGCGGAGTGGCACGCTGGGGGCCCATGTGACTCCGTTCAGTGAATGGAAAAGCTGAGTGCGTCTCAGCTGTTATCCCCGCCTGACTCCAGACGTCTAGACCTCTCCCACCGCACTTCTCACAACCTTTTGTGTTTGCAGACCGCTGTACAGGAAGTCAGGAGGATGTCTCCGCTCCCAACGTGCAGACATGAAGGGGGAATGATTCTTTTTTTTTTCCTTCCTTCTTCTTCTTCTTTTTTTTTTACACTACAAAAAAATGCTTCCAGGTCTTGGGCCAAATGAATGCATAATGCGAAGAAGTCACGTAAAGCCTTTGTGCCTCCAAGAGGGAAACGGTGATAAACACCCTCAGGTGGTGTTTTTCTAGTCAGACTGAAAGCTGGAAAGTTATTTTCAAGTCTGGAAAAGAAGAAAATCTGCCCGTTTACAAGACAACGCATGGTTTTTCTGCGTCTGTTTCAGAAAAGTTCAGTGTTGTAGTTAGCATGCCAGGCCACTAGTCGGTGCTGTTGGGTGTTTTAGTAATAAAATTGAACTCATCTTTAATTGTTACATTACCACATAGTAGCAAACCAGAGATCAGATACATGATGAGCTTTAAGTTAACAACAGCGAGTACATGGATATTCGTATGGACAGTTGATAAATTAGATGCTAGTGGGATGCTAATTTGTGGTTCAACGGCCCATCCTGCCCCGATGCAGCATCAATGTGACACTGAACAATAAACGGCTCCCAGCGAGATCAAACACCTTCCATAGCGTTCATAAATGATCATATTTAGACTGTTAGACTGTTATTGGCTGATGGAGCATCATCTCTGACCACTAGATGTGACTTTATGACAACAGAATGCTGCTAAAGGACATAGAAACATGTTTGACAGATGTGACTTACAGTCCAGAAAAAAGGGAACATGTGTCTTTTATATTTATGAAAACATTGCGAGGTGTGGTCCAGCACGGGGAGGCTGCATAAAGACAGCTCCTGGAGTTGATGCAGAAAACTGAGCTGTTTAAGTGCAAAGTCAGCATTTCTTGGGTTCTTTCTGGGTATTTAAGGTGAATATCTTCTTGGTGTTGGCTCAGCACTCTACTGGTTCTCTTCGTAAATCCTTTTGCTACTCGTGTTGCAGTGTTGAGCAGGTTGTTCAATAAGATGGATGAAAGTGAAGCACAACACTGAAGTTTGGGAAGCTATAACCAAGCAATGAGCCTCAACAAAGCATTAAGTCAACTCCCTATTACTTTTACACATCATTTGAAGTGTTTTTAGTTCAAGATTGCCAAAAGCTTCTCCATTAACAAGCTCTAGAAGCCCAGGAGCTTGAAGTAGTTTTTTTTTTTAATTCTTCCAGTCGCTTTTGAAAGCAAAAATGAAAAACCTCTTTCTGAGTTGGCCACATATTTTTGGTACAATACATTAAAAAAAAAAGAGAAAAGCTGGGGAGTTTTTACTCTCCAACAAAGCAGAGGAGTGGGTGAGAGTCAGAAAGTTAGTTCTGGTCTGCAGTTTGCTCACAACTTTGGAATGTGGATTCATGAGGCCGGCACTGTGAGCAGAAAGATAACATTCTGCCTGTGGTGGCAATTAGCTCCCAGCTTATTGGCTGACCCACAAAGCGACGGTCTGCGGGGGCCTTTAAAGGTCCGGCCAGACGATTCTGACAGTTACAAGGGCAGCAACCTACCAATTATCCGTTTAACTTGGCTTTCACTGACACTTCCCCCCTGCAGGATATTGAGAATGGACTATTTTAAGACAAAGGATTAGGGAAGGTTATTGACTCTCAGTGTACAGAGTTGTCTCCATCCAAAAAAAACTGGAGATTTATTACAAAACATATAAATCAGTAGTAAAACTGCAGCGAGTTTTGTCTGAGGATCCATTTACAGGACAACATTTCAAATGAGAAAAAACATTGTTTTAGCATTTCTGTTTCAGAAAAGTTGAGCGTTTACAGGGCAGCGTCCATTTAGACAAAAAAGACAGGAGCACTGAAAACCATGCCGTCCGCATGCCAGGCCAGGAGGTGGCGCTGGTGGTTGTTTTTGTACACGCATCCACACAGAAGACAATCCAGAGTACAAGGACATTGAAATGGACAAACCACCAAGCTGGATGATATTTGTGGTCACTCTATTAATATGGACGATAAAACTAGATTATGGACTGAGAGTCAAGCCACTCAGGAGCCGCCATATTTGTTACGATCCATCTGGTCACACATGAGGAGAAGAACTACAAGAAACGGCTGTGGTGTGTAGTTGCAGTGTTTATGCCATCAATAAGGACGTGTGTTTCCAGAAAGTCTCGTTTTCCCCAGTTTACATGGTGAAGGAGCCCAAACGTTTCACTTTGGGACATTGTTTTAGAAAAATTGCGTTTTCAGCAAATTAACACCCAGAAAGAACACAATGAGGGTTTTGTGTTTTACTTGAAATCGTGGGGCCCGCATCTGCAGAAAAAAATGTATTCAGGGGACAGCTTTTTTGTTTTTGTTTTTTTTTTTGCAATATCACTTTCCTCACCAGTTGAAACCAACGTCACATATTTAACATGTTCCTAACAAACAGCTGCCTGTTCTGTAACTTCGGTGGGTGTTTACCACTGGCATATTTCACACCACTTCAACACACAAACAGTTTACTTCAGTGAGTTTCAGAGCTGGGAGCAGCTGAGTGTTTGTTTCGATGATCCTTATATAAATGTCAGGCATGGAAAATTCATTGTAGTAGGTTCTGTGTTATTTAAATGTATGATGTATGATTCTGTTCCAGTCAGAACCAGCTGAGCTGACACCAGGTCAGGTGACATGTTTGAAAAGGACTCCAGCAGGCTTTTTCAGCTTTTTTTTTTTTTTTTTTACGGCATCAAAGAATATTCTCTCCATGTCAATATTTTGTGCATCTAAAACATTTTATCCTTCATTGTAATTTTTGAAGAAGTGGATCAAATTTTCACATAAATCTGATATGAAGTATTTTTTTTGTCAAGTAAGTTATGAATGATCAGTTACTTCCACCTGTGACACACTTTCACTGATCCTCCGGTAGCCAAATGGACACTGAGGCAAATGAGAGAAATTTTAGAATTCGAATGCCTTGATTTTTTGTTTTTTGTTTTTGTACTTTCCACAAGTTCCTTGCTGAATTTTTCAAGGTCGTACAGTTTCTATTGGAAATAGGCTTTGTCAGAAAACTGATTTCAACAGGACACCTGTCTGTTCATAAAACAACCCCATTACGTTCACAGACCTGCAGGTGTGTTTCTGCAAACTGACTGAAAGAAAAGACGCGGACACCGGCTGTCAGTGTGCGAGCCGTCACCTTTCAGGCAGCCGGAGACAAAAGCTTCGCGCTGAGTTGGGCTTACCTCCACGTGGTTGGGCAGCGTGTTGACGAACTTAAACCCCGGGATCCTCCTGTCGCTGCACACCACGCCCACGTCTTCGCTGTGTTTGCAGTCTGAAACGCCGATGCCGTTGGACGGGCACAGCGCCAGCGTCTTTTCTTTACCGGTGCAGTGCAGATTGTCAAACCAGATTGGTCCTGAGGAGAGACAGGAGATGTTCGTCACAGCATCACGGGGAACGAACCCAGAAAAACAGACAGTTCTCTGGACGGTGAGGTTGGATTTTCCAGAAAGATCAAACACACACTGAGCCAGTGGTGAAAATCAGGAGAGAGTGAAAAGACTGAGACACCTTCTCCTTTTCCATATTTTGAGGACGGAGACCAGGACACGGCCTCCAGGTAGCCCAGTTCCCTGCACACCACCTGCGCCGAGTGGATGTTGAAGTCGTCGTCGCAGACGGTGCCCCACTCGCCGTTGTAGAAAACCTCCACCCGGCCTTCGTTGTGCTTCCTCTTGTCTCCCGCCAGGCGGAGCTGGATGCGCGGCGTGTCCGGCGCCAGCTGCGGGGGGGTGTACTGCTCCTGCTCCGGCTCGGGGTAGCCCGGCGGGTAGCCCAGGTGCTCGTACTGGCCGCAGGTCAGCTGGAGCAGCGCAAGCAGGACAAGCAGGATGTGGGCGGCCGTCATTTTGCTTGAAACTGACAAGCAGAGGAAGAGAGAACAGCTCATTAAAATTACTTGGCAGCTGTCTCAGATATTTTTCATCCCAGAGAGGAAGGAATCACACTTTCCCACATGAAGGTCGATAAACAAGCTAAGAGTGGCTAATAACAACCAAGAGTCCCCTCTGGTTTTCAGATTTACAAATCTTTCTTTTTTTTTCCCCCTGAAAGCTGTCTCCTGTTTTCTCATTTCTTTTGATCTGTCAAACAGAAATACAGAGCTGCAGAGGTGTAGTGTTTAGCTCTCTCACCTCACAGTGAGAACGCCATATGAGTCCTGGCAAGTCCTTGTTGTCTGGAGTTTGCATGCTTTCGTTTCCTATTCTGACTTCCTCCTGAAGTTAATAAAAAATATGCATTTGAGGCAAACCGGTGACCCCAGATTGACCCTAGGTGTGGATGTGTTTGCTCTGTGATTTATGATGGTCAGTCCAGGGTCAATCTCGCCTATATACTTGATAACCTGTTCTCCAACAGATGGAAAAAGCAATACAGAAGACACACAGAAGAGTGTATCTCACCAAAATCAAACTCCTGGCACCACTGGAACTCAGTCGACAGTTCCCATGGAAACTAGATCCCAAACCCCCAATCCACCATCCAAGCAGTTCTTAAATGATCCTGCTTGTTGCCAACACTTCTAATGCTTTTGAGGAGAGATCTCAGACTGGCTCTGTACAACAATCAGATGAATTTTTGAAAATAAATGTTGTCTATGAGTACCTTGGCAAGACATAAAATCAAGTGCTGAAAGTTAAGATTGGAGATTGAGTTCCTCGGCACCAGGCTTGCACTCATGTGGACAGATTTGACTCTGCCAGAGTTTCTCCCATCTGGTACAAGAGGAAATCATAGTATCAGGAAACTTGTGGGAAAATGTGAGAAAACTCATATTTAAGATACCAGTGTAACATCTGCAAATTTAGCACAATTGCATGTTAATTTCCACGATTTCTACATCATCTGTTTTCTCGGTAAGCTGCTGTAGGTTTAGACACCGATATCAACAGCAGTATCGGGTCTGAAACTGCACGGAGTACTGAAAGCTGTCTTCATCCAACCCAGAGAGCACGAGCCATGTCCACGGTTTGGAGAGTCTTTAATAACATGGAGTATGAATTAAGCTGAATAAGTATCGGTCCTCGGTATCAGTAGGCATATAAAGGGTAGTGCTCAAACTCGGCCTTTAATGAAATGGTATCGGTGCATTCCTGTTACTCCCTACTATCCTTACTTTTATGGCTCACAGATGAAATATCAACTCACGATTCAAAGTCTGACACAAAGTGTTGTCGCTGAAGTTTATGCAACTGTAACCGCCTACTTGACTCATCAACAGCTGTGTTTCCACAAAATGCTAAACGCCGAATGAAGCTCTTTTTGTGCGAGCACATCTGGCGGGACGGGGAAGATCCATCAAGCTCAGGGGTTCCTGCTCTCCTCGCTGTAACGTGGCAGCGGTTACACAAGCTGAAATCAACGCACACATTACAGAATGAGCACATGGAATGAGGGCCGGAGCCTCCGGGCCTGAGCACGGTGCTGTCATTACAAAAACATGGCCAACGTGATCCTGGAAGCCACACGGCCAGAGCGCACACAGGATTTTGGTGTGTCGTGTGTGGGGCAGCTAGAATCCGCTCATCTCTCAGGAGGAGATGCACGAAGCTGCGGCCACTTCACCGCATCCTGATCAAACTGATCCAGGAGACTTCTGGCTCCGATTAGCTTCAAGTGGAAAACAACATGTCAAGAACTCCGCCGAGCCAGAAAGCATGAAATCTGAAACCTCCAGTCCTTTTCAGAAACCCTGACAGTTGTGAAACACCAACTGGCCCCTTCGGAAACATCTGCATGTGCTGCAAAGATTAGTTACAAAAGCCATCGGCTGCATGAACGTGACTCCAGCTTTAAGGCGGTGCGGGACAGTCCCACCTGCTGCCGGAGGGGCTCTGTGCAGTGACCCGAAAGGTCAAGATGTCAGTTTATAAGAATGTCAACCCTGTCTCTTCCTGCCCTTTTGAAGACCTCCAGACTTCAAGCACACACCGAGGAAAAAAGAAGGCTCTTTTCTCTACTCCATCAGGACTTTCAGCACAGTTTGAACAGTAAAGCTGCATTTGAAACTTGATGCAAAAGCAGCTGACTTTACTTCTATTTAATTTGCATAATGTTTTCCACATCTATTTAAACAGACACACAAAACACTTTTGAAATAGTCAAAAAAAATCCTCATTTGAAAAAACTGTAACCAGAAACTCTTGTTTTTATCCGTATATTAATAGGTAGGTCCTTTACATTGTTTGCAGTCTGAAAAAGTAAAGTTATGTAAAAGAAGGCAAGATGTGTCATTTATACATAAAGTATAAAGCAGTGAAAGTGCTGCATCACTGGAACTCATCAGGGTCAGAAGCAGAAGGGATAAAAAGCTATAATCTGAGAGTGAACTTACTTTTCGTCCCTGTGGTGAGAGCAGGAGCCTCCTGAAGCTGCAGAGAGAGAGAGTGAGAGAGAGAGTCCCGGTCCCGGACTACAGCAGTCCTCCTCTCCTCCAGCCGCCCCCTGCTTCCCAAACCTCCCCCACCCCCCCGCTCTGCAGCGGGGAGCGGTCCGGAGCGGCCCCGCCCACAGCCGCCCTCCTCCGGGGTGAGGTCAGCGGAGGGTCCGGGGCTGGGCCGGGACGTGGAAGACTGCGCGTGCCAGCACCTGGAACACACGCTGCTTTCAAGGACCGTCGAAAAAAACGGACACAATTAAGAAAGTTGGAAAAACAACTGATGTATTTGTTTTGGTTTTACTTTTTTGTCTTTAAAATTGATTTTCATGTATCTTTAATGATCATTTATCTCAGAAAACAATAATTAGTAATCTTTTAATTTATGGTTTTTTATTTAGAGTTTTACTAGCTATCTAATTTGAATTTCGTTGGCCTGTAATATCTGCACTGTGCCTTTAAAGTGATCCAACAAGACTCCAATGATGCATCACTGCTGCAGGAGATCAGAAAGTGGTCAGTTTCTGCCTCTTTTTTCACATTAGGAAAATATATTATTTGATGTTACTTGAAAAAACCTGTATAGATTAAAACAGCTCTCATAGAAATTATTTTTTCTTTCTGAGTGTACATGATGGAGATGTCCATATGTTTGCAAAACCAAACAATTACTACTGAAAACAACTATATTCTAAATTCAAATACAAATTTAATGGCAAAATATAATGGAAAAAAGCATCTCCACCTGTTGCATTCTGCATGTTTTTACAAACTCCACCTGACAGCATGGCTTTGAGGCTAACCTAGCTTCTTAGCTGTCATGGCAGCATCACCGATCACCTCATCAAGGTCGCATCTCATTGTTGTCTTCTGTCTGTTACGTGATATCACTGTATTCTTGGGAAGTTTTACAATTTGCTTGTTGGCTTGGCAGGCCCGATTGAAGCTTGTTGTGGGCCAGTTTTGGTCCACAGGCCTTATGTTGACATCCCTGATCTAAACTGATTCTTAAAACAGTCATGAAACAACTGAAGCTGATCCAGCAACACTATGGACCAAGATGGTTTGATCATTGACTTATAGTTTCTATTACTTATATATGTTTTAAAATCATTTTAATTCAAGGTTGTGAGTATCATCTATTAATGTCTGGTTATTCTCAAAACACCTGTCTAAAAGCCAAAGTATTGCATTAATTTTGAACATCAAGGAAAAACAGCTTCAAGCTAGAGTTGAGTGTTTGGTTCGTCAGTTTATCACTGCTGCCCCCATGTGGCCCAAAAACATTTTTTTTAGGTTTTAATTTTTCATTAAAAAAAATCATTCATGGTCAATTTAGGAAGAGTGATTACTGTTATGAATATATGCCAACTTTTTTCTACATATTGAAACACATTATGGAATATAAATCATTGATTTTTTTAATTAAAAACAGAAAATGCAGCAGTTTAGATACAAAGGAAGACCGTCATAGAGACATAATGTCCCCTCTTTTCAAATTTGTACACTTGTTAAATGTTTTTTATCAAAATTTTGATTTTTTTTTTTATGTGTGCTGAATGTTACAGTTTGTACACTAGACTCCATCTATTTCACCAAGTCTGCAGGTGGACTCACTTGAGGAAATGGGTGGAGTCTGATGTGCTCCTGTTTTGTTCAAACAAAAACCAGCAGCAATTGAAATCATATGGTGCATGTTTGGAGATAAATCAAATGTATAAAAACTCATAATAAATTAACTATTTGACAATCAGTTTTCTTCTTTAAATTCTAAAATAAATGTGATTTTCATGAGATTCCTACTTAAAAACGTATCTATTGATGGCCTAAGAAATTAATTTCTGACTTGAAAAAGTCATGAAAATGTAGATAACTTCATTGCACTTTCAGAAAAGTTGAATTACAGTAAACGGTTTATAAAAGGCTGAAGCAGTTTCTGCATCAGCACTTTTCAAGTGACTGCCAGCTTCTACTTATTTCCTCAAAACTATTTGAAGTGAATAAGTTACAGAACACATCACTTTTCCAATAAAAACGCAGGATTATGAAATTTTGTTAATGACGTCCAATGAGAATTTAGAAGCAGTACTATTTTTACAAGAAGGACAAAAGCTCCTATTGGGACCAAAATAGTGCAAGAAAAAAAACAACTGAATAAGGAACCGTTTACAGGACGTTTGTTGTGTTTGCTGTGTTTGCACTCCAAAACTACTAAGTCCAGCACAGTCTGGACCAGGACCAGGACCAGGAGAATCTGGACTGGGTGCCATAACACTACTGAGGAAAACTGTATTAAGCATTTCCGGAGCGTTCTCAAAGTGGTTCTCCGATGCGCTGAGCGCTGCTGTACTGAAGATGCTGCCTAAAACAAAGTGAGTGTGGCTCCACTGTTGGGGTTTGAAAAGTCATGTTTTAATGGGCTACAAGGAGTATCGGAACTGGTTCTGGACTGGACTCAGCTCTGGTGTAGCTCTCTAAGTTACGTGGCAAACTTTTTACAGTCCAATGAAATGACTCTGATTTCCAGAAATAAAGTTGCAGATGTGTTAGATCACCTCCTCTTACAGGGTTTTTGTTTCTTGTCTTGATTCTTTATTTCCCCCTCACAGCAGAATCCAGCCGGCTCATTAGTGGCTTTGCAGCTTTGGCAGCGTGTTGTTTTGAACTGGAGGAAAAGTCTTGAAGTTGCATCGCTCATGCGACTGTTTCACCAGCAGATGAAAGGCTGGGGACTCTTTGCTCTGCCTTCCTCCTCTGCTGTGTGACTCCCGGCTCGTGCTGGTGCTTTTACAACACGGAGGCTTCAAACCGTTTGCCGCTTTCATTGTGCCATTTGATGATTATGTGTCTCGCTGTCAGCCGTTTGCGGCGTCGGTCTGTGCGTTGCAGGTGCGTTGCTGCCAGATCTTTCATATTTGAGAAAAAAAGATGGCACATCAAGCTGTGACTGATCGTGATCAGTGTTGCATGAACTCACTTCATCTTCCCCTTCTTTAATGTCTGGGCGGAGACGCTGCCACGAAGCGCAGGGTGAAACCTCAGCTGTCACGACTTCAGGAGAAGGATCTGCAGAACACATTCGCACAGTTTTTTTTTAATCAGGGTTATTAATAATGTCACCTTTTTGGAAAGAACGTGGGTTTGATCTGCAAAACAACAGGTTCTCTGCAAGCTTTAACCGAGTGTGTCAGGAATGGAAACCTGCAGGACGGGAAGTGAAACGTCTTCACCACATGGAGCCAGTCCAGGTGTCATTCATGATGCATTCAAAGCATACATTGTCACAAAACTAGAATTATAATAACACATCATGAGTCAGTTCAGTGCTTCAGGTTGGGGGCCATTGGTCAGGTTTAGGGTTTTAGGGTCAACTCTACATACTAGAATGCATCAACTTTTTTGTTAACGGTTCCTTCAGAAATAAAAGCAAATTTCTGTCATTTGTTTACTTTATTCACTGAATTAGTACACCAAAAGCTGTTAATATGGGGATTTTTAACTTAAAAATCATAAAATCAACGTTTGAACGTCCGAATGACCACATCTTTCATTTATCGACGTGTAGAGGTGAGGAAAACGGACTTTCCACAGAACAAAAAGTGTGTTACATCTCTGACTGTAAGATTTAGGATTTTCATCAGTGTTGAAAGTGTTGTGTGACAGCCTTTTGACCAAATGAGACTACCGTAGCCAGCAGGGCTGTGTGTGAGGGAGCATACAGCCTGAGAGTTTTTTGACATCACAATGTTGGGCTGAGCTAGTGAAATAAACGAAGAAACCTATATCCTGCCTTAGATCATGACAGGAACCTTGAAAAAAATTACAGTTTTTAAATAAGAGCAACTGAGTAGGTCTCTCATAATCACAATAGCCTTTCAGTGGTGTTGCTTGCTGAGCTTCCTGAACCGTAACATCGCCACATTCTCCAGTTCTGTCAAAATGAAACTGGAAATCTCTAATGTTATTTTTAAAGGCTTGAAACTAACTTTGGAACCTGATTGCTCCAAGAATCAGTCATCAGCAAAGAGAGAAATCTTAATTTCTTAACATGTTAAAGAAATTGTAAATTACGAGATGTAAATTATTGGGCTGGGATTAGAACGTCGTTGTGAGACAGGTTAGTTTTACCCTGCTGAAGATGTGTTGCTGAAATAGCATTCGTGCTCAGTGGCTTATCCTTGCTCATATGGAACTGAACTGTTGGGGTTTTCTCTGTAAAAGTATCTGTGACTGTGTTGTACTTGGCACTATATAAATAAAGCTGAATTCAATTGAATGGTGAGTTCTGTTGCACATATTACAGTTTTCGTAATGATTTACCGGTACAATAAGTGGGAAATATACTGCAAAAATGTTTAAATACATTTTCATTTTTTACTGGCCATTGAAGAAACATTCCCTTTAAACAAGCTGTCATCTCCATCCAAAATCTCTTGGTCAAGTTTTTCTAACCAACTGAGTTGTTCGGTGTGGTTCGGTGGGCGGGGGTTGTTCGCTTCGGTGGGCGGGGCTAGACCGTCACACTTCCGGGTTATAGAGCCAATCGTATATGAGTTACCGAGGCTGCCAATCAAGCAGCCCAACATTCTGTATGTTTTATAACCGCGCTGTCAGTCAAGCAACGCTGTAACTCACTTAAAATCTACACTCTCCCAAGGGGAGGAGGGGGTGGGGGAGGTTATGTGACTTATTGCACCTTTCAATGAAAGTGAGTAACATCAATGTTGTATTGATAATAATGACAATATTTACATCAAATGCTTAAAAATTGAAATAAATATGATGCACTTTATTGTGTTTTGTAAAAAAAAAAAAGCAATGTTGCTTTAGAACTGATACATTGTTGCAACTCGTCAGGAACGTTCTAAAATGATGTCGTCATCTAATTTGCATACCAGTTCATTTGCATATCTAGGTCAACCAAGATGATGACGTCATTCAAAACTAATACGTTGTTGCAACTCCTCAGGAAACTTCTGAATGACACCATCATCTAGTTTGCATGGCTCTCTCTTGTGTTGTATTTGTATATGGATTGTTTTGTAGATAATGTGGCTGCATTAACACATTGTGAAGATGTTGTATGGACCCCAGGAAGAATAGCTTTGGCATTGCCATGCTAATGGGGATCCAAATAAATCAAATCAAATCTCAGTCAAATTGCGCTTTAGACCAGTGATGGGAGCAACGGTATCAAAATAAACGGCATTACTAGTTTTAGTAACAAGTTATCTAACTAATTACTTTTTCTAGTGTTTACTTCCAGTGTCACTGACAATAAAATGAGGTGTGGTTTTCATTCATCGCTTTCAGCTTGGCTTTTCCTCCTCTGGAGTCCAGCTGAGCCGTGGAGTATGCTGGAACCATATAGATGCAAAGAGCGTCACGTGAAAGGACAGAGATTCCGCTACAGAGAGTCCTGATCATTCAAAGGCAGCTTTTAAATATAAGCACATACATCTATTGACATATATCTGTTGTGTTTTCTTGTACAAATGTAGAAATTCTATCTACAGTTACAAATGAAGTTTGATTGTCACAAAGTCGTGTTTCTTGTTTGTAATTCAGTCTGTCAAGCATCCATTTATTTCATTAATCATGAGTTCAATTTTATGATAAATAATTGATCATGTATCTTAAAATTCCATTGAGAGGGGTTCCAAATTCTTTGACGTATTTAAACATGTTTACTTTAAGTAACACAATAATTACTTTGCCAAGTAATTAGTTACTTTTAAAATATTGTAACTTTGGGTGTTTTCACACCAGCCGTGTGAAAGCCAGACCTTTGACTAAATCAGGACTATCTGGGTAAATCCTCATCATTTATTCATGTGTGAAAGCTCCCTGATCAAAGATCTGGATCTTTTTGGTGAACTCTGGACCCCCTGAGAACATCTGTCTCGGAGCAGATAGCAGAATAAACAAAGCCAACGGCACGAGTCAGAAGAAGCAGGCGCACAAAGAAAGAGTTAGAAACTGTCTGGTGAGCAGACATGGAGTGGTGAGGATAGATTCCCACCTACGCAGGAGAACTGAGTCTGGTATGCAAGCAGCCTTAGCTACTAACCAGTTACTTTTTTGAAGACTTAACTAGTAACTATAACTAATTACTCTTTAAAAGTATCTTGCCCAGCACTGTTTATGAGGGCAGTCTCACCTCAAAGGTTTTTATTTGGATTATTGTACAACAACATGGCTATAAATGATCACGAGACGGCTCCAACCCTTTAAACCTTCTCCATCATTAAACTGTAAACTGGACCCATAAACTGCAGTAGTGTCATGTACTTTAGAACGAGGTCTAAGATCAAGAGAAAACCTAGCCAATGTATTCATTTTCAGTTTGCATTCCAGAAACTGCTTAGTTCGGGTTTTTTTGTTTTTTTTTTTGACACCAGTGTGGTACTCATAACTCACATTTCCATGTAAAGAGGGAAAAAAGAGGAATTACTAAAAATGCTGCACTGTGAGATTTGCAGATTTGCCATATTGTGAGTCACCACAGAGCGCCACATGCTTTCAATCAGACCTCCAGGTTTTTTTCCAGCCTCACCTCACTGCAGTCTAAACGTCTGGCAAACGACACCAAGCCATATTTTTTCACTGGTTTCTCTGCAGACTTCCTCCGAGCTTTTCTCAACTTCTGCGCTCTGTGGCTTTTTGACAAATGAAGGAAGAATTGGACGTGAAGGTCAACAAACAAACCCCGTGCGCTGTCTGCGCTGGGCTGGTGTTCACTGGCGTTACGGCCGCAGCCATTACTTTTTCATATTTCAGGGAAAACGGTGTGAGGAGTCTTCCAGGGATATCAGCCGCAGCATTGTTTGAGTGTCAACAGAAAGCTGTTTGGAGCCATCAACAATGAACCCCAGGCAACCTTAAAGTCAGAAAAAAGAAGCTGAAAAGCCTCCAGCAGAATCAGGAGTGGTTCTCAAATCAGACACTAAATAGAGATGGGAGTTTACTCTGACAGATTGTTTGCTTTTATTATAGTTTTGGGAGGATGAAAGCAGTTTCCATGGTTTCACAGAGAGTCTTTGGAGCAGATGGCCTCAAATCTGACGAGAGGCGTTTTGACGGATTCTTTCATGTGCACTTCAAATGGTTTAATAATCAAAAAAGCAATAAAACATTGAGAGGGAGAAATGCTGCAAAAGACAAAAAAGAGTTTTCTGCAGCACCTTTAGCAAAGAACTACTGGATTTAAAGAGGTTTGGTGGGATTTCATACATTACAACACAAACGAACAGAGCATTCGGAGAAAGTTCATGCAGGCACAGGAAGAACATGAAAACCTCTCCAGTCAGAATCAGACCCAAGTCTTCACGATGTGAAGCAACACGGCAAACCTAAACAACAATTCCACTGTCTACATCTACTTGCATCAAAAATGCATTTTTAGGAGAAAAAAAAGAGGCCTATGATGCTACTGATACCACATCCTGTTTGTTTACTTATAAAGTCAGCCCAGATTCAAACACAGGTTTTCTTGATGTGAGGGGGCGGTGCTTACCACTCTACACCTCCGTCTCCACTGTTTATTCCATACTTACTTATATCTGCTGATCCGAGTATGTTCACCACATCTGCAAGGTGTCATTGTTCTGCTGCAGGAAAACTTTTTTGCCATAAATTGTGGAATAAAAGGAAAATTTGATTGTTGTTTTTTCTGGAACCACAATTCCCAGTACTTAGAAAATGATCTTGCTCCAGGAGAGAAGAGCTGCAGTGCATCCTGGGACAGGTTGAAGGAGAGAATAACCTCAAGTTTCATGAAAAACATCATTTTTATTGTGTGAACACAAGGACACAGCAATCTTAAATATAATTTCAAATAAATATTTACACCCATGACAGAGAAAACACTTCAGAAGCTGTTTTTACATTCAGATTTAGTTTGCGTTGATTTTACTGATTCATAGAGCGATTTTTCCTTTTTCTTCAAACATTCACTGGTTTTCATCCTGAAGCAGCGGCTGTGAAGACAAAGCAGATCAGGACAATCACTGAAAGATTCAAGAGTTCAAGGATCAACAATGAAAATGCTGGAAACACTCTTGTTGCTTTTTAGGCGTCCGTTTACAAGACAACGGTGCTCAGTGCCACTGGAATCAGAGCTTTTTGAAAATGTTCCAAATCCATGGAAACAAGGGAAAATTCAACTTTTTCAAAAACGCTCCGATTACAACTCTGTGGAAATGGACGTAAACACAAGTTTTGGAAAATGCTCCAACCACGTGTCTGTGGAAACAAGGAAAGATGCAACTTTCTGAAAATGCAGCTATTCCACATTTGTGCCACAGCAATATTAAATGGTTGCTCTGCACATGCGCAGCAGACGGACAATAAGAACAATGTTTTCCTCCAGAGTGGTGTGAATCCCAGTGATCCCTGGTCCTGATCCTGGTCCCAGTCCTAGTCATAGTCGTGGTCGAAGTCATAGTCGAAGTCGTGGTCGTGGTCGTCCCAGTCCATATCCTCCGGGTCCGGGTCCTTGTCCCCCTCTATATCCTCCTCGTCCTGGTCACAGTTCATATTCTTCTGGTCCTGGTAGTTTTAGAGTTGACAGTCACCATAACAACAATCCATCTTGGTGTTCTGTCCATTTGAATGTCTGTGTTCTCCATTGTTAAAGTGATTTCATTACAAAAACAAACAACAGCGCTCACTATCGGCCAAACACTGTCGAGTAAAGGCATGTTGTGGTGTAAATGAGGCCTGAATCCTCCTATCGTGTTCAATATAATTTAGCTGTGAGGGGATTCTCACCGAGTACGGCAGGTCCTGGGGGCTGGACTCCTGTCTCTGCCACAGCGGGTTGGATAACATCCTGAAGACGACCAAACCGAAGGCGACGATCAGAACCCCTAAGAAGTTCCCCAGCAGAGCCTCGGAGGGGAGGGAGGCGTACGGCTGACTCTTGCCATCATTTCCTTTCCTGCGGGAAGACGAAACACATTTTAAGGTGAATAATTCAACACTTTCAGATGCAACATGAAAGAAAAGAAACCTTACAGGACGAAGAAGAGCTTCTCGTTGATACCAGAGATGCATGCAGCGATGCTGAGGATCAAGATGGCGCCTCCCAACCACACGTGGGCGGGCTTCAGGAGTCTACGCAGCGCGGGAGGAGAGCAGGGCAGGAAGAAGCCGGCAGCTCCTGCCGCCCACTGCGTGGACGCACACAAGCACATGTAACGCACTCCAAATGAGAAAATAAAACAAAACAAAACACAAACAGAGATCCCTTTACCTGAAAGGCAAAAAGAACGGCGGCTACGATTCCGATCCAGCTGTGTAAGGAGTAGAGGTTTGCAATCTTGTTGGTGTTGTGGAAATCGAACACGGCGCAGAGTCCGACGATGGAGAGGATGAGAGCGAGGAGCATGAATGCAGCGTGGAGGATCTTCCAGGGGAGTTTATTCTGACCCCAGGTCAGAGGGATGCGGTACAGCACCGCTCCTGCAGTGGGAACACAAAACTTTGGCTTTAACGTTCTGCGTTTCTGTTTTCAAAATGTTGCCACATCAACAGGAATCTTCTGAAATGAACACAAAAACAACACGTTTTCCACTAGAAACATTGTAGAAACGCGGTCTGAATGTCAGGATTATGAAGTCTGACGTGCATTAGTGGCACTCGCTCCAGTTTCAAGCATTTATTTTACGAAGGAAGATTATACAGCGTGGACGACGTTCAGGCAGTGAGAAATGACGCTTGAAAGAAAGTTGTGGCAGAACAGTGACTGCAGACCCAGTCTCACAATACACCAAATTACATGCTCAGTCTCCAAAACACTCACAGGGTGTAATTACCTAAATACAACCTGTCTGTCATGAGGAAGAAGAGCAGAAGTGAGAAGCAGAAGTGAAAATCACAATAGTATTTTTAAAAAAAAAATGAAGAAGGGAAAAAGAAAAGTCCCTCACCGTTGCCGTACAGCACCACCAGGCCCACCACCATCAGCACCGGGTGCCAGTTGAACTGCAGGCTGGAGCCGTCCCAGGCGAAGCCGCCGCGCCACCGGCTGTTCCACACGCACACACACACCACGCAGGCCAGGCTCAGCGCCAGCAGCAGCAGGTGGCAGGCGTAGAAGGTGGTGATGGAGCTCATCCTGAGGACGCCGGCTCGCTGCGGCGACAGAGGACGGAACAGGAAGACATATGAAAGGGAAGGACGCGCTGGACAGGCCCACCAGTCTGTCACAAGACACTGCTTTCAGAAGCGGGGCTTCACGATCCGCCTGACTTTTTGGGTTTTACATGGTTTACATGGCAACATTTTGAAAATTCTGAAGGTTTCCAGGTTTCTGGAATGAAGTCCCTCACACGGCTGTGGTCTGCATGCAGAGTTTCAGACTTTCAGAAAAGGTGCATTTTCCCAGATTCTCGAGACACAACATTTTCAAAAAGTTCCACTGAGCTGCAATTTTTAAAAAAGCTTCATTTTCATCTGCTCTGAGAACTGTTGTCATGTAACTGGACCACCGAAATGCAATTTAAGTTTATCACTTTCACTTGAAACCATGTTAATGGAGGATTAAACTAGTGAAAATACACACAAACATGTAAGGAAATGAGACACCACAACCATCACACACATTTCAGCTTATATGAGAAGAAAGAACGCTGACCACACACTGTCGAAGCTTAATGAAGTGACATAAAGCCTCACATTGTCATGGAAAAATAACACTGAATGTACTGTCAATTAACAGTTTCGATCTTTGTAGCAGTGTGTGTGTGTGTGTGTGTGTGTGTGTGTTAAATAAAGGAAAGTTTGTCTCACCTCGTTCAAAGCAGCTCTGACACTGAAAACACTTCCTACAGTCGTGTCATGACAGCCCTGGACAATGTTTGACTGTGTGTGTGTGTGTGTGTGTGTGTGTGTGTGTGTGTGTGTGTGTGTGTGTGTGTGTGTGTGTGTGTGTGTGTGTGTGTGTGTGTGTGTGTGTGTGTGTGTGTGTGTGTGTGTGTGTGTGTCCTCACTTGGTCTCTGTGCGGTTCAGAGGAGGTCTCACTTCCACATGCAGCAGCAGCCGCTCGGAGGGGGAAACACTGAGAAACGGGGGCACAGCTGGAGGATGAAGATCGGTCACCCCGCTTCATCTGCCACCTCCAGATGTCAGACGTCTCTTTTAGCCATGGAAAGCATTTAAAATAATAAATAAATTATTTGACGCTCCTGACGCAGGCCACAAATGCGGATTTACTTTTACGTAGCAATGTCAACATCTACAACTAATCCATAAATACGTACCATACCTCTCACGCAAGTTTTACCTGCGCCGATTTAAACAACTTCAACAAAACTGAAATTTGTATGTCACTACATGCAAATACACGGTTTGATTTATCTCGTTTTAGCTTGAGCGACCTTAAATTAGCATGTTTACAAACGAGGTCTGGCGAAGTTACGTATGACTACATCTGAGCGTCACATCAAACATTTATACGTTTCCAGACATTGTATAATTGTGTACCTATCCTAGATAAAGGAAAACTATAAATAGACGACACAAAACCTTAAAATATGACTGAATGAAAGATACATTTACAAGAAAAACACTTTCAATCCGACGAAGATGTATTTACCTAACCAGCTTCCTGGTCCCGCGCAAGGCTTTATGGGAGATGTAGTCTTGTATTCTCATATTTATAAACCTTGAACCGCTTCATTGTGACTACACGTTTGAAACGTTCTCAATAAGCTCCCACGTTATTTAATCAAGTGATGTACAAATACCTTCTATATCTATACAAGTAGCTCACATAGCCAAATCATTTATCAAAGTAAAAGAAAAAAAAAACAATACCTGGTTGGATTTCATGTAAAACTGAATTTCTCTTTGTTTTTTTAACAAAAACCAGTGGTTTGGGCAGATATAATGCAACTTGACTACTTTCAAATTGTCTCCTGTAGCTTTTGCATGATAAAAAGAAGTAGAAGAAAAGTTCAGATGTGTGTCTGCAGATGTAAGAAAAATGATCTCATGAAGTGCAGATACCTGAAAAAACAGCACCTGTTCATTGCCATATCTGTAAATATGCAGTTTGACTGGATAAAACATGAAATTCAGCTCTCATAAAGAATTATTATGGAAACACTTCATACAAATGCATTTACAGTAGAAGAAAACCAAACAATATAACAATAAACCCATGAGGCATTGCAGCCAATAAAACAGACTGGAATTGTCCGGATTGAGGAGGAGGAGGAGGAGGAGGAGGAGGAGGAGGAGGAGGAAGAAGAAGAAGAAGAAGAAAAGGGCTGCACGCGACCTGCAGAGATGTGTTGTGTTTCAGCTCCACCTGGAGGCAGTATTAGTCAGGATGTCTGCAGCAGGCGGTCCTCCACATTCAAAGTGACTTTTCATCCTGTTTTATTGTTTGAATGAAGCGGCAAGACTTTCACTCATTATAAAGTAATTTGAACTGATCAAATAAAATCAATCTTGCTAAAAAATCAAACAACGTGGCCCCTGAACTGAAATGAGTTTGACAACCCTGCACTGAAATATGATGAAACAAGAGTGAAAAGAACATCAATAATTAAAGCGCACAGTTTATTCCACAGTATCTTCTGGATCTCACAGTATGAGCCAGAAACTCCTGACCTTTCGAACACATCCACTCCTTGTGCTCCCTCTCTGTATATTTTCTTCCGTTGGTGCTCGGTGGTAACCACAGCAGCACCGTCCCACACTCAGATGTTTCTCAGATCACCATGTGACACACATTATTCATCACCCCTCACATGTCTGCATACGGGGGGATTCAAGGTGTCTGCTGCACATTTGCTGGGATGAAACTGCTGAAGGGACACAAAGGAATCCACGCACACACACGGTGGACACACACTCCCCTCATGCACGAGCTGTTGGTGCTCTTTGTGATGGAGCAGATGGTGAACGCTTCAGGGCACGGAAGGTGTTTTCTGATAAATGCTTACCTGTTTTAAAATTGAAAGTGTTTTTTGCTGCGAAGCTGTGCATAAAAATCAGAGCTGAGTGAGCCGGTGGAAGTCTGACGACTTCAACACCAGCGTTTCAAGATCGTTTTTACGTTTTTGTCTCAGAAAATGATCGGTAACAGAAACGGTGAAAGCCATGTTAATTTTTCAGAAGGTTCATTGGGTTGAGGGGCTGAGCTGTTAAATGTCTCCTGCTTGTTGAAACGGTGATAATAATGAATTTTACTCAGGACTTTGCCGCTCGCCGGTTTAAGATCGTGACTTTACAGACTAGAGCAGGTCAGAAAACTCGCCGCGCTCCCTGGAAATACGAGCACCGCCACGACTCCTGACATTTGGTTTATCGTGCCACAGAACGTGCGGAGTAAACGACTCTGTCCTGGGGCAAACCCAGAAGTCAAGTAGAAATGTGTGAAGTCTCGCTGATCTATGGCGCCGAGTCGCTCTGTCGGCGGCGAGGAGAAAAGCTGACTCCGTGAATCAGATATGACCCCCCGCCGTCCCACCTCCTCTGACAGACATCGCTGGTTCTGCCACTGTGACCTTTCTACCTTTTAAAATGTATTCACCGGTAAGATTTCCATCAGTATAACAGGTTGAGATTAAGAGACGGGGAACATCTCTTCTTGTTTCCAGAGAGGCAGTATGTTCTGAAGCTCCTTTTCACATAGACTGTCCTTCAAGTTCTGTGTAGAAAACCCGAGACCACCCCCCACAAAAAGAAATATGGAAGTCTTTTTTGTGTTTTTTATTCTCTTCTCTACACTGATAACCAGAACTCTTGGCATCAAGACCGGCAAGCTGCTTTATCTCCTTCTTCCTTGGCCTGAATGTAGTGATCATCATAGCTTTCATCCAAAAATCAGGCCCCATTCACCCACAAGTACCCGCCGCTCGTCGGAAACGGCGCTCACATGGGAATTGTGCGGGATCATTTTCCAGCAAATCTAATTTATTCTTGTAGGGACAATGGTGGTGAAAATGCGATTTGGAATTGAGGGCACGCTAACCGAGCGCCGCCGCATTACGGGCTTTGTGTCGCGAGCGATGGGGGAACAACTCAAGAGCCGCGCTCTCCTCCAAAAGGAAACCGGTGGAAATATCACGACTGGATGTCAGTGTGGTCCCAAAGGCCTTTTGGTTCTCACCATCTCTCTCTCTCTCTCTCACACACACACACACGCACACACACACACACACACACACACACACACACACACACACACGCTCAGACAAGAGGCTTTGGGACTCTGCCTTCGGATGGTGGATGCCACTGGCAGCTGCGCGGAGCCAATGGAGCTGTTATCGCAGAATGAGAATGAAGTCTGTGGAGTGGCAGCTGGGCTTCTTGGGGTCTCACCAATAATCACAGGAAACGGCAGTCAAATTGCTGAATCTCTGAGGGGGTGAAAGATGGGGGTAAAAAAGAGCCTTAAACTGAGCCGAATCCATGACGACGGTCTGATTAATGCAGAAGTTTTGGAAGCGGCACGCCGACCCGTTAGCGCCTTACAGCTAGCATCACTGCGTGAAGCGGCTCCATCAACCGTATGTGCTGCAAGATCGCTGATTTGAAATGGTAATTATGACCAGCTGAGCATCACGCTGTAATCCAGCAGTATGGTATATCACTCATTAATCCACTGCAAAGCTCATTAGTGAGACGCAAATCCACATCTGTGGATGACGGTTTGTTCATATATTCCATCACGTTTGTGTGTTGCCTTCAATGATCTCCAGCAGTTTAATCAGTATCGCACACAGAGGATTTCCGTTATCTCAGTATTATCTGGAAGTATAGAGGAGGAATCTGACAAGATCTACTCCCAGAGACCCATCAGTATCATTTTGCTGTCTGAGACGACGGCTGAACGCCTCTATTTCCACCACATAATCCGGCTCCGTTAACGGAGTGGAATCATATCAGTGAAAACATGTCAGAGAGCGAGCGTGACTCAGCCATCACAAGGCGCCGTCTCCTTTGAATCTCCGTGTCTTCCGGCAGTCGTGACTCTGCTTTATCTTCGCGAGCGGGATCAAACACTGTTCCTGATTGATCCCTCTCGTGTGTGCACCTGAGCTTCACGTCTTGTTTCCAGTCGTCAGGCTCTTTTGAGAGTGTGTATTATCACAGGAAGGAGTGTGTCGTCTGAAGCAGGGCTGTTTGAAAAACCAGTTTCTGTCTTTTAGGGCGGACATAACAATGTAGAACAAATACAGGTCATGTTGTTTTGAGTCGTTTGTTGTCTTTGCACCTTAAAGAGAATACAAGAATCCAGAAGAATGAAAACCTTTAAAACGAAGGTTGGTAGTGTTTAAATAGGACGAGAGTCCGAGCAGCAACATAGCTTCAGCAATATAGAATCAACAAATCTGAGATTCCCTGATGAAGAAATCTGGTAACTTGACTGCTTTCTTCGTGACGTTACAAAAAACAAAACAAAACACACACCTAGGAATCAAACGAGTAAAATTTTAAGAAACATAAAGCTTTCTTTTAATAAGGCCCTTTTAAAGTGGAAAAAAATTTCAATTCCAATATTTACACAGATACAGAGTTGGAGCGTTTTCAAGAAGTTGAGTTTTCAGAGACTCCGAGCACCGCTGTCGTATAAAGAGACACTCAAAACGCAATAGAAGTTCTCAGTTTCCGCTGTTAACAGGAGGTTGTGCTTCCTTCATTAGCATGTGGATAATTCCTGAAAATCCTCCATCCTGACCCAACTCTCATCAAACTGCCAAACACATAAAATCTTTCTCAGTTGTTAGCATTTGACCTGCACTTTTTTAAAACTGCTGACTAAAGACTGAGGCTATCACAAAATGTCAAGTGAATGATTAAAGTTGATGTGTGAAACGGTGGGTACACTCGATAGGACGACCTATAACCCTCATAATTCACGTTGAAGACACTGGGTGAGCCAAGTTTTGAAAGAACGGACACTGAATTTATCAATTTTTCAATGAATTTCTGTCTGATTGCATTTGTTCCAAATTTCAACTTGAAGTGTAAAGATTGTGATTTTCTGCTGGACGCCGTTCACACTAACTCAGTGTGAAGAGGAATAATGGAGCTTGAGAAAAGTAGTTCCCATATTCGTCCACCGAAGTGCTGCGATCCGTTTGATTCAGACTCATTTTTCCCTCAAAATAATAAATGGAGTCGAAGAGGGAGCTTTGCTGAAGCAACAGACTGATTCCTCAAAGTCAGACACACTTTTATTTCATGTAACAAAGAGCGGAGCGGGCGGCGAGCGGCCCGGCTCTCAGATCGTTAATAGATACGTACCTTCAAACCTCCTTTCCCGAGCGGTAATTTGGCCGCCGCACTAGATGACCGCGACAGGATGCTTGATGGCGTTCTTAGCGGGCATTAGCCTGATGCATTGGAGTCAGAAAGCGGATTTGTTGCGGCGCCGCGATCAGTTACCCCGAACGTTTGGGTGACACTTCTATTAAACGCGCCGGCTTTTCTTGGATGGAGGGGCTGGCAAGCCGACCGGCGGCGCACGCTTGAAGCCCATCAACATTCATAACGGTAATGTAAGGGAAAGACACTCGTCTCGGGGGCGAATTAAGCGGCGGCCGACCTGCTCAATGAAGAATGAGGGGGAAAATGAGGCGGCGAACCACTGACATGACTGTCAAGCGGAGGGGAGTCGGAGCAGCACCTGAGGGCAGATGGATGTGGGAACTCACAGGACAGAAGTCTCTCTTCTGTCAGGAGACTTTCTGCTCGTTCACCTGCTGAGTCATGTCGAGAACGTCCTCCCAGACGCACAGAGGCTCCTTTGTTCGGGGTTCTGGGTGGAGCTCTGCAGCCATCCTCTGGCCTCGGCCCTCCTGACGCAACTTCCAGCGGCGCTACAATGGAGCGACACGTCCTCCGCACAAGAAACAATCCCAGTTATTTCAACACAGCAGCTCGGATAATAGTGATCATGTGAATGGGTTTGATGAGCTGCCAAGTTCTGCGTGAAAAGACATATCTGACATCGAGGAATGAGCCCGGCGAAGTCACTCCTTCTCTGGAATGATGAGCACTGTGTGAAACACGATGTTGACATGGCATAGCTCTCGCTGCATGTTGGGCTTCCGTTCACATGACCACGGTGCTCAGAGCCACTGAAAAGCCAACTTTTTGAAAACATGAATCCACTTTGTGAAAATGGTGGGGCTCTGTTGCCACGGTTGAAGCACATTTACATTTCTAATTGTAGAGTTTCTTTAAACTTTCAATAGCAGTACTGATAACAGTCACTTTGGCCCCGTTAACACAGTTTCGTTACGTTTTGGACATGTGGACCCCCTGATTTGTGTTCCAACTCTACATAAACGATGTGTTTTCAGAGTCAAAGGGTACATCAGAGGGACAACTTAGCCTCAAGTGTACTTTCTAATTGCTTTACAATTAAACCCAATGACATGCAAGCTCAACAAAAGCCGATTCTCAGGTCTTTGGTACCTCAGTTTCTGTTCAGGACACACTTCATGGAGTTGAGACTCACATCAGTGAAAACACGTCCATTTCCAGGTCTTTTAAAGACACACCTCTAAAGACACATTCATGCTGCAGCTCTTCATTTGCTTCCTGAATTTGATCCTCATTAAACTGATGATAAAAATGTGGTCTGCAAAAAAAGACAGAAGCTTGAGAAAGTTTGCTTCATGGAGCTTTATTTTCCAGGGCTCGAGTACAAAGCACATCGATTTCAGGATGACAAACAATGTTTTGTACCATACGTAGCACTAAGCTGACACTCACATCTTCTACTGAACATCTTCATTCAAACTGTCGCCTCTCAGAACCGCTGCAGACGCAGACCGAGGACTCCTCTGGGCTGTGGGAACTTGTAGTGCACTTCTTACGGCAATTCCAAAAATATATACGTATAAAATTTACCAGCAGCTCCAGAGATTAATCTACAGATTTATTGGTGGTTACAATAAAAATGACGATGGGTTTTAATCTCGGCAGGCTTTAGGGCGCATCAGGAAATGAGAGCATTAATCATGGACGCATTTCATTTGATTTCGCTTCGTGGACTCAGAGAGAAGAACCAAACCACCGTCAAAAAGGGAAAAGAGGCCAAATCGTCACCACGTATTTATCACTCACGAGAAAAGTGTCTGTGAGGAAAGTGTGAGTCACCTCCGTCACGCCTTATTTTCCTACATGCACTGGTTAAAAGTCCAGCGGCGAGGCGCGGTGGCCGTTATCTCTCCAGCACACGCTTTAAAACACTGTAACAGCCGAGATGGCTCCTATTGAGATCAAGTGTGGAGAGTTTATCAGCTCAAAACAAGTTCCTGATTGGTTTTCTTTTAAAACGCAAAGCCTTGGCGTGACGGAAAACTATTCAAATGTAATCATCAAATGAGAGACGTTTAGTTGATGGCACATTAGGGGAGCTTTAAGAGGAGAAAAAAAAAACATTTTGTAAAGAAAACTGACTTTCAAAATGAGGACAATGTCCAATTTTCAAGTATAAATTTAACAATAAACAAACGGTTACATGAAAACTCCAAGTGTAATTGACTTAAATACAAATTCATTCATTTTTTTTATGCAAAACTTTTAAATAAGCGTATAAAAGACAGCAGCAGCCATGACATTACATTGACGTGTTGTTTCAGACACGTGCGCTGAAGTTAGTAAGCTAATCTGTAACCTGTAGTAAATGAAAGATTTCAGTGCTTGGTATCAATAAAGAAAAAAAAAAAGGTTTCCATAGCAAGTGGATGCAGTTCCATCTTATCCAGCTTTACTCTGGGTGGCTTTCTTATGCTGAAAACCCGGATTCGAAACAGTCAAAATCAATACGTGGCAAAAGCCAAACTCTAATGAAAGAAGACAAACGGAGTAATTCGATGTCTCACTACTGCCGCCTAATGCTCAAAAGAGAGATGACGCACATTGTCATGTTGTACCTTTAAGATCAAAAACATTTTACATGAATTCCCTGAGGAAAAAAAATAATTTAAGGCATCATTTTCCATTATTGGTCCTCATAAATGTAAAACAAAGATCTATCCACACAGTATTGTTTATTTTGGCCTTTTGTATTTTAGTTCAGTAGAAAGAAACAAACCTGGATCTGAATGACCAGGAAGCAACCAAAACTCTGTAACATTGGGATTAACTCTGGATTACATCCATTCAAACGTCGAGGGCAGCAGGCGGAGTGTTACGACACACACGTCTACTTCTCGGGAGAAAAGAACAGGCTTGGAGCGCGATGGTTAAACCTGAGCAGAACCTGCGATTTGGTAAAACTGACAGCTGCGATTAAGGCTGAAATGTAACGACAGGAACCCGAAACATGGCAGCGCAAACGAGAATCTCCACTGACGATAAGCTGCTTTGATCAATGAACACGTGTATAATCCAGCGTTTAAACAAACTATTCTCCAGTTTAACAACAGAACACACCTTTAGCTCATTGATCCTGAATAGCTAGATCGAGTCACAGTGAACAAGTTTAAATAGGACAGTTTAAGCAGCTTTCATTCATAAAACTTGCTGATTTGAAATATACAACAGAAAATTTTAAAGAAACTGCTTTTAAAGGAAAAGAGCTTGCTGGAAGGAAATCCCACCAAAACTCTCATCACAGCCGTGATGTCCAGTGCAGTCAACGATGCACAGGAAGCAGAACAGCAGGTTGAGTCTAACGCACTAAAAAACAAGTGTTTCAGGCGTTTTTAACTTGTGTTTGAGGCAGAATAACCTGAAACTACCAAGAAGAAATAACTCCAGTAGCAGCCTGGTGCTTAACGCTGAAGATTCAGACCTGATCAAATGCTTACAGGGCCACTTCAGTCAAGCTCTGCCGTTTGAAAACTGGCAGTGGGAGGAGTCACAATCATGACCGCTAACACTGTTTAACTTCACCAACGGGGCGATCCGGCCCGGCTAGTGCTGAACCTCGCAGAGGTAGTGTCCGGCGTGGAGCGCCCGATCCTTGATGGTCTCGGCGGTCAGCTTCTGGCTGAGGTCCAGCAGAGCCCTGAGCAGGTGGTTGAGGCTGGCGTCTCGCCCTTCTTTCTCCACCCATTTGTTCAGCAGCTCGTGGATGCGGTCCTCGTACTGCTGGTGATCGCAGCTCTTGATGACGTTGTCGCTGATTCCCAGAGAACGGAAGAACCGCCTGTAGTAGTCCATGCTGAGGTCCTCGAAGTACTCGAAGCACGCCCTGAGAGACTCCTCGCCTGCACACACACATAAATACACACTCTCAAGTCAGTCAACTGCTTCCGTCTTGATCTTCAGGTAAGAAGTTAGTCGATGGATTAAAACGCTTTACCTTTCAAAGGAACAAGCTTTGGGAATTCCTCTTCCTGCATGAGAAGGAGAGAAGCAGTGAGTGAAAACCTGAGTCCTGGACGGATTCAGATTCAGACACTCGATGGCAGCAGCAAAACGTGCAGCCAGCACAGAAACACGAGCAGGAGAGCAGAGTCAGAGAGGATCTCTCCCCTGGTGACGCATCGGGTTGAGCGAGCGATCAAATCTTTGATTCAGAAAGTAGTGTTCTGGGTGTCCGTTTCCACGACAACTGCTCACTTGAAACGCCATGTAAACGGGGCCTTGGATGCTGTGGTGGCCTTCCGCAGAGAGGACAGGTAGAATAGTGCCTTGAAATTTAAAGCCTAAATTTGTTATTTGTTCTAGACGTGAAAACAATGTCTACTTCAAAACTAAACCAAAGATTTACTACTGAATAACTATGAGCTTGTGACACCTCCGCTCGGGACACGTGAGTGAAAATTTCCTGCCAGCAGTGGATGTTAATCCGGTACTGACTGGCTTCAGTTTCCATCAATGATCAACAGACTTCAGAAATCTAAGACAGAAGACATGTTGGACTCTGCTCGATGTAGTAAATCCAGACCGGGTTCACGTCCTCGTGTCTCCAGCGGGGAGTTTTACTGTTGATTTAGCGTGAAGGCGGCATTGACGGAAGCTTGAAAACCTGAGCAACGTGGCAGCAAATCATAAAGTGAGTCACCGCGCTTCGTCGTTTACTGCGGCGCTGCGATTCGCCGTGACTCAGGTCGGTCCGATTGTTCACCACTGAGACAACTGGGGGAATCACGGGCGGGGGCGGGGAAAGGAAGGGAGGGTTTAGGCTTTTGATGGGAGCGAGGGTGGATTTTGAGTGTGACTACAAAACAAATGGCTCGGGACGGAAACATAGATTATTTGTGTTTAAGCTTTCTTTGTGACAGAACAGTCATTATCAAGTATGAGGAGAAACGACACCATGAGCATGAACCAGAGGAAACCCTGTGAAATGAAAAGCTGCCAAAACCAACGAAGAGTCTCATCACTGAATCATGAAGGATTTTTGTTTAGCATAAGCCAATAAAATTTGAGGTTTTAACTAAACATGTGCACCCGTGTGACCTTTGTCTCCTCAGATGACTCAGAATAACCTGTATAATATGCACACTATATGAAAACATAATCAAGATGCTGCAGTTCAGAGGTTATACTGTTCCTCTGAAACAAGACAACTTATGAATGAATCTGAAAAAAATAAAAAGTTGTAGAAACTTCAGAGATTCTTCTCGTTTAAGAGAAATTCAGTGTAAACCACACCCTAAACCTCACAATGGCGAGTGGCGCCAGTACGAGTTGAGATTCTTTTGGACCAATTCGTCCAGATTTAAGGAGACAGATTTCATTTCTCTGACAGTAAATCTGAAGGAGGAGTTTTATCCCACTCTGATCACACACAAACTGTAAAAACAGAAAACTTCTGCTGGGGTGTTACTACGACGCGGCTGAATTAATCCAGCGAAGCGCAGAGGGAAAAGGCGAAGCAGGAGAGAAGCAGCAGGGGAGAGGAGCGGTGGAGAGGAGCCGTGCTCTCACCATCCTGTCGGGCCGCCCGGGCGCGGCGAGGCCGGCTCGGGGGCCGGGCATGGGGGAGGCAGCGGGGGCGGGCAGGCCGGTTAGGCTGTGCTGGGAGTTACTGGCTGAGCTGGTGAGGCTTTCGCACAGACGTTCGCGCTCTTCCTCCACACCGGCTGTGGGTCGAACTCTCACCAGTTGGCGGGGAAGGCTCAGATTGTTGCTGCTGGGCCTCCAGGGCTCCGCGTCCCCGCGCACAACTGAGGAGAAGCTGTATTGCTTGAGTAAAAACAAAACAAAACAAAAAAAAACATCAGTTCAGGCAGAATTTATCACCCTCAGCTTGTTTCTTCATCCATTCTGTGAAAAGGAGAGCAGAGCATCAAGAGGAAAATGGAAGAACCCAGACAAACACCCTCAAGCCCAGACTGGAATCTGACACTAAAACCCGTCACATGACAATGTTTCAAGTGAAAACAGCATTTTTCTTTCATTAAAGTTTGGTGATTACATGGCAACATTTGGAAAACGGCGTCATTTATTTACATGGAATAAGCAGAAATGCTAAAAAGATGGAAACGTTTCCATGGAGATGGAGTTGGATTGTTCTCAAAAAGTTTCACCTTAACAGCAGTTTTAATAAAGTAGCATTTCAGTGGCTCTGAGCGCCGTCCATTTGTAAACAGACACCCAAAATAGAACAAATGTTTAATTTTCACTTGAGAAGCGTGTGGCGTACGTCATGTCTGTTCAAGTCCATGAAGGAAGTGACTCACCAACTCCGCCTTCACTGAATCCGGTAGATCAGGCTGGGGGTCTGGGAAAACAACACAAAGAGAATTTCATAACTTCTCAGGAATCCCCTAAAAATCCCACACAAGCAGCCATTTGCTCTCTAGGAAAACTAAATACGCATTACGTTCCTTTCAATCAAATCTACACCGAGTTGGGGAAGAGGTCAGAGGGTGACTGCTGCACTCCGGCCAGTCCAAACCGGCAGCTTTGGCTGCACCGACCGGCGGCGCCGCTGGGGACTTTCATCGCTCACATCTACACTAACACGCTGCCAGTTCGTGCTGGAGCGGGGACGGTTCACCGACGGGCTTCATCCAGGCGCGATCCAGATGGAAGGGATGCTACCGGAGCTGCCAGCAGCCGACAGCGAGCGCCTTCCCAGTCTGGCCTGAACAGCGGAGGATCCGCCCCTGCAGGACGGTGCCGGGCTGAATACCCTTCATACCAATGCGAGGCGGATCACGAGGCCTGCTTCAGCAGGTTCTGCAGCTTTTCTACAGTCACATGCGTCACGTTCATTTGTTCCATCGAATCCAGAGGTGTTCAACCCGTGGCTCTTCAGCTCCTCCATATGTAACGCGAATAAATATTCCTTTTCATTTTTAGATTATTTTTACATTAAATCAAAGTTTTCTTTGTCATTTTTTAAAATTTGCTAGCATTCTTGCCTCTGATGGTTGAAAATAATTAGGGATCATTTCTGTAATAATCCAACTTTTCCTTCGAAACTCATTTTGGATTTGCAGCTCCTTTGAATTGATTGAATGCACGGAGAAAAAAAAAATCACTTATCACCATTCAGTCGTTCTTCTGCGACGTGTGTAAAGCAAATATTGACATTGCGATAATGGAGAGGAAACATTTCCTGAGAGAAATGCAGCTTATTCCAGCAGACATGTGGAGAACCGGGGTTGAAAGGATTCAGTCTCACTCACCTGATCTCCTCTGTCTCCACTTGTAGAGGCCTAATACGACGATGACACACACAGCCAAACCCAGCAGGACACACACCACGATCGCCACGGTGAAATCTGAGGACAAGACGAGGAGACAACAGCCGTTAACGGCACAGCGCTGAAGCGTCACTCCACTGGAACACAACTGGAAAAAAGACCATGTAGCGACTCGTTTTGGCCATTCTCTGATAATAATGCAGTCAACTGAAAAAGTGCTGCAGCACTGGTTTCCTCAGTGAATGAATGTCATAATCATCTCTTCCACAAGACCGATTTTTGGTCAGCAAACTGCACAACTGCAAAAAACAAACTTACTACTAAGAAATACTGCAGTATTTCTGCATTATTACATGACTGTCTGCAGTTATTAATGTCTGATTCGGATTTTTAAAGCTACTTTATTCATGTTTAACTGATGAAACTACAATAAAGAACTGAAAGTCTTATTACAATATTTGGCTTTATTATATGGAAACATTCCTGCTTGTTACAAACCAACACTGATGATGGAGCAGCCAAGTATTTATACTCAGATTTTCTTTAAATATCTCAGTATTTCTGCACATTCTTCGAACTTTCTTGTCTGAACCTCGATGAGGACGATTCAGAGCTACAGTGAAATGATTTAAAGCACCTGATGGTAAAAATAATACTTCAGAATATGGCTGCATTATAAATCCTGAATTTCTACATGAAAATCAGAATCAGCCGAGTACAAAAAGGCTGCATATTCTCTATTTCTCTCTTCATTTGTTATATATGTCCTGCTGGGATTTGAGGAAATGTGTGTAGAACTTATATAGTTTTAATCAAACTCCAGAAAAAAGCTTTCGGACGATGCTGGTTATTGTCTGGTGAGTTCCAGACATTGTGTTTTTTTAAAACCATGTGAAATACTATCAGAGGATCGTTTATTCCGAATGGAAGACTTCCTGTTTGTACCGAAGAGTTTAAGTTGAGAGAAGGAAAACATAATCTAAGTGGACTGTTTTCTTAGTATGGCCGCATTTCTGTTGTGGGAGTGACGAATTTAAATGCAGCAACGCAATCTGCACAAATCGGACATCCCTTTAAAAAGTTGCCATGTGAACGAGAATCTTTAGTGAAACAAACACACGACATCGACGTGCTTTCCGTTGAGTAAGTAGTCAGTACATACCTGAGGGAGCGTCGGGTTTGCTCTGGACCTTCTTGCACTCCGTGTTGGTGGTGGACGTGCAGTTTCTCACCACCTCTTCGTCGTGTTTGCACCTAGTTTTGATTGAGAGAGAAGGAAGAAGACGAACCGTGAAGCGGCCGTAGATTCAGCGGGGTGAATCATGAGAGTGTCTTGGTGACTCAGGTGTGTTGTGTGTTCTACACTCACCGGACGCACTTCTTGCAGACCTCACACGCCTCGTCGGGGTGGCAGAACCTCCCCGGCCTGCACTGACACTTGGCATCTTCGGCGTGAGAGCACTGCTTCACCAGCTCCTGATCTGAGAGAGCGGCGTCAAACACACCTGGTTAATGCCTGAATAGCGGCGCATTGATTTTTCCATTTCCGCTGGCGGTCAATGGCGTGCGGGCGGGATTACCTGAGCGGCACTGCGTGCACGGCAAACATTTGGTCAGCTCGTTGTCGTGCTCGGTGTACGTCCCGGAGTCGCACTCCTCGCACTGCCCCGCCGCCCCAGACGTGGTGCAGTGGGATTTCACATATGTCCCTGAACACAGAGGAGGCGCCGTTAGACGAATCCCCGCCGGGAAGATGGCGGCTGCGCGTCGGAGCGGCGGCGCTCCGTCGGGTCTTACCGGCTCGGCAGAGGAGGCAGCAGAGGTTACCGCGCCGGTACTCCACACCCGGCCTGCAGGGGGCGCCACGCTGCGTCCTGTTGAGCCCCGAACTGGGAGGGGCTGCCCCCGTGTGGACAATCAAACACGCAAGGAAAACCTGTGGAAGACAAAACCAAGAGCAACGTATTAAACCAGGAAGAGAATCTTTCACCGACAGAGGTGAGAAAATGGAAAATGTTGGCTGTGTTTTACGAGTCCGTTCACAGGCCAACATGCTATTTTTAGCTGTCAATCATGCACTTTTACATGCAATTTTTTAGTCACTTTAACAGATTTTATCATGAATAAAGGAACATAATGCCCAGTAAAGGTAACACGTCAGCCAAACAAAATCTTTTCACTTGAAACATCGTCATGTAAACGGAGCCTTATCAGACTTCATGGCTGGTAATTTAATGAAAGAATTAAACAAAATACAAACACACACTACTCGTGACTTCACAATATTCATGTATTAGAAGTATTTAGAACAGAAATCTAGTCAAACATAGTCAACAGGGCTTTAAATGGGTCCACAGAATGAGGATGAAGTTCACATCCCATAAGTTTTACTTCAACAGAGTCGATACGGACAAACTGAAGCTGGAAGCCGCTCCCTCATCTGACACAGATCATTTACTTCCCTCAGTAATCCTGCAGCAACTTATTAGGATTAGTTAAACCTTTAATACATCTATAACAAAAAAAATCCAACAATCTTTAAACGCTAGTTTTCAGACAATCAGTGAAACTTTTGCAAAAAGTGCGTATTGAGATGAGTTTTGCTTTTAAGTAACATGCACCCACAGGTGTCCCTTACTTTATTGTTTGCTCAGTTTACAATCCTACCTGACAAACCCAGGTTTAAACGGCACTTTTTTTTTTTTAAATTTAATTAGAAACTTGTACATTTTTGTGGACGTGGGACCTGTGTTATGCTCCATTGATGCTCGTATGCAAAAAAACAAAACAAAAACAAAAAACAAAACACTTCCTGATGAACTTTAGTCCGATTATTTTTGGTCAACAGCAGAAACATTTTTTATTTAGCCTCTCATTGCAGCTTCTTTTCTTGAGACAATTTCAGAATTCAAAAAAAGAGGATGCCAGTATAAGTCATAGATAATTGTAGTTTTGTAATGAAATATTAACCAAAGGCCAAAAATGACCCACGTGCCGTAGTTTGGACACTAGAGATAAAGATGTAAAGAACGTGAAAACAAAGAAAATGAGTTGAAAGAAGGCTAAGTGGAAAAAAAAACAAGCATTATGAAGAGAACGAAAGGAAAGAAGTGTTTGTGGGTCAGAAATCACTGAACACACCGAGCTGAAATCTTCCAGGTGAACATGTGCTCGACGCTGATAAAGCTTCAGCCCAGTCAGGACACACACTCTGGGCCGATCGTGTCTCAAACCAGCAGTAAAAGATCCGACGGTGAGCCGGTAAAGAGTCAAAACTAATCTAACTAAAACAAACTTTAGGAATTAAGGAGAAATTAACTCCTTACAAGAATTCATGGCAGCACTCACTAAAGCATGCCATTAATTATATTTTACTTTTTACCTTGAAAGAAAGTTCACAATTGTATTTTAATTTAATTCAAATGTTCTTAGAATGATCTGTATCCTTCTGTCATCAGTGGAACCAGTTTGGGGGAATTACATCAATTTTATTTAAAGAACTTTGAAAAATGGGATGAGAGAATATAAAAACACACCGCATGGTGTCATTTTGTGATTTTGAACGATTTCTTTAGTTTCTTGCATGTTTCCAAACCTTCATTTTTAGTCAAAAGAGGTTTAAAAAAAAAAAAAAAAAAAAAACTAAAATGATGCCTGTGCTGCTTTTACAAAATTAGCTTTTGGACAAAGTGTTCATGGGTAGCTTGGACATAAACGGCAGCTGAGATCCTGACTTTTAATGCTGGATCACACGTTATGGAATCTGTAATCTCAGTTCGTCTAATGATCTCCTGTGAGCCGATTAAAGCTGAATACACCAGGGATGAGAATTAAGTTGAGAAATCTGCTGACAGTCTCCTGTTGTTACATATTAACACAGACTTGTCCTGACTGGAATTATTCATTTACAGTTGTGTATTTGACATTGATAATGACAGCCTCAAGCTAAATGTAAAAAAGCATGTTTGACTATTCTTAATGATTCAAACTACTCATCGGATGTGTGGGAGGAGCCTAAACGTTTCACTGTGGCGTGATTAGCTCAATGCATGGCGCTACACTGCATCACAGCAGTTTCAACACTTTTCTAACACTGGAGCCAAGCAGGTGGGTGTGACTGACAAGAAGGGGGAATTTCCTTCAACAAGTCTTAAGTCCACAGAAGCAACTAGAAGCCCGATGGAACCAGAAGCAATAATTCAAATCTGGAAAAAAATCTTAAAAACAGATCACTGTAAACCTGCAGAACAGGTTTTATCTGGAAAGGAAAAGTATTTACCAGCTACCTGTCACATGATTCCCATTGTACCTTACTTCCAAATACAGTCAGCAACATGGAAAGGAGGTGAAGAAAGCCAAATAAGGAAATAAACACACTTGCACTCCATTGCTCAAGAAGCATCTCTGAGTACATGCGCACACACACATTTTCTCTCCCATCTCAGGCCACCAGTAAGTGAAAGGTGACAGAATAACATGCTATAGATGAAAGGCGTCAAACACATTTTAGTTCAGCGGCCACATACAGACCGATTTCATCCTGACAGGTAAAACAGTGCCATAATAATCTCAGAATTAAAGGTGTATTCAGGAGTTTTTCAACTTTAAAAATGTTTATTTTCCACCATAAGTGTGTTACAAATATTCAATGATGTGTAGAATGTGCCCTGACATATTCATTGCGAGTACCGCTAACAGCACTAAATTGTCACTTGAAAGTTGCAGTGCCGGTCCGGCACCAGAACTTTGTTGGGGGAGAATTTGAGAGGATGTGACGTAATGCGCACTCCCTCTGGCCTGATTTCCTTAGGTTTCGTTTTGTCCGCCATTACTCCGCCAGATGCTTAGCGAGCAACAACTGAGCAGTATTGAGGATGGATCTTCCAGAAAGTAAGAAAAGACCGGCTTCTAGCACTGCCACAACTCCAGCACAGACAGCACCAGGCAAAAGAAACCTAAATTTTACTCGAGCGCTACTACAAGAGCGAGGAATTAGTTCCCCTCTTCCGTGCACATACATGGACGCAAGCCACAGGCAGGAGTGTTTCACTGAGCTGCAGTTACGCCCAAGGCCTGCAGGGGCCGTTGTTTCGCATAAAACGTGCAAACTCCTTAATGCACCTTTAATTTTTTTTTTTTCGTTATGGTGCAGAGTATAGGCTACATGATAAAATCATCTATTTCAGCAAAATAATCAATTATGACTGAAAATTACTTCAACATCAAGATAGAGTTAATTTTAATGATGTAAAATACAGTGAAGCGCCTCCTGACAATATTGGGCCTACGAATTTGCTAGTGCCAATGTGTCAGCTCAGGTCACTGTTTCTCAAGGAATTTGTCATAAATTCAGCGTTTTCTTTGTAATTTTTCCCAAGCTTGGAACCTACTGCAGACTGGTTTTGGCCCACGGACCTTATGTTTAGCAGGCCTGGTTTAGCTCGAAAGAGTCCAGAAAGTTTTAAATCAAAAACAACAGTCACATTGCTTGGACTGGACCCAACTGAAAATGATAATATTGTTGCTACAAATGTTCAAGCCGAAGTATTCAAAAACTTCTCAATATATTATGAGTGAGCCAAAACACTTGCATGAAATAAGTTTGGAACACCACAGAGTTTTACATGCAAGTAAAGGAAAAAAATGTATGTATGAATTACTTAGAGCGTTCATAATGATAATAATCCAGATTAGTAATAAGATTGTGTGGGAAGATGTGCATCCTACTTGAAAGTAAAGCTGAAATCGACTTGTCTGATTCAAACCAAATGAATAAAACTTTCATGTGATCATCAGTACATATGCAGATTATTTAAAACATCTAGGTTTATGTGGGGTTTTTTTAACCACATGCTTGAAATTTGACTACTTAAATAACACATTTGACGGGTGGTGGAAGAAACTTTAGTGTATTTTGATCTCAGAATGCTACAAAAGTCCCCGTTTCATTCAATATTTTATAAATCTTTACACCCGTGTTGAGCAAAGTTTCCTATATAATAATTCACATGCCTCATAATTCGAGTTAAGGGCGTCTCTCGGCGGAAATATCAGTTTATTTCTTAAATTAGCAATTTTTCCAATGAGGATCTGCGCAGGAAAACCAGGAAGACTCCAGTTTGGAACTGAAGCGCAGT
This sequence comes from Salarias fasciatus, assembly GCF_902148845.1. Taxonomy (NCBI): domain Eukaryota; kingdom Metazoa; phylum Chordata; class Actinopteri; order Blenniiformes; family Blenniidae; genus Salarias; species Salarias fasciatus. The sequence continues at coordinate 26,922,114 of NC_043756.1, forward strand.
GCAGGTTAGCTCTTTCTTTCATTAAGTTAAAACACTCAAACTATCTATGACAGACACTACTGAGCAGTCTAAGTCTAAAACAGCTCAAGAAAGAGGGAGTTAACTTTTTTTTTTAAGGCTATGAGGAATTTCACACCTCAGGAAAAACTTTTCACACGTCAATGCGACATGTCAGCGAAAAGCCGCAGGGACAAGTCCGAGCGTCTCGCATCCATCCGCGGATCAATAAGTCCAACTGTGACCAAAGACAAGAACTGAACAGAACTTACCAGCAGAAAACTTCTCATCTTCTTCTTTAGAACTCCTGAATTCAGCTCATTTCACACACAGACAGCGGAAAACGTTCTGGCGCACGGACGGCGCGTGCTGCTCCTTCGGAACTCAGGTAAAAAATGACTTAATGTCATGGTACGTGGTGACGTAGCCGGAAGCCACGCCCATCGCGCAGCCCCCATGACGCAACAGGCTGTTTACTGTGAGTGAAATCACCTGTTTACAAGGGCTGTTCATTCAGACGGAGAGCTGTTTTCTTCTCCTTCATGAATTACATTTTTTTTTATTTTCTCCCGTTCAGACCAGGTTTAGAGGGATTCTCAGTTTAGACCCGATTTAGAACGGATCTGGACTTCCGGAGGTCTGGGACCTGCGGCTCTGGAGCCATGTGTCTATTTGGCTCTTATGCAGCGTTTCCTTGAAGCTTACCAGAAAATTAGACTCAAATTAAAATATTTTCTTGTTTTTAATTTATTTTCACACGACAGTCGTTTTCAAAAGGATTTTTAATCTTAGATTTAAAAAAGGCTTAAAATACACTAAAATGATTTTAAAAAAATGATCAAATGAGTATAATTTTTAAAAGGGAAGGAAGAAGGGATAAAACCCTAACCCTAACCCCACTGCTTAGAAAAGACTTAAAATAGTTAAAAAAGCTAAAATGTCCTTCATTTCGGTGTCCAGGAGACTCTTTAATTCCTCCCTGTGAATAGTGTTTGCTGTGTTTTGGTTGATTTCATCCATTCTGTGCTTACATTAGTCACCAGTGAGCTTCGTATATATTAATTTTTAATTCTGTGTGAAGCAAAGGAATTCTCCCCGGCGATTAATGCAAGATTTCTCTTCTGTTGTTTTGTGACATGTCAAACTTGTCTGAAAAATCCTGGAAAAGAATGAGATTTTTTTTTTTAATCCAGATTTATTTTTTTGTCCAACACACACCTTACCTTATGAATCAAACCACATATTGATTGAAACTCTGACCCCAGCAGGGTGAGGGAACTGGAGCTGCGTTCGTCATAACTTTGCAGCAGCCTGTTCGAGGTCACTCAGTGCATGAAGAGTTTGGCTGAAACACACTTCTACTTTACAGCAGGTTGACAGTCTAGCATCTGTTTACATCCAAAGCACTCGAGTGAAGTTTTGTGTTTGAGGCTCTCTGCAGCTCCACTTCTACTCTACTTTGTAAATTCTGAAAAGCATATAACATGTAATTGAAATAAAAAAAAAAATAAAACTCTCATGAGTACGTCCTGTGCTGCATCCTCTGTGTGTATGAACCAAACCCAATGGGTTTCAAGCTGAATGAGCTCAGCGTTGAAGTGCCTGCTGCAGAGTGAGGAACAGTCCCAAGCGGTTCCTCTCCCAGCTTGTCAGGCCCTCAGAGGAAAACAGACACGATTATATGAAACCTTCCCATCACAGCCTGTGTGTAGTCGGCCATCATCGCAGCGTTTAGCGAAGCCCATGCCTGAAGAGTGCCAGTTTAACATTATCTAATGAACAGTTGTCTGCAGCATGCAGATATGCAGCCCGACAGGAAGCGGCGAGTTGCCTGGAGAACGCTAAAAAATGAATAAAACCTCTGTCTCGGCTGGCTGACTGCGGCGCTCTGAGCTGTAGCCGAAGCCATCTAGCGGTTTTGAGCGGCTGCGGCTGTTTGGGACCCGAAGATTGGGCTCGGGGTGGAGTGACGGATGGTTTCATGGGCCGCCGGGCGGAGCTGAGGAATGGAGACGGCTGGGTCGCTCGACAGGCCCCGCCGTGCACCGCAGCTCATCAACATCTTACTCTACATTTCTGCAGTGCAGCATTGCATTTCTGGTTTTACCCATTTTATTTGCACAATCATTCAGAGCCCGACGCCTGCGTCTCTGGGTTTCTGCACCGCTGACGCCCGTGTGCCGCCGCAACTTGTGTTTTTGATGATAAGGCCAGGGAGGAGGCTGAAACCTCTGAGCCACGCTCTTTTCCTGATAAGGCATGAATTTTAAATTCAATACTTTCTGCTCGTTGGCTGGATCTGGGTCCAGATCCATTCTAATGATATGGAAAATATATATTTTTTTCTTCTCATATGGAGTCAAAGGAGAGAGGTTGCACTGAAGGCCTTAAGGAGATATTCCTGACTCATGGTGCAGAGGAAAACTGTCCTCTGGGAGCATCTGAAGCCACTTAACTCTATTTTCCGATCTGAACCTCATCAAAGAAAAACCTAAGCAGGGCCAAAAAGTTAATCACAACTTAATCATATTAATATTATATATAATATCACAAAAAGACTGAGTGAACTGAGATAAATGATGTTTCCATTAGGATTGCAAATTTTGAAAGGATGAGTCGAAGCACTAATGTTTAGCTTCTTCCTGGTACCGAGTACCGAAACGAGTACTGATTAAATACCACAAAGCCTCGTTTATACATCCTACTGAATTATGGCAAACCACCTCTGCATGTGCACCTCACACACATGCACGCACGCACGCACGCACACACACACACACACACACACACACACACACACACACACACACACACACACACACACACACACACACACACACACACACACACACACACACACACACTCCAGCTCACTGCTAATGAGTATCAGTCACACTTTAATCATGTTAAGCATGTAGCATCACTGGTGTGTGAGCCTGAGAACTCTTTAGCATGTAGCATGTAGCATGTAGCACGGCTCGGAGTGAAATCCTCCTGGATCCACTGAAATGAACGGTTCAGGCAGAAGCTCGTCGTGTTGTGGAGGAGAACGTTAAAACTGTGGGGTGCAAAACTGCGAGAGAAAGAGAAATCAATTAGTCTCCAGACTTTGTGCCAGAAGTGACATGGAGAAAAAAAACCCTCACTCCATATTCAGAGGTTGGCTTTATTGACATTGACAAGCCATTTCATTCGATAAAAGACCAGTAAGTAAGGGAAAAACGTCCATGACATCACTCAAAGTTATGGTATTTTCCTGAACGCCATTTCATTATAAAAGGTTAATATCCACTCTGACATCCAAAAGGATTCAAATCTACCAGAATGCTCCACTTTTGATGAAAATGTATGTCTTCATAACATACAGTCATATGAATGACGGCAAACCAATGATATATCCCCAAATGTTGGGATAAGTCCCATTTACGATGGAAAATATTGATTTAAAAAGCTTTTTGGGAGATTGTATGAAAAAAGCAGCGAATCACCACCTTAAAAGGAAATTGTTCACCATATGAGTTTAGCAGAAGACTTTCCAGGCACCATCAACAACCACGATATTTTCAAGATTATTGTGACGCCTTGAGTGAGAACCGATAATGAACATTAAATGAGAAGTGTGTGTATAGTGTGTTTAAATGTTTGACTGGTTTGCACTAACCAAGCAGCTCAAACAGTCGAGAAAAGAACTAGTCAAAGACACCAAAGTGGCAAATAGGAACTTCTATACCTGTTTTTTATAATCAGGTGCGATTTATCCTCTTGAAATAATAGAAATGTATTGCTGTGAATCTTTCCAGCTGACGGCAGAGGACTCCTAAGACACCATGTGTATGGAACCGATACACACCAATGGAGGCTTTTCAGTAAAACAAAAAGCAGGGATAATAATCACTGCTGCCATCCTGACTGACTCACTCTTTCCATATTTGTATTGATGGGCTCAGCTCTGCAAACAGAGTGATTTGTGCCTTAATATGGCCTTCTTTCACCCCACAGGCTGTTTGCAGAGGGTTATTACCATTTATGTATTGTGCAGCTTCGCGCCACGCCCTGCAGCTCCGTCTGCAGGTGAAGCCGTCCAGCATTTCTGATCAGTGAGTCATTCGTCAGGTGAGCCGTTTTATTTAATTCCTCAAGAATGCAGTGGAAGAATGTTTGTCTGCAGGGGCGGGAGCTCAAGTCCTGTGATCACAATGTCTTAACGCCTCAGTCTTGTATGGAATAATAAAATGAAAACAAACAAATTTTCCTGCAGATTTGCAGGATTTGCTTTGCCCCTTGCTGTGCTCCTTTCACATGATACATCTCTGTTCACATAACAGATCATGAGATTCACAAAAAGAAAAAAAAAAAAAAGAAAAAAAAAATGAGAAAAAAACACCATGAGACGAGCTGATCTTTCAACTGTACATTTATTTCCAAAAGGCTGCATATACATTTGCAAATTCTACTGTACAGAAAACATCCAAAATGTCCATAATTATAGATACAATATACCACAAAGCTGCCCTGGCGTTACCAAACATAGAAGTTCAGCACTAGAAAAGCTCTGCAGCCTATTTCAATATTATAATCTTAAATACTTTTTTCAACTAGTACCTTTAAATGTATGTCAGTGTGATTAATTGTTCTTTTTTTGTCATCCCCATCTGTACTTTACAACATTCACCATTTACAGTTGTTAAACAAGGCACAAGAATAGTGATATGAAGCCCAAGGCCATGCGTGAAGCGAAGAAGAAGAAGAAAAGAGCATGGAGCCGACCAACTCAGGTGACAGTGAACTTTTTTGTTTTTTCATCTCATGAAACAGAGTTAATCTTACATCGAAGCAGTATACACAGTGAGGACACGCTTCCGTGTGTTTGTGTGTGAGCTCAAAAAAACAGAACAAAAAAACCCATTTCAACACGTCGATGAAACACAGGAGACGAAACACTTCCCGAATGGAGGGGAACGCTGGAGTGAGTGACGCTCCGGATGCAACTCAAGCCACTGCCAAGCATCACTGAAGCACACATTTCCTTTTTCTGACACTCTTCACTTTCCCACCAGGGATGAAAGTCAAAATCCAGTTAGTCACAATTAAAGAAACAATCATATTGGGGAAAGAAAGAATAAAAAACTCCCTCTTCCGTTCTTCACTGACCGGCCTAAATCATATAGAAGATGAGCTTAATTCCATTAGAAATGTAGGAAAACGAGGATGAAAGCGTTTCCAGGTCAGAAACACTCGGCGTGAACGTCTCACAGACATCTCCCAAACACAGCTGATAAAATTTAGACTCACGCTGGAGAATGATGGGATTTGGAGACAGGAACTGTGAATTGTGGGCTGCATTCATCAGCCTTACAGCCAGGATTTCTCTCCTTTTTAGGGGTTCATTATGTAAATTAATTATGCATTTCGGTCATGGTTGGAGGTGAGAGGCAGGACCGATGATGTGGTAGAGGAGTTCTGACTGGAAGCGGAGCAGAGATGTGAAGCGTCGGCGTGGAGATTAGAGGACGTCTCGGATTTGCGGGAACCGCGGGCTCAGGTGCGGACAGTGGAGGAAAGAGGAGGCTCAGCGGGGGGGCAACACCAAAACAAACAAGGCAGGAAGTGTGTGCAGCTACAAGCCTCCTCTCTCATTTGTTCCGCCGTCCTCACGCTGGCTGTTTGCACAGAGATTTTCCAGACTTCAGAGGCAGAGCCGCAGGACTCGTCGCTCAAATGGATAAACTCAACACGCTGTGGTATCTTTTGTTTTTGTTTTTTTTTGTTTTTTTTTTTACAACCTCACAATCAAATCGTAAAATATCAAGACAGATTTAGTGAGGTCCTGCAGGAAGTGAAGGTAAATTCTCCGTTTTATTCAAACCTGTTGACGCGACAACATTTCAAGACAAAATGATGTGGGTTTTTTTTTTCCAATTGCAACAACATTTTGATGTAAATGATGTCTGTTTATATGACTGAAGATGATGGAGTGAACACCAAGATGGAATGTTACTACGGTGACTGTCAACTCTAAAATTAGCAAGTCCAGGGGAATATGGCCCAGGACCAGGAGAATCTTAGGCCATGTTTAAATCACACTGTCTTCAAGTAAAAACCCAAAACATTCAGTGCTCGTTTACACACCAACACTGAAAACACAACTTTGTGAAAACAGTTAAGATTTTTCAAAAGCCCTCCCACTCCTTCGCTGTGTAAATAGGTGAAAACGCAACTTTTGTGAAACGCTGGTCCTGGTCCTGCACACCACAGCTGTAGTCAGTAGTTCTGCACATGTGGGATTAGGTGGACAATAACGACAGTAGCTGTGGATACATGAACCAAAATCATAGTCCATGTAAACGGCACGTCAGATTATTTCCTACAGTCGGGGCTTTGTGCACGTCTGTGACGTCAGATCATCGACTGTCATGACGTGACAGAGTACCCACACACTAAAGCATCCAGTGCTCATCTCTTAATGTTAACACTTTGCACTAAGAGAAGGTTTCTTTGAAGTTGCAGTTCACAATGCAAAGCATTATGGGACTGATCCACTGACATGAATCGGATCACATCTTGGTGCATCAAAACATGCACAGCATTGCAAATACTTTATCCAGTGTTCACGTAAACGAGCTGATCTGATCCTCCAATTGGAAAGATTTCAGTCTGATCGATAAAAAAATTGAGCCTCTGGAGCGTCAGACTCTGCTGGGACTTGGTAGTTTTGGTGGAGTTGAGTCACCATTAAATAACATCATCTGTTTGGTGCAGCTGAAGCTCACTTTGAAAATATGGCAACATTTTTATGAAAGAAAAATAAAGCATTTTAACTTGAAAATTTGTTGTGTAAAGACCGTCTGAGTTTGACCACATGAACTTACAGGTGTTTCTGCTCTGCATTGGATCAAACCAATCTCCACACAAGAGACTCTGGGATGACTTTCAGCAAAGGTTAGTGCTCAAGGACTATTGAGTTAACACTGAAGCAAAAAAGACTAATAATGTCTGAGGAAGCAGGATCTGATGTGAGCCGAGAAAGGTAATTGGATCTTAATCTCATCTTGGTTTGAGCACTTGAGAGGCTTTTTAATACCACATGTAAAAATCACAACTATATGCCTTTCAAGCAATAGAATTTTGCTTGGACGAACAGTAACTCAGTGAGCTCCACTATAGAGGTGAAGAGGGAGCTGAGACATTTAGATGACACTCTGCTTATCGGTTGGTCTACACCAAGGCTTAGATAAGGGTCATGGGCCAAAACCAGCCTGTAAGAGACTCCAATCCAGGTGACAAACCACCAAGGAAAATGGTAAATATTTCCAATTTTTGACACATTTCTTAAGAGAAGCAATATCAGAGATGCTGCCATGAAAGTTAGCAACCTAGCATTATCCTCAAAGCCATGCTGTCAGGGTGAAGAACGTCCAGAATGCAATTGCGATAAATCTTCCGGATATTTCACTGTATTCTGCACCAGAAGGTTTTATTAAAACTGGTTTTATGTTCAGACTGGAGTCATTTTCTGTCATCATTGCTCTGCTGGGGTCACGGTGCTCGAGTCCTCCGGTCCTGGCTGGCCTGGGGGTTCCACACTTCGGTGTGCGGGTTCCCCTTGGTCTGACGGGGTCGGGGGTCGAGCGCTGGGGCCCCAGTATTAATGACCTTCGCCTTCTCCTGGTGTGGCCCGACTGGTAGTGTTTTCCCATGATGCTTTGTGCCATGCCATGTCTCCTCTGCTTTGCTATGGGCAAAAAATTGGGTGTATGTCTGTTTGTGTGCGTGTGTGTGTGTGCGTGTGTGTGTGTGTGTGTGTGTGTGTGTGTGTGTGTGTGTGTGTGGTGTGTACTTATGGACGGTGCGGTTTTTATTCTTTTGTTTTTATGACTGTTTTTTACTGTTCAGCACTTTGCGTTGTTTTTATTATCATGAAAAAGTGCTCTACAAATAAAGTTTGATTTGTTTTGATTTGATTTGATATTGTCTGATTTTGGGAAAATATAAATATTCTCATCATCTGCACCACATCCCAAAAAAAAAGCTTTAAAGGTTATCTGAAGGTCATATGGCACTATATGACGACTGGATGGATGCAGTTTGATTGTGAGTGTATGAGCAGACAGTCCAGTGGAATGGTAGATAAAATGTGCTGTTTTGTGTCGATGCGCTGATTACCAATACCAGTATCAGGTATCGGTGCCTCCCTCATGTCATGATGCCTCGACACATCTTACCGTGACCTCCAGCCACAATGCTACTCTATCCCAGCACTGAGCGTCGTGTTCACGTGAAATCTGTCAGTGTGTTTGATCTTCGCTCGGTGTCTGTTTGGAACAATAAAACCTTTAAGAAGACAGACGGAGCGCCACTGCTTTCTGTGCCAACCTGTAAATGCTGGTTTTACGACTGGTTTGAGGCAAACACTGTGTTCTCCAGACGTCTGCAGTCACATATTTATCCCACTTCAAGCCTCTGCCAAGCAATTTCAAACCAATTAATTTCATTAACTGCTCTACAAAAATCACATCCATTACCTTCAGTACGGCATGATCCGACAGAAAATCAGCAGTGGTAGAAACGAGACAAACACCGTGAAGGACGGTGAAAAGAATCTCAGTCACAAACACCTCAGTACTTCACTGTTTAAGAGTCATAAAACCAGGAGAACAAGCGTGAACTGGGCCTTAATTACCTCAAATGCACTGGTATGAAGTGAAGACCGTTGATTCCAATAACAGTGTGTAAACCTCTCTGCAGCCTCGTCACTGGACTTAAATAAATACATTGGTCTCAAAGAGGTGGCATGGTGGCCTGATGGTTAACACACTCGTATTGTAGCAAGGCGGGTCCTAGTTTGAGTCTAAGTTGGGGAGTTTGCATGTTCTTTCGCATGTGTGAGTTTTCTGATTATTGGCGACTGAACTGAACTGTTGGTTCCATGACTGGCTGGAACTGACCTGAACTGACCTTCTAAAAGCTGGATGACTGAAGTTTAAGTTCTCGTCTAGTATCTTCTGAATTGCTGTAATAATGCATATATTTTTGAGTGTATTTGGAGTAAAAAGACCATCTGATTGGCTGATGAAGCGCGACACTTTGTGACATGAGCGATGGTAGTTCTTGAGCTCACGTACGTGAGACTTGTACAAACTTAAAAAACATGAGGTTTCAACAAACTTTTGGAACTTTGGAGTAGCTTTTTCTTATGTTACGCTGGAACGTTCACTCAAACACACTAATGACTCATGAGCTGCTAACAGGACGGCATCTACAGTGTTTTCTTTTCTTTTTTTTTTTTTTAGCAATGAACAATGACCGACGCCACCAACAGAGGGCGGTGTACAGTTACCATGGAAACCAGTAGATCACAAATGCTGGCAGCATCTCGAATTCTGTTGGACTTCGCTAAGCGACGCCACCTGTTCCACAAGATTTTCACTGGTTGTAGGTTAAATTCCCCACGCCCATCCACACGTCAAAGTCCTTGAGCAAGACAATGAACCCCAAACTGCCCTCATATGCTGGAAAAGCATCATATAACAGAAGTCCATCCAATTCTAGTTTTTACTGAATAACCAAATGAAGCATGTGATTCAAACTGACTGCAGCCTTTGGAATCATCTTGAAAGGTGAATTGTTTTCTTCACTCCTTGACCACATGTTGATCGGTGATCCCTCACATGCTCAGAAATGGTCTCAGATCCACGTCTGTTCGTGGCATTTCTAACGCTGACACCACCGAGTGTTTTCTGCCTTCACCGCTCGCCGTATAGTGGCGACCACACGACCTCCGCAGCCCTGGAAACTGTGTGTGGCGGGTGATGTGAGTGTCACTGCCTGATATGGGGTCTGTGTGACGGGTGCAGCGGTGGGAGCCGCCTGATAAAACGCAGCGATGCGCTCCCCAAGGCGCCAGGAAACCATGTTTTACAGCTTCCGTTGTGTTGATCTGCCAGTGGAGGAAATGACCAGTAATGCCACGGTTTGAAATGTCACTCTGCCGTCAAATGCCTCAAATGCAGTGTTTTCTTCTCTTTTTTCTTCCAGACATCCCTCTGTCGTCTCTTCCAGTTAAAGCAGCTGATGTTTGCATGTTTTTTTATTCTTGAAAACTCCTCACATTGCCTCCAAGAAAAGCTGCATGATCTGATAAACGCCTTGTTCTGGTTTTCTTGCAGATCTACCTTTTAGAACTTCAGAGCAAGCAAAGCCTCGGGCCCTACCAGTGACCTTTAGCACCAATCCCAGGCTGGGAATCCACTCTTCCATTTGATTAGAAGTGCCAAACTTACAATACCATTTTTTTTTCGTTCAAAGCAGTGAAAATGTGTGAACTTGGAGATACCTGGTTTGGAAAGTTCACAATCACGACATTTAAGCAGTCAGTAGCTTGAAAAATATAATACTGGACATAGAAAAAAAAAAAAGAACAAGATAAAGAAAAAAAAAAGGAATAAAAGTCCGGATTTGCTCGTTAAAGGTGGAGATCTGGATCAAATACACAAATACAGGTGAGCCCACAGTGGCGTCACGACTTGTATCACCTCATTTGCATATCAGACCCTGCCTGCATCCGGCTGCTTGGAAAGTGACAGGAAAGGAGCTCTTTTCTGTCAGAACAGTGGAAAAATAAAGAAAACATACACTTTTAAGAAACTGGAGGCCGTGTCTTCTGACGGTGTGGACTGCTGGGAAATGAGCTCCCGTTGCTTCCAAAACAGAGTGGAGAAAAGGCGAAAAGACCATCAATCCGAAAGAAGGTGGAACGTAACTGAGTGAAAAGGCAGTGGGAAAAAGAAAAAAGAAAGATTTACAGTCCATCTTCTTAAGAGTGGAGGGGGCAGATCCACAGCGGGCGCCGGCTCACCCTGACCCGTTGTGATTGGTGGACGTGTTGACTGCCGGCGCCGTCTACTCGCAGACAGCCTCGTGACTTTCCCAGCGCACCGCCGCAGTGTGTCAGTCCATCACTGGCCGTGCGTGAACACAGATACACTTCCGCCTCAGTCAGTCAGTCGGTCGGTCTGCGGCCGCTCCCTCAGCCCGTGTGCTCAGGCGTCGCTACCGCCGCCGCCTCCTCCGCCGTCTCGCACAGGCCGGCCGCCTGTATGCGGCCGAGGTCGCACTCCGGCTCGTCGGCCTCCTTCGGTGAGCTCCTGGAGTGGATCTTACCGATCTCCTCCAGGGCGCTGGCCAGAGAGTCGAGGTCGGCGGTGTCCTGGTGGCGAGCCTCCCACAGGCTGAGGATGACCGCCGAGGGACTCTGCTGCTTCGCAAAGAAGCCCAGGTTTCTGAGGAGGAGCACAGCCAGGATGAAGATCATGTATTACATTTTGTATTCAAAATGGATATAGTTCATTCATTCAGTCTAATTCTCTGCAAATCCCCCAATATGAGTCTCGCTTCACTTCCAGCTGACTGTCATAAAAAACATGTAATTACATCAATAACCGTTAATTAATTCACCCAAACTGTGTCCTGGTGAAGTAAACACAACCATCTGCTTTTACAAGGAGGTGAAACAAAGCAGAGCGTGACCTTTCCAGGCTATTAAAACACTAATCCGGCATAAATTACCATCACGAGTGATTAGTGATTACAGGCAGGCAGAGTTTGGTTCTGGATTTGGCTCACAGGTTCTTCTGCACACATGAAAAGGAAGGAGATTTTGTTGCCATGCCAATCCAGCACAGCGGTTCCCTGTGCGTTGAGGTGGAGATGGAGGCCAGCTGGGGGCAGTGTTTCACCACCACCACCACCCCCACCTCCATCACCACCGGCTGCAGCCAAACACACACAGTGTGGAGAGAAAAGCTTCTCTGCTTAATTTGGAACCTCAGAGGACTCTTAGGCTCCGTTTACTCGGCAACCATCTCAAGAGATAAGGCAAAACTTCTGTTGGGTTTTTGTTGTCATAAATATCATGTATGATCTGAACTTCAGGGTTTCCTTGAGAAATGCTTTGAATGTTGATGTTTTCATTGGTTATATTGAATAGAATGTCTGCTATTGACAGTACAATGAGATATTTTTTATACTCTATTCTTAGTATTCTTTCTTATTCAGAGTTTTTGTGCTCTTCTCATGCACTTTTCCAAACTATTCTAACCGAACCTCTCCATCAATTTATTGTCCGAGTCGGGGTAATTGCATTAAATCCAATCACAGCTTGAATTGTCAGAATGGTTTGTTTTTAGCAGTCACATTAGCCTTGGGTGCTAACGACTGCGTGACGATGACAGAAAACAGTCATTTATATCCTCCACAGGTAAATAAACAGTCCTGCAGCCTGAATCCACAACAAGCTGCATGTAAAACCTCATTCAGGAGGTTAACAATGCTCACAGGAGTGTTAACATTCTCATCCCTGAGTGTGTGTGGCGAGGCCATCGAGGAGAGGATGGAGCGTGTGCACACGCGCGCGCACACACACACACACACACACACACACACACACACACACGCTCAGCCACGAAGCGGCTGCACATCACACACTCACCGGTCTAAGTGGAGTTTCTGGGCTAAGAGTTGCCAGTCCTTGCCCTTGGCGTTGGCAGTGTCGAAGGTGGCGCAGATCCTCTGGCGAATGGACAGGGGGATTTTGAAGGCCTTGGGCCCCGTCTGGGACGTGACGGTGCAGTCTGTCTGCATAAAAAATGGAACCGACTCCTTTTCAGTCTGGAGGAGCAGAGGATAAAACAGACTATAATCAGGCTGGGGGGGCGTCACACAAGGTTTCCAATTGATGCTCTGTGCTTGAGCCAGGCGGCCGACTCAGCTGGATCAGGACACTTTAGCGAAAACACAGAATCAGTGGAGCAAAGGTGGAAGATGAAGACCAGACTGGAACGGTTTAGATTATGCCCAGCCTTCTCAAGCAGGGTGTGGGACCTATGTCAGAGGAGCACCAGAGATGGCAGGAGGGTCTGAGGGTTCGTTGGTACAGAATGGACCTGGATGGCGGTCCACTGCACTCACTTTAAGGATCCTGCTGTTATTTGTAGATGTCTGGATTCACTAATGTGGTTTAGCTTTGGAGACGCACCTTTTCTGAAACGCTATGACTGCCCAAGCCCACCACAGGTGTAGTAAGTACTTGTTCTGCACATGCTCAGTGAATGGACAATAAATTCAGTGTTTTCCTTCAGAGTGTCATGATTCTCAGTCCAGATTCTCCTGGTGCTGGTCCTGGTTCCAGTCCAGATTCTCCTGGTGCTGGTCCTGGTTCCAGTCCAGATTCTCTTGGATTTGATAGTTTTGGAGTTGACAGTCACTGTAATAACAATCCAAGTTGGTGTTATGTCCATATGAAAGTGGGTGTTCTCCCTTGTTAATATAGTTAAATATTCTCGGCAGCTTGTGTGTGGACATAAATACCCAAGAGGCAGTGAAAGTTTTAGGTTTTACCGTAAAAATGTCATGTGACTGAGGCTTCAGTGAATCAAGCTGGGCTGCACAGTGGTCAGCGGTCAGTGGGAGAAGGTCATATTCAAACGTTGAAACTGGAAGATCAGCTACTGCCTCATCAATGTTTTTTCTTTCACTTGCTGTGCTGTTCCAGGTTTAATTTTCTTTTTCTAAACAAAGACAGTAGAAAGCGTTTCCACACCCTGCTGAAGTGGAAATGTTGGGATATCAACACGGGCTCTGTGTGGATTTACAGGAATCTGTCTCAAGTGAATCCAAGAACAAACAGAAATACCATTTTCACATAAGATTTTCTCACTTTCTTCACTGGTGCTCGGTTAATTGCATCTCTCCTCCTCGCTGTCCTTTTTTTCTCTTCCAGTCGGGTTTAATTAAACCTGACTGGGTAATTAGCACCACCAGCTGTTTATCTTCACAATCATGTCTGAGACGCTGAACAGAAACACACGTCTTTCCTTTACCTACTTCCTGAAAATTCAGTAAAAAAAAGGAGCTAAATTTGGATGAAACCTTGATTAATGACTCCAGGCTGTTCGGAGAAGCTGCTGTAAACCTGCTGCTCTGCTGTGTGTGTGTGTGTGTGTGTGTGTGTGTGTGTGTGTGTGTGTGTGGGTGTGGGTGTGGGTGTGGGTGTGTGTGTGTGTTGATGGTATTGATCCATCCCGGTGACCCACAGCGTAAAACTCGGTGCGGTCGTCTCCAGATGGCCACGTCCATGTTGACGTGTTGACGATCTGGATTCCACACACAGCGTCCTATAAAAGCTTTTTATTTGGTCTTCCTCTGGGAGAAAACCCTCGACTAATCATCGCAGTCGGATTTTAATCAAACCGTAAAGGGAAATCTAATATTTCACCTGAGCCCGACTGTGGGTTTAAGCAGTCACGGCGGCCTGGAGGTGGGACCGGCACATCGGTGGCTGCTTGTCGCGCAAAAATCAATGAGTAACACTTAACAGCGACTGTCAAGGTGCTCTTGAGCGAGGCCCGGGAGCTCCGGTCTGCTCCGGCGGAGCTGCTCCCAGGTGTTGGCACAGGCCAAGCCAGCTATTTCCTGGAACACGTGTCTCCCAGGATGCTTCAGAGGTTACAAATAAATAAATAATGAAAAACCCCGAACAGCTGGGTGTCTGTTTTTAGCATGAATCTGTGAAAACAAAGCGTCCTATTAATGCGCCGAGGAGAGCCGGCCCCCGCTGTGGGTGGAGGAAGGTCGCCGGGAGGCGGAGTCTCACCTCGGCCACGGCGGTGTAGACCTGCAGGATCTGCTCGTGGCCTTTGACCTGGCGCACGCTGATTTTGCAGGAGAGCTGGGAGGTGGCGGGGCTGTATCTCTCCAGAGAGAAGGCACAGTGCAGGGGCTGCTGGTTGCTGCACCACACTTGGGGGAAGGAGAATTCCTGCAGTGGCACAAAGAAGAGGAAACACTGAAATGTGAGCACGTGCTCCACAGGAGAGGATTCAGTCACATGGACAGGCAATGATGCAATTGCAGCCATTTTAATGGAATAAAAACAATAATGTAATAAGTTTTTCATATTAAAATATTTGCATTTAATACTCCTATAGAAGTTGTTTCCTTGGATTGAGGATTTTTCCTCAAGTGGGAATAATTCAGTTGGCATCATTTTGACCACTCAACACAGCAACAACCTTCCTCCAGAGAGCCACACCTAGACTCGGCACAGGAAAGAGAGGAGCAGAGCCTAAATGTCAGAGGTTTAAAGAAGACTGGCTCCACCTGTCACACGCCAGCCAGGTACTGATCATTCACTTTGGGTACAGATGACTGACTCACAGCACCACCATGTGGTACAAAGTGGTATCACAGATCCTGACCAACGAGTCAGTTTCAGACCACGGATATGAAATATTTCACCTTTCATGGCATGGACGCTACTCAAATCCAAAACCTAAATATTATTTATAAATCAATGTCTGCCTAGTTTATGGTGTGTGGGTGTGTGTGTGTATGTGTGTGTGTGTGTGTGTGTGTGTGTGTGTGTGTGTGTGTGTGTGTTGTGTCCTCACTGTCAATTTCATCGTGGGAAAAGCGGTTTTGTGGTTTTGTTATATATGCAAAATAATTCATATGAATGGAAGTGATTGTGCAAACCCAGACGCTTGATCAAATGCTAATGACTGTTACAAAGCTAAGCTAAGCTAACAAATGCTGACAAACCCACTGCTGCGAGCCATAACTAGTTTTATATTAGCTATATTAGCTTAGTGACTAGTGTAGCTGTGTTACCTTGACTGTCTGCAGCCTGTTCAATGGATTTCACTTATATAACACTTTATAAGTCACATATATAAAACACTCCACCACGTTAGTGGTCCCCAAAGGGTTTTACACTGTTAATCACATTCACTCACACTGATAGACGCCACTGCCATGAAGGCGCTCAGTCAATACATGGAGGGCAATTTGGAGCTCAGTGGTAGGTTGGGGAATCGAACCGTCAACTTTTCAGTTGAGAAACTACCACTCTACACACACAGTTGTCCAATAAATTTCGTGGAGCTTAGGAACTTGCATTGTGAGTTTTCTCAATTATCTTCTTGGAGAAATAGCTCCAGACAGTTTGAGGAGGATTCAAGGTGAGGTTATATAAATTAGACCTCGGAATCGTAACGAGGGAAAAGGAATCTTCCAGTTTCAACTTGCACCCTGAATAAGACGTTCCTCCTGCAGGCGGCCACATGCCACTTCCTCCGAGGTAAAAGGTAAGCGTAGGCTTTGAACTTTGATGAATCATTGGTTTGACGTATTTATTCATGGGAATAGAAACAGAAGAAGTCCTGGTCAGGCGTAGAAATACAACCTGAACCCCTGTGCAGTCACTGATAGCAGAATTAGCATGTTGGCTAACGACTGTAAGCCTGATATGTGTACATAAGAGGAGAAGCTTGCCTTTGATGGATAATTAATTTCCTCACACATCTGCAGGGAAACGCCCTTGACCTCTGCTGGACTCCGTCTATCTGCATATTAAAAGAGGCCTGTAAACGATTCCAGGTGAAGCCCGGCGGCGTGCCGGTGGCTTTGATCCCGGCTCCCAGCAGCAGATAATATAGTCTGGGAGCGGAGTGGGTGGGGTGATGGACGTGGAGGAGCTGGGACGCTCTTTAGCGCTAAAAGCTGACTTGACGTACGGCTCGCCGCTCGGCCGTTATTCTGGACCTGTGCCCAGCAGAGCAGGGCGCAGCCGCCCGCCTCCTCCCAGTCCCACATAAATAAGGCCATGAAAAGTGTCTTTGCAACACTTTCGCCCTGCATTCCCGTCTTTAAACACCAGCAGTGGCGCTCAGGCGGCGAGCGGGACAAAACGGCGTTGTGCGTCTGCCGCCGAGCGATCAATCCCATCCCGTTTGCATCGTAACGTGGCGACAAGCACAACAAACGCAGGAGCTGTTAATCTCTGGACACGTCTGTCTTCTTCAGCAGAGATGTGGGCGAAAGAGCAGTTTGAGGGAACACAAAGGTAAACACAAACAAAGAGTGAGTCACGGCGTGTTGGGAGCCCAACGGAAATCACTTTCATCAAACCCGGTTTCTTCTTCTGCTGCACATGTGACAACAATGAGACATTGCTGGGTAAACACTCGATGACGGATGTGTTCTCAGCTCGAGGCGGCTGATGATTCGCACGCCGGGTCTGCATATAGTAGAAGGTTCAGAGCGAGAGAGCGAGCGGAACAGGAGCTGGGATGTCTTTTCTGTCGACGCTGGAGGCGTTCAGGTGGAGCTGGAGGTGGGGGTCATAGATCTCAAAGGTAAACACAAACAATTTGATCCACATTTCAGTTCCGGGGCCACAAACAGCCCGGTTTTATCTTGACTGGGCTGGACCAATGAAACAGTGACTAAATAACCATTACATTTAAACGATATATTTTTTCTCTCTGTTGTGGCGCAGCCCATACGTGATGAAAATATCAATATTTTCACAAGGCCGATGCAAGTAAATTGTAAATAGATTCTGAATCTACTTATTAAGCACATTTCACAGTTTGAGCGTCTCAATGCGTTTTATATGAGCCGTGAAATTAACTCATGTCACAGTGTGGTCATGCCTGGTGCTCAGGCACCACTGGGAGCAATTTGGCTTCTGCGTCTTGCTCAAGGACACTTTGAAACACATGGACAGGGCAATGTGGGGGATCACACCTCCAACCTTGAGGATGAAAGGAAAACTCTCCGTTCTGACTGAGACTCGGCGATCCCCAATCATTGTGACGAGTTCCTTTGACTTCACTGGTGTCACGATCGTCTCCTGGGATTCAAACCCGAGTCTTGTAAACTCAAAGTTCAAGACACAACCTGATGAATTCAGCCAATCAGCTGATTAAAAATGACCGATTGAGGAACTGCCCCAACAGTGGAGCAGATGCTACACAGTTTCTGAAGGACGGTTGTTGGAGGAATGTCCTTGATAAGCATCAAATTGAAAGCTTTTCCACACTGGATGTTTACTGCGTGTTTAGAATAACTACAGTATACGTATAAACCTTGAAAAAGTCATTAAAATTTAATGCCATGCTGTCTAATGTCTGCATGAAAACATTTCTTTTTAAAATGCTCCATGAAAGATAAACACGAATGGTGAATAGATTCCTTACAAACGGACTCATTGCAGATGCTGTTCGACCTTAAGGAGATAAATTATGCAATCAATGATTTGGCCGCTAACACAATAAACTTTCATAATGCACTACCATGATTGAATATTTAAATAATTTATTCGCATATTTATATGAACTGGAACAGGAATAGGTCAAACAACATACAATTTTAATGATCCAGTGACATTTAGAAACACAGCAATTGTAAGTCATAAAGAAAAAAATATCTCTATTGCAATTCATTAACTTGTGATGTTTTTAAGTTTAACACGTTTGAAATAATCCCTGAAAAAATTTACAAGATGAAAATTTAGGAGTGTTTAAGCTTCAGAAACATTTTGTTATAAGAAATAATAGGAATAATATAATAATAGAAGTTTTTAATTATCCAACAGGTTTCACCTCATTGTAGTTCAAATTCTTACCACCAGATGGTGCAAAGAGTTGCATTATACTATATAATACTATATAATAAATACTGCACCTTTGAAGGTGACAAGCTCTGTTGATGCTCCGTTTAATTGAACGAAGGAGAAGAAAACAGTAATGAAAGAAAGAAAGGATAAAAAAAGAAGAGTTTTAAGAGATTACAGTGAAGAGGAAATGAAAAGGAAATTAGCGTACACAGAAAGCAAGAGGAAATGAGGGATTAAAACATAGGAAATTAAAGGTAAACAAAGGACAACATGATAAACACTGGAAAGTAGAGGAAAAGAAAGCAAAGCGGAAATAATTTTGTTCACGATCTGTCACCAGCAGCCTCCAACAAATAGATGGTGTAACGTTGATGTCTGGTAAATGTGTGTTTCAACCCTTCAGAGACTCAGGATGTTTTGTTTTCATATGAATAAAGTGGATAAGCCCCGGGTATGAAATCCCCTGGTAGAGCGCCTTATTACAATGCGGAGTACAGTAAAATACAGTCGGCTTTCGAAGATCTGACTTCATTAACACATTTCTCTCATGTTGTTTGACGGATGCTTCAACCCAGCAGCGCAGAGACAACTCAGCAATTAGCTGGGAAAAGGAAATGAGTGTGAACGTGCCGACGCGAATCACTCCTACCTGACATGTGGTAAAGGGTTTGATGCTCCACAGGAACTGAGGAACATCCTGGATCGACACCTGCAGGCTGAAGGTGTTCGCTCGGAAAGGCAACATCTTTGGCTCCTCCAGGAGCTGACCCCCCCTGGTCTTCTCTGCCGCCACCACTCCCTGAGCAGGAGGAGGGAAATACAGGGAAATCAGAGGAAGTACGGTCCTGGAGAACCAGCAAAGACAGAAAATGAGATGGAACAAAGGAAGGGAGACAGTAGAGAGGGGAGAGGAAAGAAAATGAGCGGAGAGATGGAGCAGAGCAAAAAGATGAAATTATGGGAAAGGAATAAAATTAGAAAATAAAAATAAAGGAGAGGAACGAGGAAAGGAAAAGAAATACAGATTAAAATAAAGAGCATCAAGATTAATGAGGGCAGATGAAAGATGAGGAAAAGAAAATAATGAAGAAAGAAATCAGAGGAGAAGATGAGTAAAAGTTCAGCGTTCAGAACTGTGACAGGGTCAGAAACCAAACAAAGAAATGGAGGAAAACAAAGAATAGAGAGGAAATAAAGACGTGAATTTATTCCAAGAGTGAACCGATAAACAAAGATGCTGCTGTTTGGAAGGTAAACTCTTTTTGCATATCAGCACACACACCTGTTGCTAATCCTCTCGTCTGTCACGCCGCACTAATTGACTCGTGGAATATTATCAGCGGACAGCCGGGGAGCAGCGGCGAGCAAATCCCACCAGCTCCCATTAGCATGGCGTCTGCAGCCTCGACGAGAACAGACCGAGGCTGGGGTTGAACGCCGGGAGTGGGCGGAGGGGCTGCGGAGGTGGGGGCCATACGTCCGTCTACCAAATTGAATTTGCGATGATGAAAGAGCACTTTGATTGTCGCTCGCAGGAATTCATCTGTCATCATTGTTCAGCCTCCCGGTGGGACGGTTCGCCGTCTGTCTGGCCCGTCTTTCCTTTACCCAGATCGCTCACAAAGGGAAAGGCAACAAAAAAAAAAGAAAGCAGGCGCCGTGACGAGATTTGTCGTGTGTGTTTGGATGTCGGTATGGTGATGCCTGCTATTGGCAGCTGTGGGGAGAAGGCAGATTCACGGACACGCTGTGAACGTGACACCGTGAACACGCGGTTCCCTCCTCTGTTTCTGTGAAGCGTAAACTGTCACACAGCTGCACATCGCTGGGTTTCGGTTCGGCCGCCACGGAGCTTCGCCAGCGTCCGACAGACCCGTCCAGACGTGGTGATTGAAGCGTTCTGTCGACTGTGCCTGTTTCTGATCGCGTCCTGCCTGACTGATGTGTCTCAGATCTGGTTATACAGCAAAGAGAATGTTGTAATACAGACTGAGTGTAAGACATCCAGCCAGCGGGGAAAAAAACCTCACAGTATCAATTGCAAAACTCTTTAAGATCGTCGTCTTGCACTTTTAATGGTAAGTGACGACTGAATCGGTTGAACCAACAGTGTGTAAGATGAGCAAGCGCATCTTAAAGGTCAAAGCTTCAAGTCTGTGAGGAGGGAAATATAAGGAAAGCAGTCTGATCGGGTCTCTGACGGATCATTTCAAGTTAAAGAGCATCCGTCAGTCTATTCATGTCCTAAGCCGATTCATCCACCTCACGGTCACAGTGGGCTGCAGGTGATACCAGGATACACACTGGTCACCAGTCCATAACACACACACACACACACACACACACACACACACACACACACACACACACACACACACACACACACACACACACACACACGTTCACACCGTCAATTCACATCATTCCAAAGCTGAAAAGCAAGGCATACTTTATTGATCCCTCTTGGGGAAACCACTTCTCTGTTTCTAACCGATCTTTTTACAGAGTTAGCGTTAGTCAGCGGTGGGATCAGAACCTGCAAACCTCTAAACTTAAGCTCCCGTCTCCATTCTGTGGTCCACCACTGCCCCAAACACATGGGATGAAACCACACACACAAGCAACAAGGCATGATGAACAACTGAAAATTTGAAGTCTTCGCTGCTGCACAGCAAGTTGAAAAACATTTTGCATCCTTGAGATTCTTCCACCAAGTCCAGGTCTAATTTGTCTGAAACAAACAGAACGACTTGCTACTTGATCTTTAGCCCACCAATATTCAAGAGCGTTGTCTTTGGACCAAATTCAGTTTGACCTCCACTGGATGGGATGAGTGAGTACATTTAAAAACTGCATTCATGGAAATACAAAGAAAACTCTTCAGTAAGGCTTCTAACTTGGAATATCTGGCAACATTTCAAATTCTCTCAGCAGCTCAGAAAACTATCAGAAAAGCAAACAACCACCAAAACCAGGTCAAATTTGTGATAAAAACACAAGCTACTATTTTGGCAAGAAAAAGTCACCCTGTGATAGGCCTGCACTGTACTATTTTAACAATATGCTTCCATTGCTTTTCACATGAGAATACCATGCAGTTTTATTGGTTTCTTTATTACAGCAAAATAAAATATTGAATTGTAAGAACTCGCATCAGGAAACTGCAGATATATTCTAATTTATTTTATGGGTAACATCATTTCTTTATGTGAAACTTAAATTCAGGAATAAGATAAGATAAACTTGACTGCTCCAAATGGTGACAAAAACACATTCAACACATTAAAATACACTTAAAGGCCACCACACACCACAGGATTTTTTCAATCTTCCCCGATTCAGAGACCACACTAAAAGACATATAAAAAAAATAAATTCACGATAAATTCAAATTCGGCCCGATCATCCTGAAGTGTGTGGTGGCCTTAAGACAGAAGCCCACAAGGTACAGTTCAGTGTGTCATTTTACTTTGTTTAGGTTACTGTAGTGGGAATAAAGGGCCGAACGAGACATTCTGGACGATGATTTACCTTCACTTTCTTCAATGGGAACTGACTTCTACATATAAAGTCATCACATTGTGTAGAGCTGAGATCTTACTGCTGACAAGATCACTTGACAGGTACCTGAAAAAAAGCCAATATTTTCACTAAACAACCAGGGAAACATGCAAAACCCACACACGGAGGCCTCTGAAAAGTGTTTTTGCTGCGAAGACTGGTGGCTTACCACAGTGCTGCCCAAACATTATTTAGCTGATCAATAGAAATGTTAGCTTGCCTTAATTTCTTATTGATCGAACAGGCAGCATAAACGTCTTTGGATTAGTTCAACAATCTGAGCACCTGGCAAACTGGCAACCAGAGGAGTGGCTGCAACAGCTGTGACTCGGGACACAGGCTAACATTCTGTCAGTACGCTCACTGTTTGAAATCAGCCCAGATGTTTTCCTGAGTTTCAGTGGCAGCGTGAACTCCCGCCTCACGGCATGCAGGTACAGCCGCTGTGTATCGTTTACCACAGAGACCTGCAGACGACGTCTCTGTCTTCTAATCTAGACTTTAACTTAAATACCCACAACTCATTGAACTTTCCCTGAACGTACTTTAGTTGGTGACAAACAGCAGACGTGATTCTTATGATCCAAGATGTTTTTACGCAATAAAATTGTAGCTTTTCATACTTAAATCCTTGATTAGGACAGTAACAGTCTTCCATAAGTCAGCTTTACATATGACAGCACAGCCCTCAGACAGTTTTCTTCACCTCAGCTCCAGACTGTGTCTGCCGTCTGTCACAAACTGAACCGAAGCCTCAGTGAGTTATGACCATTGATCTCTTGTCCCCAGTGCCATGAGACACTTCAACAACCGCTGATATCACCCTGTGCAATATTTGAGTCGATCTTTCTTTTTCCTTCCCCTTTCTGCAACATCCGCTGCCTGTACTGCTGGTTATTGTGGATTTTTGTTATGATTCCGGATTTTTTTTTTTCCATGAATAAAGTAAAGCATTTGTCGATCTGCCTCCTTCCTGAATATACAGGAACCTTAATGCCTGCTGTCTGATGAATCGGCCTTATGTTCTGGTGAGCTATAATGTTATGTTGTCTGCATCAGACAAGATTAGAGGAGTATTTGGTATGCTGCATGGCTTAAAGACGGACACGCTACCTCATCTGGATGTCATTATTCACCCTGTCAGTGAAAAGACTGCACATTTGTATCATAGTTCTACAACAGGATAGGCTTTTGTGCTTTGATTCTTGTGGCTACATCTCTGGCTTAATAAGATAGCCTTGAAGATTCATTGGCTTGCTGGCTTCTTTTCATAAGAATTCACTATAAATACCATCAAACACCACTCATTTCACAAAATACATCCAGTATTTAAACGAAGTTGGAACTCGAGGGATAAATTACGTTTTTGACAGCAGGAAAATGTGAATAGGCTTCAAAAGAACTGAACAGTGTGTAATATTTAAAAAAAAATCCATTAATAAGACAAATGAGCCACAAGCTAAGACGTCACTGGACGGACACTTTTGTGATGTATTGACTGTGTATCAATGAAAGTCAAAGTTTTCCCAACTTCTCCCCAGCCTGTTAGTTGTTGTAATGCATGTTTTCACCAGCAGATGGTGTGTTGAGTCATGAGGAGAAGCACCAGGAGGAACAGTTCCTACAGGAATGGCCGAAGCTGGTTGTGAGCATTATTTTTTACCTACTGGAACGCTCGTGACTCAGCGTTGCCCCTTTAGTACAACAGATGCCTGTCTTGAATTTCACAGGGTCTATTTAATCCATGAAAAACCTCCATTCTGTTCTTGATTCATCCGGTTTTCTTGTACAGCGTGTTCACACCCCAGGTTGTGGAAACTGAGACATGAGACTGCCTCCTCTCATGTATGCTCTCACACATGATCACGGGATCTTTTTTTGCATTGCGCGTGCATGTGTAGAGCGTGCAAATCTCTTCTGAACAAACACGCTTCAGGACAAGTGATGGTGACTCATCTTAAGCCTCCTGAGATTTGCATAAAGACTTCCTGGTTTGTTCAATGATTTCCACTATAATGATTTTGAAAGGAAGAAATGCTCTGGATGAAGAGCCGACGACAGAGGGATTAAAGGAAGGCTATACATCAGAAAAAGGAAACTAATTAATCTGGTTGGAATTCAGGAGCGATCTTGAGGCTAAAGACCAAAGGTTGAGGTGAAAGGTATTTTCTGATAGCATTTACACTGAATGGCGATGTCTGCAGGCAGAATACTAAAACGGGTGGTATTTGCAGGTAGGAGGCTTTTATCCAACACCATCTGAATGCTGTGACCTTGGAGATGGACTTCCTGGTGGAGAGCTATTATTTCTGCTCAGCTCCCAACGGCAGGACTTCTGCTTCATCTTTGTTGTGGCGCAGTTGACCCAAAAATATCTATTTGGATGATTTAAAACGTGACCCGAATGTTTTCAAATGATGAATACAAGCATAAGGATTTATTAAACACAGGTAACCTTAATTTATTTAACTGAGCACTAAAACTATGAAGCGATATGGTTCTCTGCTGGTCTGAATGTCTTTGCCGATTAAGTTGCTGGTTTTTGTTCCAGCTGTCTGTCGCCTCCTTTTGACACTTTACTTGATATTTACTGGTGTCGGTATCGCAGCATCCCTGTGTTTCCCCCTTTGCTTAAAGAGACAGCAGCTTTTTGCGGTTTCAGATAAAAATATTGCAACCTTGTCAATCGCCAGTCGCTCTCGCTCCCGGCTGAACCCAGTGTTTGTGTGGGCTTGTCGGGCTTCCTGTTGATCCAGAATCTGGTCTCTGATTGACTTTGTGCGGTGTGTTTGGAAAAAACACACACACATACACACACACGCTAACAGACAGGAACCCAGGGGACGCGCAAAGAGAAGTCTGGCATCTGCTCGGTGGGCTGGGAATTCACAAACCGAATCCAGAATGCATTTTAAAGCCAGCTGCCGCTGACGGCGGCGACATGACAGGGAGGCAGAGTCACTCCGCCCGGCTCGCCGTGCTCTGCTCGCCGCCGCTCTGAGTCCCGGCTCTCTGGGGAGCGACGACGAGCTTGATTTCCCTGATGCTCGCTGATGAGATTTCAATGCTTAAAAACCCTACAGGTCGATGAAGGATAATCAAATCAAACAAGATTAAAAAGAAAGAAAGAAAAAAAAAAAGAAGCGGCGACTGGTGAAGATTTGAATGGCAGTGATTACAGTACGGCAGCCTTTGTTTCAGTCCATTAGAACGGAGGAGAGAGTCTCCGGCACGCTGCAGTGTGGCTTCACGGCGGTGATGAATGTGCCATCGCTCACAGGCTCGAGCTGTTGGGGAGCACATGTTGAGGTCCCTGCTGCCTCGCAGAGCACGGGCAACAACCACACACAAGATGTGCAGTGTGAAATCTGGGGCACGACCTACAATATGCGCTCCCTAATAGAGCAGAAATCGCTCAAGTGAAACTGTGTAGACTTTTTTTTTTTTTTTGCCGAGAGACGGAGAAATGTGGTGACGGACATGTGCAGGCGAAGTCTGCCACACTGCTGAGAATTAATTCCGCCAACAAAAAAGGACAATTACTACTCACTGGAGCAGCCCTTTGAAGGCCTGCTGCTTCAATGGGGATTAAATAAACAAATTGCTCCAGTTTTATTTACAACTCCTCGATGGTGTTTAGATTTTTTTTGTTTTGGGAGTTACTGCCCAGCTTTACTGCTCTGAAACATCCCACTGCTGAAAAAAGTAGGACCCATAATGGTGGGTGTGCGTTATCCACATGGACACACACACACACACACACACACACACACACAAACAGGAGGCGGTGCAGACTGTATTCCCCATTTTAGAAATGCATATCTCAGATGAAACTACATTTTGGCTCCAGCCTGATAGCAGGAACTGTAATCTCATGTGGTGTTTCCAGCAAAATGTAAATCCCACTGAAGTGCTCAATCTCTTCCATCCACAAAGACTCGGACCTCCCTCCAGGCCCGTCCGTCAGGAGATACAGGCGAGCTCGGGGGGCCGATGGAGGACTGAATGACTCCGGCTGACCGGCAGTGGAAAGTTACCAACAGAAAAAATGTAGTTTTCTTAAAACTCCAGCAGGAGGAAACTAGATAAGACATGGAATTTATTGATTTAACAGATCTGAAAGTGAAACAGTGACACTTTCTGTGTGGAGTTTGCATGTTCTCCCTGAGTGTGTGTTTTTCCTCCAGGCACTCCTGTTTCTTTCCAGTTACACAACATCTAACATCCTCATGCAAAATCCTTCAAACCTTCACTGCGTTCCGTGGTAACTGTGGTTGGAGTCACTAAAACTGGAAATTTCTTTAAACTCTGCATAAAGAGGTAAAACTCATCTTTTCTGAAACATTGGTGCTGCGTGAATAGATCCACAATAACAATGACTCCAAATGCTGCTTGTGCTTTTCACTCTTCAGAACTCAGCAGCCCTTCTCCAGTGAGGTGAACATTTACTACACCATCATCTGCATAAGTGGAGACTGCATGAAAATCACTGTGGTTTTTTTATGCGTTTTGTCCACATGCACAACTTTTCTGAAACAAAAAAGATGAAGTTCACAGTCAAATTAACTGATTCCTGCACCCAGAGACAATTTATTTTGTTTTTGGCCAAATTGATATACTTGTTTGGTATTTTCTGACATATTTGTTTTTTTTTTATGTGTTTGTGGAGCACGCAGTGCTCCATCTAATGATGAACGCAAGCAAAGAAATATGATATTGATAGAGTTTAGTCCCATGCAGACAAGATCTAAAACACATAACACACTCATTTAACACTCCTCTTTGCAGCAATGTCACCCACAGCGTGATTCTTTGTAGAACACCTGTAAAATGCACGGAAACTGAAAGACACGATTGATTTGAGTGAGCATGCAATTTAGCAGGATTCATTCAGGATCTTTGTCAAGATATGAGTAGATGACTGACCCCCTTCTCCTCATGGACTTTTGATTCATAAACGGCATAAAAATATTGATCACGGCAGTTTCAACCCTGCACTGTAAAGTATTTTCCATTAGCTGCAGGCACCCAGCGTGATGAGGTGTATTAATATTTTATTACACTCATTTCTGAGCTGCAAACTTTGAGAAATAATGCCGCCATACATAAAAAATAACAAGCGATGAAGAAGTAATCAAGCATTGGCAAAGTGACCAAACAGCGGCTACGCTTTGCATTCTTCCTGAGTGGCAGGAAAATACTTTGAAGCCCAGGGGAGAGGATTCTGTACAAGCTCTGCTTCCTTTTTAAACACAAGAATCCAGCATTAACTTGGCTTCGCTTTGGGAATCAGCAGCTTATAACCTTGAAGCCATTATTATTAGCCAACTTTATGAATAAATGAGCCTTGGGAACATGACTGCTGCCGATCGAGATGTAAACTTTGCAGGATAAAGAAAAAGCGCATTGGCGGCGGCGGCGTCCTGGGCTCACCTGAAAGGCATGCGGCGTGTCGTCCACACAGTACACCCGCAGGCTGTAGCTGACGGAGCCGGCCTCCATGCTGCCGAACACGGCCAGCTTCAGCCTCTTGACAGCAGCCTGCGTCAGCGGCTCGCCCACCAGGGCGTACGAGCCCGGCTGGTCCAGCAGCAGGTGGCAGCTGGCCGAGTCCATCAGGCAGTAACAGGAAGTGGACTCCTCGTCCACCGACATCACGTCCTACAACCCAGAACACAAGAAGAAGACGCAAAATTTGAACCAGGCTCCACATTTCAACGTGTTCTTTCTTTAGCTTTCACCAATCGAGCAATTAACTGTTTTCAAAGGTCAGTGTATACATGTGTATGTGCGTTCAAGTGTATGTATGTATGTGCACATAAATATGTCTGTGTATGTCTATGTATGTAAGTGTATATCTATATGTATGCATACATAACTTATGACATGTATTCTTTATGGCCGAAATAAAATTAATTATCTATCTATCTATCAGTGTAAAGGTCTTTATTATAGAGAGCTTCTTTATGTTATTCTATTACATCTTCAGTTTATCACTCAATGCAGACTCAACTTTTTTAAATGTGTGGAAAAAATGAGTTAAAAATCATATTGAGTTAACAATGAATGGATGAGTAAAGAAATGAATAAAGAAAAATAGAAAGAGAGAACAAAAAGAAACTCATAGATGTATAACTAGCTTATTTGCTGAATGAATGAATTAAACAAACAAGCAAATTCATACATGAATCAATCAATCAGTAATTGATGAAAGAAAAAGTTAAATAAATAAATAAATAAATAAATAAATAAATAAATAAATAGACAAAAAATAAATAACTACATAAATTGACTTGTAGAAATAATTAAACAAATCTACATGTGCCAAAAAAATTTGAGAATTTGAAAATAGTAAAATGATATATCGTCAATAACACATAAAAAAATAAAACAAGAATAAATTAAATTACAAATATCTATGAATGTAGCATGTTCAAGAAGAAATGTAAAACAATAATACATTTTACATCATTTTCCATAAATGAAAAATCACCAACATTCTTCGATGTCTTAAATAACCAACATGCTATTTAATGAGATTTAACTTATTTAAAAAAATGTATAACTAAAAAAAATGACAAAGCTCTAAGTTAGTTTAATGTTCACCATAATATGGGCTAAATAAGTTAAAACAAAATGAAAGAGGTAACTAATGTATTCAAAAGATGAAAAGCTTCCAAACTGTAAATCTGAGAGTGAAAAACGGAAAAAAAAATCAGAAAAATACAACATCATTTAGAATTTCTGGTATTCCCATGTGGATGCTGGTTTGCATCAGTCACCTCACACTGTACAACCCAAAGCAATCTGCAGTTATTTATGATGCATTTCCAGGTCATTTCCCGTTAATCTGCCTTATCACAGAAAATACGTCACAATTTAACATCCTTCAAGGCAAATTATTACAATTCTTTCAGTTTGCAACTATGAAAAATGATTCAAACTTTATCTCAGGCACTTTTAGAGACAAAAAGGAAAAAAAAAAAAAAACCCTGAAAAAAAAAAGCTGCGATTCCACATTGTTGGAGTCTGTTATGCAACTAAATATTCATGCCGAGAGCCGCGTATATATTATGACTACAAAACTGTGCAAATGAACTTGTGCATACAGCGCAGTGCATTACGGATTCTGGAGCCGCGCTGATGAATAATCATGTAGGCGACATAACTCAACTTTAAATCACAAAGCAGAAAGAAAAAAAAAAAAAAAAAAAACAGGAGGCAGGTTGGAAGCAGTCTCCAGAGAACATGGAGAACCATCTCAGACAGGAGTGATGGTGTACAACACGGCAGAACACAAAACAGACATTATAAACAATACGGTGTGTTTTATTTATGAGCCGGCAGCGGCAGCCGGGAAGCGCTTCATTATTTCCCACCATTTGCCTTCTCCGCTTCTAAAGCTCACTTCAAAGGGATTCTACAGCAGCCGTATGAGAGATGTACAGTTTAATATACCATCAGTCAGGTTTTCATGCAGGGATCCAAGGCGAAGAGCAACAAATTCACCTTCGAATATCTTCTTACGATTATCTGAACCTGAGCTCGCGGTGCTGTCACGCCGCACGCCGCGATCCCCGACCGGGCAGAGCAGACCGAGTCCATGACATTCATGTGATTATACAATTTAATGAGGAGCTGAGAGAGCAAACGCCTGCAGCCGGAGGGGATCTGCGTTTATTCCCTCACAAATAATCACAAGTTAGCTGGCGAAACGCCAATTAAAAGTCACGCCTCCTGCGGTCGGGCCGCGCTCGACGGTGAACCGCCACATGTCCGAGAGCAGAATCACACTTCTCAGACTTTGTAACCTTTACGGCCTCACGCTGACATATTTAGACCCGTGTGACCGTTTTTGCTGCAACATGCAAATGAGGTGGCCGTCCTGCGTCACGGCCGAAGCTCGCTGTGGTCGTCTGACCTCGGAAACAGCAGTGGTCTCATGGCAGGACGTCCCGGAGCAGCATGGGAGCTGCTGCCTGTCTCTGAGCTGCTGAATAACCTTGTGCTGAGACTGTTTGGTATTAGTCTGCAGCTGACGGTAATCCACAACAAATACAGTGTTTACTCCAACGCCTGGTATGTTTGGTCGTATTGATCCTCATTTTGCTTGTTCGTTGATGAATAATTACTCTGACGAGGTTTAGGACAAACACTCAACACCACCAACAGGACACACTGAGGATCGAAGTTTCAAGCGGAAATTAAAACTT
The DNA here is from genome assembly GCF_902148845.1 of Salarias fasciatus. Lineage (NCBI taxonomy): Eukaryota > Metazoa > Chordata > Actinopteri > Blenniiformes > Blenniidae > Salarias > Salarias fasciatus. The sequence goes on from NC_043756.1 coordinate 26,952,342, forward strand.
TTGTTGTGTTCTTCACGACAACAGTGCTCCAAGCCTCTGGAGACTTTTTGAAAATGCTCCAGCTCCAACAGAAGTGTTGAAAATGCAAGTTTTCTCTGTGGAAACATCTCTTTGTGTGATGCTTTGATTACATTGGGTTATAATACCAACAGCACCAACTTGTGGCCTGGCATGCTAACTGTCTTTTTCAGCGTTTGACCATTCCACGTGGATGGGCGTCGTTTTTAAAACGCTGTTGTGTAAACCTCCTTTTTTCCACGTCGCATCATGCGTCGTCCTCCACAGTGAGTTTATGCCATCACCCACCACATGCGTCGGCTTTGCGTTGAAGAGAAATCTATTTCTTTTCATCAATTGTGCTCAACATTGTGTATTTTGAACTACTAGGGCTGCCATAGTGCAGATGGACACAAGGCATTGTGGGTATTGCAGTTGATGTTCAGTTACCTGGCAGCTGATTCCCTCTCTGAACTTGATGCACATGTTAATAAATAGTTTTAAACGTGTCCCTGAGTGTGTATCGTTGTTATATTTAGAAGAAGAAGTGAAAACCAAACATTTAACGATGTGTAGAACATTTCTGGACGGTAGTCTGAGGTTTAACGACATGGATCAAGGAGCCCAGGCTGGGTTTGTGCTCTAAAAGTATCCATGTTTAGCATCTTCCTCTACTCCCTTGTGCCTTGCCTGCAGCACTCTGAGAAAATAGAGTCGCTGTGGATGACTTGTGTTGTGGAATAACAGTCATTAACTGGAGTATGGAATACTGCTGCAGCACGATGCAATGGAGTCACAATGTGTCCAGTGTCAAATGGGCTTAAAAGGTGAAACGTTTCTGAAACCAAAAAGTGAAACGATGTGTTTTCATCAGGAGTCACCTCGGATCTAAACCTGTTTCTTCTTGTTACATTAAGCATATGAGTGTGCTGTTTCCATCAGAGACAGTTATTTCAGGGACTTCACGCTGTTTATGAACCTTCGTTGTGTTTGTGTGTTGAGGTTTAACTGAGCGCTGACTCAGAGGAGGGATGGAAGCTTTCACACCAATCACAGTCGTCCGGCGGCTCTTTAGAACCATTTTGCTTCTGTGAGCGGTGAGTCAGAGCCGCTGTGGCCCTGGTGGTGACCCCGCTGCTTTCAGCTGCAGAAAAACCCCTTAAACCATCTTTATTGACTGAAAATGTCTGTCCAACACGTGGAAAGAACATGCAAATTAAGGACAGCATTTGAACTGATGACCTCCTCACTGTGAGGACAGAACGCTAACCACTGCGCCACCATCACAAGGCCTTATGACACATTGAAATCTCAGATAAATGTCATTTGTTTGCATTTATTGGATTTTTATGGTAATCTATCATCCATAAAAATGGCATCCTCAGACAGGAAGCAATATTCTAACTGAGGGAATAATTAGTGTCCCGGACAGCTTGGCCAGCGCTCAAACCAGGATTAAAAAAAAAAAAAAATCAAAACTCAGTAGATTTGAGTTTTATGTATTTAAATACAAGCCTAATTTACTTTCTGTTGGCAACGCCACTTTATCATCTGATATTTTCTAATCAGACTGAGTGCAGCTCGCAGCGCTCACTGCGTCCTGCCAGATTCCAGTCAGGTAGCGGGACTCCTGTGGATACTTTATGTTTATGCATCTCCTACTTATGCCTCCTGCATCTTCATAAGCGCAGCTTAACGCACTGCAATATGGCGTTGAATAATATTATATTGTGGCTGGGAGTGTTGAGGACTCTTCTGTGAGTCATGTGCATTTTAATGACTGATAAAACCCGCCGTGTCCTAATGGCGCCGGGCGTCTGCAGGTATCTTCCTTCGCCTTTTCCTCTCTCTCTCTTTAGCTTCGCCCTCAATAGTAAGTCATTATTTCCAGCGGTGAGCCTGGAAGGATCTCTGCGCCCTTTTAATACAGGAGTGAAATCTCAAAGTGACATGAATGTTGTATTCATTCACATTCCCTCTGCTCTCCCCGTCTGTAACACACGCACATCTTGAGAAATTGCCCTCTTACACTAAAAAGAAATCCTTTTTCTGGACGTGAGCGGCACAATGGCAGAACCTGGAGGGCTCGTAAAAGGCGAGGTTAGGTAAACATGAGCCCGAACCTCGAAGGAGCGGGGAGTGAAATGAAATAGAAAGTGACAGAGAGCGGTGACACTTCTGCAGGCAAACAAGACGTTAGCGGAGGAGCTCCTCAAAACGACGTTAACCTCGAGCAGAGCGACCCCGGGGGAGTCCGCTCCGCTGACATATCACGCACCGAGTGGAAGGAACGGACATAAAACAAACCACAGACCAGAAGGACGACCGTTTTTTTTTCTGTTTTAGCCTCTGCTAATGTGTCTGCTTGGATGTTGACCAGAGAAAAGTCCCAGAAGAGGCTCAGCGAAGATGAAGTTACGCTCTCCGCAGACCGCCACGCGCTCACCGGTTGACCTCAGACGCATGTCTTTGATCGGTGGGAGGAAACCAGAGAAGGAGCAAACCACTGCACCACCATGCAGCCCAGATTACCACCACAAAACTTGTGATTATTTAATATCATGATAACTTGGCTCAGTCCATCCGCTGGGAGAAGTTTGGGGTTGGAACACTGCATCACTGTATGTATGAATATGTTAAAGAAAACACAGATACGTCATTCTGTGACGTCTGCTGCTGTCCTGACCCACATTACAACATTTCTGCTGTGACTAACAGCAAACAGGCAGATTGCTTTCTCCAAAAGACGAACATAAAATCAGTAAAACTGCCACAAATTAGTTTGCAAGAAAAAGTTTGAGGCTGCATTCACGTTTGGATCATTCCTTCAGCAGGAACGTGAATGAGGTTCATCCCACAGCATAAAACCAAGGCGATTAAAACCGAGCAACGAGTCGACGAGATGATTTCCGCAGCGCCATCCCTGCAGAAATATTAAAATGCCACAAAGTTATTATGCAATTTACAATGCAACAGATGTGTGGAGATGTGATAAACAAATCTGCAGCAAACAGCAGGAAGCCGCAGATCTGCAATGTAGAAACACAGCACCGGCATTTTCCCTCAGACTCAACAAACCAATGATTTTCTCTTCATAAGAACACAAAAGCGCTTTTTTGTTTAGCAGTTGTTGGAAAATACATATTAAGTTTAAATGAGTGAAGCACTGACACCACATCGATCTAACTCTGCTGCTCCACATGTCTCCGCTCATTCAGCTGCTATCTTAAATATTGGTATAGTTATCGATGCATTCCCAGTTTAAATAAACACTCAATATTTTCACCAGCCTGGTCAATGTGAGGAAGGTGAAACTAGGCAGATTCAGCATCTAAAAGAAACTACAGAAAGGTTTATGTACTTTAAGGATTTTGAACTGAGTAACTGCTGGAAGGGAAAAGAAACCTGTTAACGGTGAAGTTGGCCTTGTTGCTCGTTCGGAGCTGCAAAGTTCCTCAACGCTCCCTGAAAGAAAGAAAACCATTGTTCGGGTTGTTCAGTCCAAGGTTCATTATGTTGCATCGTTCGCTTGAGGTATGCGTGCGGAGGCCGCCGCCGCCGCTCTTCAATATTCTTTATAGCAGCTGAGAGAGAAAAAAAAAAACCTAATTCGGGACAAAGGCAGACATTGTGGAGAAGAGGCAAATCCGGTCTAAATAACAAGCTCTTTTAAGCTCTGACAGCAGCACAACAGCCGGGGGCAAACCTGCGCCCTTCATTATTCTGACCCATGCTCGGCTTGCCAAAACTTTACGTCAGCTTTACATTTACATTAGCGCCTGACTGAATCTTCCTCTCTTTCCCCACATGTCTTGTTATCATCTTACTGGAGCGCAGGCAAATAATGCAAAGTGACAATGGCGGCCGGGGCGGTGCGGCGCCGCTGGGTTGGGGATTAAGCTCTCGGGACTTCATCCAGACCAGTAAAAACAATCTTCCTCACTGGAGGGGAGGGAGAAGAGCTGACACGGTCGGAATGGAAACACACACACACACACATAAAGATTTGGGGAAGCACAGTGTGTCCTGCAGCAGAGCGTCAGAGCGGAGCTAACAAGACCGGCAAAACACGGGACGGCGCCGCGGAGCTGATGGCCTCGCAGAGCGGAGGCAAACTGAGATCCTGGCGTCTGCACCATCTCCTCCCAATTCCACTGATCGATACTGAGTCCGTCCGGCGAGGTCACGCCCACCTCACTGACTGACGGCCGCCGTGTCTCTTCCCGGACATCACACGCTGTAATTGTTTCTTTATTTCTCTCCCGCCGTTACCTTATTCCACCCTGCGGATCGGCGGCGAACTCGAGGCCGGATCAATCAGATCGCCCACAAAGCCTCTATCGTCTTTTACGGCTCGCACATAATTTACGAGTCCCGGCCGGCGCTCTCTAACTGTACCTCCGAACACATAAACCAGAAAGGTCAGCGAGCAGCGGGGGGAGAGCGAGCCGAGCTGCCATGACAGCGAATGTCAGAGCGCCGACTGACAGAGGGAAGCATTGCCATTAAGAACGAAGAAACAATCACCTCCAGGTCAGCAAGCTCCGAGCAGACAGGAGAGGCCAGCTTTATGCTAAATGGCAGCAAGTGGAGATGAGATACGAAGACTACAAAGTTAATTAAGTCTAAGATTCTTCAGAATCAGCTGAGCAAAACTGTCTTTGGAAAAAAAAATATAGCTAAATCCTAAATTTGCACAATTAAAAATTTCCAGTACAGTAAATCAAGGCTAATTTATGTAAAACCAAATTAAAGACCAATCAATACTGTTGGCTTAAAGTTGAGATGTCCCACTGGTTAGAAAGGTTCAAAGAGGAGGAAACGTGTCCTCTGGGTGTCTGATCATGTGTACTGTTCTGTTCAATCTCACTATTTCTGATATTAGAATGTAGCCTTCCTGTAAAGTAGCATTTAGAATTTAGAGGCTCGGACTGAGCCAAGACCATCATCTTCAAATGGAACATGTCAACATGTCAAAAGGTTTGTAGTAAAAAAAAAAAAACTTGCCTGAAAACAAGAACAGCAAAACACTTCTCTACACAGAAATACCCTAAATCTCACTCTCAGACCAGGATATTCTCACAGTGAAGCGACAGTAATCACTGCGCCATCATGTGGATCCAGCCTCTGATAAGGAGGAGGAAATTCATACTGCATGTAGGAAAACTTCATGAAAAAAAATAAAATAAAATAAATTAAAATCAGATATGTTCGACTTGTCCAGAGGTCTGAACCTCTGATCGGCAGTGAATGACTCCTCTCAAGCAGCTACAGGGACTGTTCACTCTGGGAACAGTCGTTACGACTGTAGCTTTCCTTAAATGTGACAGGTGGCATGGAAACCTGTCCAATTTACAGACACATGAAAGCAATGACTTTACAATCGGTGTTCAGGGACATGGACGTCACTTTGATTGGATCTGATTTACGTTCATGTGGAATTCAGTGTTTCCATGATCTGTGAGGTAAAATAACTGAAGCGTACGTAAAAGGTTGGTCAATAAGATGCTCCGTCCAGGCGGCGCTCACCTCCCACTTGCTGTCCGGGGTTTTCCTCTTCAGCTGGATGTTCCAGTTCTCGGCGTCGACCTCGGCACAGTGAGCGATGGTCATGGCCACCGGGCAGAGCAGGTCCAGACCTGGAGGGCCGTACGTCACCTCAGGGCCCAGGAGGACCTCACAGCCGTCAAACGTTTGGACGCTGATTAAAAAAGAAGCAGATCAGAAATGATCAGGAGGGCGTATTCAGCCATATTCTACACACTGGAGCAAATTCACCCACTGTAGCCTCATTAATTCTACTTTTTTCTGTGATACCACCCCGATTATTTTGGCAAGCATCATTACTTATTGCAAATTTAAGCAATCAGTATTTAAAACTCGAGCAAGAGCTCCCATTTAATCCCAAATCAAAGCTTTAATTGGTTTGTTATTGTTGATCAGTTGATTTGACTTATTGTAACAAAGTACTTTTAAATATGTTTTTGCACATCAGGCCAATACTACTCGGCATAATTAGTTTGATTGGCACTCCAGAGTGAATTAATTAATCCTTTTTCAGAGGCTTATTACTTGATTGCTGTGGTCTGGTGTTTTTAATGACTCTTTATTTTAATAAAAACACATTTTTAATATATTTGATTAAAATAGCATTGTCATTGTTTATCTGGGTCTTTGTTTTCAGGCACGTTTGAGGCAAATTTCATTTGACTTTATGATGATTGAATGGCAAAAATACAGCATGTTGTTGTATTCTGGATGAAATCAGAATATGGAGGAGGAGCTGAAGCTGTGGGAGGGTTTTCGTTGAGGCCGGTTTTTGGCGTTTGTTCTCATGATTTCGGGGAGTTCGGGCACTTCTCGCAGGCCCGCTGACAGGGGGGAACAAACGGGTGTGTTGTCTCGGGCCCAGGGTTGGGGGGGGGCCCAGAATTAAAGTTGGGGGGGCCCATCCAGCGCCCCACTCACGGCTCCTGACGCAGCATGCAGGCACCGCGCTGTTCCGTGCTGCTCCGCACAGCGCTCTGCGCGCTGCAACGTTCCGCTCCGCTCCCGTCGGATCGCTTGCACCCCCCCCCCCCCCCCCGACTTCTCGGTCCGACTGGCTGTGAGTGAGCGCGTCGTCCATGAACTCTCAGCTCCCTCAGTCCAGTTTCTGCTGCTAGATTCAGTTCTCAGGTGAGAAAGTCGCTGCGATTCTGCCGGCGAGTTGGAGCGCGCTCATTAAAAGCAGCTTACAACAAACAGTCCCTGCTGGCGGCAGCGGCAGCGGCGGCTGCCGGACTTTGAAAACAAAGAGGGCAGGCGGGACGGTGACAGAGGAGAGCAGCGCCTCAACTAAGCTCTGTTAGCCACTGTCAGCCATCGCAGGTCACAGATGAGAGCGGGTCCATTCCTTTAGATTCCCTCTCTTCAGTCGGCCTCTGTGCACAGCAGCGGCTTTAAGGACTTCAGTGAGGAGGGATGGCTCATGATTAGGTTAAAAAACTCATGTGGGAGTCAGCACAATCTGCAGTAATTCATATCCAGTCATTTGAAGCACACAGAGTTCTGCAGGAGAAGATACTGAAAAGAGGGAACTGTAAATGTTGCCTGCTGACTTTCACTAATTTTGAGGCCTGCTTTTGCTGAGAAAAACTATGAACCTGAACCGCGAAGCAAGAGACGCCTGCATGACATAAAACTGGGGCAATGGTTCCCCCATGGCTTCTGATCACGGCGTCTCTTCAAAGGGTTTTCTCCATCGTGGAAGCGGAGATGACAGAGTGAGATCGGGATGTAACAACTCAAACAGAGGGAGAAAGTCATGATCTGGAAGGCTCTGCTGCTTCTGTTCAGGCTGGAGACACGGCAGGCCTCTGTTTACACGTCACAGCCGTCCGTCAAACTCTGACCGCTGCTGTTGTTCACAGGGCTGTAAAAGGCTTGAACAGCGGGGCCTGGGTGACCTTGTTGAAGATTATCACTGGATAAACCTCAAAAGGTCTCACTTTCATATGGCAGGTGAACAATATGAGAGGCAGAAACAGGGATTTGGAGTATCGAACGTCTTGCAGACACACTAACATGCAAGAAGTAAGTAAATGTTAGAGGGTATCTGTCTGATTAAACCTCCTAACAGGAACGCATCGACTGAATAGTGGTGTAAATGAATGTTGTCTTCAAAAGGTTAACGTATAAATGCAAAATCTTTCTGTGCTGTGACATTCACACACACAAAAATCCCCAAAATTTGGTGATTTGTCAGAAAATGAGTGAAATGATGGTTAAAATTCACCCAAATACTGCAATTTCCAAAACAATCCCAGAAACCTGGTATTTACAATTCTATGAACAACACAACACAAGCAACATATGTTACTGCTCCTCTTTTCTTCTCTTGACTCTCTAGAGGCGATTGCTCATCTCTTTTTCTGTGAAGAAAGACGAAGTTTGACTCATGTTGTGGAGCGGCTCGCCAGATGAAGCTTACCGTCAAACCCACGGAGGTGGATGGTTTGTTTCCCACCGAGAGCCGCCCGCCACACAGGAAATATGCGCCATCACTGAGGGGCATCTGGATAAATGCATCCGTTTAGGAGGCGTATGATTCACCGCAGCACAACGCACTATTTACTTACAGTGCGCTGATTTATTCAGTCTTGATTGTCTTAACAGCCTCTAAAATGATACTTTAACTTTATTTATTTGTTGTGACACCTGCCCCCACCTCCGGGGAAAGTTTCCGCAAAGAGGCCGGTTACACAAGCTCCTTCGCTGCTGCTGCTGCCAGTCTGAACAAAAAGTCTCTTTCCTTCTGTTCAGGCAACTTTTTCAACATACATTTCTGATTAACTCAGTGGAGATGCTGAAACATGTCATGTTGGAAAAAGCCTTTCTTGCCTGAAAGGAGAATAAATGAATAAAGAATGAAAGGCATCATGGATCTAATTGAAGCTACGTCTCTCTTGGAGCGCCTATTAAAAGAACGCGTCTCTGGGTATTGACATGCACGCCAGACTTCGCCATCACCGCCTGACCTTTGGAGGGCCAGGGTTTACTCATTCACTCCGCCGCGGCCCCTCTCGCGGCTCGCTGTGGGTTTTTCACCTGTGTCAACAGCAGCTCGGCTCTTCAGGGGTCCTGGGAGAGCTCTCCATCCCTCCGCCAACAGCGCTGAGCCTGATCACACAGTTAATGCAAAGTGTGTGCGAGGAGCAGATTAGCAGCTGCATAAGGAGACCTGAGCTCCAGGTGCCAGAGTCCGGAGTCCGCGGACGGCTTGGAGAAGCGCCCGAGGCTAAGCGTTCTGCCTTCACGGCTCCACTCATCAACACGGTGAGGGGCTCCCCGACAGGGTGCATTACTGAAAGGGAGCGATGACACACTCCTCGGGGATTCGGTAGCAGGCCGGGTCGTGAGCAGAAGACGACGGGCGCAGTCAATGCACAAGTTAGCACGCTTCATTGGCGCTGCTGTCATTTGCTTGCAGTCTCCCGCCTGTTTGTCTCACTGTGCTTTAGATCATCAAACAGGCTTCTGGAGGTCGAGTTTTGTGATGCACCTCAACGTCACAGTTTTATTTCTTTGACTGAATCATCCGGCAGCTACAGCCCCGTTTACAGGGAAATTAAGTAAAAACGTGAAACTTTCATTGTGATCCAACTTGGCCATCTGTCCACACAACGTTTTATGACTCCATGATAGGCTCCAAGAATCATCAACCAAAACTCTCACAAGGCACCGAACCTTGATGCGGGACAATTAGAGATATTTCCACGACTTTAATGAGACTCCGCCTCCAGAGAACTCAGGTGAGCTGCAGCCCTCTTGACTGGGAGGACCAGTGTAAGCCACCAGGCTAATCACTTGAACGACTCGCCACGCTATCAGGCCACTTATCGCCCAGAGCGCTACTCCAGATACCTAAAAATAATGTCAAATCACTGCACAAGTTGAACACATGCTTCAAGCACTTGTATAACTGGCAAACAACAATAGTGTACTTTGCCAAGTTGAAGAATTATTCAGTATTTTTGGGTTGTTGTTGTTGTTTTATTCTTTTTTGCGAAGCTGACAGCAAATCTTAAACTGCACCAAGAACAAGAATAAACTGAAACTGAAGCCAAACCGATGCTGAACAACCAGTCCTCATTATACTCACACCGTTTCCTCTGCTTCTGTTTTTGCTGCAGACAGAAAGATTTCAGAGCTTTGTGGATAATCTGGATTCTTCTTAATACTCATTAGAGGATAATAAGAACACATCGTTCATTTCCTTCAGAGTTTTGTCCCAAAGGGATCAATGGAGTTTTATCTAATCACATCTATTTGACGCTGTAATGTGTTAAACCAGGTGGAACGCTGTGTGAGTGGCTCACACTCAAGAGTGAGAGGACTGAAGTTTGCTGTCAGACTTTCTGTGTGGAGTTTGCATGTTCTCCACAGGCCCATACACGATATTCAACATCTTGCCGGAGGTCTCGAACCTCAAATCAGCACACAGGTGGCAGCATCCTACTGCTGTATGTGGTAAAAGTGACGACCTCCTGGGGAGTTTAGCTTGAAGGTGGCCGTGGCTCAGGTGGTGGAGCAGTTTCTCCTCTGATCCCATGATCTGAGGCTCCATCTGGGAAAGACACCCAACTGCAGATCGCTCCCACAGGTGTCCAGGCATGCTGCACGGCAGCCATGTGTGTGAATGCAACTGGGTGCACACTGGGTTTACCGCTCGTTTAATGGAAATACTGGTCTGGGCTGAAATAAGACAAAGACTGCACAGCTGATCAGCAACAATGAGAGTGAAGAGTGCTTTCTCTGTTCAACAGAAAACATTTTGTCAGCTCATATCAGCTCTCCGTCCCTATCTGCCTCCTGTCAGCTGGTCGCCACACATCACACCCTGACTGACACTGATGTATGTAAATGTAAAAGTCAAATCAGGTTTTTGTTCTATCATCTAAGACATTCAATCTACCCTCTATTAAATTCAAACTGTTCGGGAATCATCCATCCGTCCAATCATCTATTATACCGCTTAATTTAATCTAAGGTTGTGAGGCTGGAGCCGATCACAGCTCATGATGAGGACAAGAGGACACACCCTGAACAGGTCACCAGTCCATCACACAGCAAAAACAGAGGGACAGACGGCTTCTCATCGTATGGGACGAGAATAAAATCTCAATTCATACCTGCTCGGTCTATTTACTGAGATCCTGTACAAAACGGGATCAGATAAAAGAATAAATGCAAATAGAATGGTCATCAGTGGGTAGACAAGAGTGATTAGCTGGAAATGGTTTTCTGTTCGTGTCCGTTCACCATGCAGTGACTGGATGGAGCACAACACCCACAACATAGTAACATACTACTAACATAGTACACAAATAGAGGTCATAATGAGCCAGCTGGGGAAATGCCTCTGACCACCGTATCAGCGCTACCTCTAATTCAACACTTTCCCACATCATTCGTCAAGTTCTACATTGTGTTTTCAACTCTTCGCATAACCTTCTTTCAGTGTTTTATTTTGATCATATACTGCGTATTCCATATTCATGAAGTCAGATGCAGAGAATATTCTCTCTAAACAAACATTTTGCAGAAATGGACTAATTTCCTGGCGAACAACAGCCAAATAAAGCAAAACACCGAAAACTGATAAAATAATTATTAAAAGGGGAAAAAAACAGCTTCATTGATAAAATCACTGAAAAAACTAAATTGCTAATATAATTGAAAGTGTTCTATCAGGAAATGCACAGTGGCTAGAACGGCAAAAATCTGTTAAAAAAGCAGAAGAAATACAAAAATTAGCTGCAGAAGGAAAATTGAAAAAAACTATCTAAATTGCAAATTTTTTGCATTTTCATCACCTCAGATCATGAGCAGGTTTTGTGACTCCAGACAAATTTTAATTGATGTAAAATCACAAAAGCGGCTTTTCTGGTCATAAAGGTTGCCGAGTCCTGGGTTGGTAGAGTAACTTCCACTTATATGTTTGCCATATCATGTTCAATATATGTGCAAACCTTTAATCTCATCAGACGATCATTGACGAGTTCCTGAAAGATCCTGAATAACTGAACCGAGGAATCGCCCTCCCATGTGGCGTTGGTGGTGTTGCTTTAACAGCGTCAATAAAAGACAGACAGAGTGTGTGAGTGTGAGAGTGTGTGAGGATGAGCTGAGTCATGAGCCTGGCTCTACTAAAAATCAATGTCCAGTTTACCGCTCACCCTTTTGGAATAAACCTTTCCAGGGGGACAGCATCGTATGTAAGTTTAATCCTAATGAAAGTCATGCTCTCAGTTCAGATATTATTTAACGTGATAACTTTTTAATGACTCTCCATACTGCTGAGAAATATGCTGTTGTCCTTTGGCCTTGTATGAAACCTAATGAGTTATCCTCCGATGGCCGTCAGCTTCACAGATAAACACTTCACACTGTGGTTCGCTGTGCAGGGGCGTTAACAGACGTTCCACTCATCCTTCACAGCCTAAATAAACCACAGTTTCTGCAAGAATCATGACCTATGGACAAACATTTCTAGTCATGCAGTAAAAATCCACTATATGAAGAAAGCAAGAAGCTTCTGGTGGTAGAACAAAATACTGGACTGCTGCTTTAAAACTGGATTAACTCAACTTCAGGTGACGGGTGTGTGTGTGTGTGATGAGGGACTGTGTGTTCTGAAGAGTGCATGACGATCGGCAGATTCCTTTCCTAGGACGAAACGGGCCAGAAAACAGCCTGCTTGCAATTGCAGCAGTATTGGGTGTTGATCACAGAACCATCAAACACTTTGCTCCAAAAGTTAACACGGTTGGAACAAAGAATCAAGTTAGGCGGGAACTGTGAAAGATAATTTGCACAAGCTACACTGATTTGGTCAACTGAGTTGTCGTCTTTAATTTGAGAAAACACTATTTATGGAGGGCCATTCGTCCTGCATCTCACTTTATTCAAGTCGGAGTCGGAAGGTGCTGCAGCCAATTACAGCCGGTCAGTCGGGCACTCGAGGAAAAGGTCAGCAGTCCATCACAGCCCGGCCGCACAAAGCCAGACAATCACACTTTCACAGGCAATTCAGTCACCAGCTCACCTCAAACACATGCTTCTAGATTCTGAGAAGAAGCACGAGCACAGGAGAATCATGCAAACTCCACAGAAACTGGAATCCAGAGAGAAAGTCCTGATGATCATGAGACATTTAAAACTTCCAGTACATATTTTACTTCTATATGAGACTCAAGCCTCATAAAATCCATTTCATTTGCAGCATATGTGTGCACGTGTGGCTTCACTGCAAAATCAACCCACAAAATCAACCCACAGCGCCATCTCGTGGCCTGGCATGCTAAATACATCGTCTCAGAATGTTGCTGTATAAACACCAAACTTTACTGAAATGAAAAAAACAAGAAAACGTTTCACTTGAACCTTTGTCATGTAAACAAGGCCTAATGTGGGAATAACTTATTTCCGATGTTTCAGATAATTATGCTTACATCTATGATCCACATTTTCCACTCATTTTTTTGTAAGTATATTTTAATCTGTTTAATATTTCTCTAGTTAATGCTGCTAACATAGAGTAATTAATTAATTGGTTTGTGCAACAGTGACAATAAAAACCTTCACTCTTCAATGAGGGATGCTGGAAGTTTTGATGCCGAAGCAAAATCATTTCAAGCAGAACAGCAAACAGGAAGTGACTGTAGTGGATTTAATGAAATAAATCTGTCTTGAAAGAGGAGAAGAAGGAAGGGCTTGGAATTTATGTGCAGTGAACTCTGAACGTCTTCCGCGCTCCTGAGAAAGCTCAAACCAGTCTCTCACACGTCGTCACGATGCAGTTATTGATACAAGTCCTGATATGAGAGGAGCGACTTCCAGCTGAGTTACAGCTCATGAGCCGCTGAGAGGAGAAATGCCACCACCTTCATCACGCTCCAGATGACTCCTTCTATCTGGGTCGAGGTGGATTTCAGCTTCAGCTCAGACGACACTCTCTCCCACAGTGTCACCTTGGCGAGGTGACACAGGAAGCTGGCAGCCAGGGACTGAAACTGAGGAGACCTTCAGACCTTAAAGCCGCTCTCCATCCAGAGAAAGGGGCTGGGCGGGGCTGGGAGGGGTCGGCCGCTGCCGGCGGGCTGCGCTCAGCATCCGACCGGGAAACCGTGTCTCACCTGCGCGCCACTGACAGCCGTGGGTAACGGAATACAATCCTGAAGCACTTCAGACATCTGGAGGCTGCTCTGTGCGTTCTGAAAGGCTCGTGTCGGTGATTTATGGAGGAAAACTTAACAGGCGGCGTGGAGACAACAATAAATAACAGACAATAGCAGGTCCCAAATGTTTAACTGGGTCTCTTTCATAAAGTGCACATATATGGAAACTAGTTTGATCATTAAAAGTTCCTTTCCTACGAGGACAAAGCTCTTTCTGCCTCAATAGGTTGAGGGATTTATCTTACAATACAAAGCACACATAAAACCTCAGCGGCAAAGGGAATATGTCTGACCTAAGCAAAACCGCGCCTTCAAAAGATTTAGATGAGCCTTTGAAAAGCTTCAAGAACACATCTTGGTAAGAGAAAGAAAAAGGGGGGCTGGATGTGGAGGAGGAGGTTAGACAGAGATTGAGGCTGGAAAAGAAAAGGGATGCAGTTCTGTGCGTGTCCTCCGGCCTGCCAGGATGAGGACGGTGATTGGCAGCTGGCGAGGTGCCGAGCGCGGCGGCGAGCGGGAAGGAAGATGGGCGCCTACGGTAAACATCTGCTGGCTCGCACCGAGCGGGAAGGGAGAGCGAGCGACTTGAAAAGCCTGGCTATGGCCGAAACCAAACACTGCCGGGTCGGAGCCTGGGAGCATTCTGAAGGGTTTTCTGAGGCGGGAGAAAAACAGACGCTTTATTCTGAAAGGGAGGAATCTGTACCAGGAGACGATATGAATAGAATCCTTCAAGAGTCGTCTCAACTGGTGGAGTTTATACATATTAAAACAAAAGAGCTGAAAGCTGATCTACAAACACACTGACGATCACATCTGTGAAAACTAGATGTACATAATGATGATGGATTATTCACCTTGTTATGTAATAATGCAGCGTTTTGTTACATAGTCAGACATAAAGTGTGTGTGGGTCACGACAGGTTGTGTGTGGAGTGTTTCTGGTCCCTCATTGTTTCACAGCCTAATCAAACCGATCTACCTCCACGCCCCGTCGTCTCCCTGCTAATGTGAGCGTTTTGTGTCGTCGCTTTTCTGCACCTTGTTCAAGTGGAGTGGTGAGAAAAAAATAAAAGAATAAAAAAACACTGACACTTCAAGGAAAACTGGAGACCCTCGTGGCTCTCGGTAGGGAAGAACATGCAAGAGGAAATAAAGAGAAACCCTCCTCCGCCGCCGCCGCCGCCTCCCTACGGAGAGCCGCTCAGTCCATCCAGGGGTCATTACCTGGCGGTGTGATCGGAATGCATAATGTGCGTGGTGGCGAGATGAAAGGCCTCGGGAGACGTCTGCGCCGCCGCCGCCGCCGTGCATGTCCATCAGCGCACGGCGCTCCATTCATCAGCGCATTCATCATGGTTTAAACAAGCTTCCCGGGTCGGAGCTCTTTCCCACTGAGCCACGCTGTTGACGAGTGGAGTGCATAACTACATATTGACTCTGGGAGCGGCGGGGAGCAGCGGCAGGCTGCAGGATCGGAGGCTTGACTTTCAGTCAGTTGGCTAAATGAAGGACTCCATCGCTGCGAGACTCCCTGTTGTGGGGGAGGGGTCCATCTGGCGATCGACACGGCGGCGGCGGCCGCACAAAACCACCCTCCGCACGCCAACACACCTATCCGTTTGTTTCAGGGCTGCTGTACATGAAAACATGTCGCTTCCCCCGTATCCAATGACTGACTGCAGCTCGGAGCGTCAGGGCCGCTCCCGGCGGGTCACGGGTTCAAGCCTCACTGAGATTCTCTGACTTGTGTCCTTGATCAAGGCACTTTAGCACATCCCCACCTGGAGGACTTTACTTCTGTAAGCAGGCGTGATGATATGCTAAACAGCGTCCGGCGCACTTGGCCGACACTGAGGGCTGGTTAAGAGATTAACAGATCAACTCTCAGTACTGGCAGGTTTACTGTTGGGTGGTTTGAGCAATAAAAACCAGTGATGGAAAATTAGTAACTGAAAAACACTTCTCCAGGCCGACATGCTTTGAGCTGATAATTAACCTTTTTTTTTCCCAAAGTAAGTGTTTTTCTTCTTTCCTTCAGTCCCTCATATGTTTCCTTTACATTCTGAACTCTATATCTATATCTCAGCAGGTCTGATGGCCGATTCACTCAACACAATCACTCCTTGTTACAGAGATCTAGGAGAATAGCTGCATTTCTCTTCAGGGTCAAGTGCTCCTCTTCTCTCGCTGCTCGCCACCTTCAGTGTCTGACATGGATATCACGGCACTCAAAGGACATCTTGAAGGTTCTAGCGGCTCCTCCAGTTAGTCAAGTCCATAAACACGTTATTGAACTCCTTTTCAATCCTGAGAGGATTAAAGAACTTATTGAGTTACTAAATGGTTAATGGGTTTTAAGTCAAAATAGTCACAATTTACAGGATCACTGTGTCTGATATGAAGCTCAACCTTGCTCAAAATTCTCCCAAATACAAAAACTTGAATGGTCTCCAGCTGCATAAAGGTCCAAACCTGCGCGCACGTCTCAGCGCTGCTTGTTTAAAACCTTCAGCACACAAAGGAATAACACCTCAACGGGTGACCGACTCCATAAAAATGACTGTACAGTGAAGCTGAATGATGATAAAGATGAAACCAAGTATTTGAGTGCTGAGATTTAC
This sequence comes from Salarias fasciatus, assembly GCF_902148845.1. NCBI lineage: Eukaryota > Metazoa > Chordata > Actinopteri > Blenniiformes > Blenniidae > Salarias > Salarias fasciatus. Next base: position 26,968,684 of record NC_043756.1, read on the forward strand.
ACTTCGGTGTAAAGCGTCGGTGAACTCCAGTCACAGACAGAGAGGAGGTCAAGAGCACATCCATTCAGGGTTCATCAACAGAAACCAAAAACTCAAGGGGAACTTTTAACATTCATCTTTTCAGTCGTTGATCCTGATTAACAATAAAGCTAAACAGCAGTGGATCCTCCTTCATGCTCCTGGCTGCAGCTGCTTCTCTCGGGCAGGCATTAGCTCGTTGCTGGGAATCAGAATCCAAACCTTTTGATTGCATCCGAGCCGCACACAGGTGGACTGGATTCAGCACAGATTATCAGCGTCGAAGCGAAGACGGGTAATTTAGGGCAAGTGAAGCACCTGCTACCAGCCCGAAAGAAAGCTGTTTATCTATCATTTCTGGGAGGCTCAAGGACGACAGGACGGCTTTTTAAATGAGGGCTTTAAATGTCTCCTGACTCCAGACAACAACCCATTTAAAATATTAATAAAAAACAAAAGCAACATGTTCATAATTGGAGGACAGAAAACAACTAGCACTTACTGGAAATGTGTCTTTTAGTCACTGCTGCTGTCGTCGGCTGTCAGCAGGCAGAAATTAGCACTTCATTCAAAGACTGAATCTAACTTTTTATTTCTTGCTTTTACCTTTTTTTTTAACCTTTTAATGTGTAACTATAACCCATCACTAATGGTAACAGGAGTATTTGTGCATCCGTGACATGAAAAGGGCTGCATTTGTTGGAATCTTTTTTTGTCCAGTTTTCTTAAAACAATAGTTATTATGGATGACATAGTGGTCAAATTCATTCATCGAGGAAACGTCCTATTTTGGCTATACATTTTGATATGTCTATTTTATAATTTTATTGCTTGATTATTAAAACCGACCAAACTTCAAACATTTTTTGTACCATTATATTGCATTATTGATTTTTGCAGAGTTCCTTTGTTATTGAGCTGTCTCAAAATCTGAGAAAGCAGACTGAACTGTGCATTCAGGCGCCTTTTCTATTTATTTTGTTACATTTGGATGTCATCTGGAGGGACAGCAGCATTTCAGGTGGCTGCACATTTGTTGATTCCTGCAATATCCTGTCGCCCCTGTTTTAATTTGAATCGGCTCAGATGAGATTTTCTTTATTACCTTGTGATGTATTACTTCCACAGATCAGCAACGTGACAAATAAAAGCCTCTGGTTCTGCTACCTTCCTGCTTCTGGTGTATGTTATGGAAAGTGAAGCTGGCTGGCCGAGCGGAGACTTTCGGGGATTTACGGCGAGCTAATGAATCGGTCGGGGGACAGGATATCTGTGACCTTTACAGAGTGCTGGACGCACTTGTCGGGCGCGAACATAATAACCCCTGTCCGAGCATGACGGTGATGACTCGGCGTTTTTCCGGGAACCAGCAGAGCTGCTTTTATAGGCCGCCTCCAGCGGCGTGATGAGCCAGCTGCTTTTTACTGTAAAACCTCAGCTCAGCTCAGTGTCTGCAGGTTTCCCTCCATACTGGACTTCTTCATGTGTTCAGATCAAACATAGTGACTGAGGACTATAGCATGTTCACATTCGCCTGTTCTTTAAAAACAAATCCTCTCATTCATCTCCGGAGCTGGAAGATTTTTGCATTTTCGATACAGAAACGGCAGAAACACTGAAAGCGATGCAGCGTTTCGGAGAAGCTGCATTTTCTCCCGTTTCCTGGAGTCTTTTAAAAAAGTTCCACTTTGGGAGCGTTATTTTTTAAAGTTTTAAAAGTTGTGTTTTCAGTGATTCCTAGCACCGTAATCATGAAAACGTAAGCCCAAGGCGCAACAAAAATGCGTGTATTTGGACATTGGACAAACACTTCACAGAGGGACAGTTATCAGTAACGCTTGTTTATTCTGTTTCCACTTGATAAAATGTAAAAAAAACCAAAAACAAACAAAATTACACATATTTCACATTTATTGGCTTAAAATGAATCTTAATTTGAAAAATGTGCTGCTTGGCTCCCTGTTATTTGGCACCACTAGATGTTTGCACAATAGTTCATGGAACCATGAATTAGCTTGTTTCAATGCTTTGCTGATGCAGTTTATTGATATTATTTAAAGTGAAGCAAGCGATTGATTGAATAGTTTTTACTGACATAAAATAAAGAACAGGGCTTTGAAACTGCACTTCACTACAGCTGACTAGAACAAATTGCCAAAGTCTGTGCAGGATGTAAGTTTTTTGCTGGAGCAGAGGAAGTTGAGGACAGAGGATGGAGAGACAGATGATCACACAGAGGGAGACTGACACAAGCCTGAAGCCGGAGATGATATTTGGGTAAACTCTGGGCTCACCTTGCCTCGCCCTGATTGATCACCATGTACATCTCCCAGGACATGTTTTCAGCCACGGCTCCATGAGGCACCAGCAGGCTGACCCCTGAAAAACACACAAACAAAGTTGAAGACGCTGAGGTGATGGATAGGCTTACTAGGCCAGGGTTCCCGTACAGACTTTATATCAACACAAAATGACTTTCACTGCATGAAATCTGAAGTCAAAACAAAAACCTGACTTTACTAGATACAAAAGAGTCAGAGATCATGAATATATTGTAATATGGAGGAGTGTTTGGTGGGATTTTGCCCAAAGGGAAAGCTGCAATTTCTGATTTTTAAGATCGTCGCAGTAAAAACAAACACTATCCATTTTACTAACCATTTGAGATGCACAGCTGGGTCTGATACTGCACAGAGGACTCTTTCTCTGAAAAAGATCTCCGATACGACCGGGCTTGGATTCCTTGACGTCACCTGATTAAAGGGATACTTCAGCATTTTGGCAAATTGGCCCATTTAGCGCAATTCCTTAGTCATTTCGAACAGCATACTTACTTTTTTTGTGAGGGCGAGCTGTTGTTTATTCAGAGGTGAGTCAGGGAAGGTTTTAGGGACGGACACAATGGAAGTGGATGGTATTTTTGGTTCCCCTCGTCAAACTCATCAAATACACAATCCAACAACCCCAAAACACTTTGGTGGACACGTTATAATCCGCACATTCACTACGCTGTGAAAAATTAATGCAAAATTACGAGATTGAGTTGTTTATGCGAAGATTGCTCAGACGGAACTACTTACTTTTTTTTTTTTTTTTTGTACATAGGTTGTGCCCCCCCCCCCCCCCCCCCCCCCCCCCGTTCTCCCTCTCTTTATCTTTCTCTCTTTCTGTCCCTGCTCTCTGAGCGTTTCCGTCCCGGTCCTGTCCGGCAGCCATGCCGAATGCCAGCTTTAAAAAAAGGCAGCAGCAGGAGGAGACTCAGTCTCGTCCTGCTGCTAACATTAAAATCTGTTCAGATAGTAAAAGGCTACAATCATACAATATTGCACGCCCCAGCTGCTGAACAGGACAAGGAAAAAAAAAAAAAAAAAAAAAAAAAAAAAGGAACTACTTACTAAACATGGCGTCTGGGCAAAGTGATTTCAAAAGAAAAAGTAGTTCCCAGTATTTGCTTCAGTGTCGTATCGCTACAATATTATTTGTTGGTGTTCCACAGTGTAGTGAATGTGTGGATTATAACGTGTCCACCAAAGTGTTTTGGGGTTGTTGGATTGTGTATTTGATGAGTTTGACGAGGGGAACCAAAAATACCATTCACTTCCATTGTGTCCATCCCGAAAACCTTCCCCGACTCGCCTCTGAATAAACAACAGCTCGCCCTCACAAAAAAAGTAAGTGTGCTGTTCGAAATGACTAAGGAATTGCGCGAAATGGGCCAATTTGCCAAAATGTTGAAGTATCCTTTTAACCGCTCAGTGGATCAAGAGGATTTTACTCCGAGCCATGCTACATGCAAAAGAGTTTCAGGGCTCCGTACTCATGGTATCGGTGCATCCCTGGTCCTGACACACCATCAGATACTCAAGTTTTTGCAGTCCTTGCACTTTAACACTTGAAAAATAGGAATGACTTTGGGTGACTTTTCTCTTGCTGTATGAAATGTGGTCATGTGTCTGTGTATTTTGGCTTGTGTGACCACAACATCGCAGCCTCCTCTTACACATGAAAACACACTTGTTAGAACGTGGATTTCAAACATGGTACAAAATCTTCATCTTTTTTTAACAGCGCTGCCAAAACCTCACTTCTATCTGCCGACTCCCTCCCTGCCCCTCTGAACCCTTTATTTGTAAAGCAGGGCCTTTGTACGCTCTCTGCACTTCAGTGCCAACGCTTTGCCTTTCGCATGGCGGCAGATGAATGGTGTCAGTGGAGGGAGGGGGAGGAGGGGGGTGAGTGGTGATCTGTTGACAACAACAGCAGAAAAATCTCTGCTCACGTCTTCAAAGATGCTGCATATTCAGAAGTTGGGCAAATGTGCCCGGTTGGGAGATCAGAGCAAATAGAACAAGTGTTTTAATTCTTCCAGATCAAAGTGACTCATTCGCACGGACGTGTTTACAGCTTAACCCAAATCAGTTGTTGATTCACCCACTTATTCTCATGTGTATTCAGCCTCATACACAGTTTATCACAGATAAATGCTCGAAAAGGGACTAACGCAGACCCCAGTTCTGGATGAAATCCAACCTCTCGTACATTTCTCACTTGAGTCTGGGAGGTATTAGTAGCAGGTAAAGGTTGACAGATATTCAGTTGGTCTCGTCGTAGGACCCCCACCTTTTGGTTCATTATCTTTGCTGCATTAGGATGAGATACAATGAGGCCTAATGCATATTTATTCTTCACAAAAGAGTATATTGTCATAGTATTCCTTGTTTCCTTCTGTTTAAAAATAAAGATGTCCACCAGAGTGTCATGACTCGTGTCTTTTTTTGCTGTTCCAGGTTCCCAGGTTGTAACTGATGCACAGAGCGTATGAGCGAAGTGCTCCGGACGTGAGGGTTCTCATTCTCTGTGCTGTGATACAGTGGAACCCCAAAACGAAGCTCTCAGTCCAAAATTTCTTTCCTCCTGTCCGCCCGGGAAGACAGGGTTACGAGTTCAGACACTCCTACAGAACAGAGCTCAGATGATGCTGCTGGAAGATGAGCATGACACCTGGAAGTCTCTCTGGGAGTGTTCTCAGTGCATTGGGGGGGGGGGGTCTGAAACGTCCAGTCCAAGAGTGAATCAGAAGATTCGAGAGAGGATTAGGACACCTGACGTTGCCATTACAAGGAGTCAACCCCAACATTAATTATTCAGTACAAAATTGATATGCTACTGAGTACCCAGAATATCTTTATTGGCTTGTTCATTTACCTTTACATTCCTGTCATCTCCTTTTAGCATCTTATAGCCACAGCTTGACTGTTTTTATCTTAAAAATCACTGTCTGGAAGCAAAAAAACAGCATTTTCCATGGTACTCAGGACTTTACACGTATGACTATTCAATCAGAGATTCATCAGCGTAATACACATTTCTAATGAGTTTCTCAGCAAAAACACATAGTAAAGAACTGCCAGATACTATATTAAATTTGAAGTTGGCAAAAAAAGGACAGAAACACTCACTTCTACCAGAAAATCCAGCTGAATCCAGTCAATCCAGTCAGAGCAGGGCGAAAGTTATCTTCCTCATGCAATTCTATACTGTGCCTGACAAGACGCTGCATTTATTTATGAAAATTAAAATTTAAAATAATGGAGTAATGTTGCATCCAAAGGTGAGGAAATTCTGTATTATGCATTAGCCAAAAGGAACTGTGTCCAACCCTTCTCACATGGTCATCCATCCATTTTCTGTAACACTCTTTTCATCTCGGGGATACGAGGAGATGAGATGATCCCAGCTCAGTGTGGTGAAACACTCTGGACAGTCCATCACAGGACACACACACACACACACACACACACACACACACACACAGAAAGACAGTCACACATATTCATACCTATGGGTAATTTAAGGCTAATTTATACCATTTCTAAAGAGAAATGTTGATGCCTGGAGTGTCGTATGAGTGAGTACTTTCATTTAACATTGTGCTGAGATGTAGTGAGAATGTACATTGTGAAAGGCTGAAATGAGAAGTAGTTCTGACTGCTGCTATTTTGGATCCTGCATCACTAAGGTGACCAGAAAGTGCCAATAATGTGCTCTGAAGTGCCGAGCACGGCCGGCAATTCGGTCTAATGAGTCGTCGTCCCTGCAGACAGCCTGCGTGAGTGCTGCACTCCACAGCGGCGGCCCGTTCAGTCCACTCGGACGTAGAGATGACCGCAGGAGGCTGATTTCGCCTCGCCACCGCTCAGGGACACACACGCTGAAGAAGGCTGCGGACGTAACGTCTGGCTCGGACTGCTCACCTCGTGACAGACATGCCGTGCAGACTCCTCCAATAGGTCCATTTGTGCTGGTGGGACACGATGACAACGTGACCCCCAGTCGGGCTGGGAGAGTCTACGAATATCAAACAGCTCCCTGCCTTGACAACAGCACTGCTGGATCCTAGCAACGGCATACAGTGTCCATTCTGCCAGGACAGCATTCATGTTGTCATTGGAGAAACAGCCAGGAAGTCGAGATTTTGGTGAAGCTGTCCACGCCTCGGAAACATCTTCAGGTGAAAAAATCGTGCTGTTTTACATAAACTAACCCGAGTTAAGGTGGCCTAGAGGTCAGGGGAGCAGACCTCACAGTGATTCCCAGAGTGAATAGAGCACCACTGTGGCTTCCTGAGCAAGACTCTTGAACCCCATCAGCTTCCTGGAGACCCCTAATGTGGCTTCTAACCACATCCTAGAAACAGTATGGGTCAATGTGCAAAAACAATCTGTCCCAAGATGATTAACAAGGTATGTTTCGCTAGTTTAACTCAGTGGCGTACACCCACTTCTTTTCCAGTCAGCATTGTATACAAATTCTTCTAAATCCCCCAGATACACCACTCGGCAGTATACATGAGACAGATTATCACTACATAGAGACATCTTACATGCAAAGAAGGTAAAATATGGAGAGTATGCCCACATCTCCAGGGGCCATGACACCACTTCCCCAGCCATCTGGATAAATGTCCTGAATTCACCATTGCAGAGAAGAAGAAAACATAAAGAGATGTTGGAGTTGAACCAAACAGTTTCATTTCCCCTGAAAGGGTTAAATCAGGAGTAATTTGGAAAGCTTTGCTGGGATTGGATTCTGACGTGATGACACAGCATGTTTCCAACACCCCGCGTCTTGTGAATGGTCGGAGTTCAGTGTTACAGAGTTCAGAGTCACAGAGCAGCTTGGCATCGAGCGGCAGCTCATCACATTGCTCAGCTGTTTGCACTGCGGGGAGCGTCTGCTGATAGAGCTGCTGTGCCAGCTCTTTCACTGATGGTGCACTGGTGTTTCGTTGTTCTTCTGCCTTTTTTTTTTTTTTTTTTGTTTGTTTGTTGCCTGAGTGATCTTGATGGCTTTTGTTTTGTAGAATCAAAAGTTTCAACCATGGACACAGATGTGAGGTTTAAAAGAGAAAACTAAGCTGTGATTCTGATTCTGAAGAGGAGGTTTGCGAACAGGGAAGCTGGGATCTGAGATGTAAACTTTGGAAACCACAGACACACAGTGAAGAGGTCGAGGGTTGACAGTCCTGATAGATGTCATCTTGAATTCCCTCAGTCTGAGTCTGTCACTTCTGAGAGCTACTGTATATTCAATTGGGAAACAGGACAGGACACAAAGATGAATCTGTCCGTTATGACCTAGGTCACCTTTTTATCCAAATACCTCACAATAATGGCCGATGCTAAACACCTAACCTGCTCTAAAGCAGGCTATGACCAGGAAACGAGCAGAGCAAGTATCAAGCACCACCAAACCACCAATCAGAGCTCTTGGAAAATCACCTGTCTTCATTTCATGAGGATCTGGTGGATCTAGCTATGCAAAGAGTGAATGTCAACCTGGTTGACCCACCCAGTGAAGTCTTTGATGAGAGATTATGATTTTGGTGACTTGGAATGCAGCATGAAAGGGTCATACACATATCAACAAGAAAGGGTATTGGCGGTGCACAGATGCCGTGACTCTCTCGGTTCTTAATGATACATTCATCATGATATCTGCCTGCGCCATGATAGTGTGTGCAGCCCATTCATCCATGTATCCATGCATCTCCTCTCATCTAATCTACTCTGAATCACAGTGGCAGAATGCAGAGCAAAGAAGCCAAAACATCCCTGTTCCCAAGGCTTCCTTTAGCTCTTCTGGGGGCCTCCAATCTGGCCCCTGTCCAAACCCGAGATATATTACTGTAGCTCAGACAGCACCTGGATGGACGTCCTCACAGTTGGACATGGTGAACCTCAAAGGGAACCGGCGGGGGGTTGCTTTGGAGCGACTTTGAGACAACTGAACTCTTCACTCTATATCAAAGAAACTGACTTCATGCAGTAATCCCAGTAATTTACTGATTCTTATAGGCTGTTTATTTGTAAAAATGCCTCCGTAGCTAAGTGGGCATCTTCCCTGCACAGCTGACTTTAGAGTTCAGCATGAACTGTGATTGGCTTCAGTATGTTAATTAAAGCAGTAACACAGACTCTCAAATTTCAAGTGTTTAATCAGAAATATAAAGAACAAAATGTCAATCAGACATTGTTTTTTGGTAATTGTATGTATAATTTCGTTGTGCTCTATGGATACAGTTTACTCGTAATAACTTCCCACTGTGGCGCAGTACTAAAACGGAAATGCTCAAACAGGGCTGTTTTGGAAATGGTTTTGGGCAGACTGCCATCTTCTTGAGCTTCACTTTTTTGTTGTGTCCACTGAGGAAATATGCCAAAGACAGGCTGTGCTTTCATGATGCACGCACAGCAGGCAGCTTACAAAAACAACAACAACAAAAACATGCAACAACAACAACAAGCATTGTTTCAGCTGAAAAAAAAAATGGAGGGAAATCTCAGAAGTTGGATGTGCTGGCAGACTGGAGCCAAAGCTGAACCATGCCGGCTGCTCTGAGAAGTCACTGCAGCCTATCATGTGAGCTTATTTTCTTTACCAGCACCTTTTCTGGCAAACAGAGCGACTCTCACCTGTGTTTGGCACCACGAGCCGGCCTCCCGGGTACCCGAACACGCCGCTGGTCCTCAGGTGCTCCTTGCTGGCGCTGAAGGGTCCGTTGAGCGTGAGCGTGCCCTTCTTCCTCCGGTCCATGGTGCTGCAGTAGTCACGGCTCAGGTCTCTCGGGAAGGTCTCAGCCGGCCCTTTGGCGTGGAACTCCGCCCGCTCGGCCACGCCCAGCGACACCATGAAGGAGCTCTGAACTTTGACCTTGATGTCCGGCAGCGGGTCGAAGAGCTCTTTGTCCGTTCCGTCCTGGAAGCAGAGCGGCGTGCTGTACGTCCGTCCCACCGTCAGGTCGGGCTGCATGGAGGAGTTGAGCAGTAGCGGGTTGCCTGCAGAGATGGAGAGATGGGCACAGACACGCCGTCACCGACACGACCTCCACACCAGGGACTCACATCATGCAGCGTTTAATTAATGAATACCAGCCAAAGCTCTTTGTTTCCTCAGCTGCACTCACATGGGATCCAGAAAATGAATTGAAAAGTGTCCCAGATACAACCAAACAAGGTCAAGAATCTATTATTTCCTTTTTAATTCTTAACTGAGCAAAAGTTGACAAAACAGGGGAAAGATAAAAGACAGAAAGTGGATTATATCTTATAAAGGGCTTTTTTTTCAGTTTGTTGCACAGCACAGTAGATTACATTCAACACAGTTGTCAGTTCACAAGAAATCAACAGTAGATTTGGAATCAACATAGTCCTAGCTTTACTTCTTATTGTCTCATGCTAGCTGTTGCCAAAGCTGTCCGTCCCTGGGAGAGGGATCCCTCCATACTGTGGTTCTCCCCAAGATTTCTTCTTTTCCCACTGGGTTTTTGGAGTTTTTTCTTGCCGGATGTGAGGGTCTAAGGCGGTGGTTGCTTCGTTTTGTCTCGTTACTGTGAATTTGACATATTAATATTATGCTTATTCACTGTTTTTATTTTTACCAATCAATGTAACATCTTGAAGCCCTCTGAGGCAACTGTTGTTGTGATACTGGGCTATACAAAAATAAATTGATTGATTGATTGATTGATTGAATTAAAATCACAACAACAGTATCAGTTCCTACTTGTCCACAGCAGGTCTTACAATACGTTCAATTGATGTCCACACTTCAACTCCTGCACTGTTTACGACATGTAGAAATTAAAAAACTTCCATAAATCAGAGAAACAGAGCTTGAGGCTTTTATTTCAATGACCCCGGCCCTTCTGTGGCACGACCTACCAACCACATATAAGATTCACATTTAGAACACCAGCTCACAGCAACAGTAGCCTCGTAAACTAGCCCCGCCCACTCCTCATCCACATTTGGATTTTGGAGCTGGGGAGGGTCTGGGGACAAGGCAATAGAAAGAGAATGCGACGGAGCAGTGAAGCCGCTGAGCCAATTAGTGTTGCCGCTTTTTGTTTTCAAATTTTTTTTGGCGAATTCCGGTGGCAAAACCGGAAGTTACGCCATCACTGCGCGTAGCTTCTTGCAAAACAGACATAACGGAGATTACGGAGATGAACATTAACCATCGTCTGAAAGCTGGAGTAAGTAAAGTTATAGCGAAACATACCAAGTATTACAACAATCAAGCAAGAGCAAGAGTCTGCGCCTGGTGAGTTTCTAACAGGAAAGGACGTTTTCGTGTGTCTTTGCGAGTAGAGAAGCTAACGCATTTTGACGGCGTATTTGTTTTGAAGCGCTGATTGGCTGAAGTGTGCTGTCAGTCAAAGGAGTAACTGACACCCCCTGAAGGAAGTTTGTATTGCCTTGTCCCCAGACCCTCTCCAGCTCCAAAATCTGGTTTACGAGGCTACAGCAACAGCACCAGATATTAAAGCAAACTGTCTGTCTGCCTGACCCTTTTTCTCTTTCTGTCAAAATGATTTCATGCGACCATTGAGAGGTTAAGGCCTGCTTCTCCTGACCAGTGAAGCTCCTGCACTGATTGTAACAACATGTCCGGGCAGGCGACCAGAGCATCGGGGGTAAGGGAGCGCAACCTGGACAGAAGGTGCAGGGCTCGGAGCCACGGTCAGAGCGTTAGATTTAATTACCAAGCACACACACAGCTTGATCTCCATAATCCATCTGCTGGAGTCAGCTCCCCGGGATGCGCCGCGCCGTCCTCCTGAAGGACGGGCCGACAGGCCGGGAGGGGTCGAGGTGACTGCTCTGTGAAGGAGTGGGGGGGGAGGGGGGGTTCCTCCCGGTATGGACCGAACAGCCTGTGGAAGGAAGACGAGGCGGGGGGTGGTCTTCGTCTGTGACCATTAAAGACTTGACGGCGCTGCCAGGCGGAGCGGGAACGCGGCGCATCGATCTGGCAGACGCGGCGCGGCCCCGGATGAGCCGTGCCAAGATAACGGCGAAGTCACTGAGTCCTTGCTGCCCAGCTGTTGCCTGGCGAGGGGTGCAAAGCGGGAGGCTAATGTTGTTTTATTTTTAGGGAAATCATTAATTACCGGGTGGGTGATTTGTGATAAGCGTTTTGGAGAGTGTCGGTCTTGACTCTCCTTCCTTCCTTGTCAAGCTAAAACGTTGAGGAGAAACAGTATTATGTATCAGCAGGCTAAGGAGCCCATGTGCTGCTGATGCCTGTTTGTGTGAACTTCCAAGTGATTTTTGATTAATCAACTCTTCATTTCTGACTTCCAGGCGTTTCTCTGCATGATTTGAAAAGGAGGGCGCCTGAAAGCAGATCAACAAATTCAATAAATTTCGACTTAAACACAAACTGCATCGCGCCCAATCACATGTTCGCTCTTCAGAGTGCAGGAAGCTCACATGAACACGGGTTTCAGTGCTTGTTAGTACTGAATCACAGATCACTGAATCGATGCAGCGTGTGTTTGCAGAACTTTCCTTTTGATTACTGGTGACGTACTGCTGGGTTCAGACTCTAAAGACTCCTGTCTGCATTTCTCTTCCAGTGAGAAGCTGTATAGTCGCTTGACTCGGGCAGCCATCTCATGTACATTGCAAGTTTGGCTACTTGAAAAAGCTCTTTGGCTACAACTTTTTACTCTCACTGGCTACATTTTAACAGAGGAAATGTATTCCTATAGTAAGTACTACTATAGATACAGTTAAATTATAGTTTGTGTTTATGAGAATTAAATGGATGGGACACTGTCCAGTTAAATAGAAGGTAAAGTATTGAATGTGACCTATACTACATGAACTACATGACAGATTCAAAGCAGTAATACATTGCATATGTGTTTCAGGAAGAACTTGTTAGGAGAGCTGTTAGCACTGAACCATTTAATTTCAGGGTTTATACATAAAACCCAAATTCATCTCATGTGGAATGGTAAAATATTGTCACAGTAACGATTATAATTTAAACATTTTTTTTTAATTGTTGTAGTACCAGGTATAAGATTTGAAATCTACATTTTTGTAATGTTTCACAATTAGTACCAAAAACTACTTCAATGTCAAACATGAAGCCAAATTTAAAACTAATTTATAGTGCAAAATACAGTGAAACATCCAATATAAACTTCTCTTGAAGTAACTGCATTATGCATGCTTTTACAGACGAATACCATGAGAGGGTCCATGGCAGCGTCTCAGCTGGCTCTTCAGGACTGGTCTTACTCTCTGTAAGTATTTGGCTGTGGCTAACTTTCAAGCTGCCTCCTCATGGTTACCATTTACCCAGGTACTTGTAGCTGTCCTGCACGTCTGTTATATTCCCTTCAGGCACTTCAGCTCCTTCAGTTGTGATCACCTTCCCTCTTCTAGATACCATTCGTCCACACTTATCCAGTTCGAATGACATCCCGATGTCATTGCTGTATATCCTGGTGAGGTGAATCAGGGAATCGATGTCACGTTCATTCTTGGCATACAGTTTGATGTCATCCATGTAGAGGAGGTGGCTGACAGTTGTTCCGCTCTTGAACCGGTATTCAAAGCCGCTCTTGGTAATGATCTGGCTGAGGGGGTTCAGGCCTATGCAGAACAGCAGGGGGGGCAGGGCATCACTTTGGTATATGCCGCATTTGATGCTCACCTGTGCCACTGGCTTTGAGTTGGCCTCTAGACTTGTCTTCCACAGCCCCACTGAGTTCTGAATGAAGCTCCTTAGAGTCCTGTTGATGTTGTACAGTTTCAAGCACTCCAGTGTCCACATGTGTGGCATTGAGTCAGAGGCTTTCTTGTAATCAATCCAGGCAGTGCACAGGTTGGTGCTGCGGGCCTTGCAGTCTTGGGCGATTGCTTTGTCAACCAGTAGCTGGTGTTTGCCCCCCCCTGGTGTTATTGCCAATCCCTTTTTGTGCTTTACTCATGTACTGATCCATGTGCCTACTTATCTTGGACGCTATGATGCCTGATAGGAGTTTCCATGTGGTGCTGAGGCAGGTCATAGGCCGGTAGTTTGATGGTATTGTTCCCTTCTGGGTGTCCTTCATGATGAGGACTGTCCGACCTTAGGTTAGCCACTCTGGGTGGGTCCCTGATATTAGCAGCTGGTTCATTTGTGCTGCAAGGCGTTCATGGAGTGCCGTTAGCTTCTTAAGCCAGTAGGTGTGAATCTTGTCAGGCCCTGGAGCTGTCCAGCTCTTCATTTTGGCCACTCTTGCCTGTACATCTGCTGTTGTAATTAGTACATATATACATATATATATATATATATATATATATATATATATATATATATATAGATATATAGATATATATATATAGATATAGATATATATTAATGCTGTCAGTTTTAATCGCGATTAATCCATTGAGGTCTGCCAATTGGGTCAAAGAAAAGAACTAGAGGATAATAGTGTTTTTCCTGACATTGGGACTGATTTATGAGGATTAGATTCATCATTGCGATTAATCTCTACTTTAAAAAAGTTAATTGTTGACAGTTTTCCATGAATTAATCACGATTAATTGCGATCAATGCGATTAAAACTGACAGCACAAATATATATATATATAACAATGGAAAAAAATTGTGAAAAATAAAGCTAGAAAAACATCTAAAAATGGTCACAAAGCTAAAAATGTAATCAAATACAGAAATTGTAAAGGTAATATTTCACCTATGTAACCTCAGCTTTGGTGTGTATGACGATTTTTTTTCATTGATGCCAGATATTAATCATGTTTAGTGGCTCCAGATAAATTTCATGAGGTGGAAAATGGTGAAAATGGCTGTTCAGGCCATCCAGGTTCCGGGTAAATGGTAAATGGTAAATAGACTACACTTATATAGTGCTTTTACATTGTATTGACAGAGCCCAAAGCGCATTACACTGCATTATCACATTCACCCATTCACACACACATTCACACACCAGTGGAGGGTACGGACACAGCAGACTCCAGCTCTGTAAACTGCACTGTCACTGCAGAGTCTCACCCTGCAGTCCACTCCATTCCCCGGGCCGACATGCCCGATGATTGCACCTGCATTATAAATGATACAAAGTGTCAGCACATATGAGACCCGGGAACATTCCCTGGTAATTGCTGTTAAGATGATGTTGCATAAAAAATAGATGAAAAGATGCATTTTTCATTTCAGCTCTGACTGCTGGCTGACAGCGAGACCTACCGGAGGGCCCGAGCGCACTCGGCGCTGGCGGACATTACCCCTCCGCGGCCGACATTCGATCGCTGCTAAATTTTCTCCCCCTCCGGTCGGCTGGAGAATGATCTGATTATCGCTTGAGTGTGCATCTTTAAGAATGGTGCAGCGAAAATGGAATGGCAGTGGTGAGATGAGAGAAGTTAATGAAATGTACCTCAGGTTGAATACCTTGAGGGATGGGTCTGGAATTGGGCCTCTGATTAAAAATCACTCAGGAGGAGAAGTAATGCGGAGAGACAGGGTCAGGGCCGAAGACTCATTCTGCAGCTCAGGCAGCACAGAGCCATCCGGATGCATCCGCAAACTCTCCTTCTCTTTCAGGTGATTATTAGGCATGAAAAAGCTACTGATAAGTGATTAAACACACGCTTCGGGTTTGATCTGCTAAAGGCTTAATGCATTTGAAAGCAGGCGCAGTGTGTGGAAGCTGCTCTAGCAACAGGTTGCACTGTTTCATAAAACTTTTGTTGCATTTCAGGTGTCGATTTCCACACTGCCGGTGCTCAGACACACTGAAAATACACTGTGTCGTATTTGGAGCCATTGAAATAAAATCTAATTGAATTCAAATCCTGCTGTGAGTTATTAAAGAAACAGTGAATTATTAAGGAAGCAACACAAGTAGGCTAATGCACAATGCCTCTGTGAGTTCCTCCAAAACAAACTGGGGCTGTCGGAGTGCAGGAGAGAGGGGAGGAAGGAAGTGTTCCACATTTCAGGCGGCGCCTCGGCTGGGCTGATGGAGAGGAAAATGGGAGAGAGTGATTGTGGCCGGTGGAGGGCACAGCAGGCAGGCTGGGGGAGAGTTGGCCTATTTAAATAGGATTGATGACCTGCTGGATGTGGACCCGGGCCCGCCTGTCCTCCTCTCTCCACTGTTTTCCTCACATCTCTCCACGTCGTGCACCGGAGCGCTGGGAGGGTTGACCAACTGGAAACGGCCTCGGGGGGGGAGCCGAGGGGCAGGGGGGTGGGGGGCTCCGCGTGGTGCCGTCAGGGATGTATCGCCTGTCGCCGCGGCGGCCATCACTTGTGCTAACCCAGAAGTGTCAGTGAAGTTGATATGAACGCCTGCAGCGAGGCTCGCCGCCGCCGCCACAGTCGCACCAGCAACACAAGTTATTGCTGCGCACAACAAAAAAAAGAATTGATATCCACTGTTCCACAGCCCCCGCTTTCATCCCTTAGTGGCTTCAGCCAGTGTAATCTGATGATGGGTTGGGGGTTTGGTTGATTGACAGTCAAATGTGTGGTCTGCAGGGAGAGAGGAGGCGCAGCGGCGGCGGCGGCGGCGTCTATCAGAGATTGATCATCTGCCTCACAATAACAGAGCAGCAGGTCTGTCACAATAGAAGGACAGGTCCTTTCACTGATCATGGAGGGATAAATCCTGGTCAGATGGGAGGGAGGCTGCGTGCCGTTCTGCTCCATACAAACCGACGCCATCAATCACCTCGGCGGTCCCGTCATGGCCGCCGACTCGTGTCAGCGTATCACGCTCCCCCTCACCTTGTCTGGTGGTCTTGAAGTTGAAGGACTGGAAACCCCCGGTCAGCGCAGAGGAGTCGATGACGTCCACGCCGTACTCGCTGTGGTTCTTCCGGTACAGCATCACGGCCACCACCAGGATCGCCACGGCGATGATGCCGGCTCCGAGGCCCGAGTACAGCGCCACGTCGTTGGAGCTGTCCATACCTGGAACAAGAAGAAGGGATTGGGGGGGCGGGGGGGGGGGGGTTTCAAACCATGGTTCAGCACGGCACAAATAAAGACATACAAAACCCTTAATGCTTGGGTAATTTCAATCACAGTAAAACCTGCTGGCTTCATTTAACTGCTAATGTTCAAACACATTTTTATCCATTGGCTTTAAACCAGCCTGAGACTCTGCTCCTGTTTTATTTGTTGCCATTTTATTGTATTTTATCGTATTTTACTGATTGCACCTCATGTTTTTATATCTTTATGTCCATTTGCTTCGGCTGTGGTTGTTTTTAAAGTGCTCTAGAAATAAAGTTGAGTGGAATAAATAAATTCCTTCAATTTCAGCAGTTCATGCAAATTCTTTCACGCATTCTTGGGCTTCTGCACCTTGTTACTCTCCCGCTCGGCTGCTTTGAAACATACTTCAACTAGTTCATTCAGCTATTTTCACTCCGTCTGTGTTTTAAAATTGATCAAAATCACCAAGCAGTACATAATTAAACTGCATTGGCAGCAAACTTGGTTAAACTTTCCAAATGATATGTGGTTCAAATCCATGCTGAGCCCATCATGAGCTGCATTGTTGCCAAAACGTGATAAGAAAAGAAAAACATTCAATCAATAAGATAAACCAGAGTCTGATTTGCACCTACTTCTTCAAACATTTTAAGATGTAGGAAAACACACAGCATGTTGTATAGTAATCAATCAGCATAAACTCATGCTGGCATTTTGCACGGTTATGAAAACACACTAGATATTCTATATTCATGAAGTAAAATTGATGTCGTGTGTAAATTTGCACATCTGTCAGGCTCAACTGTCAGAATGTCCTGTTAGTGCATCGATGTCAAACACATTTAATACAATAAAATGTCCAGATTTTTTTTTTAAGAAAAATGTCAAAAGAAAAAACTTCTCGATGTTGCATTTTTCAGGTTTTTACAATCTCACCCTGACAGCATGGCTTTAAGTCCATGGCTTAGCCAGATTTCATGGTAGCATCACTATCTCACCTCAGGTCTCAGTGCTGTGTCAAATATAGAAATTCCCTTTAAGATTTTTACCATTAGCTTGGTGATTTGACCAGAGTGGAGCCATTTGCAGGCCAGTTTTGGCCCATGGGCCTTATGTTTGACAACTCTGTGGAAGTAGATCAGCTTTCACATCGTGATACGCTCAAACCTCCTGTAGGCCATGGACTGTCTATCTTGAGTAATTTCTGAAACAAGTGTATCTTTAAAAAGTGATCTGATTACATGTTCATGGCTTGAAATAGTATTTTTCTTTCTCGCCAGCAGCCTGCGAAGGGTTAACAGAGACGGGCAGACAGAGCGGCGAGGAGATGAAGAAAAGCAAGTGGAAACAATACTGTAATAATGAGGATGTTCAAGGGCAAACACAGGCAAGCGTTACGACGTGTTACACCGGCTCCAGCATGGAAATGAAGCATGAGGGATGGAGAGTGGCGAGGACGGAGCGGCCCATCTGTCTCCCTCCTCCGTGCCTCGCTGTGCACCACAAGAAAGGAATAAATATCCAGCCGTTACCCTCAAACTGTTACACATCTCGCTCAGGCAGCCAACGTGGAAACTGATTAGCTTCAGTGCGTTTAGAGCCACCGGTCTAACATCCACCAGCTATGACGGCTCTCTGGCGGCGAGGCCAATCTGAGCGCACGCCGTGTAGCTGGCGGTCACCGGTCGCCACGAGGACCAATCGCAGGTAAATTAATTTAAAGTATTCCTAGCAGGGCAATCCTTCGCCGCACACCAGCTTAATGCATCCCCCGTTCAGTCATTCCGTCTTTTCCTTAAAAACCTGCAAAGGCAGCAAGTGAGCACGACTTTGACGCTAAAGTGGCACGCTAATGAAAGCGCTCCGACTACGCTAGCACCTGACAATCACTTAGCCGGGCAAACCGCGGCGGGTGATTGAAGCCGCCACGGGAACGTGGGGGACAGCGCCCGTAAATTGGTCAAATTAGCTCGTTTGCAATGATTACAAGCCATTAATCCTGCACAACGTAGCACATGTTCACTTGTCACAACCAATATATCTCCTGGCGGGAAGTGGAAACGCAGCTGTGATGTCACGCCTGTCATAAAAAGTCAGGCGCTGAATAATGACACCACGGCGTAATGAGCGCTCACTGGGTCAACGCCGCGAGTTGCTCAGATCAAAGTCAAGTAAACGGTGGCAATTCCATGATGCTTCTATTTGCAGAGTTTGCGCCGAGCAAGGCAAACACACACGCCTCTCTCTTTTTCCGCTGACTGCTAAAACCGACGTCGCCTTTGAATCCCCGAATTCAGGGCACGCTACATATTAGTGGCAGGTGGAAGAAGGGGGCGGGGGAGTGGAGGATGAAAGAAATCCACAGAGGAGGACTCACTTTGAGGTTTAACGTCATGTAGCAGCTTTCGATCTGCAAAGACAGAGAGATAGAGTGAGACAAAGAGGAGAGAAAGTGGTGATTAAAGTCCGAGCCGCTGTGGAGTAACGAGCAGGAGAGGTCTCAAAACACAGGAACTGATAATGGCCGGGGAGGCGGCGTGACAGCCTGCGTGAGGCGCACGGCGGCTAAAGGTGGCTTCAAGAGAGATAATTATTACTTGGCAGAAGCGGGAAGACAACTTTGAGATATTTAGAAGGGACTGGACGACTAAAACGAGTGTGATTAAGAATTTGGCATGATTCGGAACATAGCAGCTTACGTCTGGTCTGCCTGCTTTTCTCTTCTTAATAACAGTGCTCTTTCTCTTGCTTCTGATTTACATTGGTTGTGACCAGTTCATGTTTTTTTAAGATTTGTAATCCAGATACCAGTGTCTGATGAGCAGCGCAGTTTTTAACATTGTTTTCGGTCATTCTTTATTACTTTTTTTTACGCCTGGTTTCACTATGAAACAATTACAACTCACAACTGTTGCAGTTTTCTGTAGTTTTTACTTAGGTTTCTTGCAGGGATACACCAATATTCCCTGTATAAAAGATAGCATGAGCAAAGTCCGCAGTTCGGAGATTCTTTAATCTTGAGAAGGACAAAAGTAAGACAGACTGTAAACTACGTTCTGTCAAAATATCACGCTAAAGGAGAAAGATAGTTGGGGCAACACCAGTAAATCAACCAGTGGAGACATTTGGACGTAACGCCAAGCCGTGCAACATGCTACCTACTGAAGCGTTTTGGGCTCACACACCACTGATGCTACATTATTAAAATATGAATGAGCCAGTCATTAACAGCAAGGGAGCTGAAGTTTATAAATATATATATATATATATATATATATATATATATATATATATATATATATATATATATATATATATATATATATATATATACACGTATATATATATTGCAGGGTGTAGACAGACATGACGTTGCAGCTGTGCAGAAATGGTTCATGGCAACCTAAAGCCTTAGGGTATCATTTGCATTTGAATCATGGCATTTAATAAGTCAATAACGTTAGTTGTTCTCGTCCTTTATAAAAGGTGGTATTGGTGCATCGTTAGTGTATTGTCTTAACGTGTACCCGGGCACCCAAAATACAACCAAAAATTTGACATTTTCACTTGAAAATGTTGTTTTGTTAATGAGGCCTTATATTTTAGTTAAATTTTATTTTATTTGCTTTTTGTAAATAAGCAGCACCTTAAAGCATTAGCTCAGAGCTTAGTGGATGCACACCCCGCCAGTTATTCTTTCTGCCCGTCAGCTGCTAAGCTAGCTTCAGAGCCATTATCTTGATGCAGAAAAAGACCCACTGCTCTGTGACTTCCTTTTCCTTCCCTTTTGTTCAAATGTCAAAGTCGATACAGAGCGGCATTTCTTTTTCCACGAACCAAATCTGCGGCCGAGAATGAAGAGAATGGACAAAAGCATGCACGGAGCGGATAACAGCCCAGAATCACATTGAGCGGTTTGGCAAAGGCTGAATTAGCATTAACTCGCTGCAGCTGTGCACATTTGCTAGTGATGGCTACCTCTGCAGGAAGCAGTCGCTGACTAAGATAAGTTTTAACAGACCTCCGACAATTTATTGGAAGTCAGAAAAAAAAAAAAAAGTTTCTGATTTGAAAATGTCTTTTTTCAAATCACAGCACAGATATAAAGTGCGACAGTCTTTTTCAAGGCATTGGAACTGTGTTCCCACCGGGAGGTACAGTCTAGAGAATCACTTTGGACGCCATTGCATGTGCAATGACATTTCAATTCAAGCACCGAGCGTCAGTCAGGAGTGAACCGTGCACGTCTCACCCGGTGACGGACTCAGCCTGACACGCCACATGTCAAGTGAGCAGCGCACAAGAGCGCTGCCGTGACCATGCACTGGCACTCCACTGTCAGTCCACGTCGTCACTTTGTTTCTTTGCTCTTGTTCAAACATGCGAGTGATGATTTGCCACAGCGAGTGGAGGGATGAGAACGATGCTGGTAATGATGACGGAGATATGCAGAAGGGGTGGGGGTGGGTGGGGGCAGGCCTTACTCTGGGTGCACAGTCCATCTGTGCAGTTCTCAGTAGCCTCGCTGTTCCCGTCGCACATCTTGCCTCGGTGTCTTGGAGCTGGGGAGTTGCACTCGCGGCTGCGCTGCCTCTCGCACTGGCTGCTGCACGCCGTCCACTCGCTCCACTCGTCCCAGCCTCCGTCGACTGCAAACGGGAGGAGGCGCAGAGCAGTTAGCACCGTCATGACGTTGAAACGACAGAAAATTCAGCTGTGGTTGGACTCGAATTAGCCATCTTTTTTTTTTTTTTTTTTTTTTCTCTTAAATTTGTTGAAAATTCTCCATAATCAGATTCATGGAAATAAACAGTTACATTATAATATTTCTGAGTCACTTTTCACTGATTATCATCAGATTGTTCTGCAGGATATGCATTACTGTTGCTTGTAACTACTGAGATTTTCAGTCTAATATTCATCACCTCAGCTCAGTGACCAAGCCGGAACAGGTTGGACACACACACTTACGCATGCACACAAGCGCATTTTAATGGAAAAATTCAATAAACCTTAAATAAACACTGAAGTCTTCCCGATTCAGCTGCTTGTAAAGAGAATACTCATCACTTAATCTTAAATAGAATATTTATGCAGTTCACACTTAAGAAAAGATCCATTTTGGCATCTTTTTATAAGGAAATGTGAGTATATTTGCCTAGAAACGTTAATATGTCTCCTCGTATGCAGATGAGTCGATGGTAAATGTACACTTTCTTGGAGAAGAGCTGTTAAATATCAAAGAGTGAGCAGAACGATTTCTGTTGAAATTCTCACAAATGTGCAGAAGAACCTTTCACTACTTTGAAAGCTAAGAGTTATCAATTCACCTCAAACGTTTTTACACTTTTGGAAGAAGTCAAAACATCTGTAGATATACACAAGGGCAGAATACATATGCATACAGAAAGATGACTAAGTGTAGAATCATACCAGTTTATTTACAGATTTTTCTTCACAAGTCGTTTTGGGCAGTTTTATTTTATTTTCCAACAGTTTTCTATTAACAACCTTTAAATTACTACTACTTCTATACATCACTAGAATTATCGGCAAAATGCTATTTCAATTTTGGCAGTATATTATACTTATAACCACAGTACATTATAGTTGTTACTTTTTTCACCAAATTTTAACATTTTTCAGAAAATGATTGATTATTAACTAAAATAAAGCATAAAGAAGGATATACTGCAATAATGACAGATACCTTTGATTCTTCGAATAAACAAATCCTTTATAAGAAAAATGTCTGAACATGACTGTTCATGACTTTTGGTTTTGTGTGTTTTCAGCATCCTCTTGTCACACAGTGGATGGTGGCGGCGTGGCGCTACAGCTTGAGAGCCATTTTCTCCCCGTTTACCCCCGGGCCTGTTTACATAATGAGATTTGATGCAAGGCGATGAAACCAAGGCATCCTGGTGCATGCTAATGGCCGCCATTCTTCTGCCACGCTCCGTTATCTGATCAAGAAGGAGCTCATCGGGCTTAGCTTAGCAAATACGAGGCGGCCATATGGCGCCTGAAGACTTCTTGGCAGCAGTTGGATGCTGCAGCCTGGTGGGTGGTGGAGAAGGTAATTTTCCTTTGTGATGTTCCCCGGGCGCTCCCCGCCTTCCTACACGTCGTGGCCTTCTCACTCAGTTACTTAAAATGCGAGAGAGATGTTTGTGTTCCGGTGGAGATGACTGATCTCTGGAGGTGGTACCCAACACGTTGACTCAACGGAACTCACTGAGGCTTCAGCTCATGGTTTGAGTCAGAGCAATCAAGTACTTTAAGTTAAACGCTACTCAAGTGTTGGTAGATTAAACTTGTGTACGTCATTAAATTACAATGAGCTCATTCAGATGGAATGGAAGGGTCTTGGAAGACAATCCTTCAGTTCTGAGGGAGAAACTATCAGCTCACCTGAGTCTGAACAACCTATGTTAAAGGTTGTGTGAACCAGGGCTGAAAACTGCAGAATGTTCTCCAGCTTTTATTGTTCTCATGCTCCAGTTCCGTCTGCTCCTCCCATCATCCTCACTGCCATTCATTAAACTT
Organism: Salarias fasciatus; assembly: GCF_902148845.1. Classification (NCBI taxonomy): domain Eukaryota; kingdom Metazoa; phylum Chordata; class Actinopteri; order Blenniiformes; family Blenniidae; genus Salarias; species Salarias fasciatus. The sequence continues at coordinate 26,991,568 of NC_043756.1, forward strand.
CAACTCCATTCACACAAAAATATTTAACTCACTTCTGGAATTCTTTTTCACATTTAGGACACAACGGAAAAGCCAAAGACCCTGAAAACAATGTAGTTTTCATGTGGGGCCACTGTTTATTGCTGTTTTAATGTGATAAATCCACAAAGAAAGTTAAGCAGAGAACAACACGTTAAACATTAAAGTGTCCTCAGAATGTCACTGAATACAAATACTTCATTAACGTTCCACTTCAATCCCCTTTTGTAGCTATTTGACACTATGTGCTTGGCGCATTAGCGGGCTTCCATCAGAGTGGGCAGGGTGGAGCAGGCGGGGTGCGAGCTCGTGGCGGCCCAGTGGATTTGTGATGTAACAGGTCCACTCTTTTTGATTCTGCATTTTCTGGTTGTTCACAGCTATTTGAATCCGGAAATACTCCGAAATGCAATTTTGAGCGTACTTTTCTCAACGCATGTTCATGTAGCATTATAAAATGCTACATGAACATGTGAGCAACATGAACAACAGGATTTTCATTGAACTGAGAGGGGAATTAACTGTCTTTCTTTATTGTTTTCATCCACTCAGTGCAGTCAGGTCCCGTTTACATGACACTTCACGTGAAAACACGTGATTTAGGTTTCATGTTTAAAGTTTAAATGTTTCCATAGAAAAGACAGGGATGCAAATCATAAAGTAGTTTCATGTTCAGGCCACAAATATGATAATTTTCAGACAGAAGTCTAAAAAACAGGGTTGGATATGAAGCCTTCTTTCTTTCTTTCTTTCTTTATTCTTAATGCTCTGGCTACTCACCAGATTCTCATTAATTTGTTTTGGTGACATTTTTGCTGCTTAGCAGACAAGGCTTCATGATTTTCTGCCTTTTTTTCTTGGTTCAGACAGTTTCTCTGCTGAACCGCAATTTCCTTTTGTCTGAAAAACAACTTCTCGTGCGTGAACCAGCTCATGTTGAAGTCTCCATGTACTGGTAGTGTATTTAACCTCTGTCATGTCACACAAAAAGTGCCAATGTATAGCAAATTAGTGTATATCCAAAAGGACAATTAGAATTACCCTGTAAATTTGCTCTTCACATGTTGGCTCCAAGCCACTGCAGTAGAGTCTCATTAAGTGACAAAACTCCTTAAAACTCCCATAAAGAGACACAGTTCACCATTTTTTTTTTGCTTTAGTTATTGCATCATGACCTTTAAAATTGAAGTAGCCAGGAAGAAAACACTTAATCCTCACAAACTTGGAGTTGTACTTGTGAAATATTATTAGAATGACATTAAAGTAAAAAGGAAGAAAAATAGCTGTGTGCAGCAGAGATGGAATTCACTCTCGCTGACTGGTTTTAATGAATATAATGCCCCCGTGGATGAGTTAAAAGCTCCCATTACTCACCTTAAACAATATATCAGGATGAGCAGGGTCTACATTGGGGGTGTGACGAGTTCTCGCGAGATTAAACGGGATTGCTCGTTTAAGTGGAAAGCTGTCTCTTGGGCACAAGGCACAAGCCTACAAGACTGTAAGCACACACCTGACAGAGTGGATCTGACAGGGAAATGACCAAAATGCGGTCAAAATAGTTTTTAAGTTCATCTTAACAGTGCTCTGCAGAAGATACTGATGTTTCCCGGTTTAAAGTGGAACTATTATGCTATTTTTCAGTCACGTCATATAGGTCACAGACACCTAAAAACATAGTATATAAGTTTGCTTGCCCTAAATTCATCCTATGTTCGGAGTTTGAGCATTCTAAAAAGTGGCTCTGAGGAGCCTTCTTCAGAACAGCCTGTTTTTGACAGCCTATTTTCCGTGATGAACTTGAACGCATCTGGCCACGCCCATCTCGTAAATTCACTGTCGTTAAGAAAGCACCTTACAGAAGTTACACTGGAAGTTTCGAAATAAAACACAATGCACGACCTCACGGACGTAAACTTTTTCCTATCTGTTGTTATTCCACCGCCTCGGGAGGCACGAGAATCAGCTCAACAGTGTCCCAGACAGTAGCAAACGCGGAAATTACCGTTTTTATATAGAATGAACCATACAAAAGTATCTATTGGATAAAGAAAAGGACTCATTTGAGATCAAAACATAAACCATGTACTCATCCTTGCTGGAAGTACTATAAATTACAGATCAATGTGGCTGGACGAGCAGAGCGACCTTACAGAAGCGAAATGAGGTGTTTTTTTTTTTATTTTCTGTTTATATCATGTGTTGTTCGTGTGATATTGAGAGCACGACGGCCTCTCAGAGGAGCAGCCCTCTTCATCCGGACGGCGCTGCCGGTGTGTGTTGAGTTTGCACCCCGCACGCTTCCACTGGGCACCGGGGCTCAGCAGCCTCCCGGCGAGGAGAGGAGCGGCCCAGCGGCTGCGCGCGAGCCGTGCGTCTCCGCCAGCTTCGGGACCAGCTTCCATGGAGCAGCTCCGGGCCGTTTACCCAATCGGCCCCAACTCGGCCCCTGGAAGTCAGACGCCCGGGCGCCGTCACAGCCGCAGCCGAAATCAAAGTGCCTGTCTGCTGGGGAGAGGAGCTCCGCTACGTTCCCATCCCAGCTAATTGTGGCTAAGTTAGCAAAAACTGTCAGCTTGTCAGCTGACCCACCTGAAGACGACAGATGAGCTGACTTTATGAAAACACTGGCGATGGATGAGAAAATACAGCCGAAATGAGCGACTGTTTCGGGGGCCGGCCAAAGGCTGGATTCTCTTCCTGGGGGGGGGAGTGGTGTTCCTCTTCCTGACGTCAGAAAGAGGGAGATTTCAGAAACGCGTGTTTGAGTGTATATTTTCTTAGAAGTGGAGTGCACAATTGAGGGAGGTGACTGAATTTTTCACTTCTGGGGGATCATACAGAGGCTCTGGGAGGCAATATCACTGTAAAGACACCTTTATAAAGTGAATTTTGCATAATATGACTCCTTTAATAAAGCTTCATCGTCTTGTGTTGCGTTTGTTTACAGAGCGCAGCAGAGTGTGGAGCTACGTGTCTTCTTCTCTGCTTTGGTGTATTTCTGCAGCAGAGTTAGAGTTACAGTGGCCTAATGGCCTGGAATACGAACTACATCGTTTTGAGTCGTTCTCATGATGTCCTGTGGATGCAGACACACTTAAGCCAAAAATGATTCCTAAAAGTGTCATGTCCAGATTTATTCACACCCTTATCAATAAAATAAAAGTCCTCATTAGCTATTGCAGCAAATAAACTCTTCCTATAATTACTGAGCAGCTTCTTGCAAGTCTCAAGTGGTATTTTTGACCATTCTTTTTCAGCAATGAGCTCCAACGCTTTTGTTTTAAACATGTCCTACATTTAGTCCTCATAGCCTGTCCCTCTAAAGAGACAACTGTCTCTAGGGGACACTACCATTTGGATTGTAGGGTGTCCCCTCATTAGACCTGATCACAAAATGCACCTGCATTGTTTTGTGACTGTTAAATTAAAAAGGTCTGTTTTTCCAGTCATATATTTTGTCATGGTTTTCTTAAAAGTCCACAAAACACATGTGGACTGGTTGGGCGAACTCCCACGAGCCCTTGAGCACCCTATGGAGGGTATAGAGCTGGTCCGCTGTTCCACGACCAGGACGAAAACCGCATAGTTCCTCCTGAATCCGAGGTTCGACTATCGGTCAAATCCTCCTCTCCAGTACCCTGGAATAGACTTTCCCAGGGAGGCCGAGGAGTGCGACCCCCCTATAGTTGGAGCCGACCCTCCGGTCCCCCTTTTTAAACAGGGGGACCACCACCCCGGTCTGCCAATCCAGAGGCACCATCCCTGACGGCCACGCGATGTTGCAGAGACGTGTCAACCAAGAGAGTCCCTGCACATCCAGAGACTTAAGATACTCAGGGCGAATCTCATCCACCCCTGGTGCCTTGCCACCGAGGAGCTTACCAACCACCTCGGTGACTTCAGCTTGGGTGATGGACGAGTCCACCTCTGAGACCTCAGCCTCTGCTTCCATGGAAGACGTGGCGACACGATTGAGGAAGTCCTCGAAGTATTCCTTCCACTGTCCAACAATATCCCCAGTTGAGGTCAGCAGTTCCCCACCTCCACTGTAAACAGTGTTGGCGGAGACCTGCTTTCCCCTCCTGAGGTGCCGGACGGTTTGCCAGAATTTCTTCGAGGCCGACTGATAGTCCTCCTCCATGGCCTCCCCGAACTCCTCTCAGACCCGAGTTTTTGCCTCCACAACCACTCGTTTTGCAGTTCGCTTGGCCTGCCGGTACCTGTCAGCTGCTTCGGGAGTCCCATGAGCCAACAAGGCTCGATTGGACTCCTTCTTCAACTTGACAGCAGCCCTTACTTCCGGTGTCCACCACCGGGTTTGGGGGTTGCCGCCACTACAGGCACCGGAGACCTTACGACCACAGCTCCGGGCAGCTGCTTCGACAATGGAGGTAGAGAACATGGTCCACTTGGACTCAATGTCCCCAGCCTCCCTAGGGACATGAGAGAAGCTCTCCCGGAGGTGGGAGTTGAAAACCATGCTGACAGAGGATTCCACCAGATGTTCCCAGCAGACCCTAAGAACACGATTGGGTCTGCCAAGTCTGTCCGGTTTCCTCCTCTGCCAGCGAACCCAACTCACCACCAGGTGGTGATCGGTCGACAGCTCTGCTCCTCTCTTCAGCCGAGTGTCCAAAACACGCGGCTGGAGGTCAGATGACACGACAACAAAGTCAATCATCGACCTCCGACCTCGGGTGTCCTGGTGCCAAGTGCACTTATGGACACCCCTGTGCTCGAACATGGTGTTCGTTATGGACAAACTGTGACTAGCACAGAAGTCCAATAACAAAACATCACTCAGGTTCAGATTGGGGAGGCCGTGCGATCCAATTACCCCCTTCCAGGTCTCACTGTCGCTGCCCACGTGGGCATTGAAGTCCCCCAGTAGAACAATGGAGTCCCCAGTCGGAGCACTGTCCAGCACCCCTCCCAGGGACTCCAAGAAGGCCGGGTACTCTGCACTGCTGTTCGGCCCATAAGCCGAGACAACAGTGAGGCACCTGTCCCTGACCCGAAGGCGCAGGGATGTGACCTTCTCTTTCACTGGGGTGAACTCCAACACATGGTGGCTGAGCTGTGGGGCTGTAAGCAAACCCACTGCAGCCCGCTGCCTCTCACCACGGGCAACGCCAGAGAAGTGGAGAGTCCAGCCTTTCTCGAGAGGTTGGGTTCCAGAGCCCAGGCTATGTGTGGAGGTGAGCCCGACTATATCTAGCCGGTACCTCTCAACCTCCCTCACAAGCTCAGGCTCCTTCCCCGCCAACGAGGTGACATTCCATGTCCCTAGAGCTAGTCTCTGTGTCTGAGGATCGGGTCGCCGGGCACCCTGCCGTCGGCTGCCACCCAATCCACACTGCACCCTGCCCCTACGGTTCCCTCGGTGGGTGGCCTTGGAGAAGGCATTCGACCGCGTCCCTTGTGGTGTCTTGTGGGGGGTGCTCCGGGGATACAGAGTCCGGGGCCCCTTGTTAAGGGCCGTCCGGTCTTTGTATGACCGGAGTAGGAGTCTGGTCGGCATTGCCGGCAGTATGTCGGACCTGTTCCCGGTGCATGTTGGACTCTGGCAGGGCTGCCCTTTGTCACCGGTTCTGTTTATAATCTTTATGGACAGAATTTCTATTTGCAGCCAGGGGCTGGAGGGGGTCCGGTTCGGGAACCACAGGATTTCATCTCTGCTTTTTGCAGATGATGTTGTCCTGTTGGCTTCATCGAACCCGGACCTACAGCATGCACTGGGGCAGTTTGCAGCCGATTGTGAAGCAATAGGAATGAGGATCATCACCTCCAAATCCGAGGCCATGGTCCTCGACTGGAAGAAGGTGGCTTGCCCTCTCCAGGTCGGTGAGAGACACTGGCCCAAGTGGAGGAGTTTAAGTGTCTTGGGGTCTTGTACACGAGTGAGGGACGGATGGAGCATGAGATTGACAGGCGGATCGCTGCAGCGGCCGCAGTGATGCGGTCATTATATCGATCCGTTGTGGTGAAGAGGGAGCTGAGCCGAAAGGGGAAGCTCTCGATTTACCAGTCAATCTACGTTCCCACCCTCACCTATGGTCATGAAGTTTGGGTCATGACCGAAAGGACAAGATCCCGGATACAAGCGGCTGAAATGAGCTTCCTCCGTAAGGTGGCTGGGCGCTCCCTTAGAGATAGGGTGAGGAGCTCAGTCACCAAGGAGGAGCTTGGAGTAGATCCGCTACTCCTCCACATCAAGAGGGGCCAGCTAAGGTGGCTCGGGCATTTGGTTAGGATGCCTCCTGGACGCCTCCCGAGGGAGGTGTTCCGGGCATGTCCCACTGGGAGGAGACCACGGGGAAGACCTAGGACACGCTGGAGAGAGTATGTCTCTCGGCTACCCCCTCTAATTCTGTGTTTTAATCTGGAAAACTTTTAAGCTTCTCTTTTAGTGAAGTCATTTTAACTTCCTTTGAGCTGCTGCAGTATTTTCAAAATAAGAACCTGAAAAAAAAAAAGAAATGGGGGGAAAAGTGTGAAATGCTTACTGTTCAGACTTCTGATAGATAGCAGGCCACTCAAAGCATTTGAAGCTGTTACCAAGATAAGTGCACAAATCGCTCGGTGTTTTTCCACTCAGTCCTTGACGGCTGAGAAAATTACCATCACACAACAACCCGCTCATCAGTGACAACAAGAGACGACTGGTGTGTGTCAGAGACGGCGAGTGTTTTCCTCTGGGAGGACGATTCACTTAGGGCTGGATGAGATTAGCTGACACTATCCCCCAAAAGCTACCCATCAAATTACAGTAAGACTGCTGAGTGAAATAAAGTAAGAAACATCTTTTTTTTTTTTTTTTTTTTTTTAGTTCTGTGCAAGAGGAATAATATTTGTTTCTTCTCTGTTTTCATGATGTCCAGTTTGGAACAAATTCTATAAATGGGGCCGCTCTTGACGGGTTCCTGTTGAAGGTTAATTCATACCTTCAAATTGCCAATATGTATTGAGTGAGTTGTTTCTACAGGATTGTTATCCTTGTTAGGCTGCTATCGTCCCTGTCAGGCGGCGAACCCTGACCTCGCCGTCCTACTCGTGCTCTCCTGCCTCACACATCATTAAGCCACAATCTGTGCAGCCTTGGTCAAAACCGGCCAGAGCTGTCAGTCAGCAAACTGAGACGGCTTCAATGCAGCGTGTGCTTCCCTTCCTATCCGCATCTTCTGCCTCACACACAGACACAGATGGGCCCGATAACTGCTTCCTGAAGCCACTTCAGTCACCCGGCGATGCCTGCAGGCCGCGGCAGCACAGCTCGGCTTATCTCACCTTCAGAGGGAAGGCCTGGATCATCAGAAGGTTTTTTTTTTTTTTTTTTTTAATGCAAACTCCAAACAGAAGCAAAACTTTAGACTGGAGGTTTTTCTCCTTACATATGAAGACCTTTGGACAGCCGTGGGTCAGTTAGCGGAGTGAGCTGTCTCTCAATGGGACGGTTGCAGGTTTGATTCCCCAAATAGATGGGCTCGGCACCTTGCATTGCTGTGCGAATATGTGAATGAGACTCTGAAGCAAGTGCTGTATAAGGTCCATTTCCAAAAAACGAACGTAATTTTTAAAATGCTGTGGTGTAAATAAGAAACTTATCTGAAAAGAAACACAGAAAAGATGCATTTTCACCTGGAATGTAGTCATGTAAACAACGCATTAACAAATGGAGGAGCTGACTGGGACTGTCCGAAGCCTCCAGGCCCTCGGTTTCATAAAGCAGAGCAGAAGCTGGATAAGAGGTGGGCAGATCTGGGTCTACTTCGTGCTCCGGGGATTAGATCCTGGAGCAGAAACTATACATCCTCAAAATAAATTCAGTGGTATGCAGCCATGCTCCATGCAACGCCCAGGTAGATAAAGCGATATAGAAGATGGATGGAAAGTTCATTTTGTCTGGCACCAAAACCAATTTCAAAATTGGATTTTTGAGATCGGAGTCCTTTATGATATTTTGTTGAGAATGATTTCACGTCAGGAATTTAAAGGCTTCATTTAATTCTCAGAGGTAGTCGAAAACTTTGGCTCATTTCATCATTTAGGTGTCGACCAAATCTAATGTTCAGTTCCCACGGGGAAAGCCAAAGAAGCGACCCTGAAAAGCCCCAAAAAGTCCACAGCTGAGTCGCTGCTATTGATCAGAGTGCTTCTCCTCCCGACCAATGACATCCAAGCTTCGACATTCTTTTCTGCAATCTTCATTAAAAAAAAAAAGATGCTGGTAGTTTTAACTGGAAGGCCTGTATGTGAATAAATATGCAGCCTGGTTTTCAAAGTGAGATGTTGAAAATATAAAGGAACACCCACTCACTGGTATTGATTAATGGAATAAAAGTTTACCACTGAAGCTGAGAGCTATATTAAAAAAAAAGAGCTGAATTATTTATGCAATGCTGTGTAGGCTGCACAAAAACTGTAAAGCTCGTCTGCTTTATTATTGAGGACACAATCACAGCCTTTTAAGACTCAGAGAAAAACATGTTGTTGCAGAGAATAATTTAAATCCAAATTATGTTACAATATTTTCCAAAAAACATATTTAATCGAGTTCCTTCATTGTGTTGCGCTTAATTTATTACTTTAATGAAGATGATTATTCATATGCACGCACAATGCACAGTTCATTTAGGTGAAATATCACTTCACATTTGTTAGCAGTAGTTTCAAACTAATAAATGTGACTAAAAAAAGGCTCAAAACTTATTTCATAAACTTCTGACAGACATCTGTTGAACATCTCCCCACCAATCTCCTGCACAGTTGTCATTAAAGTAGCCAGCTGTGTCTCCACAGGGCGAAGACTCCCAGTCTGAACAAACTGACACGAGGCGGCCGAGTTCGCCGACCCCCGTCAACAAACCCAATCCGAGCTTTGCCGGTATTCTGGGAAAACAAAGACCAAGAACTGCAGCGTGCATGGCAAATGAGCGTCTGTGTGCTGAGACTGCTGGGTCCTCAGAGGTACGAGGTATCACACGTTAGGACATGCAGAGTTGAGGATCAATAAGTTTATAGGCCACACATCAAAGCACACATGATGGAAGAACTATTCTAAAAAAAAAAGTAAAAAAAAAAAAAAAAAAAAGCTCTGTCCTTTTAAACGGCGCCTTGTTGCACCTCTTTCAATCTCCTGTTCTTCTGTCTACCAAACATATTTTGCACATATACTGTGTATATGTGTGTGTGTGTGTGTGTGTGTGTGTGTGTGTGTGTGTGTGTGTGTGTGTGTGTTTGTGTGTACAGTATATGTAAGCATGCCGAAAAAGTGAACTGGAAGAATATTTATTTGTGCAATGTATAAAATTCTCTACATATTAAACATATTACTGTGTTAATCTGAAATGTGCTGAGATGTATCAAGATAGAGAAGGTTCTGAATGCCCCTCATCTCTGGATTTCACTGGCATTCACAAATCAGGCAGACAGATTCATAACTGAGCACATCAGTAATACTTTACAGCTTAAGGGGAGTCTCTTTTTTTCACCTTACACCGAGTAATTGCTTTTATCCGCAATTAACTGATGAATAAACTGTGGAATCAAGTTTAAGTTTACTTCATGGGGGCGCCGGGGAGGGGCGCCGGGGTGCCTCAGCTACCCCTGGGATTTTCAAAGCACCCCCGTAGCACCCCCAAAAAATTTCAATGATTTAAATTTTTTATGTAATTTTATTTGCAGCTGTGCATTACACATTCAAACTAACTTTGAATAAGAAAATATAAAAACTGTCAATTAAAAAAAAGCTGAAATATGCACGAGATTTGGCCCAACTCTTCCGTTTTTGGCTAGTGAGGCATGTTTTGTTAACTTGGTAGCTTGCGAGGTGAACGGTGTAGAGATGGATTGCTTTGTTTTTCAAAAATGTCCAAGGATGGACAAAAAAAAACTTCTGACGGTGGGGAAACAAGTCAGGCTTGCTCTGTTGATGATAATCTTGAGATGCCACGACCAGAACAGGACCAAAGAGATGAGGAAGGGCAGCAACCTGGCACTGTTGGCTTTAAACTCGGACTGAACCCAAGCCTTGGACCATGAAAAGATCATAGATGCCTTTGCCCTAAACCACAACAGGATTATTGTTTTGTTATGAACACATCAACAGGTAAGAATGCGTTTTTGTGGCGGCAGTGTTGATTAAATGTATTAAGAGGATATTGCGTTTATTTCGAGTTCATGTTTATATATGGGCTGACCCACCTGAAGACGGTAGACGAGCTGACTTTATGATAACACTGGCGACGGATGAAAAAATATAGCCGAAATGAGCGATTTTGCAGGGATTATGTCCCGTGCTGAAGCTCCCTTGCCGTGGCCCCGGCTAAATCGGTTGGATCTAAATAACTTCTGAAGGACTCGAAGCTGCACAATGTTTGTCTGAGTGAGTATATGAGCATGCACACACCTATAAATAAGGTCCAGGTGTCAAAAAACCGGAGTTGCCCTTTAAACTCGAAATTCTGTTTGAAACAGAGGTCCAAATTTACAAATAGAACATTTACAGAGAAGGCTCCCGAGTTGAACTGGGGACTGTGCTGCAATGTTTTATTTTAATTTTAAACTAAACTAATCATGCTTAATTAATCCCCTTGGAGAAATTCCTTTTTTTTCATCCATCATTCAACATTGGGATCTAGATCCAGCTTAACAGCATCAAGTATGGTGAAGATGTCTTAATAGATAAAAAGACATTTTCTTGTTTCAACTGTGACATTAATTTGATAAAATAAAAAGGACTGGAGCAGCTAGAATTGCATTGATTTGTTGAAAGTAATCGCAAAAGTTAAAACATTCATTGCACAAGGATCTGTATGTTCTGTTTGTTTGCTCCTGGGATTTTTGTGTTTTTTGTGAAGGTGATAGTGATTCATGATGACGAAGAAGAAAAAGCAGCATACTACATGTCTGCCATGGCTGCAGCCTCTTCTGAAACAAATCAACTACAAGAAGAAAAGCATCGAGGTGGATCTGAACCACCCGATACCCTTCAGACGATTCCACCTGTGGCCAGAAGTACCGAAGACGCTCCTGAATCAGTGGAGGAGGCCTCTAAAGCTAGCGTCACCTTCAACATGGTCAGCAGATCACTGGCTAAAGTAAACGATGAAATAGAAATCTACCAGTAGAGATGGAAATAATCTGGATGGTGCACCACATTTCCAGGAGGAGGAGTCATCTCCGGTTCCTCAACACTCTGGATCCATGACTGAACCGAAGGAAGACCCCGGAGAGCCGAGTCAGAAGAAGACAGTCAAATGGCCGGATCCTTTAACTGGTTCGTATCGTTCTGTCCAGAGCAGGAAACACATTCAGGAAGTGTCTCTTTACTGGGACAAACAAGGCAGCAGGTCCACTGTCAGCTGTGAGGGCGGCTGTGGAGCAGGTTGTCCCTCAGTCAAAGGATTGATTCCCTGGATAGAGCACTTTGCGTGAACTTGATGTACCATAGTCGAGTTGACTTTTGGGCCTAAAAGTGATGCAGAACAACAGTTGTGAGCCGAAATAACACACTCTGGTGCACTTTAACAGCCTGACAGAGATGCCTCCTCAGGCCAGGCTCCTCAATGTCAGATGTTTCAGGTGAAAACGCATTGTTTTTGCATTATCTTTTCAGAAAGTTCGGAAATTTTGCGTTTTCACAGAATCATTGGCGTGTAAACAAGCTCAGAGACATCCGTGGTCACGCTGAAGATGGCAGTCCTGCTGAATCCTCTTTATATCTCTTTTTGCTTAATCATAGAATTAATTTCCTGAACATCACACCACTTCTTATTCAAGCAAGTCCTTTGTTATTTCAGGTTCTTCAGTGAAGTGCCCTCTTTCAGTGTTCCGTCAATCCCCAACGTACCTCTGCATTGTGATTGGTTGGTATTAATCTACGTTAGCATTTACTTCTTTTATTTTCTTTGTGACATTCATTCATTCCTTCCACAGGACAGGTAACTGAGGAGAGCAGTCATTTGTCCGAATACCTGCTGGTGAAGGGTCTGAACACCGAGCCAATCGTTGGTGAGTTTCCATCCAACACACTGAATTCTGTTTTACATACGTGGCCTTTTGAAGGTAACGTCTGTCTGAACAGGGCTGGGCTCCGTGTGGGAGTGTCGAGGGTTTCGTCTGAAGGCGTTCTTCCTGTGTGAGACCTGCGACCACATGGTCAGCGCGCCTCACCACTTAAACTACGTGGTGCGTGTCGTCTGCATGATGCAACAGTTTGAAACTGTCAACCTGTGCAACCACTTTCACATTTTGCTTGGTCATTTATATATATTTTTTTTCAGATAAATCAGAAACATCCTTTCCTGAGTATCTGGTCCGATGAAACAAAGGACATCCGGAGCAAACTGAACATTTTATGGAGCGTTGTGTGTTCGCTTTCAAAACAGGAGGGAAACCGCAACACAGACACCCAGGTAAGCTGTTGGATTCCAGTAAAATCAATTCTCTCTAGAATTCTGTTTTCCTAGTTAGTCTTTAGAAAATACATGTAAAAAAAACAACTTCCTTTTTGTTTAACGGTCACAGGGCTGACAAATATACATATATAGACAAACAACCATTCACACCTAGGGGCAATTTTTTGGGGTGACCAATCAACCTGACATGCATGTTTTTGGACCGTGGGAGGAAGCCGGAATACCCGGAGGGAACCCACACACACACGGGGAGAACATGCAAACAGAAAGGCCTTAGCCCCGGTCGGTAATTGGACCCAGGACCTTCTTGCTGTGAGGCACGAGCGTTAATCACTGTACCACCGTGCAGCCCCATTTATGTCAGCCCTGCGACAGACTGGCGACCTGTCCGGGGTGTACCCCGCCTTCGCCCACAGCAGCTGGGATCGGCTCCAGCCACCCGATAATGGATGGATGGATGTTTATAGTCATCACAGAATGGGAGGAGACCTCAGCCACACCACAGGGCTTTACAAAGAAAATAAATCCATTAAGAATCATCATCTGAAGTGATTGAGATGATGATGACTCATTAAAAATAGCACAAAAAAGAGAATAAATGAAGTACATAGAGGGAAAGATAAAGGAAATAAAATATGTACCATTGATTGAGTAAAATAGTGTTTTAAGCCTTGATTTTAAAGACGAGAGAGAATTTGTCCCACAGGTGAGGAGCATAGGAAATAAGTAATAAAACCTCTCCCTGAGCTGCTCTAACACTTCACTTTAGAGGAGAAGAAATGTTGGCACGCAGGTTAACACATCATATCCCACTCATTAGCAGGTACAGCATGTCAGTACACCCTCCTTAATATCCTGGATAATCTCCAAAATATCCCATATCCTCCAACTTCATTCCTCCAGCATAAAGTGTGAAGTTTCATTTATTTTCCTCTGTCTGTGTTTCTTCCATCCAGGTTGTTCTGATGCGTCCAGAGCTCCACCAAGGCCTCCAGAAAGCAACTTTTACTGACGGTAGCGGCACATTTCATTCTCAGTTCCACACAGGAGTCATATGGTCCGGAGCGCTCATGGTAAAGGGTGTGATCTGCTCTGCCTGCAGCTCTGGCAGTGCTGAACATCATCAAGAAGAGAAAGAGGCTGATTGGCTTCGTATCCAACATTCCACCACAGCAGAGTCCCACTGAGTGAAGGAGGTTTGATGTTTTCAGCTTGAAATGTGGATTTGGAAAGATTTAGACAATCTTCAGCTTGAAATTTGTAGATCAGTCAGGTTTTAATTTAATTTAACCAATCAGCGAATCAAGGAGGGCTTCGTAGAGATGCAGTGAAAAAGGTCTGTTTTTACACGATATCGCAGAGGGGAAACAGGTAGAAGATGAACCCTGTGGAACACCAGCAGTCATGAGAGAAGGCTGGGACATCCCTGTGTTTAATATACTGACATTAAGTGCTCCAGCTCACTCTACTCATTGTCCCAGTGTCTCCTTCAGCAGTGTATCGCAGCTTCCTGATGTGTTCTTCAGGTTTAGAGCTGGAATTGACAATGAGAACCAAATTTTCTAGTCCTCAAATTGTTTTTTTTCTTCTCATGTTTTTGCTGCAGTATTTTAATGCTCTTTCATTTATTGTAGGAGCAGAGGAAAAAACAGCGTCAATGAAACGTTCTGGATGAATTTAAAGAACCGTAAGTCGTCTTCTTCAACTACACACTTGTTCCTTAAAGGCGACTCACTACAACGCTCTGGCGCCTTTACTGTTGATATTACACTTTACTGCTCTGATCATTGTTTTCAGTAAGGTACAATCCTGAGACCTTTCAACTTTATTTTTTAAATAGATGAGTGAGGCAGAAATGCTGCCTCTGTGCAGTCAGAACATCGCAGGAGACTTGATGCTTCTGAGACAGGCCTGACCTTGGTCTCCGGTACAGTAACGTCACCCAGATAATGGTTCTGCCTGTTCTTTAGTATTTCTGACTGTAAGAATCTGGATGAATACATTTTCATGTTTTTCACCTGTGTTGTGAGAAGAGTGTGTAAATGTAACTATAAATCCCTCCATCGCTCCACTCCTCCGCAGTCCCCCCCCCCCGTTCTCCCCATCGATTTCATTATGAGGCCCGAGGCTCCGCGCTGCAGTAACTTGTTCAAAGAAATGACTTTAAGAATTCATATTATGAGAGCATAACCTGACATCTTTCAGATTTTTGCGCCGATCCCTGGTAGAAGCCGGGCCGCAGCGGAGCGCCCCGAGCGTGTATATTGATGTTGTGTGCATACTGAAATGAGGAAATGAAGCTGAACCTGCAGTGTGTCGTTTTAAGCACAATGCATTGAGAAACTGCGTTAACTGTGATAAAGCCTGAGCTATAAAGACAGATGAAGGCACTGCAGTGTTTATCATTTATTCATCTCTAACTCATTTATTCTCAGTCTTTCAGACTTCGTCTCCTCAGTAAATAGGAGTTCATGCATCGTTACAGCTTTACTCGTGCTGAGCAGGGCAGGTTTGACTGAAGAGGTCATAAAGAGGTCACAGAAACAGGTTACAGGCACTCCTGAAGTTACTCTCTTCTTCTCCTAATGGTTTTTCAACCTTCCTGTATCTTGAGCTGGATGGGAATTTTCCAAAATCAAAAAGATACCTCACTAAACAAATGATTAATGAATGAATAAATGACAGCAGGACAATATATTCTGGATGTCCAAAAAGGAGTGTGAAGAAGTGGAGCTCATTAAATCCTAACACTCCTCCATGAATAAGGACTTCATTAACTCACAACTCATTTAATAATCAATTAATTTTAACATGTTAGAACTATTATATGTTGAAAACATTTAAACTACATAAATTTCATGAAAATAATGTAACAATATCATCAATATGAGTATTATTATTATAGAAAGACATTCAAAATATGACTAAATAAAGACACATTTATTCTCACAGAATGGACAAGATAATAATCACCGTCTTCATCAGCCCATGACGTTTGAACACATATCCGTTATTCATACCTCTGCTTAAAATGTTTCAAACTGTAAGATTTTGGTCTGTTCAGCTCAAAAACAGGAGTTTTTGTGTGCTGTGTGGTGGGCGGAGTCTGCATGAGCAGCTTCCTGGTTGAGCTGCATACCTGACATCAATCACCATCGACGTCTCTACAAAGTCTCTTCCTTCACTTCCTCCACTCACTGCCAGATCGTCTGTTTCACCGCAGGTGGTCTTCCGCGTCTCACATGACGGGGTTTCACTGATCTGTTGTTTCTTTTCAGGTTCTGCTTCCACTGCGACTCCTCGTTCTGTTTGGATCTCTGCATGGAGAATTCATTCGTTCCATCCTCCTTCAACCGTTCTTCATCAGTTTTCTTCCAATGAGAATAAACCTTTTTGTCATGTGTTGACTGAGTCAGTGAAAACACGTCGTTTTTGCTTTTCTGTGGTTTTGAAAAGTTTCATGTTCTGACAGCAATGTTTAAAAAAGGATGTCTGTGCAGAAACACTGAAAACAATGTAGTTAGCATGCCGGGCCACGGGTCGGCGCTGTTCATTGTCTTTGTAATGAAACCACGCTCTCACACGCACAAGGAGCAATTCACATGAACAATAACTTAAAATCAATATCAGACCAAATCAAAAGACTTTACAGTATTTCTCCCTAGAGGACAATTTGAGACACACAGAGCAGCTTCATGAGTATGAACATATAAAACAGAAGACAAAGGTTAAAAGGGAGAGAAACAGTGCAGTAAAATGAGTGAAATTGTGCGTATAGACACAACAACGTTAATGTGCAGTGGGGTAGAAATAATAAAAACCTGGGGGTTTGCCGCTCACAGACTGATGACGATGATGAAGACACAGACATTGATCTGGGCGGACGATGAAGCTGGATTGATTGTTACCGTCCATCTGGAGCGTGGACAGAGGTACTATTTATTATAGAAGCAGTTTTCATGCACAGCTGGAGCATTTTCAAGAAAAGAAGGAGTCGGAGCGTTTTCAAAGGTTGAATTTTTCTGTGGCTCCAAGCACCATGGTAACGGAAACGTAAGCCCAAAACACAACGGAAGTTTTGTGTTTTCACGACTCAAACCCATTTAGAACAGTCTTCAATTAGAATCCCATCTCGGAGTCCGTTCCTGCTTCCTCTCATAACGACGACGATGCAGGCGGCAACAGACATTTCCTTTATTCTGACCGAACGCAGAGCGATCCGGATGAGGGAGGCTGTTTGAGGAGAGGCCTTCTGCTGCCTGGGAACAGTGTGTCTGCTGCAGCAGCAACAGCAACTAACACGCTTCAGGCTCACATATTTTCTTGGAGGTAAAATATTTTCATGTACTTGACACATAGAAATGCTCCAAGAACAATGTTTTCATTTCTGGTTATCTCCAGATGAAACCACGGAGCTGCACGGCTGGAATACAGGATATCACTGCTTTTCTTACATATTGACCGATGTAATAACAATCTGGAACGCTGATTCAGTCGACATTGAAAACATGCAGTCCAAGCTTATCCTACCTGACGTACCTAAATCAGTAACATCCGCATGGGAGAGAGGATGGAATAGAGTCACAGCAGGAGGCCTGACAGGATGAGTCCATGCACCGGTGGAAATAAAGATCCCATCTCCCTTGTAAAAGCAGGAAAATACAGGACCTGAATAAATGCTTCAAGTCGTTGGTTGTAAGAGACGTTTAAGCTGTCGCCTGCCATCCATGTCATGGATCACTCATAGCTATTGACATTTCTGATCCATAATTTCTGTCTCATGTAGAGAGAAATGGAAATGGCATTTTCCTTTCAGATAAGTTTGGGGTTGTCACTGCAAAGCTTTCTAAACAGTGTGATGCATGTGAAGAGGAGCTGTTTACTACATACGCTGCAAAAAATTGAAATCTTACCAAGTGTTTTGGCAAATTTTTTTTCTTAAATAAAGATAATTTTACCTTAGAAAAAAAAATCAGCCAGTAGAACAAGTTATCTTGATTTAAGAGTTCTCTTAAACAAGTCTTTTTTTTTTTTTTTTTTTTATCTTGCTGAAACATAATTTTTAAGTGGATTTATCTTAAATAAAGTAAAAACATGAAAACTTGATAAGATTTTGAGTTTTTGCAATGTAGAGCATTTTCAACTTCTTTTGGATTCCTTTACAGAAAGTTGTGTTGTCAAGCTGCCATGTAAATGTACGCCAAAAACACATCAAACGTTTCCAGTTTTCCCGTGAAACATAGTGTAAACGAAGCCTGGATGTGAGCGGTGTCAGTTCTACTTCGGGTGGATTTCAAATTGTATTTTTTTGTGAATGAAGTAAATTTATTCACCAGCAGAGAAGAGCTCTTTCCGGCTCTCTCTCCAGCAGATTCTGCTCCAGACATAGTTGGAAGATTCGGATGAAAGTTTGCCTGCTTCTGTGTGCCTCGCTCTCTGAATCGGGTTGAACGAGTCTTCAGGCGGGGAGCACCGTGCACGGAGAGCCCGGCTCGCTCCTGCACACTGATGAGCGCTCACGGCTACGGTTGGGTGGGGAAGCAGAGAAATAGCAGCTCCACCCAAAGACTCGTTTGTTTCAGTGCATCACCTTCACTGTTGTAAAAAAAAACAAGAAAAAAAGAGGATAAATTTTTTTTTTTGCTTATTCAAGCTGAAGTTTACAGTTTCCATGTGCTGCGCTTGTATATCACGCACATTAAAAAATCCACTTCTGCTCCCTCTTCTCCGGATTTTTAATATCCGATAGTTTCGGTTGAAATACGATCACATGTGCAATTTTGGTTATTTATTTGCAACATCTGGAAGCACTTTTTGTTGCTCACTGGTGCTCCTGCCTCAGCGTGTTGAGGACAACTACAGCGATAAGTCTTTTCCGGCAGCCGTGCCTTTAAAGAAGCGAGACGTCCATGGCGGTGAGGGTGTCTGTCTACGCAGCGCCGTTCGCCTCCCAGATCACCTCTGGCTCTGTGGGAACAGGCTCCGCCCTCTTCCACGCCACAACACAGTCCCTCCGTGTTTGTTCTCACACGGAGTAAAGTCGTAGCTCAGCTCACCTCCTCACCCCGAAGCACACTGAGTCATGTCCCCTCGCTCACCGCTGCCTCCTCCTCTCACTTCATTTCTCATCATAACCCCCTCCTCCTCCTCCTCCTCCTCCTCCTCCTCTCCGTTTCCGTCCTCAGCCCGATCGATCGAGCAGCGAAGGGTTGCTGTCAGGTCACTACTGGATTCGTCTCTTGCACTGCACATTATTGGTCGTCTGTGATGCTAATGAGCAGGGAATTAATGTTCACCCAACTCATTAAGACACTCTAAAGATCAGCGGCGTGCTGTGATCATGGAAAGTGCCTTTAAAGAAATAATAAGTAATAAAGTGCATCAAGTGAAAAGTAAAGTGAAAGGAAAATGTTGCCGGAGGTGTAAATAATTAAGGGGTTGTCATGTACTAATAGAGAGAAGTGAAGGTGAACAGTGTTTTTTGATACCCTGTCGAGCTTAATCACTCTCATTCCAGGACTAATAACTTCTGACAGGTATAAAGTTACTTTTTCATTTGTACAAGTCAATCAAGTGGGAGAAAATCCTGTAGATGCGTGAACAGGAAGACGAAAACAATGATACTGACTTGGACTTGTACAAAGACAAGTTTCATTGTAAAAACCAGAGCAACAAATCCTGACGTGGTTTCATTAAAAGTAGTTTCACTTTGAAATACAATCAGTGAGAGACAGAAAAAGCTAAAGTTGTCTTGATTTAAGATGTATTGTCTTCAAATACTCTAGGGCCCCATCCACACGAAGACGAATCCAGGTCAAAACGCAAAAATATTTGATCAATTCACCCTGTCATCCACACGAATTCAGCATTTGAAACCAGGTCCCAGGGTGAACAGATCCGATATATATATATATATATATATATATATATATATATATATATATATATATATATATATATATTTTTTTTTTTTTTTTTTTTTTGTAAACATACACGTACATGGCAAACATTAGGCCAGGGGGTACACAATAAGCGAGCAGTTTTTTTCAAACGGTTTAAATTTCTCACAGATACTGATAGTTTTTACAGACTTTTTGTTTTCAGAGTCTTTTAACATTTTTATACAAGAGAGTACATTTCTGAAATGGGGAAAATGATGGCTTCTGCCTGCTGTATTTGCATTTATGATTAAAGAATTTTGATTTTAGGATAAGTAAATTGATGATAAAAAAATCTGTCCTTCTTTTTCCTGTTTTCTGAAGAAACAATAAAACACATTTTCCTATCTCAAAGTAAAGTCCTTGTATAAATTATTAATTGCAAAGCGACAGAAATCCTTCCAAAAGATCTTGGAGTCATCACGTCCAAAAGAGGTGTTGAGTTGTTTCAGGGTGATTTCCACAGACAGAACAGTTCACATCAATGTCCCTTTTATATCTTGTCAAGAGGCGGTCAGCAGGATGCTTCATGTAATGTTGGATCGACAATGAAAAAAATCACAAGGAGCTACAAGGCAGAGGCGCTATGATATTGCCATGTATTTCCAGCTGTTGTCAATGAAGCGCCACCTAATGGCCTGGCCTGTTATTGCAACGTTTCGGCCGTTTTGAAAACAGTCATGTGGACGGTCATAAATATTGAATCAACTCCGTCTTTACAGGCAAACGTTTTTGGAACTATGAGCGTTTTGTCTTCGTGTGGATGGGGCCTTAGTCCCTCGATGTGATTGAAACATAGCTTTTAAATGAATTTATCTTAAATCCAGTGCGAGGAGACATTTTGACTAAAAACAAGTGTGAAAAGAACTTGAGTTTTTGCAGTATTTTCACAGAAAGACATACTTATTCGTGCAAAATGTTAAGATAACCACACTGGACTGCAGTCCAGAATTTGCATTAAAATGAAACACTTCATGGAAAGCAAGATTCATTCCCATCCAGGGAGCAATCTGTAGTCAAGAACTGGTCTCAATTCTAATGTGATGCTTAAAAAAAAAAAAAAAAAAACACCAACAAAAAAATCTTGTTACAATCTCAACTTTTCTGTTTCTGCCTTTACTTGTGCAAATTGATAGAAACCACAATATGAAAACAAATATGAAACTGATGTCTCTTCCTGGAAGAAAAACCTTCAAACAACGAACCACTGAATCAGGAATAGAGAGACGACACAGCAACAGCGTTCATGGGCAAACGGCGTTGGTCGGGTCGCATTTGGCTCAACAGCCAGGCGCTGAGGGAAGCAGGGACTTACTTGGGCAGAGCGCGCTGCAGGCGATCTTCTGCACCGACATGCCCTCGCAGAAAGCCCCGCCGTTGAGGGGCGCCGGGTTGGTGCAGGTCCGAGAGCGTTTCTGGATGCCCCGCCCACAGGGCACGTTGCAGGCCGACCACTCCGTCCACAGGGACCAGCCGCCGTTCACTGTGGGGGTGGGAGCAGAGTGAGTGCACAACAAGGCGTTTTGCGTTATTGCAGAACTCTGGCACCGTTAAACACTCTTAACAAGCGTGGGGTTATTAATGATTATGCAGGCTGGGAGGCATGGCGAGGCGGCACAGCAGAACGACTGCAGCAGATTGAGCGGCGAACGTTCACGGTGCAGAATGCATGCTTCCCTCTCTCTAATTGCCAGTTCAATGTTCCTTGCTCTGGGATTAAGATAAAGGCGTGGAACTGTGTGAAGGCAAAAGAAAACAACCATTAAAGGGAAATGCCACTTCTGAAGGCGACACTGACTCAAACTGGTCGACAGGTTGGAGTCGCCCACTTAGCGCCGTGACTGAAGCACTTTACTCCATGATCTCTCCGTCTAATGCCAGTGTGGAGGAACAGCGTTTAGCGGGCGAACCCGCGTTTCTGGAAGGCCTCTGGCAAATAAATACTTAATAAGCAACACTCCTTTTAAATGAGATTAAGACACAGTGGCTTATTTCCTTTCATAAAGTACACATTGATTTCAAATGAGAGGCAGTAAATTGAGTCTCTGAATAATGCATTCATTGGAATAAAAAGGAAACATTGCGCTTCTGTGGAAACACTGAGATGGGTCTCTTAATCACTTGTGTATAGGGGAGCAGGAAGTCAAACAAATTGAGCTGAAGTGCCATGTAAACACTGTGTCACTGTCCTGTAATGTGCTGTAACAGCAGACGTACCAAAGACGATGACGGTGGCCGTGGCGCTGCGGCGGTTGGCCACGATGTTGCTGGCCAGGCAGGTGTAGTTGCCCGAGTCGGACAGCCGCGCCTCGTTGATGATGAGGTTGTGGTCCGCCCGGGTGTCGATGTTGTCGTCGGTCAGGGAGCTCACTAGCTCTTCGTTTTTCAGCCACTCCACCTGCAAAGGAGGAAAAACTGAAGAACTGCAACATGGAGTCTGACTTCGAATCACCTGAGGGAGCGGTGGAATAGTGCCACAGTAACCTTTGATTCTAAACTCTCACAATTTGCTTTGTTGTGGCTCAGAGTACACATGATCTACTCTTTATAAATGTTGGCGGCGGCGGCGATACGTTACCAGTACAACAGTGCAGTATCAGAGCCGATAGTAGTATCGGTGCATCCCTGCTCATTTTTATTTGTGTCTTTTTTAATAATTCAAAACAGCCTGACCTCTTCATGACCTCTTTAAATAAAACAACACTTGGGGAGGATCTTTCCTGCATCCATTTGAGTGGCTCCTCTAAAAGTGCAGGCTGGCTGCTCTCCTCCTCGTCATGCGAACTGCATGTTTTATATGAAGAAAGTTTCTTGGCTGGACAAAACTTTAACAGCTCCTCAGTGAAGACATGTTGACAGAAGGTCGATCTCTCGACCGTCACATCTTCAGACCTCAAGAACATCCCAATAACTGCATGATGCTAAATGTTATCAAATGTGTTTTGCGTCGATACAGTTTGACATAATCGACAGAATTAAACACAAACTTACATATTCAGAGGTGAGGAGTGTGTGAAGTCTGGCGCCACACAGACATGCTGGTCAGGCGCACTTTACTATCGCCCTGCTGATTAGCCCCAACCAGGCAGTGCAACCACCAACGCTAAAGTCATTAAGCAGTCAAAAGCAGCACTAGAACCAATTACCGGCAACAGAGAGGGAAACTAATTATGAATCACAAACTTAGCGACGCCTTACTGCTCCTACCCTGGTAAGGGGAGCTGCATCGCTGCGTTTGCAAATTACATTCAAAGCGCGGCAAAATGGGCCGGGCTGATGGATTTATAGGAAGCGCGCCGGCACCCGTTGTAATCAACAGTACTAAGGCTGGATGCAAATGGGAAGCGCCTGCGGGCATGCAGACAGCGGGTAAACAGAAATGACACACAGACCAGAGGAGTGATGGATTGCAGGTATATATTGACATGAATAAAAATGATAATGAACATCATAACACAGCAATCATCTCTCACATTCTGTCGTTTTTCCAAACTCATTCGGACCAGTTCTGCCACTCTTGGCAGGAGGAGGAATGTGTGTTTTCACAGGATGAAAATATTTTTCACAGTGTTTCCTGTCTGAAATGAAAATGTAAAAATTGCATGTTTTCTGGAAGATTCCTGGCCGATCAGCTAAAAAAAAAAAAAAAAAAAAAAAAAAAGAGAGAAAAACACAATCTCTGCTTTTAAAAAACCCAGAAGGAAACATCAGCCATGACCCAGGCCTTAGAGATTTCTATCAAAGATTATAACAATCACAAACAGACACAACAGATGAGAGTTTTCACTTGAAACGTCATCGTGTAAATGGAGTTTCTCATGATCATGGCCACCTTTTTTCATGGGTGACACAGGCAGCACAGGCAATTCACGTCACTTCCTGTCTCCTGTGTTTCTGTATTTATTTCAGTTTTCATCCTGGGTGCTCTGTGACTTCAAAGAGGCAATTAACGGGTGGCATTAGTTTGGCCCAGCAGAGCTCTGGGTGGGGGGGGGGGGGCACTGCATGTTGACTGCCTGTCTGTGGCCACCGGTCCCTGGGTAATGATAAAAAAAAAAAGAAAACAGCAAGAGAAAGGGGGGGGGGGGGGGGGGGGGGGGGGGGGGGGGGGGCACAAAGAGAGGGACAGACAGGCAGGAGGAGGGGAGGGAAAAAAAAAGATGAAGGGACAAATACAAATTAGCCCAGCGAGTGTGTGGCGGAGGATGTGAGAAATGAATCGCCTAATTGGCACATTTGTTTCAATTAGGATGTGGTCATCAGTGTCAGCCTGACGGAGGGGTTTCCGGGGGGGGCTTCCTCCCTGCGATTTCATTATTCAGATCTCCCCTGAAGGTCACCTCCTCTAAACCTCAGCGAAATGGCCAGGTTCAGTCGTCCTCCTGCTCCGCTCACACACACACAGCTGATGATGAGATGCTGAGTAATGTGGCGGCGGATGGGCAATTAGAGGACGGGTGAGCGATGTAAAGCGGCCGGCGTCGCAGTCATCACGAAGACTCATGAGCAGAGCGCTGATCGAGACCTCGCCATCTGACGCGGACTGTTTCACCGGGTCTGATGGTCATTCCACGTCAAGGTGACGAAGGACAAACACATCTGGAGAAAAACGGCTACTGAGTCACACCTCTGCTGTGCTCGGGAATGAACGGGGAAGTGGGAAAAGTCCCGCTTCAGAGTGGGAACAGTTCATGACCCTGAACTGGGAACCTGGGAAGAAATAGCGATAACTCATGAAGTCCTCATCAAATGATGTTAAAATAAAAAGAAAGAAAGTCTAATTTGACTGTAAATGTTTTTGCATTCCCATTTGCATGAAGGCAACATTCAGAGTCAGACCAGCGTTTCCGCATGGAAAGCAGGGTTCCAGTTGGGTCTAACAGATTTCCTAAACGAGCTCCGCATGAGAATAAATAAAAAAATGTTGCGCCATTTAAAGAGAAGGGGAATTTCATAACCAAAGGCCAACACTTTGACAGAACAGTAACGACACAGTATTATGTGAACAAACGATAAAAGACCTTTAAACAGTCGTATTGACATCCAAACCTCAAACTCATGATTCTGACTTGAGTGTAGCAGAACAGCTGAGAGCCGACCTCAACACACCTCTGAAGACGGCTGCGAGGCAGCGTGAGGTGAGGCGGTTCCAGCATGCTCTCCTGTCCTCTGGACAGCGCTCAGCTGCCTGCGATGCCACTTATGTGGGCGGCAGAACTTTTTAATTGCCGAGCGTCTCATCAATGCAATTACATGGATTAAGCCTCTCCATCAGGCCGACTCTCCGGGGATCGACGGGACGCCGGCGGGGGACCCACTGAGCAGCATATCAAAAGTGACACCGCCGAGCATGGAGCTAATCCACCCCACGGATCGTCCTCCTGCAGCCAATCGGCAGCACGTGCGGGAGAAAGGCGTGCTTATTGTACCTAATGCTGGGAGACGCTTTGAACCCAGCGGGGCTCGGCGTGTTCATACGAACCGCACGCCTGGCAGCAGCAGGGAGAGTCTGCAGCTCAGCTCGGCTCCGTCGCTCTGGAGGTTAATCAGAAAAGATACGGGGGAGAACACGAGGTGGGCCTGCCTTCCCCTGCCTCCCCCGCCCGCCTCTCCTGTGGCTCCTCAAATGCCACCCCTCCTCCCCTCCGAGCGGCCCGCCCATGCATTGCCATTCCTGGTCTTATCTGAACGGGGTAAACAGAGGGAGCGCCCGGCTCCGAGCATGGACTGGGAGGGGCCTAATTGCTTGGCTTAATAATGCAGCTCATCATCTGCTCCCCTGGGACACTTTCCCTGACCTATAAGGAAAATAACAGGAGAGGGATTAGAAAGAGGTAACAAGCACGGGGGCAGCAGGAGGTGGGACGGAGTTAAATGCTAACTTGTTTTCGGAGCAGCATTGCAATGTCTTTGTGAAGCTCAACAGCGAACAGCTTGTATGGCAGTGCAGAAGCATTTAGAGAATTCCCCTTTGTACCTTCGCCCGGCCTGTCTACCTGAGCTACTGTAGATCAAGGGGATTCATCTTGGATTAAAGGCTTTCGTTCAGCCACGTAGAAATTGGCTTCCAGTTTGGTTGTTCATTTCACACTTTCTCTCAGACTAAACCTCTCAAAAGAAACTCATTATACAGGCTCCTCATACACTCCTTTCTTCAGGAATTAGAAGATCTGCCGCGCTTTCACACCTCTTGATATCTGTGAAGTAAAAGCAGGGGATTGGTTTTGGGATTGGAAAGCACTGAAACCAAATCACAAATAAGTAGCCTCTATGTTATATTAAACATAAGCAAATCGCAGTGTCTGCTCGCCTGATATGAGGAATCAAAGTACTCTTGAAGTGAAATACTTCACATTTTTCATGGTGGAACAGATGCTCACCCACCTGTGTCCCAACTTTAAATTCACAGCGAGTGCAGATGAGTGCTTTATGGTTGATTAACCATTGAATGGATGTCTGAAGATGTCTGGGTATTAAAGTCCGTCTCGGTTGCTCTCACAAAGAACCAACTTAGTCGACAATAGCGATTGATTGAACCGCGTTTAAAGTACTTCAAAGAATAGACAATTAGTGAAATTATGAATTAGGTATTTATTTTTGAACATTTAATGGAGTTTTTAAGGAGACTCACTCTGCTGTGGTTCACTTTGTGTGTTTTACATTTTCACTTCAATGAAAAAAGAAGTTTGAAAATGAACTTAAAGTTTTAAAGGTTGGTTTTACAACATCAGTCCAGGGTAGAAGTCTACTTTTTTAATTTATTTGCAGAAACTCTCCGACATGTATCCAACTCCACTTTGGTGTCTTTGGGGAGTGTCAGCACTCACACTTTCAATCACAATAATCATACAAAATCTTTATAAATAATTCCTTTTCTGTTTAAGGAGCATAAAAACATAAACTCCAGTGTAGTCATGCAGCTTTGGGGTTGTTTGAGTCAGACATCTTGAACGTCCTCCTTCCACTGCCTCGGTAATGTGGCTAAATGTGTTTGGACTTGCAGTGACATCGGTGACTAGAGCTCTATTGTGATTTCAACACTGGCGTACGAATCTAAAAGACAGACCTTTTCGTCAGTCTGTATTTTTTTTCTGTTCTGAATGTGTTTTTGTGTAGTGCTCTGTCGTCGCGCGCTTCACGACTGGCGGCTGCTCGGCACACTCCGCTGTAGCTGCAGCTGCTGTGGCACCCGGAGCAGAAGTGATTTGGAAGTCTGCGACTTGAAGTTACTGCGAGGAGACAGCCAGAGGAGAGCGCGGATGGTAGGGCAGGAGCGGCTGCTCAGAGGATCTTATTACTGGAGAAACTCAGTCATCTCCAGGCTGATCTGTCAATCATATTCAGACAACTCCCATTATTATTATTTTTTTTCAAATCATTGCAGGATGGAGAGATTAACATTGATCTCCGAAATGTAAATACTGTGTACGTCTTTGCAATGATACTGACACTTGAGATGCTGCACAATAATTTAATGAAGCCTGCAGCTTTTAGTTTGAAGATATAACATGGAATATTTGTGTGTAATAAATATGGACCCAGTCTAAAAATAAATCAGTCATTTTGTTAAATCAAGGTCAATATATTCAGCACAAGTTTTTCTATTTTCCTCCAGCCTATTTAGTCTTGCAGTGCAAGTTTGTACCACAAAGTAGTGCAGCGAGTCACTCAGAAAAAGTAGACAGAACAGTTAATCCAGTGGCTGAATGCATAAACAATGTAGTCATATTTCCCAGGATAACAAAAAAATGTAAAAAAATTAAAATTAAAAGAAACTTCAAGACCTAACATGACAATACTTTTTTCAGAAAAACAAACAAATAATCTTCAAAGCAACGCAGCCCCAAACGAGCCACATCACCAAAAGCTTCCACATTTTCAGTCTTCACGACAGTGAATCCCACAGAATCTGGTGACATCCATCCCTGGACTGAGGTCCTGTTCACACGAAAACAGTTTTATATGGAAACAGCATATTTTAATTGCATTCCAGATATTTACAAATGTGGTGTGAAAAAACTAAATTTCAACTTTAGTAATATTTTTTGGTTATGCAATAATTTCTGATTCTTAAAAAAAAAAAAAAAAAATCTGCCGCTGTTGGTAGTTTCTTATCGGTACGGGCAGAAATCTCCAGAGAGTTAATTTTCTGTGACAAGCAAGGTGACACGCGACAATCAAGGAAAATTAAAACAAGACGGAAATTCATCTGTTATTCTGAAAATGTGTGTTTGTATTTGTTTGCAAATCCATTTTCTACTTATTTTGACTAGAAAAAAATGCATCAACAATCAGACAAGCCAAACAACAAATGGCCAACACAACCCAATTTAACCAAAGTACTTGTTGTAATGAAATAATCAAAATATAATTGGCGTCACAAGGGACAAAATGTGATAACAAAGCAACATAATGGGAAAAAATAACACTAAAACAGAAACAATAACAAAAGCAGCTATGTTTGGCACAAAATGTGGAATAAAATGGAAGGCTTTTAGCCAAGCACTCAGGGTTATTGCAGTTATGAAAGTTCTGCATCAGAACAGCATCCAACATACTTTCTGTTTGTGTCCTTATGGTCCGATGATTAAAATGCCAAAGTGAGCACAAAGAGAACTGTACTCAAATGTATTGCTGTTTGTTTGTTTGTTTGTTTGTTTCTTTTGGTCTAAACCAGGAACTGGGCCACGTGTGCAAACACAGTCTCAGAGAAACATTTTTGAGAAGAAAATGAAAATTACAATCATCAAACATCAGTTCCTACCCAGTAAACACTGTCCATTTATTTATCCGAGCTCTGTCTTCAGCTGAATGAAAACCACGTTCGATAAACATTGTGTACAAAGATTTGACAAACACGTCTTGATTATTGAAATATTCCACACAAAGGAGAACAATAATGAAAACACAACATACAGGGAAGAATAGGAAGTTTTTGCAGAATGTTTGATTTCTCGCTGTGACGACTGGAAGTGGAAATCAAATCAAGAAACTTCAGCTTTCAAACTGACAAAGCTTCACCAGCTTCAACACCGCTGCAGTCGAAAACACGCTCTCTCACCTTCACATTTACGTACAACTTAGGATCGTTTACACAACAACGCTTCAAGTGAAAACACATTGATTTTCATTTTGTTGCTGGTAAAATAGCGTTTTTCAGGCAGCCTCTGAAAACAATGTCCGTTTAAAAAAGAAACAGCAACGCTGATCGGGCAGGCGGGAGGGTGTTTTAAGCAGAGGGGGCTGCCAACTGAATGAATGTAGGAGTGACGTCATTGCATTGTTTCCCTGCTGCATTAAGAAGTTCTAAAAAATTCACATATTATTGCATTTTTTCTCCATAAGGAGGTCAGCAGCAATTCACCACATGACAAGAATAGACGAGAACAAAAACACTTTCTCAGCAGTAAATCACTGCCATTTTAAGCGCTGTCCTTGGTGCTGAAGATGCAAAAAAAAAAAACAAAAAAAAAACAGGCAGGTGGGTCTATACCATAGATTGGAAACATAATGGATAGCGCTTCCTTGACGTCACCCATAGAGTTCCATAATCCCGTTCTGAATACTTTAGCGAGTCCAGCAGGACATCTCCATATCGAACATTTGAAACCGGATGTAAATGTGATTGGTCCGGCCTGTCATGTGACCGCATGATGTGGACAGAGGAGGCGCTGTGATAGGGCAATTCATGCAAAACTCGTAATATAAAATCAACATATGATTTATGTGAAAATCAGAGTCTGGTGAAGCAGCACGGTTATAGAAACTAGTGATAGAGACCAAAACATGTTCTGAAACCGGGCGCTTCATATGTTTATTTGCACTCTGAAAATCGGCATTTTTGAATAGGTTCCAATGAGACCGGGGCTCTTTTTGAAACCAGCATCGTCGCCCTCTGCTGGAATAACCCTGGAATTACAGCTTTTTTGCACTTCTGCATTATCTTCATATTTTATGAGTGGAGGTTGGCGGCTGGTCTATACCCCAAAACTCACTACCTCTGACATGACAGGTAGTAAGGACTAAAAATTATTTTAATCTATAAAGATTATAGATTAAAAAAAAAAAAACATAAACAGATGAATGGAAAAAATCCGATATCCTCTTCTGCTTCTGTCTGCCATCGTTGTTGTTTGATTGCAAAGAAGCTGCTTCTGGGTGAGGGAGGAGTCTCTTCAACAAACAATTTAAAGGTGCATTAAGGAGTTTTAGAACCTTAAAAATACTTATTTTCCACCATAAATATGTTACACAATTTTAATGATGTGTACAATGTGCCCTGACATATTCATTACAAGTACCTCTAACAGCGCTAAATTGTCACTTGAAAGTTGCAGTGCCGGTCCGGCACCAGCATTTTTTGGGGGAGAATTTGAAAGGAATGATGTAATGCATGCTCCGGCTTGTTAGGTTTCATTTATTCCGCCATTACTCTGCCAGATGCTTAGTGAGCAACAACTGAGCAGGATCTTCCAGAAAGTAAGAGAAGACTGGCTTCTAGCACTGCCACAGCTCCACACAGACTCCACCAGGTAAAAGAAACTTAAATCTTACTTGAGCGCTTCTAAACGAGCGAAGACGGAGTCCCCCTCTTCCGTGCACGGGAGCCACAGGGACGAGTTTTTCCCTAAGCTGCATTACACCCAAGGCCTGCAGGGGGCGCTGTTTCACATAAAACGTGCAAACTCCTTAATGCACCTTTAAATTTAATTTGTTTTAAAATAGATTTTTCCACATATCCCCACAGCTCTGTGTAAATCCATTCCACACATACTTTTCATATTTTTGTAGGTTTTTTTTTTTTTTTTTTTTTTCAATTAAAGCCATAGTGCGCAACTTTAAAATGTCTATGAATGTCCATTTTAGCCAAGCCACTACTAGCGGAGATGACAAAATGCAGATTAAGTTGATCGGCTCCTCTAACATCTCGCGGGATTTTTCAATATACGAGGGAGAATTGGAAAAAAACCTGACAGTAGTTATAACTTTTAATGCGTTTAATTGTAACAATTATTCAAAGCTGTCGCCTTCAAAGTAATCCCCGCTGGTTTGAATACACCGTTGCATCCGTGTTTTCCAGCTTTCAAAGGCATTTGAAAACAAGTGCGTAATGATCCCGAGCAGTGCGTCCTTCGATTTTTGTTTAACCTCCTGGACGTCCTCAAATCTCCGCCCCTTCAGCTCTTTCTTCATTCTTGGGAAGAGAAAAAAGTCACAGGGGGCTAAGTCCGGCGAATAGGGTGGATGAGGCAGCAGGATCATCCCGTTTTTCACCAGGAACTGCATTACGCGCAGGGCCCGGTGCGCCAGCACGCTATCGTGGTGCAGCCACCACTCGCCATCCCGCCAAAGCTCTGGACGCTTCTGCCTCACTGCTTCTCGGAGCCGCCTCAGGACTTGGATGTAGTGGTCCTGGTTAACAGACTGCCCAGGCGGCACAAACTCGCTGTGTTCGGCTTCCAGAAAAAAGATCCTCACGGATATTTTCCTGCGTGCGCGAGGATGTGGGTCGTCCGGAGCGGGGCTGGTCTTCAATGGACATTTCGCCCCTTTTAAAGCGCCCATACCACTCGAAAACCTGCGTTCTCCCCAGGGCACCATCTTTATACGCCTCCTGGACCATGGTGAGTGTTTCTGACGCTGTTTTTCCCAGTAAAAAAAAAAAAAATCTAATGCTTGCGCGCTGATTGCGTTTGGTGATGCGTTCTGCCATTTTGTGCTTTTCCGAAGAAGGGAGTCCTGCTGTGTTGACGTTAGCGCTGTTTGTGCTTTCCCTGTGTAACTTTGTGAGACGATACTTTGCAGAGATCTGCACGAGAACATGCTGTAGCGAGACTGAACAACCAGAAATCTGAAATCATTCTTGTTTTAATTTTATAAATACAGTCCGGTTTCTTTCCGGTCCCCCCTCGTATATAATTCTTGCTTTGCTTGTCGACCGGCGACATTTCCGCGCTGGCGCGCAGGAAATTACGCATTTTACATCACAACAAAAAGGGAGGGGGAGGAGGCGCGGAGGGTCTCATAGCAACAGGCAGAGCTAGGCAGACTGAGGAAGCGACATGCTACTTCAGGGTTTGCACCAGACCTTTTCAGTCTGGGCGCCCCACCCAGCCTCTACGTCGATGATACTGCAATAATGTTAAACACGTAGCAGTGCACTGTTAAACTCAAACACTATGACCAAATATGACCATTTCAACCAGGAAGTGGTAATTCCGTCTTATTGATTTCACATGTTCTATATTGTGACCAAGAATGTCGAAACCTGCCAGTCCCATGGTATCCATCCAATTTAATGATTTTCTGTATTTATTTCGAACAATGCATGAAAATTTGATTGCAAATATTGATGGACAATATAATTCAAAGTTATTGTTTCCAAAATGATTTTAAAAGTCCAACATGAAAAACTGAACAAACTTAACAAGTAATCCCTAAACTGGCTCTGGTAAAAATGATCCAGTTGCAGACTGGATTGAATATCAGAGGTGAATTCCAGTTTCCCTCCACAGAGCCGGAGACCTCCCGGCTCGGTTTCAGTCGCAGGCTGAAATAAACCCTGGTGACCACACGATACAAAATGATTCCTCTGTGAGTGACTAGAGACTCATTAGCTCCCCTCGACATCCCTGCTGACGAGGCCTTATTTCCAAACAAAGTGTAACCGCAGGCTCCGGCTCCGTGTTCGCAGGGCTGCATCCGTCCGCCACTGGCTCCACTCTGAAACCTCACACTGCCACGCTCCCGGACGCCGCCTCAATATTTCATGGACGAGGTGTGTTGGAATTGACTAGGCTCTGGGACGTCTGCCCTGTGCACCCTACATTATTCACTCCCTTCTCTTGTGGTGGGGCTCATTTGTGTTGACAAAGGACTAGATAGGAGATTGCGATTCGGTCTTCCCGCTGCAATTCAACTATTTTTATCCCTGCTTGTGGACTCTGACATCCCTCCTCCATTTTCTTGTTGAATCTTTTATAGAGTGAGAGGCCCCGAGGTTGACCCCCCCCCCCCCCAACTTTCTTCCCCACACACATCGTTCATTGTTAATGCTGATTGTCATCACGCCAAATATAGCGCCAAACAAATGTGCGTTTATAAAGGGAAGCGTGCCGTGTGACATCCTTTTGAACCAGACAGCGACAGTCTGATTGTGGTGAAAAGATAGACTTGCAGCTTATTCAAACTGAGAGAGACATCTGTCCTGCGTCTCACCGGCAGCCAGCACTTGGATTGCCACGAGGCATGATTTAAATGCTCAAAGTGACGAGTACAGCACAGAATCAACTGTTATTATGAAGCCAGCGTGAAATCTTCTTTTTTCAACACAGCAAATCCAAACCTGGCAGGTTTGGTTTGGTGAAGCACAAAAGTACTTTCACAAAAGTGAAGACACAGTGATGACAGGCCATCCACTTTATCCAGATCAATACATCGAGCCACATCCAATCTGAGCCTGAACAGGTCAGAGTTCACCACAGGGCAGAAAAGTTTCATAGTCAGATGTTAACATTTTCATAATAATCACCATACAAACAGTAAAGAGGCTGAAGGTTCGATTGCAGGTCACTAGTTTGTTCTGTGTTTTGGTGATATGATCAACTAAACATAGGACAATGGAAACATTCCAGTTTCATTTACATTGAAAAACAGTGTTTATATGAAAACACAAAACATGCATTTTTAGGTGTTCGTTTACACGACGATGGCACTCAGAGCCGATGAAAACCAAACCTTTTGAAAATGCTTTGACTCTGTCTCCATGGAAACCATGGAAAATGGGGGGGATGAATTTTCTGAAACGCTGATAAATTCTGTCTTTTCTGTTCTGGAGCAGAGTAAAAAGTTCAATTCCTTATTTACACGGCGACATGTTAAAAACAATATCTTTATGCATAGAAACAGCAGAAAACAATGTAGGTAGCGAGAATTATACGTCTGTGGTGCTCATGCAGAGTAGCAGAGCTTCAGAAAAGATGCATTTTCCATCATTTTCATGGAGACGGAGTCGGAGATTTCTCAAAAAAGTTCTACTTTGGGAGTCGTTTTCAGTTACATTTTCAGTTGCTCATCCACACACAACAAATGTTTCCATTTTACTCCAAGACATTACTAAAGCACTTGGACTCTCTTTGCCACAAGAGCATCATGAAATCTCCACTCTCTGAAGTCCAGCAGCAGCAGAATGATAAGCCCAGCAGTGCAGGATCAGTCACCCAGAATTCTTCTTCACACTCTTACAGTTTTTCATGACTGTTAACACGCAAAAATCTAAACTTTGGCACAATTTGCACAATAGTCCAAAAAGGTTCATTGGTCTTTTCAAGTTATAATCCAAAACAAAGGTTATTTTCCAAAGACCAGGGAGGTATTTTGTTATTTACCTGACGGTTTCGGCAGCTGTCAGCTGTCTTCTTCAACATCACGTGACTCTCTGAAGAAGACAGCTGACAGCTGCCGAAACCGTCAGGTCAATAACAAAATACCTCCCTGGTCTTTGGAAAAGAACCTTTGTTTTGGACAATTTGCACAACTTTAACTTCACGTACCTTTCGCTCAACTCGAATTGTCACTACTTCACACTCCCTTATGACTCCGCTAGACTCTGACTTTCCTTCTTTACACTCTGACGCCAATTGCACATCACCTTGTGGTCTAAACAAAGCTTCAACCAACAATACATTCTGCAGTCAATTGCACATTAACTTTTTGTCAAAACACTACACACGTTCTGTGATTATACACACTTCTCATGTAACATCTTGGTGGTATCAACCTACAACACACAAGTGTGTTGTAGGTTGAATGGACACCCCCCACCCCCCCCACCCCCCGCGCACCGCAGGTGTATGCCTCTGTAGCTCCCGCCGCTATCCCAAGCCTAATGTTATAAAGCATGTTGAACATTTATGAGTATTTATAACTATAGTTATACAGAGCTTTAATGTACTTATAATGTGTTATACAGAGGTGCTTTTAACTGACACTAAGGAACTTTTCAACCGTAATAAAACATTTCAATATCTTTTGTGATGATACATCAACTTATAACTAGTTGAATGACCCCTCTGTCACGGCCTGAGGGCGTCAGTATTGCTTTCACTTGGACTAAGCAGCTGTGAGGAGGGTGGTAGGAACCCTGCACACTAAAAAACTCCAAATGTGCGGACTGCTTTACGGCATGCGTCACATCATGATATAACATTGTTTAGCCACCATTAGATTCATTACCTCGTCGCTATCCGTCCTTCACACAGCCACTGGAAACAAATGAAGGTGAGTTCAGTCTGACAGCATGCCACCGGGAGCAGCGTTTTACGACGTCACGCGCTAGTCCTCATGGGAACTGTAGTATTCCTTCAGGCAAAACACTACCGCTTTTGTCCACTGGCGCCGCCAAAATCAACAAAAACTGAAAGTTCCTTAGTGTTGCTTTACAGTTTTTACCCATTGCTTGAACACTATAGACACATGCTTAAACCAAAGTAACATAACTTGAAGTTGTTGTGACTATACCTTAAACAAAGTGTAACCATACCCTAAACAAAAGTGCTGCTTTGCATTTTAGTTGCAATTCTGTAACACACTTGCTCCTTTTTGCAACACACTTGCTCCTGCACACTACACACTATTTCATACGTAAGACACTTAGTTCAAAAATGAAATCTCAAGGTACCATTGGGAAAACACATCTATTCAAAATACAACACACATTGCCTAATTGAAAATACTTAGGCGTGTGCCTGAAAACACTTACTTGCAAAACTGTACACCAAACAGCCAGCTGCAAAAAGGCCTCAGTGAAGCCATTTGGAGAACTTTTCAAGCATGGAGGCACGGAGAGCCGGAGGCAGAGGAAGAGGAAGACAGAGAGAGAAAGGAGGACGTGGTCGAAGAGGCCAAGCAAGGGCCATTACTTCGAATGACATAAGAGCAACTTTGGTGGACCAGGTCATAAACCATGGTCTGACTGTGAGGGAAGCTGGCAGAGGATCCAACCTAATCTAAGCCGTTTCACAGTTTCATCCATAATCAGGACATTCTGACTGGACAACAGGTATGTCTTCAACTCTCTACTCTACTCAGACTGTATCTAGAGTATTTACAGTACTGTACCATATCACGTTACCGTATCACATGTACTGTATTGCAGGGTGGCTAACGCTCTTTTTCAAACAAAAGTGGTTGCTTTGTGAAACATACTGTGATAACGTGTTGAGATGTTTCAGTACTGTGTATGGTAAATACAGTTAAGTACAGTATATACAGTACAGTAAAAAAAAAAGCAAACAATAACTATTTGTGGTTGCATTTTTCTACAGAATGTCTGGAAGACCTCCTGGGGGGGGCGCCAGCGCCTGTTCACCCAACAGCATGAACTGTCCATAGTGAACCCAGTCAGAGCAAACAATGCAATGCGTCTCCACCAGTTACAGCAACAAATACTTGCAGATTGGCACGTATTCAACAACATAGATCGAATAAGCGTTTCCGCTGTCGGACGCATCTTGGTAAAGCACAACATGACCATGAAGCAACTGTACAGGGTCCTATTTGAGAGGAACAGTGTGATGGTCAAAGAACTTCCACATGAATATGTACAGGTGACTGTAACAGTCCTTTACATTTACAGTACAAAATGGGTGCAATTGTGAAAATTGTGCCAAATTTTTGCTTTTTGTGTTTTAGCAATCGAAAAAAACTGTAAGCCCACGCACAATTGTGCTTTTCTGTGTTGACAGTATATTTTTTGTTTTATTTTTGCTTTAACTGAATTTACTGTATTGTAAAATGCGCTACTGCAATGTAATGATTTTGGATTAAGTATTTTATTTTTTGGTTGCTGTGAAAACGTGCCTTCTGTGGAACTGAATAAAAAGAGTGAAAATGAAAGACTGCAGTGTTTTATATAAAGTAGACTAGTGTGTTGCTACTGATCTGAAAGTGCTTTCATAAGATGCAAGTGGGTATCATTTTGTCATCAGAGTGACATTTTGACAAAGGATTGTTAGGTTTTGATAGCAGAGTTTCAATTTGACATAGATGTGAATGGTTTATTTCCCAGTGTTGTGTCTCATTTGCTTGTGTGTAGAGTTTTGACACAATGAGCCAAGTTTTGCAAAATGTGTTCAAGCAATGGGCAAAAACTGTAAGTAAAGTGCTACCATTATTTTCACAGATGAGGCTGGGTTTACTGTAATCTGGTCAAGAGGAGGTGCAGGGGAAGAAATATCATAGACCAGCGGGCTATGTGTGTAGCAATAAATCACCATGGTGTCCTGCATCACCATGTACATCTTGGTGCCTATAACACAGACTTGCTGCTGGCCTTCCTTGATGACCTCCACGAACAACTTGTTCCACCAGATCACACTAATGATCCACAAAGAATGACTTATGTTGTCATCTGGGACAGTGTGCGTTTCCACCGGGCTCTGCTTGTACGTCAGTGGTTCCAGGACCAGCCACACTTTACGGTGTTATTCCTCCCACTGTACTCTCCATTCCTCAACCCCATAGAGGAGTTCTTCTCTGCTTGGAGGTTGAAGGTGTATGAGCGAAGCCCCCAGACCCAGGTCCCACTGATCCAGGCCATGGAAGGAGCCTGTGGGGACGTCAGCCTCGAGTCCATTCAGGGATTCATGCGCCACGGCGCCAAGGCGGTTCTTCCAGAGATGTCTAGATAGGGAGAACATGGCCTGTGATGTGGACGAGGCCTCTGACCTGACAGAAACCGAAGGCATGATGATGCTTGATCATGGTAATTCCTCAACTATGTCCAAAAATAAAACATTTTGGCTGCATATTTGTGTGCTGTTTTAAGTTTAAATTTTTTTTAATGAAAAAAGTAGACTACATTGAGTCATTTTTACGAAAGGAGAAATATCTTATTTTCCAGAGTCACTGTCATTCATATGGTGTGTTCCATCTTACAGTAGTGTTTTCAATTTTGCACTACAATGTGCTGTAAATGCTTGGTAGTGTGCAGCAAAAGCTGGTATGTGTGCTCATTGAATGGTATGTGTCATTGGAAGATACGACTGTGTGTAGCAAATGAAAACATGAGTTCCATTATGTGAACACAATGTAGAGATTTGATGACAAGAGTGTTCTTGCAAAGGGAGTGTCAGGTTTAGCATTTTGTGTGTGCAGTTTTCAGTTTTGTGTGTGCAGTATTGAGAAAGCCGTTATTGTGTTGAGAAACGTGTGTTGACAATCGTGAAAAACTGTAATGCAGACTAAATATGACCCATCATCAATTAACCCAGTCTTCAGATTGTGCAAATAAGCTGGAATAACTCAATAATCCCCATAGAGACTCAGGGAGAACATCAAACTCCAGACATAAAGGTTCCATTCAAAGGGAGACTCAAACCAGGAACATTGTGACTGTGATGTGACAGGAATGTAACGCTGCACCACTGCGCAGCACACACCAGAGACGTCTCCGCCCGCCAAAACACAGGATGTGACAGACATCCAAACCGCCGTGTCCGTGCAGCAGATCTTCGGCGTGTGCAACAGAGAGATTCCTGACTTATAGATGAGCTCCTGCTGAGCTCTCAGTGCGCTGCTCTGCTGTGGAAGTCATTAAGTCCCGTCACATTAGAAACATTATCAAGGAATTAAACATGCTGCCTCTTTACATAACTTAGCTGTATGTACACTGGATTAACATGCAGCCTTTTCTTTTGTACTTATTTTGATTTTCAGCAGGAAGTGTAAATACAATAATGGTGAGCCACTTCACATCACATACTGTCTTGATGTTGGCTGTCCAGGGCTCCTGTACCTGACCATGGATGGACCAGGAGAAATACTACAAATAAAAACTGAAGAAATACTTTGTATTTTAACAGAGACAGGAGAAGTTACCAACATGTGAAATCCACCCAGCTTGTGAGCTTATTTATTTCCCTGAGACACTAATTTGTGAGCGTTTTCAATTCATATCAACATTCAGATGTGATGAAGAGCCAGGAGAGATTGCGAAAAACAAATCCTGACTGCTGGTAATATATCGGGGTGATTGAATTGATTGATGTTGATTTCACATGAGATTTAGTTTTATTCCTTCTCATGCTGTTCTGACTGGTTTAAGGCAGACGGCATTCGATTAGGAAATGTTGATAAGATCACACCCACTTCCTCCAAGGGCAGGGAGGCTTTTCGGGACCGAGGTTTTCCATCAACACTAAATCTAGAACTTATTCTGGACAGGTGGTTCTTCCCTCAGTAGAGGTCAGTAACTTTCCCTCACAGGTCATTTCACTTTCTCAACTTTGACATCTTCCTGCTCCATGCATTTCTTGTAAAATAATTAGAAACACGATGAAAGTTTTACTTTTTTAAGTCTTTCCTGAAACAGTTTCCGTGCCCATTTACATGACAATGACTTCAACGCAAAGCCTTCGTTGAGTTTTGGTTGGATCGATTTAGGGGCCAAAAAACAACCAAAACCACCAACTAGTGGCCATACATGGCAACTTTTCAGAAAGGGACACGTTTCACTTGAACCATTGTGTAAACGGGTCTTCAACATCAGGTGAAGCTGTCACACTGAAAGTGGTAAAGTTCGGTTGAACCATCTTTTTCACATTAAATGATATCAGTGGCTGTTGGAATCCTAACACAATGAAAACTAACTGCTAGTAGCTTCATCATCATCTTACGATCACAATTTATTTACAGTAAAATGACAACAACAACAACAACAGCAACAACAAAAAATGCTGAAAAAAATGACTAAATCAATGGTTCATCAAAAAAAATAAAAATAAAAATAAATAAATACAATAAGTTGAAAGTTTGAATGCAGCTCCAAGAATGCACCAGTATCAGTACTGGCATTATGTGCTTGTGCAACCAATATATGTATGTTTTAATATACAGAGTATCAAAATGTTTTCTTTTAGGAATAAATTGGAACTTTCAAACCTCAGAGATTCGTATTTCATCAGCACTTTGAGGAACTCAAAGAACTTGCTCTTTCTAAGCTGCTTCGTTCATTTCGAGCTGTAATACCGAGCCGTGTGGATGCTCTTATCTTTAAATGTCAGCTTCTTCTCGCTCACTGTAACCCGGCGTACCAATATAACGTCACGTCAATACAAGCCTGGCAGAAGGTTTGAAACGCGGGTCACATTAAAGCCACAGATTATCAAGGATTTCACCATCAGCTCAATATATGATCAACACCGTCCACTTCAAGGAAGAATCTACTGGACTGAAAAAAAGGCGCAGACTCATGAATCATTCCTCAGACACATGTTGCAACCGCTGAACACAGCCATGAAATTCTGTTTCATGACTTTCTCATGAAGACGTGAAAGTCACGAACAGCTGTCGATGCGTCCAACAGCAAAAAACCTGTTTCATATGTTGGCTCAGATCGAAGCTTAGATCTACGCCTCGCAGTAACAGTTTCTGCCTGTGGTCGATTAAAAGTATCACAGTGAGAGGACCGACAGAAATTATCTCTACTGGTTCCACCTTCTTCCAAGTTCCACCCTGGTGGAGTGTTTCCAGTCTCGGAGCATCGCTGATCAGGCTGGAAGCTGTTTATTATTTCATAAGGTCGATAGTTCAGGCTGTATCAGATCACCATCAACCATTTTCAAGGTTACACTGCTGTAGGTTTCATTCAACACGCTGTTTACTCTCCAACCGGTTGTATTTCCCTCCTCCATGTCATAAACACACAGTGTCTCGTCCTTGTCGTCTGTTCTCTCTCCTCTTTGTCCTTTTAGCTGTAGCATCCTAGGATTTCACAACCGAGGAGCTCAGAGTTTGTGGTCTTCCGTTCCTACATCCATAAAACCAGATCGAGTTTTGTTCAACAGAATGGGCGTACAATGTAAGATGATCAACAGGTCTGTAAAAAAACGAGATGGGTATTTCCCTCCTCTTTCCATCTTTACTTAAATGTTTGGCATGACTGCCGAACATCTCCACAGTCCTAAGGCCTCATTTATCAAACCGTGCGTACAAAAGGCTCTAAATTCTGTCTTACGAATTTAATATAGAAAGAAAAGTACAAAAAAAAAAATCCATGTTTATCAAACGTGTTGATGGATCCCACTTGATCATAATCACCATACTTGAGGTCGCCAGAAGGCACAAAAAAAAGAAAAAGAAAAAAAAAGTGGTTTCGTGTTAAAGTCAGTGGAAGTAATCCCTGAGCGGAAAGAAGCTGAATGTGCTCTGGAACGGCTTCGCTTCTCCTTGTCTCTTTCTCCAATATAGTGTGCAAATCACAGCATTAATCCATTAAGATTTGCTTTGGCCAGAAAAAAAAAAAAAAGATCAAAAATGGATCCTAACTATAACCCCAGTTTCCCACATGACAAATAAAAAATCTGACACCGGACTACCAGTCACTGTATTATAGGTTGACGCTTATAAAGCTTTTGTCACCGCGTCACTGAATCCACAGAACCCGGGAGAACCCGCGGACTAAACAAACAAACAAATTAAACAATAAATTAATTGGTGCATTTCCCTCCTGAGAAGCCGCTCAGTGCTCCAAACAAACAGATCAGCTGCACTTTGAAAACTCGTTCTCTGCAGAGCTCATTGTTTGGCGAAACTTGTGAGTATTTCTCATACATTTCAACCAGCTGTCTTCTTTTACAGCCTTTCACTCCACATACAGAACATCTGTTTCTATCGAGATGATACTACTAATTGGCAGAGGACAAATGTGGACTTTTCACCAAGTGTGACTCTCTTCATGTTATCTATTTGTAGCTTCATCATTCTACCACTAGATTTTGTGTGTCACCATGGTTATAAGTTGTGTTTATATTGACACACATTCATAAATACTGACAAAGCTGAAAAATTCCAGACTTTGCGTGGAAATGCTCGTATGCACATCTGTGCATTTGCATGGCTGTTAAATGAGGCCCTGGTCCCTCTGGGTCCCTTCCTCTAATTTTTCCTCACTGATCGATTTAGATATTCGCTCCCATTCAGTCTGGATGACTTTTGCATCCGACACTGCCCCAAGATGTTTGACCATGCAGGAATGCTGGATTGTTTACCCATAAAGAAAAAAACCATCAGATGAAACTCAATTCCAAATGAATTTGTGAGGAGAAACATCATTTATGCTCAATTTGTGGTCTAATCCATTTTTTTCCAGGTTGCTGCTCCGACTTGAATCTGAGAATCGCTGCACGTGTGATCTTATACATTTGTATGTGGAGGGTTTTATTAAAATTTATGTTGTGAACTCGCTTCATCTGAAGGTTGCTACCTCGTTCTGGAGCCAGCACTTTTATTTCTAAATATTTATGTGCACTTATCGCTGGTATCTCAACAACTATATCAATCTCTTAAAGGTCAGCGCGAGAGGAGCTGAAGGTAGAATCGACTGTCTGTGTGGCGCAGGGTGACTCTCACAGAATAAGGATGGCCGCTCCGGTGCACGTCTTTTTCTGCTCTGTGGGAGTATAAGCGTCTCCTCTTTCAGGAGCGGAGGCGCTGAGGAGCAGCAGCCTTACCTCGGCCGCCGGCACTCCCTCCGGTGGGCGGCAGTGCAGAACGATCATCCCGTTGATTGGCACCTCCTTCCCCTGGGGGTCCTGCTCAAAGTTTTTCCTCAGGTCTGTGAGGGGAGATAAGAGCCAGTCGTCAGGTGTCAAGTGTCACGGTCGGCCTGGTCTCAAACCCCCCCGTCCCCCTCTGCCCCGCAACCAGTGACCTTCAAAACCTGGAGGATGGGGAGGATCCGATCGC
Organism: Salarias fasciatus; assembly: GCF_902148845.1. Lineage (NCBI taxonomy): Eukaryota > Metazoa > Chordata > Actinopteri > Blenniiformes > Blenniidae > Salarias > Salarias fasciatus. The sequence continues at coordinate 27,033,692 of NC_043756.1, forward strand.
CCTGCGCTGGCTGATCTGTTGACAAGGTGGATTGAAGGACAGGACGGATGCAGTGTTGGAGGATGGCTCCAATCATCCCGGGCATTCATGTGCAAACAGTAGTGACGGATCCTATTTGGCCCATTTCTAAAAAATATCGCCTTTGACGGCTTCCTTTGCTGCAGCTTTCCATTGAGAACCTTAAAAATGGGAGCTTTGGGGGGAAAATACGACTCTGCGTTTGAAATATTTAAATCGGTTATCAATGGGCTTCATCCTCCCTGGGGTTCGGACCATGGGAAGGACTCTGTACACAGCCTCCAGTTTGAAAGCTCACTTCTGTTGGCGAGTAAGAAAGTAGTCCAAATGAACTGAAAGCTCGTCATCGTCTGCAGACTCAGGAAAATAAAATATGTTTTTTTTTTTTTTTCTTGCCTGTTGTTGAACAAGGCTTGATTTGTGTGTGCTTTCAGTCAGTACAAAACATAAAAAATAGTAAATTCATCAGAGAGGAGGGCTTTTAGATAACCTCAACCCCCCTCGAGCAGCAGTATTGGTTTTGGACAGCAAGTGGCTGTGAGGAGCTGATTGAGTCTAACTTGATTAGGCAGCATTGCCTTCAGTGGAATTGATTGTTTCATTGCTGATGAATCTGATTCAGTTTCTGTTCGGGAAACATCGGCCTGCTGCGCTCATGCGATTCAGTCCAAATCAAAATGAGAATTAAAAAAAAAAAGCCCCTGTTGTGCTTCAGTTTGTTATGGGGGGCACACAGACTTCTGAAGCCTAGTCAATTAGCATCATTTCAATACAACAGACCTTTTTTTTTTATTGGGGGGGGTTCAAGTGTTTTCTAAATGACTGACAGTGAATTTTGCTTGAGTGCGTCTCACTGCATGCTGTCTGTTCTCCTGGTGAACGAGGAGCGACTGAATATCTGCAGGGATCACATTTCCCCTTTTTTCATTGTTACAAGTGTCATGTATCACGTTGGTTTAGGGTGCGTTCACACTTGGCAGGTTTTGCCCAATTAAAACAGGCTCTGGTGTGATTGCTCACTGGGTGCACGGCAGTTGTAGAAGACACAAAAGCTGCCATTTGAACTCTTGTGCTCATGAAACAAGTGGACTGAGACCCTCTTCATGAGCCAGTTTTGGTCTTCTTCCAAAAAGGAGTCAGGTCTCAGCCAGTGTCGACTCCCTGTTTTGGGAGATCTTTATTGGTAGGGAGCGTTGACATTCTGTGTTATATACTTTGAGTATAGTTTGTGAGAAAAAGAAGCTGCTGACAGCAGATCAAATGTCAATTTGATTGTTCTAATCAGTTTATTCAGTGTGTGTGTAAAGGGAACGTTCAGTTTCTTCAATTGTAAAGAATTCAAATCAACCAACAAAAAAGTGTAAAGATAATGTCAGCTAGTTAAACACCAACGTTCCCCTTGGAACTAAGCAACGGTTTGAATAAAATGTTTGCGCTCTTGACAAAGTCTGAAAAGTCTTCATACTCACAGGCGATGCGGACCGTCGCCTTCCGGCTCTTGGAGGTTCCCAGATGGCTCCAGGCCACACAGAGGCACCAGTAGTCCTCTGGCCCGTGGAAATCCTCCACCTGCTGCCGGGACACGTTGATCATCACCTCGCGCACCTTCAGGCCTGGTTCAAGAGATGAGATAAAATCATTAGAATGAGGGCGCGGCAAGGGAGTGCACAAGTTTCATGTCTGTGCACAATGACATTATTTCTACCAGGAGTTGTAGCTGTCAGCTGCATTGTGTCGTGAGGTGTCATTCTCTGGTGGCAATGAAAATCTATATGACTGAAAGTGCTGTGTTGGATCAATAGACTTATCTGTGGATGAGAGAGAGGTGGCATGTATATGACACTGGAGAGAAGGACAAAATTGTACATCAATTCCCTGTGATAACGTAATTTTGCGGGGAAATATTGAATAAATAAATCACTTGACTAAGAGTGTGAAATGCTTTGGGACTGCTGAAGCAGTGAGAAACTCAGTATAAGAGCAGTCCATTGACCATGTTTGCCTTCTGTACAATCTGTGACCATCTATCAATGTGTGGCTGTAATCAACTGTGATGAGCCTGCTGAAATCTGCCAGCAGACTTTGAATCATGAAGTAAACATGGACTCTATTCTCATGTGACACGTTTTCAGAAGATAGGTCTTTGTTGAACAGAACATACGAGTGAGGTTTGTCAGAAAATCAGCATTATTGGCTGAATGTCAGCTGTACCCGCCCCATGGTCAGGTCAACCGCAGACATGCTGTAACTGCTGGAGCATATTCAGCATCGCTACCATATTAGAAGAGGACCAACGCATCTCTTGGCATTCACTTCTATTGAATGCAGTTCTATTCTTATCTGTCTGTGGGGTTTTGGCAGATATGGTGCCATCAATTCATTCTGTGCCATCGCCACAAGCTGAGTGTGCCTGTAGGACGTGAGCAAAACACAAAGTTTTATTCATTTTTGACTGTGCAGTACCACTAAGAACCTGCTTATGTGACAATGTTTCCAGTTTTGTTTCAGAAAAGTTTTGCTTTTACATGACAGCATGTTGAAAACGACGTCCACTTCCACGGCAACACGCTCAAAATGATATAGTCAGCATGTTGGGACACTGGTGGGCGCTGTTGTTTGTTTTTGTCATGAAGTCCACACGAATACACTCAGAGAACAATACGCCACAGACATTAACAGTGGGAGTACATGGACCCAAAAACCTAATGGGATCGTTTCAGTAATCGGTGGTGTGTTTACTTCTGAGAGGAATAGATGCTGCTAATCACTTCAGCAGCTTGAGTTAAGCTTGCAGAATGGGCCATCTTCCAATTTCCCAAGCTTGTGGACAGATATTCACTACCTGTCCATGTGTCGAAGTGTCCCGAAGCAAGACACTGATATACAAGGTGCTCACAATGGTGGGCGACCACATTGCATGGCTGACAGTGCCATTACTGGGTGGGTGTGTGAGAGAATGTGACTAATCTTGTGTTTGAGACTGCTGAAGCAGTAAAAACATGTTGGAACGACGAACTCCATCACTTTAAGATTTGAAAAAGAAAAAGATACTAGTGATGCACTGACACTAATAGCAGTATCAGCTTTGGAAGTGATTTGTGGCAATGCATGGGATACACATATTTGTGTATGAAGTATCAATGGCTCTTAATGCCATTTATTATCAGGTGTTGGGATTGTCAAATAGGTTAGTACTTGTATTTATCCTTTAAGAAAGCGGCATCCCTTAAAGATATCTTTGGATTTTGGGTTGAACTCAGGTTCCTCGTCTTAAAGATGCACCTAAAAGCCAGACTCAGGCCTGCTTTATTTGTGTGCTGAGCAGCAGAAAAGAGAAAAACCTGAAATTGGAAACCCCAGCATGCTAAATCAGGGCCCTTAAAGAGTCCTTAATCAATACCTTGATGCGTCTAAAGGCTTGTGCCAGTGATCAATGGGTTTTACAGGATTAGTTATGCATAAGTTCTTAAGAAGGGCTGACACACTTCCTAAATCATTGCTTTCCCCTCCTCTCCACTGAGCTCTGAGAGCATCACTGAGGAAATTGGCAGAAACACAGACCCCGGGGGATCCTGCTGTATGTTTCCACTGCTCAATGCTGCTAACAAGACCAAAGCTAAATCAGCTGTAGCAGAATTAGCATTAATAATTTGGACTACACTTAACAGCGTGCAGACTCCCCGCGCAAGCAGCACCACAACAATACGCCGTATTATGCAATACAAAAGGCATGTGAGCACAGTGTGTCACACATGCTCCTATTATATTTGAATGCATTAAAGAAGACAGGAGGGGGAAAAAAAAAAAGACGTTCCCTATTTGAAAATCCTCTTAGGCAACACGCTGCAAGCCCCTAGTGGGAAGTGTTTGTCACCCTGTCGTATAGCTTCAGATGGGTATACAGCACCCATATTTAATCTGAGTCATCGGCTTAGAGCCTGTCACATGTGTTTTCTCAGAGCATTTTGCAGCCTCTGGGCCTCATACCCTCTGCTGGATTAAAGGCAAGCAATGTGTAGCAATGTGCTTTGGATGGCAAAAGACCCAGAATCCACCCTTTGACTCTTTTGGTTCTGCTGTTTCCACCGTCTCTGATAAATAACACTTTAATCTGGCACGCTCTCACTGAAGTCAAGCAGCCTCATGCTGTGACGACACAGCTTGCGCTGCGCCGAGCAGACTTCCGTATGAATACCAATTAAACCCCGGTGAATGGCAGCAGCTGTATGGCGAGGGGCTCCATGCTGGTGCTCCAGGTAGAATTAAGAAATGGAGAATGTTTCGTGGCAGGCGGTCTCCGCCGCTCCGGGTTGAAGTGACAACAACAATAAGATGAGTTTCTTCCTCTTTGTCACACCGAACGCAGGTGAGGAGTTGCAGGACACCAATACAAATGAGGCGGTTCATCTCAGAGCGCCGCGTGTCCGGCGGGTTTGGAAAAGAGTGGAGGGGCATTCAATAGGGATGCACTGGGTGCAGCCGTCTCACACTGCCCGCCTATGGAGCATGAAAGAGCCTTTATGGCATTTAATAAGGACCCATATCGGTACTCGGTATCCGCAAGCAGCTAAAGGTTAGCACTCATACTGGTCTTGTAAAAAAGTGGCATCCGTGCATCCCTGGTTTTAAACAAAGCAGCAGCTGTACGGTGGGCGCTTCCCAGTGGCAGACCCTGCAGAGAGTGAGACACGAGCATAACTCATCATTCCTGGAGCAGGGGCAGCGAGCTGCCAAGTGACAGCGAACGTGTGGGGAGAGAGACAGCAGAGAAAATAATGACTAATGACTTTCCACCATGCCCTGAAATGTGTGAGCCACTTTTTGTTTTTTTCAGAGACGAGGATGAGAGACGACGAAGTCAGAGTGATAGAGAGAGGAAGGAGAGGCGGTGGAAAGTGTTCCCGTCGAAGCGACATTTCCTGGAGTCCAAAGCGACGTCGACAGGTGGTTCGCCGGCGAGACGGGGACGAGCGCTGCCACTGTGTCATCTGTCAGCCCTATTTGTTTATAGGCAGAGTACTGTTGACAGGGCTCATTAGAGTAAAGCACTTGATCTGCTCTCCTCCCCAGTCCCCTCCTCGCTCTTCGCAGTTTCCTGAGTCACTTGATAAATCCTTCCGAAAATGGCTGAATCAGTCGGAGGAAGACTGGCGAGACGACTGGAATGAGAACTGAGTCGGGGGTGGGGTGGGGGGGGGGGGCTCCTCAGACTGGATGGAAGAGCACAGCGAGTGTCGCTTTTAACAGCTCAGCCCGCGTCGAGCTTATTAACTTGGACGTGGATGACAAGAACTTCATTAAAATGTTGCATTAGGATCATTTCTGCCTAAAGAGGTTTCAACTCTCAGCTTTTTGGAGAGGAGCACCAAACTTTTGTTCCATACATTTTTTCCTCCCTTCACACACTTCCCGATATTCTCCTCTATCAAGCATCCAATAAGAAACACGAGGATGGACGCTGTCCCATAAATCAATATTACACTTCTGAAAATGGCAATATCTGCGCCATGTACTGGCAAGCTTAAAAAACTGCTCCAACAGCTTTGAAGCAGAGGATTAGACTTCACAGCCACCCAAAAGTCATTTCGAAGCTGGATATTAGATCTGCACATCTGTGAGGTTATCAGAACTTTGATAAAACTGCTGTCCATTTAGTCTGTTTATTTATCGAGGGAACACAGTGTATTAGTGTGGCAGATTGTCTATATAAGGGGGAACTTTTCTCTGTTGGGTGACGTGTTCCAGAAAACAAAGGTGTTAAACCAAGAGAAGACAACAGACGCACCAATGCTTGGCGATAGTAGCACAGTCTGTCCAAACCCGGGTTCTCTCCCCAGTCCAGTCATCATTTTGTTGTCGGACATCAAGTAAAGCTGCGCTCATTAAAGAAGTGCAGAAGCTTCGGAACAAGGATACCAGCTGAGATGAAGACGAGAGCGACATGCCGATGGCTCATTGCTTATTTCTCATACTTTGTAATTCTTGGAAACGAAAAAGAGAACGGTTCAATACGAGTCTGTGGCATTCACAATGATTATGTGAGTATTTTACATAACAAAAGTAAGCAGATTTGTTCAAAACTCGGGCAACATTGTTACGAGACCGTCTGACTCAGACAAGGAAACTGAAGAGGGAGGAATTTCTCAACAGGTTTTGGAAAATAAGTCACTAATTATATTTGAAATGTTACTCAGTCAAGTTAGAAAAACAAGGTTAATTAAACTGAGACAACTTCTTCAGCAGTGGTTCATAACCTGGAGTTGAGGACACTTTCTGACCTCACAATGCTTTGACCTTTAACCTCTTGCCTTTGCAAACTTGGTGTGTCCATTGTTGGGTTTCACCACAATGTTTTGGCAAAAAATAGACACCAAAGAAGGGAACTAAAGGTTTAACTTTGAAGCAATTTGAGAGGGCTCCAAAAGTCTAGTAACCAAAACACAGAACCATAGATAGACTCAGAAGAGGGCAGGGTCCGAGGATGAAGCCCTGGAGAACACCAGAGGAGACGGGCGATGGCTGCCATGCAAAAGATTTTACCTGAATGCAGTGATGACTAATTTACTGGAAGGATGTATCATAATTTAATGATTTTTTTCTCAGAGTTAATGGAGAGCTGCAGAAGTCGCAGAGTGCGAAAGGCATCATGTGTTTTAGAAAAAGAAGGGCCATTGAATGAAATGAGGTTTCACCCTGCAAATAAAATCAGCGTTTACCGAGAAGAAGTCATTATCGGGGCATCTGTCAGCGCCGGGGGCGGCTGTCTCAGCACCTGTACAGCGGGGGCATGTTTTCACCCCGTGCCACATCAACCAATAACCAGCGGAGGCAACAAATATTTGTTATGGTGTTGGGAAATCATTTCATTCAAATGTTCACTTGATTGTCAGAGCCATCGGGGCCGGTGTCTGCTATAACATCAAACAACGCTTCCATTCGAATGTGCTCCCCTGGGTGTAGCATTGATCCATGATCATTTCAGCAGATAATACGCCGCTGAGGGCTGGAATGGCGTTGAGAAGCAGTGGCTGAATGTACGACTGCACACAGACACAATCGGGTGCTTGTTGGTTTTCTCCCGCCGCTCTCTTCTCACCCGACCGGTCGAGGCAGATGGTCACCCACCCCGAGTCTGCTTCTGTCGGAGGTTTGCTTCCTGCAGAAAAGTTTGTTTTCTCACCACTGTTGCCAAGTGCTTTCCCAAGAGGCCGATATAAATAATCTCTAATTGGAATGAGCTCCATACCGGCTGTATGGGAATGTAGCGGTTTGTAGTCTGACCTTTCTGTGTTCTGTGCAGTTCGCCTGGCTTGTTCCTACAGTCCAAATCATGCATTTTGGTCCCTGTTTATGCATCATTTCAGGTGAAAACTCATAATTTGGGGCTTTTGATATGAATAAGAAAACAGACAATTTGCTTTGTGATTATATTAGTTTTCCCAATCACTTTTAATTCCTCAGAGAAAAACCATCAGATTAAAGCTGAACGATTCCTTTTGAGTCCTTCATTACTGATATTTTTCATTTGTTTCATGTAATGTAAAGGGCTGAAATCCTAAAACTTCTAGATGTGGATTTAGCGATAGATTCAGGGATCTGACTGTATGGTTAAATACTTAAAGCTTTAAAAAAATTAATACATATTTGAGGAAAGATGTTCTTCAAAAACAGATTAGAAAAATAAGATGTATGTTTTTCTTCTTTCTAATATGAAAATATGTATCACACAATTTCTATTTCTGATGTAAATTTAGTTTTCTCCTTGAAACCATGACGACAGTAAACAGGATGACAGTCATCAGGTGCTTCTTGAAATGAAAGGTGAAGAAGCAGATCATCTTGTTTGGCTGCTCCAGTAATTCAGGTTGTGGTTTGAAGAGGCAGTGAGCGAGCCGATCAGAGGCTTTCTTTGTGTCTTTACCTTAATGCGGCTAGGTAATGGCTTTTGAATGAGGGTATTGATTGCAGGTCCGACTGCTGGTGTGTGTCTTCTCCGCAGCGAGTCGCTCAGCAGCGAGCAGCAGGTGTGAAATACAAGTGGAGCTCAGCACGCATACATTAATTTCATACATTAATTTCATACAACTGCTAACTGTCGCCGTGCCTTAATGAGATTGCACTTGTCACGATGGATGGTGTAGTGGTTGACAGTCTCGACAACAAAATTCCTATTTCCGTCTCCATTTTGGCTTGAGGGCCTTTCTGTGAGGCATTTGCCCCTCTCTGGGAATGCATGTTTTTTTTTCCTTCCACAGTCAGAAAGTCAACAAGTGTCTGCTGACTTGTTGGAGGTGCATCCTGCCTCCACGGCTCAGGCATTGATGGTACAACTGATGACCTGATGCTAAAATAAACCAAATGTCGGCTTCCCTTCTCACTGGTTTCAGCAGTGGTTTGCTGTGTTTGATGATTTTCTCTCTGCTGCCAATTTGTCTGTCAATCCCTGAGAGATTACATGTGAGGAATTAGCATGGTCAGGGCTGGATTTGACGGCTTAGGAACGGGGTGCGACTCGCCAGGGGGAATGGAAATGGTTTACGTTTCAACCCTTCAGCAGAATTACTTTTATCATCTGCGGTGGCCGTGGCTCAGCTGGCACAGCAGCTTGACTCCCAGCACCAAACCCTTTACGTCTCAAAGTGTCCTCCGGTGAGACCATGAACCCCAAGTTTCCCCCGATGGTGAGAAAGCAGCTCGCGTGGAAGCCCTAACGATGAGTCTAACAGATTATTATAACAGACTATTAATGCAGGAAACGAGGAAAAGCTTTTACCAAACATTCAAATTGGTATCAGTGTTACTCAACCATTAGATCACACGAGGTGCTGTTCAGAGACACTTCAAGTGAAAATGCATCATTTTTTTAAACGTTTGACGTTTACACAGCAGCATTTTTAACACCAAAACAGCAGAAAACTGTATCGTCAATACGCCACATAATGAAAGTTTCTCTTTTCATTTGAAAACGTCATGTAACTGAGGCCATGAAGAGACTGCGATTTTTTAACACCAGTTTTCACCTATCAAGACAGATTCACATAAAAGACTTCAACCTTACACTCCCCCACCACCAATTCTCAGTCTGACACTAAGAAGGTATATTTTGTCAAATGCCAGACCTCCTTTTGTGTTTTCAATTGAAAGACGATGTAGACGATGTCTGTTTTGGTACAAGTGCAAATATTACACTTATTTTAATTTGCCTTTGTCCAAATTCATTTGATTCGATCGCTCTCCCTCAAAAAGCAGGAGGGTGAACCATACTGCTGACAGACCTTCCGACCTGCAAATCAAACCCTGCTTAAGCCCCAAAGCTTGGACTCTTAAATTAGCATGTCTAGGTCGGGAAGCAGCGTAAAGACTGCTGCAACCAGCTGCAAGTAAATCACCAAGGTGGCTGGTGAGTTAGAGGGTTTACCAACCATCGATCAGAGCCTCTTTTGCTCTTTTCAATTCGATAAACCTTTGTCTGCTTTGAAGAAAAAGGAAAACAAGACTTTATTGCTGTGCCGGTGCTGCCAGGAGAAAAGATCTTCTGCTGCTGCTGTCGGCCATAAATTCCACTGTTAGCGTGATTAAAATGGACGCTGGGTTTTTACGTCACGCAGCACATCACATTGTGTCCCTGCATGTTGAAAGGAACCTTATCAGCATGTTTTCTTTTTCATGCACACCGGCCTGGCGTGATTTCCCTCTGAGGCTGAAGCATACAGTCGGTGGAGAAGCGGCTCTTATCTGCCATGGATATAATTTCTGCTGCTGTGTGCTTGCATGCTAATAAAGCTAATCTGACTAACAGCTCGACCACTTTATTTATCGGGGGCTCAACTTGTTAGCAAGAGGTATATTATGTGCTCCCGAAGCCGTTTTCTCAATTATGGTACATATAGACTGAGTGTAACTCAACACGCGTGGCTGGAAGGAGTCCGCTCTTCATCAGCAGCAGCAGCTCACCAGCGGAGCTCTTCATCACATTATCGCCAGTCAATATCTGCTACACTCAAGTTTTCGGTCCACACATTTGTTTATGGATTGTATTTCCATGGTGAAAGGACAAAAAAATATGACAGAATCGACTGAATGGCAATCATGGCTGAAAGACGGCGGCGCTGCCTGAGCGGCTAATTGTAACGTCTGAAATGGAAGTGTGTCAAGTGGAGACGGCAGCACGGCTAATCACAACACCAGGTTTTTACCTTAGCCCCTGTTCACTGCAGCTGTCTGGGGCCAGTTTCTTCCCTGATTTAGCATTCCTGCTCTGAATGCCAAACAGCTTCCCACATCAATACCAGAGGAGCAGGATTGAAGAGTTGTACATCACTTATTTTTTTAATTTACACCATCAGGGCCCCAATCGCATGACAGCGTCTCAAGTGGAAGCACATCATTTCAGAGACATTTTGCATTTAAAAGTTCAGAAAATGACAGCATCACTGAAACTATTGCGCAGTGTGAACCTATATGAATGATTTCCAGTGAAAATAAATATAAAATATTATGTATTTTAGTTGTTAATTTTTGACAAGCACATTTTTTTTTTTCTTCTACCAAATCCTCAAGTTTGAAACTGTCTAGAAGATGAATATACATGTCCGTTCCAGTCTGGTTTAGCTCCTGAATAATTCCCTTTTTTCCAATTCATGTTTGATATTTGCAACTGACATCGATCAAAGTTCGTCTTTTGTTTCTGACAGTGGTACAAACCATTCCATCATGAATATCTGCCAACCTTCGAGCCTTTTTCCCCCCATTTCTGACCTTATTAGCACAAATGTCACTGCATACTAACAGAACAAGCTGCAGGTTGCTGTCTATTTGTTCTGGCGCCAGGACCCTCAACAGTTGTCCTTCTCACAGGGCCGTCAACTGAAAGAGCTTTTGGAAGTTTTGGGAGATTTTAATTAAATCCCGTCGGGACGGCATCATGTTTCCTCTCAAATATGGAGGTTCAGGTATCTATTGTCTCTGAATCTTCCAAATCAAACCACCTGACTGGTACCGGTCCGTGGATCATTTGGTAGCGGGCTACAAAATCAGAGTAAGAAGTTTTTATTTCTCAAATTTACATTAAACTTCTGTTAGTGTGCATTGACTTTTATTTTTGAAGAATGCTGCACTTCCAAAATTGTTTTAGGACAATATTTTCACCACCATTGGCATGGTTTTTGAACGGACATTCACTAAGGACCCTCGTCTCGCCATCTTGGGGGTCATGCCAAATGACTTTAATGGGAACAGTAGGAAATGTCTTCTGCGAATACTACCGACTGCCGCTTTGAAGTGCATCGCCGCACTATGTGGTTAAAAATGGACCATGGACCAGGCTTGACAAAGTTAAAGAAATCTATAGGATGGAGAAAATTACTTTCTCATTGAGAAAACAACGAGACCTGTTTATTAAGAGATGGAGTCCTATAAATGCCCTGTTATTTCAGAATTGAATGTATGTGAATGTATGTGTTTGTTTAATTATTTTTATGTATCCATATGTAACACTGAAGATGTCCCTGTGTGAGCATTTGCAGTGTTAAAACGAAATAAAAATTAAGTTCCAAAAAAAAAATAAATAAATAAATAAAAGAATGCTGCACTTCTGCCAGCATGTGTTTTTTCTACTGAACTATGCTGGTGTGTTTGTTCAATGTGAGGAACTTTGATCTGAATTTTATGTCATGAAATCATGATTAAGACCATTAATATTACTTGATGTGTGGAAATGTTGCATTTATTGTACACTGCGTTGAATATGTAGCCTTGTGAAACATCTTTTAAGGAAGAGTTAGGATGAGCCTTTCATTTTATTGTGCATTTTTCCACCATAATTTGACTCTTTTACTGTTATAAAACTAATTGCTAAGATCTAGGAAGAGGAGCAAAAACAGAAACAACCTGATAGACACACACTTTAGTCAGCTCATATAAGAGAAAGTGCTTTATTTAAGAAAAGAAAATCAATCAGTATGATTTAGTTGGTGGAAAAATGCTTTCAGTTATGCTGAAAACTATCTTTTTGTGAAGGAATCTAATAATCAGATGGAATGTAAAGCGTTAAGAAAGTTTCCAAGTCCTCAAACATCTGAAACACGTCTGGACTCCTTTGACGGTTTAATTGCAATGAAGAAAATCAAACTATTTTCTTCAAGTTGTCAACATACAGTTTGTTTGTGTCACAGTGTCTGGGTTCACTGAAAGCTCAGTGGACAAAAATAAACAAGAAACTTTTCTGTTTCTGCTTCAATCTTCTAAAGATATATATATATATATATATATATATATATATATATATATATATATATATATATATATATATATATATACTTGTAATTTCTGTGTTTATAATTGCAAAATGTCTTGATTCTGAAAGGTCTGTCTGACAGCACTTAATAGTAGCCAATAATCAGTCCCTTTAATCTGTTTTTTCCCATATGCCTGCCTCTACTTGTGCCGCCCACATGCCATAAGAGCCACAGCAGATTCCTGCGAGTGAAGCCGAGGACACAACACTTCAGATCTGAGCATTAAGAGCGTCATCACCCCCCAGGGTCTGGCTCCCGGTCCTACGGGACCCTGCTGATCACTAACTGGAACACCTGATAGACTCGGACTTTGTGCAAAACCAATCCTCAAATTCACTTCTGCCCACATTCATACTGCATCCCAACAAATCTGGCTCGCATACAGGAAACCACAGGAGCATGCACGCTCCTACGTGCACTAGCAAAGAGCCAGCGGAGTCCATTTTACCTGCCTTTTTTTAGGGAGGGACATCTGATAGTGCACCGTTTTTTTTTTTCTTCCTCCCAGAAAAGTGGAACTTTTATCTGTGGACTCCATTAGGCCCTGTGCCCACTGAGCCCGGGAACCGGAGACAGTCCCAACCCACAGCTGTGCCTCCTTGAAATGAGACCCAATCTCCAGCCTGCAAAATGTGAAATCAAGAGCGCCGAACACAAAACACTCAGCTGACAACTGACACGTCTTCCATTGTTATGAGGTAGTGACAACAAATGTGGCACAAGCGGTAATTAAAACTACAGCGGCTCACAAACAGAACAACTGGAAGTCGTTTTCTATTTGTTTGTGTCCGGGTGGAGGAGCTAAATGCAGATTGATACATCAAATCTGCCCACTCAAGCAAACAGTCACCACAAACAGAGGAGCCTATTGTGTCAGGGGACTGGCAGTCGCTTCAAAATAAAACTTTACAACCTCATATTGAGCACATTCATTCCTAATCATCAGGACTTCTTTTCTTGTGTGTGTTGTTGAGGTAAAATTTGTCTGAATTACAACCATATTAGGCTAATTTTCTTTGCAAGCGCAAGTAATTTAGTTGTGGCAGAGCATTGCTGAAGAGCTAAGCAGGCAGCAATTTCAAAAATGAACCTGTGGGAATGAAACACTTGGAGCAGTTCAGTCCACTAATGGCAGGCAAGTGTTTTAGTTTATTCTCATCACAGTTCAGAAATGTTTTCCTTGAGATTTTGGAAGTTGTGGGAGTTAGTTGTGAGTACACCAGTCTGAAGTTGGGAGTCTTTCCTGCAGTTTGCATGTTTGTTGCGTTGCTTTTTGACAGGAACTCCAAAAATGTAAAAAAGTTAATTGGCTTTGCAGAAGTGGTGCATTGCATTAGTTTGTGGTCTGATGTACCTGATCCCATCACACAGCGAGTGAATTAATGACAATCTGTCTGCTGCTTTTTGCTTGCATCACCCCCGACTTGAACCCAGGTTTGAATCCCGCTCCAAAATCTGCCCGCTTGTGCTTTTTTCTCCTACTATCCCCTAGATTCAACTGAATTAGCAGAAAAAGGCCTCCTGAGAGTGGTTCTACAGGTTCTGTTAAAAATGTGTTTTTGCTTTCCACTATTTGGTCATGGTGAACTGTGGGGTTTTCTCTGTTGGAGTGTCTTGATGTATTTTTACTCTCTAAGTCAGTGATTTTCATCTTGGGGTGGCCATGACCCAAAATTAGTGCGTTGGATGCTTTTCCCACAGCATAATAAAGGTTATTTCAATTGTACCACATAGTCGGACTGAATGGTGATTTGCAATATGGTTTACATATGTGGTTTATCCACAGCTCAGCAAAGGTCCCCAAGAACATGAGAAATGGATTTCATTATACTGAGAACACTGGAGTAAAATGTTTGTCTTTGCAATAAAGGTGCTGATGGAAAATGAAATGCAAGGAACCTGCAATAGGAAGTTCAGGGTGTTTTCTTTAACGAGCAGGAGGAAAGCATGTTCTCCACGTACAGTTGATGAGGAAGACATCCCTCCAGCTGGTGTCAGCAGTAACGCCGTGCTGCCTTGCTGTGATGAAGAGGGAGCTAAGGCTGAAGGTCTCCATTTACTGAGTGACACAACCCTCACCTGTGGCCGTGAGCGAGACAGTGGGGTCAGGGATGGAGACCCTCCTTCTCAGAGGGGGCTGGGAAAGCATCCTCATGCTGAGGTGATAGAACGACTCTGACTTCCAGCAACAGATGAAGGAATGTCAAGAGCAGATACAGATGTTGTGTTGTCGTGGTGACATGAAGGAAACATTCCTGATGACAAAGATTTGATTCAAATAATAAAAAAAGAAGCAGCAGCTGTGCATGTGTCCCAAACAGCTGTCAATTAATTTTTCATTTTATTTTTACAGATTCTGTGCTCAACAGTTGTGTCTTCAGTGGCTCTACATACTGTTGTCGTGCTAAAACCCAATGAAAGATTTTCGTTTTCACTTGAAACTGCAGGTGAATCAGGCCCCGTTTACATTTTCTCACTACTAGAGGTCAAAACATACATAAACAAGTTTTGTAGCTTTAAAAAGTCAACATTCAGGAGCATCTTTCAAATTAAAATGGATTTTTATGCAGACAGGGGAAGGTGCTTCAACATCTGGAAGGCACTCGGGGAACAACCACTGCTTTCACTTTTGGAAATATATCCAGCTGGTGAGGTTTGAGGGTTCGCTTTGAATACCTCAAGTGACAAAGTAGGAACCAACGTAATTAAATATAGTGTTTTTATACTGCATCTCTGAAGAACAGAAGTTATGCTTTACAATAAAACAAAACAAAGCAACAAAACTGAAACCGAAAAGCAAACGAAAAGCACAAAAAATTGCTACTCAAAATCCAGCCTGAAGAAATACTCTCTTTTCTTTTTCTATCAACTTTTTGTGAGTGTGCTGAATCTGCAATTAAGTTTAAAGGGACAGGGCGGTCCGGCCCTCGGGGTCAGGACTGCACAAGCTGTCTCGCTCCGCTTTGAGGCTGATATGAAGAACAGACATGAAGACCTGACCTAAGAACCTGGAAGTCCAGCTTGAGGCAAAGAGGTGACTCCAGTTCACTGACACATGAAGGAACCAGGCTAAAAAAAGCCCGAAAAGTTTGAAGCAGGACTCCGGAGTCAGTGGGTCAACGTCACTGGAAGCTATAGAGGAAAACTCTGGCTGGATAAAAGTATGGAATATCAATAAATCAACACATCAAATCCATTCAATCGCGTCCTCATTTCAGATGAGATGTCAGCTCTAAATGTATAGAGGAGACAGATCAAGGAAGAAATACAAGTCAGAAAAAAACACTTCACAAGAATTTAATGGAACAGGAACAAGTGATGGAGTTTTAGTGACTGAACTGACTCACATGAATCAAAAAGCAGCTCTGTTACGTTGCACTGAACTCCTGTTTACTGAAGAAAGAGCACCTTAACCTTGAAATCGCTTGGTCCTCCTGGCATCAAAAGGAAAACCATATGCAGCTGTTCTCAAACCCTGAAGCCAAGAGTGCACATGAAGGTCACAGTAAATAGTTCTTTGCATGTGTGAGAAGTGTGTCTGCTGATCGCGCTTGAATTTAACAGTGCTTTTCTAGTGCACTTGATTGCATGAGGAAGAACGTTTCTTTCCTAACCTGCAGAAACTGCATGGGTCAAAATGATAAAGAAAGCCAATTTAAAGGAACCCAAAAGTCTGCAGTACACATCAGTGGCTTCAGTTGTGTGTATTTTGTATTTTGTCGTGTCTCCTGTATGTTCTTGTCTTGGTGGTATGTTTTTACCCCATGGGACTACGGATGGAAATTAGCCTTGAGCTAAATCCGGCATATTTACAGCACTGATGTCTGTTCATTAACATGCATTGTCCCATTCAAATAAAGTAATAAATGAAACGAGTTCATGAAAAGCAGCACCCACTAGTGGCCCAACATGCTCACTGCACTGTTTTCATTGTAAATTCTGTGTAAATATAAATCATTTCCATAATGTTTATCCACAGCAGCTCTGTTCCATTAGGAGCATTAAATAAGCACAAGCTCACTGTGTCGTCTGCAGGTTGATTGATTATCTCACCTCTTGAGTGATTGCTTCTTTTGCTCCGTTAGTTAATGTTCAGAAGCTTCTTCTCTGAAGTTTCTTCTTGAACCTCAGTCTTAGTTAAGCTGTACTTAATGAAATGTCATTAAATTGATCCACAAAATCATGCAAGTTCCACTAAACACACTGGTGTAGCACTGGGAGGATTCAGGATGGGGAATCAAACAGTCTTCTGACTTCAGGATGACCCACTGTACCAACTGAGCCATTGTGGGAGTGAAGCAACTCCACTGGTTTTGTAAACACCCGACCGAGGCGCTGTGTGTTCATTTTACTGTGAAGGAGAAAAGAAGTCAACAACTGAATGTGAGGATGTTCAAGGAGAAAAGGGAGAGACGATTCTGTGATACACTGATGACGACGTCTTCTCCAAGAAAGCTTCTGTCTGTTTACACTGCCGGCTCTACGGCTTCAAAAGAAAGAAAAGCACGTAGTGAACCTCTCCTTCTTGATTTTAACTTGTTGAAACATTCAACTCTGAGCAGCTCCACAAGGCTTCCTCACTTTTACGGTTAAAAGCCACTGAGCCCCATCACAAAAATGAAAATTGGATATAAAAACACTAGTGCATGCATCAATAGCACTGTGACAGCTCAGGTATTAAAGCCAAAACTGCTGAGTCATCAGGAGCGACAAAGGGCTTCATTCACTCCTGCCAGAGAAGAAAAAAAAGTCTTTTACAGCCTAAGTCCTCAGCTCAGGCAGCAAACATGCGGTGGGCCTAAATAAAATCATCTGGAGGAGAAAGAGAAGTTATAGCCCCCCCTTTCCCCCCCAGGAGTCCATGATGGTGGGGAGAGAGCGGGTGTGTGCACGAGGTGTATTGTCCGGGCCACATCCGGTTAACAACCCCATTAACTGGCTCACAAAGCAACCCCGGGGCAACGATAACATCAATCCTGGCTTTAGAGGCCATTACGTTTCCACCGGAGATATACACGGCGTGCTGGAGAAGCGAGCCGAGGCTGCGGCGGCCGAGTAGCTCAAAGGGTGGCGAGGTGTCACCGCCCGTTTGTCAAGACCAACCCGCCGTCCCACCCGGCAACCCCGGTCCCTGACCACACACACACACACACACACCCCAACGGCGGGCTCCAGCCCCCCCCCCCCCTCCCCCCCCCGTCGCTTGGCAGGTGAGGTTGTTTATCTGCTTTACCCAGGCCTTTGCGCTCCACACACACACACACACACACACACACTCACGTAAACAAACAGATTCTCACACTGACGGATACACATATGGGCCTCCGGAGCTATGCTAAAGCACACACTGTTAATACAATGTAAACAAGGGCATATGCACCAACACACACACACACACGAATACATACACATCCCTCCAGGACACAAACACACACTCCAATATCCTCATGTCATTGCGCATACACACACAAACTGTGTCATTGTGTACATGCAGTATGTGCATGTGAAATACCAGCAGATACAGCATATATAAGTCATACACACACACCCAGATGGGCAACCTGCTGCACACTTAACACGCCTTCATTCTCATATGAACACATCCCACACAACCAAATATGCTCACAAATGTATGTTTACCACTCACCCACATATCATCGCCTCACATTCACACACGTCTTCATCACTGCAGACGCCTTTAAATTGGATCACGATCAGCTGGATAAATCAACCCTGAACTTGCATTAACATGCGTTTTGCACTGTTGTGCTCCTGGAAGCAGGAGTCTGCATGAGTCACTGCGAATGAAGGTGAAACACCGACCACACACCCGACGCACTGGCACCTTGTTCCTCTTTGCTCCTGACAGAACAGAGGTATTCCACCAGCATTCGCCATCTGACCCTGTCTTTTGGTGGTATCTAATGTCTCTTTTCCACTGGCCTCCACTCGGGTTCCTCTTTAGCCATGTGTCCTTCTGACCCCCTTAGCATGCAGACAGAATCCTGGTGAGGGTTTTCAATGAATTAAAAGTTCCTTTCAACCTATAAAAAATGATTTTGCCTGTGTGTTTGTTTGCTTTCATTCATCACTGGATGAATCACTGAGTCTCCACAAACAAATGTAGAATTTATGAAGAAAGTAATAAATATGACTGAAAGAGAGCCACGTGGGAGGTGATCAGTCTCAGAGGCAAAATTTGAGGAAGAACATAGAGAATAAAGTCTACAAACTAAAGTAGTGGCGAGCCAGTTGAGGCAACATCTTTTTCTGCAGTAACCTTATGAATGGAGGTTGAAGTCACATCAAGCATGTACATCGATCCATTAGAGTAATCTCCTCTCAATACCGATATTCCATATTGATGAAGGTAAATGTACTAAATCTGAAGTGTTTGTTGTTTCCTGCACTTGTAGGATTCTCAGAGTATCCTTTCATCGGATCGTCGTCCACACATCTCCGAGCAATACGGCCCATTGGTTCTGTGCTTTTGTGGAACATTGCTTTAACATACATTTATTCAGCCAACCATAACTGTGCTGCTTGTTTCACTGTGACTCTAATTACTCTATTAATTGTACACATTTCCTTTGTGGACTTGTACTTTTTCCTCCACAGGGGACACAAGTCCTCATAATATGAAGACCATATAAACACATTTTTGTCCCCGGAACAGCAATAAATTCATGTCACTATAGACACACACACACACACAATGCAGTTTGGAGTGCTTTGTCCGCTCGCTGCTCACCAGTGATAACATTCACACTCTACAGATGCTGGGAATAAAGGTCAATGTATTTTTTTTCCTCCCTCCACTCTTCTTTCCCTCTTCCTTCACGACGGGTTTAAAATTGAACACCAGGATTTCTATACGGAAAACATGTTTGTGTGCAACTCCAAGTACTTAATCGCCAGTTTCCTCCAAGGGAGGCTTAACTGCCTCAATTAAAATCACATAAAGGAGAACGTGCGAGTCCTAACAGTATAAACACGTCTCCTCTTTTAGAACAAACAAGGATAAAGAGTTTCCCCCTGATAGAGCCAGGTGGATGCTGATTTCCTCTCACACTTCGCGCCTGGAGGCAGTAATCACGATTAGCAAGGCGCCGGGAGAGGCGGTGCAGATGAGTGATGGTTCCCCCCCGCTGTCCCGGACATATGGGTGGGAGGGGACGGGTGTACGCCCAGCACCCGCAGCTCCGTCAGCTCTCCCAGCGGGCGCCCTGCTCGGCGTCTCCCAGAGACGGGCGAGCAAATGCCGAGGACGGCCTCACAATAGGAAATAGGACGGAGTCTACTTCAGGGGACGGAGCCGAGGAGGAGAAAGAAGAACACCTACACAGCGCTGTAATCTCCCGAGGCTGATGTGAATCCTAATCATCTCTAATTCCTGGGAACATCACAGGAACAGACGTTTTTGAAGATTTCAAGGGGCATAAAATGCATCTTTTCATTATTGTGTGTGGATTTCATCATTGTTGTTTCACCTGCACAATAAATCAAAGAGAAAGCTCGCAAACCACAAGCCGACCCCTTCAGCTCCACCGAGCGGGGCTTTTTCTGGAGAAAAATTGACAAACTGAAGTGAAGAACAGTCTAAAACACTGGAGATCAGATGTATTACCACTGAAGGCAACACTGGCAGTCGACGGTGCTGCTCCATTCTGAGGCAATAGTTTGCTCATTTTCCGATGACGGTGGTCTCTACAGAGGCCTCTCCAGCAGCAGGAAAACTTTTATTTCCAACCACCGCTTTACTGTCTCTTTACCATCTGACTTTTTTGTTTTGTTTCACATTATCTCAATGTAAAAGCATTTGGTCAAAATTCAGATTTATGGCTTTTCCGGAGTATCAAAACATATTTTTGCATCCCAATCTGAAAAACAAAAGTCCCAACTTCATGATAGATACACAAAACCTTGCATTTGTATTTGTAACTCGAACGAATCAGGCCTTCAATAAGTACTTGTAACAGTGCTGGATACAAGCAAGTAGCTAATGGTTGAACTTTATCGACTGATTTTCAGGATTTGTTTCATCTTTGCTGTAAATAAACGACTGCAGATGTTCTGTTGGTGTTCAGCCAGTATGAGAAGTGTCTTCCTCAAAAGGGATCAAAGTAGCTGTGTACCTGATTGCATTCAGTGTTTTTCTCCAGCAGATTTTCTTCCTGGAGATTATCGTGAGACACATGAACTCCCCGCTGAAAGCCACACTAATGAAATTCTTTGGCTGCAGCTTCTTATGAAGGGGAACGGTAGAATCCATTACGGGCTTTACCAAGTGACACCCCAAACACCGCTGAGTCAAATCCTAATCCCATATTGGTCTAAGCCTCAGTAATATTCCTCTCATACAGCTCTCCTCATATTTCTCTCTCTCTTTCATGTCTTGGATATATATCACAGAGTTATTAATAGAGGAGAAGGCAAGAAAGATTTAAAAAGAAAAAAAAAAAATTAGGCAGCTGTAGCAACTTATCCAAACTCCAACAGACGGATTCACTTGACTAATTATGTGTCCAAGCAGCCCTGTGATGAAGTGACTGGTATCACACGTGTCATAAATACGCTGAAAATGATTTTAATGAAAGCAGATGTCGGTGTTTTTATTTAACAGTGAGCCAAATGATGCAGAAACTACACAAACTCACTAAATGTCAAAAGGGAACAAGTCTTTTAAAAACTGAGCAGGTTCCCTTTGTTCTTCAGAGAGATGTCTCTTTTTCTAATTCATTCAGTCTGAAAACATGAAATTTGATGATAGATGAAGGGAGAGGAAGAAATCACTGTCAGGAACTCACAGTAGCTCAAACAGATGTGGACATAAACCAGGGGTGCCAAACATAAGGCCTGTGGGCCAGAACCAGCCCGCAAGTGGATCCAGTCAAATCACCAAGGAAATGGTAGAAATTTAAAAAAATTAAACTTATATATATATGCACACTTTTGGGTTCCTTTAACGGTCTGTGAGGGTTCATTAAAATTGACTTTATGTTACGACTGGAGTTATTTTATGGAGCATTTGTTAAAATATATGCATTTTCGTAACTTTCGTATACTCTACACCACAGTGAAGAAAAAACTTTAGCTGGCTCTATTTTACCGGTCCGGCCCACTGCAGATATGTGATCCCTGAACTGAAATGTGCTTGACTCCCCTGATTTGACCCACTGTGCAGGAGTCTGAGCATTAGGCGTTTTGCTCAAGGGCACATAATGCTGGTAATCAGGGTGGGTTTTCATTTTCCCCACTCAAATCGCTTGGCAGTCTGAGATTCAAACCAGCAACCTTCCTGCTATGTTCTTTGTTCACTAATTTTCATAAAAGCAACCAAAACATTGGCGAAATAGTGGAGACCTAGAACCAGAAGTCAGCCTGGAAGCCATGTGTGCATTAGCGTTGTCGAGGTGCCCATGGGCCTGAATCTCTTATTGAACACATATTGACTTCCACTATAAATGGCCGCTTCATTATTTCCCCAGACAGACGCAGAGCATCCAGGGAGCCTGTGCTGGGGATGAACCCACATGGCTGCAGGGAGTCTGTCAGCCAATCAGCTCGAAGCGATTGGATGACACTCCTCATCTCATCTGGAAGGATAGAACGGTGGCCATATCTTCTGTCTGAAGATGGTCATTGTGTTGATATGCACCCAACAAACTTCATGTCAAACAGCAAACTCAGCCCAATGGCTGTCTGAAAGCTTTCTATGAAGCTGATGACTGCAGAGAGAACAGGCGGGATGGTTTCCTTCTGAGGTGAAACACAGAAATGACTGAACCTTTAAAACAACACGGACCAGTTCATGTGGACTTGCAGACGACTGACAGTAGCCTTCTTCCTAACTTAAACATGCTATTTTGAGGACGGAAGTGAGTTCACACTGTGACGTAAGCCAAAAACAGAGTATCCGGATGAGTTGCTCATGAGACTGAAACGGCGGAGTATTTTCACCCTCGACAGCTGCCACCTCGACTACCCAGTGGAAGAAGAGGAAGGAGCTGTGGAGATCACAGTGCCTGATATGAAGGCAGAGAAAGCCAAAACAAAGGTGAGGAAAAGGTATTTCAAATGGAAATGATCATTTCCTAAGCATCAGTGCTAGATCCAGAAAGTAACAAATCGACATTTCATTCATGCTCGGTGAAAATAATAGTAGCACGTTATACCACTAAAGGAAATATGATGTGCGACACGGCACAGGCTCCATTTATACCACACTGCTTTAAGTGAAAACACAGCATATAAAACACGGTTAAGATCAAAATACAAGAAAGTTTGAAAAGACCCTGCACGAGTTGTGATAAAAGTTGGTAAATAAAGTCCAGCAGGCTTCAAATTTATCGAAGTAGTGAAATTAATGGTGAGTAAATGTGCTCTACTGAATGAGCTCATTTATGTCCCAAGAGCTGTAATCCAGCTTCATCTGGGACGACGTAGTGCATATATATCACATGTTTTTAGCATTTAAACATGTTTAAACCTTTGTCAATATTCACTGAAGGATCCTTTTTCCATTAATCTCCTGAAGATCTTCACAAATAAGACGTCTGGCTTCAAGACTGCACCAAACCTTTTGTTGAATTAAGAAAAGAAAAGAAAAAAAAATCTATTTTCAATATTGCCGGACAGCTTTTAGGACTTCAGCACATCTTAGTTAGCATGAGAATGGCTGGATGAAACCTCTCTGATAGCACAGAGGCATTTAGTCCAGACTTCATCAGAACGCTGGGATAATTGCAGTGGCCTTGCATTGAGTTCTGCTGTGTGCGCGGTCCTTCAGAATAAAGCAAATTATTAGGATTTTTCTTTTTCTCCTGTCCACTGCATATCTGATCCAAGATGTCTGTGGGCATTATTAAGCTGCTGTAATATATGAAGCTGACCTGGTGGGAACTTTATCATGGAGGAAGAATCTTTTCCTGTGTTTTATCCGACTCTGAAGCCTGCAGAAGTGTTGAAATCCACTTTTATATGACAAGATTGTTGAGACCAATCTTCAGAGACAAATCCTCCCTCTCTTCCTTTTACACCTATATATATCTATCTATCTATACATCATCAGTCTGTGATCCTGCTGAGTGCATCGGAGAGGTACTTTGAGATGAGCTATCTCTGCTGTCCCCAGTTCCCCTCATCTACTTCTACTTTACCTCCATATATCCCACAATGCCTTTCAGCAAAGGCCTGTGAAGCTTGTAGCCTTCGCTCCCTGAAGGGGTTTTGTGAGCAAATAAATACAGTATATTGTTGCTCATAAGCCGGATTGTGTGTGAACACCGGGGCGCGCCTGCAGCCTGGACCCTGCTCAGAAATGCCAGGTGCCTTTTGGCTGCATTGCATTGTGGTCCGGCGAGGCAACAGTGAGTGGGAAGGCATCTCCTTTTCTTCTGTGATGGATTTCTTTGTGTTATCGATGTTGAATGCGGGTCCAGAACGGCAGTGGCCAGGTCTTAAGAAAAAAAGAAAAAGATCTTAAACCTGGCGACGGGAGACGTCCAGGTCGCGTTCGTTTGCGAATATTTGACAAGATTTGGGCGCCCGAGTGACATTCAAATGAACTTGCTCAAAATCTAATCTGCCAACTGCTGCTGACAGTGTGTTTTTTTATGGATGGGACTCGAATAATCTATAAAAAATGCAATCAATATCTGAGCACACACTTTGCAGGATTGCTTGTCCTCGGGTTGTTGTACAACACACACACACACACACACACACACACACACACACACACACTGCAGATCTTCTCCACGTGCTGGCTGCTGCTGAACTCAAGGGCATTGTCAGCTTTATCAGCGCCCAGTGATTCATCAGGCTAGTTGGTAAATAAGAGATGCTATCAAGTGCTCCTGGTGGCATTGAGGGCCTATGCGTCCTAATCAATAACATTCCAATTCCTCACTGATCTCCTCCTCTGATTAGCCAGACTAATCCAATACACAATGTTTCTGTCTATTACGGCGCCGGGACAGAGCCGCCCGTTAAGACTGCCGTTATCTGTTTTTGTTTTTGCTTTCGCCGTTCGCCGCTGATAGCAGGCGAGGCCATGCTGGAGGCTACAGCCAAGACATCCTCAGGCTCTTCTAATTGCTAATCCACTTGGACCAGCCGATGGCGAGGAAATTCCACCCGGCCCCGGCGGCGTCACGGACGGTTAAGTGCCGCAATCGTAGCGAGTAAGTAACCAGTCGGTGCAGGGAGACGGAATAATTTGTGGTAAAATGCTTTATAATTCTTTCAACTCCCCTTAAACCAGAAAGGAAGAAGGTGAAATGGCGTGAATAATGAAGGAGGTGAGGAAAAGGAGTGGCGGAGAAACTGTCAGTCAGCGGAGAGCGGCGATGGCAGGAGGCACTTACTGACGTGGGAGCGGTGATGAGCAAGACGGGCCTAATTTGAGTTAATGAATATGCAATATGCTCCAATTTGCTCTTTGAAAATGATCTGCAGAGAGCAGAACTGATGGAAGGGAAAATGGCCGACATTACCTTGAATCTGTTTAGCATTTAGAGATTACACACATTAGCCGCAAATCTCCGATCTGTAAGGTTTAACACCTGTAGGGGAGACGCCACCTTTCAAGAGCCGGCTAATTTGGGAAAAACATCGGAAAACTGTCTCACCTGGTTTAATCTGAAATCAGTCCACTACTACACTGTTGGTTCAGTTACCAATCCAACTGGATAATATATGGAAAATTTATCACAATGGAAATATTTGGAATAAACGGACTAAATTATGATCTGGTTCAAAATAACTTTATTTTACTTAATGACTTCAACTTTATTTCATATCTGGTGATAACAGGGTAAAAAGAAATGAAACACAAAGCAAAAGAATCCAGAAAAATGACAGAAACCACCAAAACACTCCTTCACTAAAATGCTGCTGGACCGAACAGCAGGGGGGAAAAAAAGAAAAAAAAAATCAAAGTTCTTAAAGCACACACCATCACATTTTTGAACATCCCGGGTAAATATCAGGGTGCCCACCTCAATAATGAACGGACAAGGACAAACAACACATGGGAGGCTAAAGTCATTTCCAAATACCGAGAAGGGCGAGAATCTTCGGTCTGTTAAGACATCTTTCGTCACTGTGGTACAATCTGTTTTCTACAATACAGTGGTCTTTTTCTGGGACATTCTGCTCCAGGAGCAGGTAGTTCACGGCCTTTGCATATCATCTGTGTATGAGCCGTGGGTAACACTTTACTTGAAGCACCCGGTTTAACACAATATAAGTGGTTATAAACGATCATAAATTATCATAATGCTTTATAACCCACTATACAGCATAGGGTTAGGGTTAGGGTTTGGGTTGGGGTTTGGGTTCGGTCCTGATGTTATAAAGCATTGTGATCATTTATGAGTGTTTATAACTACAGTTATACAGTGCTATAATGTACTTATAATGTGTTATACAGGGGTGCTTCAAGTAAAGTGTTACCGAGCCGTGAATTAGGCTTTAAGTTCAGTACTCCGTATCATCAAGTATGCAATGGTAAATACTCATACTTTAGAAAAGCAGTGTCAATGAATATTGGATTTCACCATCTTAGCAAAGCTGAGATCAGTCGTGGACTGTGGGAGTAGAGACCTGCAGTCTCCATCCAAGAAGGAGCTTCCACAGCTCATCCTGTTCAACGTCACTGGTCCAACCGAGTCAGAAACAACACCTGGTTTAAATCCAGTAGAAACAAGTACACTTCTACAGTTTGCTCTCTTCTTCCTTAATATTTTCACTTTTTAATTTCTGTGTGCTCTTAATAAACTGTCTATGCATGTGGTTCGGACTGAATCCTAGAAGAGAGCGAGCACTGTTACTGGGAAGAAAAAAGATATTAACATTATCGGCATAAACACTTCTGTATTTATCATTATCACAATACTCAACACCATCATCCCAAACTGCATGAAAATATCAGCCAACTGTATTTAAGAAAAAAAAAAAAAACAGCTTGTCACAATGTTGAAGACATTTTGAAGGGATCAACTGGATCCTTGGGGAATTGACTCTGATATGACCACAAAATTACAAATAATACCTGAAGTTTTTCAAGTGAAGTAGCTCATATTCAGTATGCATTTCTAATGATTCCGATTTAAGTTTAAATCTAGCTTTACATCGCCTGGTTTTCTTCTGAACACATGTAGTCTCTTGCATGCATGCAGTCGACACCGTGAGTCACCTTGTAATGACGTAGATAAATATACCTCGCTGCAGAACATCACCATATGGTGGAACATGGGTTTTTTTAAAATAGTTTTCTTTGATCATGTTCCATAATTACTTTGAAAGGACAAGATATGCAAGTCCAAGGACAAATCTACACAAGGACTTCAATAGCTGTGTCCACAAACACATTGATTGGATTTCCAAGCTTTGTTGAGACACAGTTGTTCCAAATGCTTTTTTTTTTCTTTTGTTTTGTTTTCTGCAGTTCATCCTTTCATATGCAGGGAAACAGTATAGGGTCATTTCAGAAAGCACAGCCCCACCATGGTGGTTCGATCGGGTTCAGTCGTCAATGAGAGAAGCCCAAAAGTTTGCTGTTACGGTGCTTTCTTCTCTGATTCTAAAAGGCTGAGCTCCTCACCGGTTATAAAGCTCACCTGATCGCCACATTTTAATCCATTTCTCTCACACAGACGCCACCATTCGTATTCCAACCTGGCGGACTATCCGTCACCGTGCTGAAATATCTACTCGGTGTTTGCTCGCAGCTTTATTATCAGTAAAAGGCATGAGTGATTACTCTGGAGCGTTTGGTGTTGTCCCTTCATTACGCCTCATTGTTTAGTTCCTTTCAACACAGCCTCTGTTTACATCGACACCGATAATCCAATAATAATGACGGTAAAGCTCCTCCGTTCAATAATCGGCTATTTTTCACCACATACTGTCAAGGCTGAGGAAAACACAGGTGGAACTAATCAAAATGACATATGCTGTGAACAACAGATAAATGTAATTTTTTAAATGATATTTCTAATTACACATTAATTTTCAGGAAGAAAATGTGAAAAATTGCTTTATAAGGGAATTGTTAATCCAAATCCAAGCTTCTGTTATGTATTTGAAGCTCTGATCTTCTGTATTTTGTGGAGTCCGTCTGCACTTTGACTCTTCCTCCCAGCGACGCAAAGCAATGTTTAATTATTCCGTTTGCACAAAGACAGCCACAAGGGTATCAGAGCAGCATCTCGACAGAAAAGATCAGGTTTGGGGTTGAACACTGGAGGGAAGCTGCGACTCCGTAGGAGGAGGCTTCTCAGCCATTAATCACACTGTCTTCTGTGGCACAGAAACAGGAACATTAATAAAAGTGGTCTGATCCAACAACAACGTGCAGCAAATGCTTTAGTGGTCTTATTATAAGTTCTAATCTGATGATTATGTGCTTGTGCCCTGATTGTTGTAACCATGCAACCGTCGGAGATGTTTGAGACAGTAAAGACTGAAATTTGTATCATATCTTCGTTAAAAAGCTGAATTGAACAAAGATACAGTATGTACCTAATCTGAAATGACACTGCTGCTTAGTTACTGGATCTCAGGCTCTCAGTAAATCGGTTCCTGCATCACCAACTCATTTTGCATAACCAGCTACAAATCACCGTGGAAGAACAGAGCAGAGTGAGTTGACTCCTGTTTTTCTACTGATGGCTCCAGCACATCAGCTGCAAGAGGAGAAATGTGTTTTGCTTCATTCTCTAACAGCTCAGCAGCCTCACGTTAAATCTAGTTTCAGAAATCTCTGATTTGACTTTGGCCTTTTGTTCACGCAGCAGCTGCTTTGCTGTAGCCTTGAGGCAGTGCAAGCTCTCGGTATAGCGTCGCGCTCTTATCTGTCAAATCCACTGATTAACTTCCCTCCTGCTGGATGCGCGATGCTGATGTGGAATATGAAGTGAGCTGGCGGATCTCTGCAAAGTGAATCTTCCCCCTCGATGGTTTTTCCGCTGCACGCGGAAACCGCAAACAACTGAAGTTCCAAATTTCATTTCGCCATTATCAAGCTCACAACAATTTCACAGCACAGCAATCACACTATAATGAACTTCCAGAGGCAATTAAAGCCTCCTTCCTGTGAAGGGACCTTCATGAATACGAGAAAGAGGGCTTCCTCGAGCTAATCACGGAGTATTCCAGCCGAGACGTCACGCCGGCTTCGCTGTTTGCCAAAAATCCCTCCTGGAGGCCTCCGTCAGGTCTTCTAATCAACAAGCCTCCACCTGACAAAAACTAAAGGGACTTAATTATTGTGGCACGCCACCGCTTCCTTCCACATAACCTCCACCGAGCTGTACTGTCTTTCTTTAAACAGCACTCGGACATGATTTTGAGGTTTCCTGCTATGCTAGATCAAAGGTTCATTCCCTCTGCTAAGAGGTCGTGGTCAAAACATACAAGTACTTAACATCTCTTTAATTCTTCCAATTCAAGCTTTTAGAAGTGATGAATTACCTTTATTGATGCTTCTAAAAGAAAAAGAAAAACTCTTAATTTTCAGAGCGTAGCATTTTACGTGCCTAATCAGAGGAACAAGGGGCCAATAAAGCAGGAGCTCTCCCGTGACGGATAAAGACATGAAAAGTCACGCTCCAGAGGCGCTACAGGCAGTCACCAGTGTGTCTCCACCGAGCTGAGAGGCTCACTACAGGCATGGTGAAAACACGGTATAAATCAAAGATGGAGGAACAAGCTATATCTCACATATTTCAACCAGATGGATCGATCCAATACCAGCATCGGGTCCGATACGGCACTGAATACTCATGAAAGTTCCACAATGCAACATGGCAACTTCTACGTGACGTTAACTGTCTGCAAAACACAAGTGGTGTTAGCGGTTTGGAAATTATTTATGAGAATGACAAGAGTAATGCTGATGGTGAATTGTGTTCTGATGTGAAAATATCAAGAGGAGATGAAAACTAGTTCATGAAACACTGAAGAATCAATGACACTTGTGCTACAAGCTGTTTGCTACATGAGAGTTTGGATTATTGGATTAATGAGCAAATTGAAGACTATTTGTATCAGTACTCAGCCTCCACAAGTAGGTAAAGGTTAATACTCATACTTATGATTTAAAAAAGGGGTACTGGTGCATCTCTAGTGCAGACTACCGATCAGATGTCAGCAGTTGCCTGTATTTAACCTTCAATGGACCCAAACTTGAAACTTGACTCAAATTAAATTATAGTTAAGCTTAATCAGGTACTTTCTTCTCTTCAGGTAAGCAGGCTTTGACAGCATATCTTTGGCCTTTGAGTGTGTGTATGATTGTGGCATATTGTTCAGAGAGTCATCGCTATTGCGATACCAGCATCAGCAAAAGACTGAATGATAATAAGCAATGTTTCTACAAATTCATACAGAATTTTGAATATACCAGAAAAGTGCAGTTAATTCAAAGAGGATGCTGCGATGAATTAGGATTAAAGATGGGTGACCGATTAACAGAATAAGAACAACAATCAGCTTCTGTTGGAACTGTTGCTTTATGGAGATGGAAGGAGGCATAGTGTCTGACTTTACATGAACTTTGACCTTTAACATTACTGGGACCAACTTATTGTTCAGTAAAACACATCAAGAGACCTTTACAAGGCAGAATAGGCAATAGAACCATCCGGAAGTGTCTAAATAAGCCACAGCCTCCAAACCCAGTGGACTGGACCAGTCTGTCTCTGTACTGTAGTTATCGTCACCTCACAAGCTGGGCTGGACCCTTCAGCGGGTTTCTGCAGTTTGCAGGAGCGAGCTGGATGAAAGTAATATCCACAATTCTCAGTACCAATTACAGTCCAGCAACAAATTAATCTGATGTTTTATTTCTGCAGTTTGACTCTAATTGCAGTTTATTTTGCCATAAATATTTAATTTTGAAGAGAAATATGTAAATCCAGCTTTTCAGGGTGCATGAGAGTAACTGATTGGTAACATAATGTCTCAACCAGAACGAGCTTTTAACTTGACAGAGCTCCTCTACTATTATTCAGCAGTTGAAAGTGTCAATGTCATTAAGTATTTCCTATTTTCAAGCCAAATTTGAAGCATTTCGCTGTTTGCTTTGAGAACTTAATGAAGCTCTCTGTTCTCCACCCACACTAATGAAATTCTTTCAGACTGCGACCCATAACATCTACTCCATAAACTCCAAGGAAGCACTTCTTGAATTAAATATTAACTTTGAGAAATGAATCGTCAAATGTGCAGCAGACCTGTTTTACCACCGCTGCTCAAATAAGCTGCGGTCAGAAGAAAACAGTTTAATGCTAATTCAGAGATTTTTCTGTTTTTTTTTTCAGCATTCAAGATCAGTCCTCGGAATTTCTGTGAGCGACGACTCGTGTGAAAGCGGCTGAATATGTGCTGATGCGGTGCAGTATAAACTATACCCTCCATCCGACACCGCCAGGAGCTTAAAATAAGTACATACTGCACATATTGCTGGCCCCAGCTGTGATTAGCAGCGCCGCTCGCTCTGCCTTTGTTGGCTCTTAAGCTCAAACCCTCTCAGACTACGCTGATATTCGTCCAATTGCTGAAATGAGAGGTCTGGTGTCGTCTCCGCGCAGGGAAACCACATTGACAGAACATCTGAGATCTGTTGTCTACTTTCTGTCAAATCTCCACATCGGACGGAGGTGAAAGCGCCTTCAGACTTTACAAGGATGCCGAGCACCAGATGCAAGGGCGGCTCACAGCCAGGAGAAAAGCACAGTATTAATCTTACCAGCACCAATAGCAGTAACAGCTTTGATCACTCTGCAAACCATCACAATACACAGGACACAATGCAGTGTGTGGAACAGGAAGTGACAAGCAGAAAAAGAAAACATGGCTCAAAGGTACAAAGGAGGAAAGCCGTGATCAGTAGTCATGAAAACCTCAATATATGTTGTCGACCACAAACCCAACAAACCACAAAATATGGATTTAAACAGGTTTATCATTAGCTTTTTTTTTCAAACAAAGATTTGTTCAGGTTTATAAGCATAAAGTTAAATATAATTTTACTGAAACCAAATTGTATTGTATAAAATAAGCTTGAGATGAGTTTTAGTGGTGTTTGAGAAGCTCCAGTTAGTCTCACCAATGGTATCCTCTTACAATAAAATACATTTTAGCACCTGGGTGTTGAATATTTCAAGATTTACTTTTTGTACAATGCAGTCAAATGGTATTTATATTTATCCAAAGTTTTTTGGAAGCTTCAGAAGTGACCAAAATGAGACTATAATCCATAGCAAGGTGGTGTCTGTACAGGCTAACAGTCTCACTGGACGGTTTCAGAAAGCTTTCACATCCTGCTGTCTCATCCAAATCATCACATGGTGCCACTGTCCTGCAAAACAATGTGTTTTCTGCTGAAAGATGGTCATTAACCTGAAATGGTTAGTTTTGAAGAAACAAGTAAAAAGCTAGAAGTGACTCATGAAGGGTAAAGTACCTGATGATGAGTTTTATTTCTTATAAAAGTGAGCATAACTCACCCAAAACTCACACGTTTTCCTTGTGTGAACTCAATAACAGCAATGAAAACCTCAGTTCCTCTGCCCATCAGGGCCTTTCACTGTTGTGTATAATAATCAGAGAATTCTGGTGTCAGTATGAGAATTTACTCTGTGTCTTATATGAAAAGACAGCCACTGCTGTTCACAATTAATCTTCCATCAAGCTGCATGGCATTTAAACTCCACTGTGATGCTGCAGAATACAAATACAAACCAAGTAGAACTGTGTGAAACTCATCCCGTATAGTCTCTGTAAACTTGTTTAATAGTGACTTTCCAATAGAACAGTCTAATGACACAAAAATGATTAAGAAAAAAGTGATCTTCTAAAACCCTAAAATGTTTCAGCCCCGGCCCGAGGTGTGCTCTCACCGGTGTTGAGGTCTTTGTACTCCTGGGAGAAGTGCTCGTTCTGGTGGACCCACTCGCCGTTGCATTTGAAGAAGATCTGCAGGGCGGGCGCCGCTCGGCAGCGCAGCTTGATGGGGTTGCTCTTGACAATGTAGGCGTCCTCGGGCTCCTGGATGAAGTGCGGCAGCGTGCCCTGCACCGAGGGCAGCGCATCGGGCTGAGCATTACCCGCCGCACCTGCGGACAAAACAACAACAAAACAAGAAGTTGCTTCATCATCCCCACGTTTGGCTCGAGAGAGGCGGCAGTCGACCGGACAGCAGGCAGCGCGGCGGCTGTTGTTTTCAGCCATGTGAGCAATTTAGTTCTGAAGGGAAGGAGAAAAAGAAAAAGCATTCAAGTGCATTTTGTTTTACCAACAGCAGCATAAGAGCAACTGCTTGCAAATTTAAAAAGATTGCTCAGTGGACAGCCGTTTGAGTTCCCCATTCATCACAGGCGAGCATATTGCGGGAACGGCAGAGTATACACTGAGCACAATTCCTGCAAAACTGTTCTCCTCAGAGCAATTTGCAGATGAATGAAATCAGAGCGGAACAAGTGGAGAGGAATTAGGAGGGGACTGATTACCCAAATTGTGGCTGTGGAGTCTGAATACATCTTATCTCGGTCACAAGGCCTGGATTTCACTTCGCACAAAAACAGCCTTTGTGCTGGCGCCAACGTGTCGCCATCTTAGACGGCGAATCATGGCAGGTTAGACAACCCCGCCTCCTCCTCTCGACTTCAGTTTGACCAGCGGGCCAGGGCCCTGTTCATGCTTATTGTTCATGGTGGCAGCTCATTGATCTGAGCACAGTTTTGGGAACACTGATCTTTGAGATTGCAAAAGCGTGACTTTGTTTTGGAGCTAGGAGTGAGGTCTTGGCCTCACACGGTATCTTGCGCTTGCCTCCACTGGGTGAAAGACCAGAGAGCTGTGTGGGCCGGGACAATGAGGAACAGGATGTTTGTGCTCCTGCCATCCCCGGGATCCTTCTCAGAATTACACCTCAGCCCATCACGGCGGCTCCAGCTAAGCTATTGAGCACCGTAAAAGCCCATGAAAGCTATTATGCCCCCACCAGCAAATCCAATTCTGTCCCCTGAAATCGAATCGGCCCTCTCCCCACCTCTCTCAATCAATGTTGTCCTTGTTAAATGGGTAAATGAATGGATGCAGGTGTAAAGAGGGGCCACACATAAAACAAACAGGAGGGGGAGAATGGGGAATATTACTGACTACAGGACAGGTGAACATCTCCATCAAACTGAATTTCAGCCACTGTCAAGACACACTGAGTTCAGCGCGCTGATATAACACAAACACACCCACTACCGTACATGTGTATCTTTAGAATAAACCTCCATTCGAAAGCATGATGTAGCTCATGGCAATGCCCACGTTTCTTCACTTAAAGTTTTACTTCAACTCCCCAACCATGAGATCACTCTGTGTCTGCTTTCTACCCTCTGATGCAGCATCAGTACCCTTCCTGGAATACTGGCCCCCAGCTGACGTACAGTAGATATAAAAAGTCTACACGCCCCTGTTGAAATGCCAGGTTTTCGTGATGTAAAAAAATGACAAGACAAATAATTTCACAACTTTTCCCACCTTTAATGTGATCTACAAACTGTTCAATGCAATTAAAAAAACAAAAAACAAAACTGAAACCTTCAAAAATGAAAAATATAAAATCAAAAAAACCTGAAAAAACCTGGTTGCATAAATATGCACACCCTTAAACTAATACTTTGTTGCAGCACCTTTGGCTTTTATTACAGCACTCAGTCTTTTGGGGTAGGAGCCTATCAGTGTGGCACATCTTGATGTGGCAATATTTGCCCACTATTCTCTGCAAAACTGCTCCGAATCCGACAGATTGCGAGGGTATCTCCTGTGCACAGCTCTCTTCAGATCATAGGAAATCTAGGAGCCTGCAGTTACATGGCCTTTGTTGGCCATCTTAACTGCAGGAAAGTCTGCTTGATGTATGAACTACATGCATGCTTAATTGAGACAGCCAAGGAGTTCAACATGATGTACTGTATGATATAAACTGCCAAATAATATCTGTAAAATGGAATATATGGAAGGATGATTTCACACTTGATGTAAAAGAGTTACATCGTGGAATCAGCTGGAAACAAATTGACATACGTTACAGTGAAGGCCTACTGCACTAGCATATGGTCTTACCCTGGGAGGAACCCTTTCTTTGTTGTTTTTGGTAGTCTAGTGTACATTATACTATAAAAGCCCTATAATGATTATAGAGCTTTTTAACAGAAAGAATGAAAAGTTATGAACGATCCATAATTTAAACCATAATTTAAACCTAATTCACAAAGTGAATCCCGGAAGGCCGGTGACCCTACATGTTTTTGCTCTCTCCCTGCTGCAGTGCATTCGGCTGGCTAACGCCGCCTGGACCACAAGTGAGATTCAGGCTGGGAGCCACTTGTTCACTTTCTCGTAGGGGAGGAGCAGTTTAAACTGTTCCGCAGCTGTTGATTGGGCGCCGCGCATGTCCGTCAGTCTGGGGCTGTTGAAACCCAGAGCCAATCGTGTCAGTTCTAGCCGCTGACGTAACTGCAGAGTGACAGCAAAACCAGGAAGAAGAAGAAGCATTGCTGTGTTTACTTCTTTCGCAATGGCGCCGGACGATTATTGCCATTTGTGTAAAGTAAACATGAGGGAAAGTGGACCCCGCGTTTATGCACACTCCACAGATATGTTTGTGACCAAAACATCACCGAACATATCAGAGAGGTTAGCGATGATGGACCTGATAGTCGCCCCAGAGCCGAAGCAGTCTATAACTTTAATTGGTGACAGGTGTGTGCTGACTCCAGTTTAACCTGAGTTTGAATGTAATTGGTTAATTCTGAACACTGTCCCATCCCCATAAAAATATAAAAGGCTGTGCACACACTTATGCAACCACATAATCTGTTTTTTATTTTTACTTCAACTCCCTGAAATATTTCTGCTTGTTTTTTCAATTGAGCTATAAAGGTTAAAGGTCACATTAAAGGTGTAGAGAGTTGTGAAACTATTTGTCTTGCTGTTATTTTTTTATATCATGAAAACCTCGCATTTCAACAGGGGTGTGTAGACTTTTTATATCCACTGTAGCTTTCATGGAGACAGTCAAACCGTTCCATCATGGTAAGGTGATGGTTTTCTCTCAGGACAGACGTCCTGCAGGACTTGGGCCAGATCGGCATCAGATTCCCAGATTACCTGGAGATTGTCTGAAGCAGCACATTTTGGTGAACTTCTTAGGTTAATGTCAGGAGCGATGGGTTTAAGTACTCAGTACTCAGAATGTACCCAGTGTGAAAGCAGAAAAATAGCATCAAACAAATCTCACCAACGTGATTAGATCTGACCTGCTTTGGTTTTTTATTCCTGCTTAAGAAAAAGCCTGCTCGCCACCGCCACCGCCGCTCTCCAGCGGTGTCTTATTGGTAATTGCCGTGCAGTATTTCGATCAATAGTAACTTCTTCAGGCAGTTTCTGGGCCACAGATTGTATTTTAAGATCTCACACCGTGAACAAAGAGCCTCCCGCTCTCTAAATCAGGTGTTCAAGTCCTCAAGCAGCGTGTCAACAAAAGGCTTTCTGACATATCGACAAGATATGCAGGAGAAAAAAAAAAAAAAAAAAATGAATGAACGTATGCTTCCCATCGTTAATGAATACATCAAAATGATTACAGATAAAATTAGGAACTAGTATTTTCTCTTTTCTTCTCTTCAGGGAGGTGGGGTTTTTTCAACATATCAACTTTGACATGTTTGGACTAAAACAATATGACAGAAGCATAAAGCTTCTCTCCATTACAGGTTAATGTCTCCACAGCTTCCTCTCTGGAAAAATGCCTTCTGTCTTTATATCACCTATGGACGTATATCTCTTATAGTTTTAATGGTGCCACATTTCACTAATGCACTATTGCTAATTGATGCTGTGATAGTAACTTATGTCATGTTAATATTTCATGAGCTGAATCCTGTTGTTAGTGTTACAGATGATTATCACTGGGTCATGTGGGATAAATAAAACTGTGCTATCACAGCACAGTGGTGTAGTGGTTAAGGCTCGGTCACACCGCCCAAACTTCGCTGAAGCATGCCTGGAGCGGTGAAAAAAAATTCATCACCGCTGGTAACCGTTCACCGCCGTTTAACAGAAGTTGGCCTCCGTTAAAGCAACGCCGTATACGCTCGGCCACCACTGATGTTTCTGGAGGGGCCCTCCTACCGCTCCGAAAGTTTTGAGCAGCATAAAATATTGCGAGCGGTGAGGAGGGGGCAATTTTCCGCCCCGACAATGTTCACCCCGGCTCCACCAATGCCCAGTCAAAGTTTGGCACCGCTTGACGCAAGTTCATGGACGCTTGGGTCCGCCAGGCCAACGCAGAAATCTTGAACGCTGGTCCACCACCACTTTGCCAGCGTTGCCCGGGCGGCGATTAAACGTTGCACAAACTTCGGTGGAGCGGTTGCAAGCGTTTTACAAGCGGACACGGGGTTGCTGGAACGGTGTCCGGCGTTGAAGCAGCGATTCATGGCGGCGATGAACTCTGGTTTGGCGTTGGTATAGAGGTGTCGGAGCGGGACCAGAATTTGGCTATAAATACGGACAGAAATGGACCAGGAACTCATTTGGAATCAAGCTGCCGTTGAGTTCAGACCTCATCTATATCGAATTTGCTCAAAGTTACAGTAAAACTGCTGGCAGTGGCTGCTGTTGTGGCCTGACTGGTCTCTGCAAAATATAACAATGGAATAATAAATGAAAAAGGTTGAAGTAATATACATAACAGTATTTTTTCACAGTTGTTAAATATGTCTTGACACAACCAGTGGGCCACATCTATTTACCTGACTCCACTGCTTCAGCTGCCTGCTCAGTAATGATCTTCCTGGAGGCTGCTGCCTTTCCTTCGCCAGCTTTCCTCTTCTTTTGTCCACGTCGCATAATGAACTTGAATAATCGACTTCTATTAAAATCTATCAGAACATGTATCAAAACGATCCGTTCAGCTCCGTAGTCACAAGCGGTATGCCGCTAAACCAACTTTATACCCCCGCCAAGCCAACGCCTGCATGCGTAGCACGCCGCTATACCAACGCTCGCGTCACCGCTAGACCAACGCTAAAGCAGCGCCAGCTTCAGCGGTGCACCACTAAGCCAAAGCCCGTGTTTTCGATTTTTTTTCCCATTTTGTGCACGGTGATGAGCGTTGTCGAAATTCGGCCCCCCTCCCTACCGTTCAAGGAACGCTCCAGCAAAGTTCGTGCGGTGTGACCGGGCCTTTAGCACTGTTGCCTCACTGTGAAAATATCCCCGGGTTTGAGGGTGTTTGGAGCATTTCTGTCGCATTTGGATGTTTTTCCTGTGTTGACCTGTCTGCCTCCCACAGTCTGAACACAAGAATGGAAATTCAATTCAATTCAGAAATGTGTTTTATCCATAATTATATATTGCTGACTGAAAAACAGGCATTTTGGTTGTACTTTTTAATACAATGGCAAAGAAAAAGAAAAAAAAAAGGTATTGATTGGTTTCCCTAAAGTGAGTGTGTGTGTGTCCCGCAGTGAATTAGTGTCCCGTCTTTGGTGCATTCTGTGTTCTACTAGACTCTACAGTCTGTTCTAATCTTAAACTAGATTACAGGAGACCAGAAATAAATATTTTTTGAAGTGATGATAGATATGCTCACATCCAGTTTGCAAGGTTGTCAAGAAGTGAATATTTTAAGAGCTTTTACTGCAACAGAGACAGACTTTTAATGTAGATAAATGAAATCCACATTTTCAACCGAGTTCAATGCTGAACTATTTTATCTGCACAGAAATGTTACTAGAAACTCTTCATTCCTCCATTTGTTTCATGTGTTTATTGTATCTTAACTCAAGTACAGTGTATCTTTGTTGTCCAGTGTATTTATGAGCGTTGTAGCGGCAGTCACCTCTGATTCACTGAGGCGCGACAGTCAGACTTACAGTCTTACTCAACAAACTTATGAGGCCGCTGAATCTGGAGGAGTCGCGTGTAGAGCCACACCCGCAGAGCCTCACTCATCAGCAAGGGATTATTCAACACTCATGAAGGTGAGTTTCATCAGGAAGGATTAAAGATGAACAGATCAGACGGAGAGTCAAAGCTGAGCCGGTTTAGAGAGAAAACCTGAGAAGCCAGGTTCAGATGATCTGAGCATGAGGAGAGATTCTGGATATCTCCGTCAGGAGGTCGAAGTTACAGGCAGCGACATTTAAACCATTCAAAACACACTTATCCCATTACGAGTGTGCATAAAGCCTTGAAAACTGTCAATTTGCTTTACCTATATCTCCAAAAGAAGAGGATGGTCAGAGTGAAATTTAAGTTCGAGGTTGTGTGGAAACCATTTCAGACGGTTTGAAAAGCCTTGTCAACAGTAGCTGGATTTTTAATCAGCATTCACAGCGACGTCCAACACACTTTGTGTTCTGATTGGCGTTTCCTCCTTCCGTATTACGAGACATGGCATGGCGCCAGCCGCTGCGACGCACGTCGTGCTCCATAGATTTCTCATTTTTCAACACGGGGCAGTTTAAAATGACTTTAAACCTCCAAATGTTTCACGCCTGCCTTTGAATTTTTCCTGAGAAATCCAGTAACTCCAGTGAAACCGCACTTTTCAGCCCGTATGATGGAGAAACGTTGATCACACAGATGTAAATGTTGTCATGCGAGGAGGAGCTGAAGCGAGTGCTGCCGGAGCGACGGTGACCGGATCAGCACGTGGAGCTCTGCAGGTGCTCTGTTATCCGAGGGACACGTGTTGGAAGTAGCAGAGAACACACTGATCAATAAAGGAAAAGCCATGTGAGCTCCACATCAGTTCCACACTATCTGCTCTTATCTTTATGATGCTAATTAAAAAAAGAAAAAGAAAAAAAAAAACCCCTCCCTCTTGCCTATTAATTCCACCAGCTCCTGGCTAGCTGTGCGATTGGATTAGCCTCGACTCAGCGGCTGGTGGGATCGGAGTCAGCTGGGAGCCACAGCGGTGGCGGAGCCCCGGCGGAGACCACCCCGCTGACTGAGAGCGCCTGAACGCAGCTCGTATAAGCCCCCCGAGTCGTGTCGTTCCTGTCTGTCTGTAACATACACACGGGCGCCCCCCCGAAAGCCACCGCGAGGGGCAAAAGGGAAATATTTATATGAAAATTCATTCCAATTACTCAAATAGCCGCAGGAAGAGATTAAAGTCAAGGCTCCAGTCACGTGTGAAGGAGGAGGATGACACACACAGGGGCCTCCAGTGACATTTCAGACAAATAAACATGGAAAAACATTTGGAAGAAGTACTTGACACATGTGTCTTATACTCTGCGCGCAACATTCCTAAAAGAACCAATGGCACTCGCTCGTAACACCTTATGAAAGTATTCATTTAGACAGAAACAGCCGAGTTCAGCTGTTTCTGTGTAAATGAACATTTTCATAAAGTTGCAACTAAAACTCCAAACTTTTCTGAAATGAAAAATACAGAAATGATGGATTTTTAATCAAAAAATTGTCGTGTAAATGGATCCTATGGACAGAGAGCGGTAGATTCCCCATCAGACTGCGGCAGATTTAAATCCTCCATATACCCAAGTTTTCCATTTAACTCTGACCTCTGACGCAGTAAACAACATGAAACCGGCGCGCAAAAACAGAAAAACCTCCTGGAACGACTCTGTAATGAGATCCAACGACGGAATAATCAGTGAGCGACGGGTGAAAAAGTCCCGCCAGATTGTTTTCAGGTGCCGATTAGATTCCCTTTGACAGGCTGGGAGATGAGTTTGGGGGATTGTGTACAGTATGAAATCAATTCATCATTATTTCTGTCTGTGTGGAGGAACTCAGCCTGATGCAAAACGTCAACTTTTTAATTCCTTCGACAAATTTAATGAATTGACAGCAAAAACAAAAACTCGGCACAGAAATCAGAGTTTTTAACGATCCCTCTGATGCTCGATGATCACAGCCGGCGCGGCAGCATTTATCCGAGGTCCAGGTCTTGGAGGGGCCGCAGGCTTTCTTTATCCGTGTCTATATATGACTGCCTGTGGAGGCAAGGCGCCACAGGGGCGACCGCAAGCTGTTTGCCCGCTCGCTCACGCCGCGCTCGCCTCCGTCTCGGCGCTTCGCCGTGTCGACCGCAGGACGGAGAGAGCTTCATTTCCTTTCTTTTCTCCAACAAGGAACACTTTGTGACACCTCGCGGCTTAATTATCACTCTCATGTTTGTGTGGAACCACTGGATTTTTAAAAAAAGAAAGTAAACGCCGTGTGTGACCCGGCTCGCCCTGCTCACCGCGTCGCCGGTCCGTGGGAGAGCTGTTTTCAGAAGAACATCATCGTCAGCATCGGCAGAAACTTTATTCCTGCAAAGTTTCCCCGTCTGTGCGCGGCGTAATGAGAAAAGCAGACGGCAGAATGTTTGTCGTACATCATTTTGTAACGGCGGATATTAACGTCAGACTGCCACAACACCATAAGCAGTATTTAAATTTTGCTGTATAAATAAATAAGCACAGTGCCTGCGAGTGGTGTGGATAAATAATGGCCACTATTAACTCTAATGCAATTTCGACAAAACAATGAGCATTAAATCTGCTTTTTAAATAACCCTGTAAACAGGAAGGCGGATCATTTAGGGAGATGATTACAGCAGCAAAACAATACTTCACAACGCTCCCTGCTTTTTTTTTTAATATAGATTTTACTCAAAGTTATGACTTAAGCTGAATTATTGCATCCTCTCCTTGGAGTTATTTGATGCCAAAATATGCAAAAAAAAACAAAAAACAAAGGAAAGGCACTTGTTGGCGGTCAAGGCGCCTTCATTAGGTCTTCCACATTATGCATTTTGAAGGTTTTCATCCAATTATAGCCACAGTTCGCTGACAGGTGAACCTGAATAAACACATGAGGACAAATAATGAATGCACAAGCCCCGACGCAGAGCGCCAGTCCAGGACACGCTGGGAGAATTAGAGGTGGCGAACCTTTAAAAATTCTGCTCCTGCTCACTTTCTATTGACGTTATTGGGCGATTTTCTCAAACTGCCATCAGCAGCATTAACCAGGCTTCAGAGCGACAGATAAAAATATGTTTTACAGCTGAAAAACTCTGCAGTGAGAAGAAAAAAAGGCTGTGCAACACAGCTGTCCTCTAATGGTTCCTTCTATTATTTATTAGGCTGTCCCAGAGTTTTCTGTATCTCTGCAGTGGGAGGAAGGTTTGGACACATTTTGGGACAGAAAATAAAAGGCTCATAATGAATTATTAAGCTCATTATTTTCCCAGCTAAATGTTTAATGGTATGATCTCTGAAATGTAAAAAAAAGTACCTAAAAAAAAAATGTCCATTACGGCTTTCCAAATTTAACTCTTTGATGTGTGAGAGAAACTTGCATTTGAGTTGCCAATAAAGTAATAATTTAGGTATTTTTTTAATGTAATAAAGCCAATAATATTAATAATATAATATTTTCGTACTCTTTCTAATGTAATAAAATCAATAATGATAATATGATAATAATATGAGATTATAAATGATAATAATAACAATTTGG
Source organism: Salarias fasciatus (assembly GCF_902148845.1). Lineage (NCBI taxonomy): Eukaryota > Metazoa > Chordata > Actinopteri > Blenniiformes > Blenniidae > Salarias > Salarias fasciatus. The sequence goes on from NC_043756.1 coordinate 27,075,568, forward strand.
GCCTTTTTCAAGGTAATAAAGCCAAGATTGTAATAGCTTGCCAATGGCGTGACAGCATATTTCAGCCATTGTCATAACATTTTGCAGATAATATGATGCATTATTCCATTAAGGAGTAGAATTATTTTCAACAAGTGAAAACTGCAGCCAATAATGTGACAGTCCATGAATGAAACTGGATTACTTGGAAATAAGACAAGCTTTCATCAAGTCTCTGAGCAGTTTGCTTTTGTATCATCCTACTCTGCAAAACCAAATCATTGCTGGAAAAAAAAAATTGTTCCAGCAAGATGTTAAAACCTGAACAACTCTTTAAACTATGAAAGTTATGTTACTAAATCTTAAGTGAATTTCAAAGGTTCCTAGATTTTAGTCATCTTAAAACTGCTGCTGCACTGTAAGACATGAACTTTATATACTTGAGTAAGGCAGCAATTTATGAGAGTTTGCTGTCATTCTCTACTGAATCAGACAAAACAATCTCAACAAAGTACAGTCAACAAAGTAACAACTCCAAGAAGAAGTAAGAGCTGAGAATGTAGCTGTTTCAGTAGCATTTGTGTGCAGAGATGTGGCAGATTACCTCCTTTTGGACACAGAAACTTTTATTTTGGTGATGTAGTTCTGACCGTCACTTCCTGTTTCAGTTCTGTTGGTTCTTTTAGTTCTTAACACTAAAGTCCCTTTCACACTGGCCAAAAAACATGTTTAAACCAGCTCATAATCAGCTCCTCATGGCAGTGTGAAAGGGTTTAATCTGCATTTCGACCCGGGTCTTTCAATTGAGACCAAAGATTTTAAGCTAACAAGAAAGACAAAATCACAAGCGCCCTTTTTATATCAGATTCAATGCTTTCAACCAAGACTGTAGGATTTGGTATTGGCAGTAAACACAAAGGTTAAAGTGGTTTTATTATTCTTTGCGGAGGCTGACAGAAGTGTTGTTTTGAACTGAAATAATAAGGTAAATGTATCAGAAAGTCCACGCTGATCTCTGCTCTCGCCTTCAATGAAGCAGATCAACGCTTGAGGCTAAGATCGGATTTGCAGCATAAATCTAATGTTTTGGACTGTACGGTTACACATTTTTTATCCAGTTACCCAAATCTGATTGTCCAGATTACACCTGCTGACAACGTCAGAAATATCACACATGGTATTTTCATTTTTTCTTAATGTAGCCCACTAAACTTCAGGCTACTTCTGAATTGAGTGCTAACTGCAAATTAAAAAAAAAAAATGGTTAAATTAACGTATGTTTGATGCTAATGTCAGAGTGACCTCTTCAACTCACCGCTGTGCCGGGTTTCCCTCCTGTTATCAGCTCAGTTTCTCCTTCGTTCCTTTAGGCTTCTCGAGATTCCACGTCTGTGGTTCTCTCACCCCGTGTGACACATCCAATCATCCCTTTATTCACGAGTTTAACACTCAATATTTCACATTTATTGCTGCACAGAATAAGTGGATTCATATGTTAATTCCTGCAAATATTCATTAAAAAACACTTGAAATGTTACATAATTACCATATTTATCAAAAAAAAAGAAACATCAGCGAATGCACTGATGTGATTATATAGCCATTATTAAAATTGTAAACCCCTTTATTTTTGTTGTTAGCCTGTTAATTACTGATCATAAATGTCAGAAACAGAAGCGTGAACGCCTGTGCTGACAACAGAGCGAGAGAGCGTTCAGGTTTTTTTTTAATATGAATACATGATCGTAAAAACGAAGCTGTTCACACAGAGAGAAAAGGCTTTTTAAAGCTCTAACACATGTAATGGCGAGGGCATGGATTTCTCCTCCAGCCTCCACCTTCCTTGCCACCGAGCTTCTCCGCTCTAATCAGCTAATTGCTGCCGTGATGAATAAAAATAATCTGACAGGATTGAGCCTCCTTTCCTTTCCTCTCACTTTTCTTTTTTTTCCTCTCCCCCCATTGCGCGACAACTAATGATGTGCCGCGTCCTTTTCTCTTAATGCTTAAGCATTCAGCGCGTTGAAAAGGCGGCGGATAATTGGAACAAGGTGACAATCCACGCTCCATAAACCTGGAGCCGCCGTGTTGCCCGCTCCGCCCGTGATGGATGCTCATAAATATCGGCCTTAATGAAGGAAATGACTGCGGCGCCGATAAGTCACTTATTTCCTCATTACGCTGGTTAATTTTAACACGGCCTCTAAAAGGCCCCCCGCCCTGCGTGCTGCCAGTCAGGGGGTTTCCACCTGACTGGGCGCGACACCGGCGCCGCGGACCTGCCGCTGATCAACGCCCCGGGTATCAGTCTGCATGCAGTAGGAGAAGGTGGGGGGTGGAGAATCCAATATGGCGTCAGTGACGGCTCAGAAAGGCTGACAGGACCCCGGAGCCAGGAGGGGAGGGGGGCCCGGCTGTGCACACTGTAATGTACCAGACAGGTCAGTATCTGAACTAAGAATTTAAAAAATGTCTTTCTATCCGTCTGTTTTCTTTTTGCACTTGCACTGAATAAAACTCTAAAGTGCACTACATGATGCAGCTGTTTTTGAGGTGAAATTAAACAGGTTTGGAAACCGGGACCAGGAAAAGTCTTGAAATGTGCAGCTTGAGCTTGTCCAAAACGGCCTTTGGTAAAAGATGACGATGATCATCTTGAATCACTTTTTTTTTTTTTTTTTTTTTTTTTACAGATTTGTGATGCTTTCAGAGGAGAAGTGCAGGCCATCATTAACATGACCGGGATCCATCCTCATGGGAAAAGAAATATCCACAGCAAACTTCAAGAAAATCCGACCATCTGCTGCTGTGCCGCTGCTGTGGGAATGCAGCGCCTGCAGAGCGCCATGTAATTATGTCAACCGTTCATTTTTCCCTGACGATGAATCTCAGTCACAATGGATTCTCCGGATCCATTGTTGTAGTCAAGCTACTGTTTGTCTGAGCCGACCTGGAGGGGTAACAGATGCCATTCTGTACATTTCTGTGATGTTTATCGCGTCACAGAACCTTCAAACGTTTAGCACCGTGCTGCGAGCTGAGTGAAATGCACTGCTGGGATTATTGTGGTGGTGTTTTATCACCAGATGATATGTTCTGGTTGCTCAGGAAATGTATGAGTCAAAATGAAGGGCATGTCTATAATCCTCGTCACATTCCAGGGGGTCCATCTATGCTACACTCAGAGCTAAATTTTGCAATCACAGGAGATTTGCAATACAGTTTTCTTCATTTAACCCAAATTATTCCCCTGGTTCCACCCAAAAAACACCAAACCCTGAAAATGCGGTTTTAGCAGGGTCTGAGAATTCAAGTTCATCCTTAATGATGGCAGGATAAAGTTCCCTGAAGCCTTCGGCACAAATGGCCAAAGGTTTGTCGTGTTATTGGACCATGAGCTCTACGACCCATTAGCACGATTAACCTTGGCTGACTGACCCACCAGCATAGTGAAGGAAACAGCCTTCCAAGACAAAAGACCAAGTGCTGTTGACCTGATTCATTACTCTGAGAGACAAACCACTTACTGAACCAATAGCAACAAAAACCGATCAAATTTCCAAGGTCAGCTAGAAAGAAACATCAGTAAGAGTCTCCTCAGTGATGTCATTCAAAGACTTGAGCTCTTCTTTTGGCGTCAGTCGTATTGTTCAGCAGTTCCAAGTTTAGCTTGGGAGGAGCATTAGTAAACAGTAGTGAAATATGTAAGAGCATATAGAGGAAGGTGAAGGTGTTTTGACGTTGTCTGGATTGAAAGGCTAAGGGCGAATCCCAATTCTCTGCTTAATCCTCAATCTTACTCCTCATTCCTCAAAATGCGCGCTCCCGTGAAGTTAAGTGCTGTCCCATTCCTTAAGGAGCGTTATCTCCTTTCATTTTGAGATTCTACCAGACCTACCTTGGAGTTAAGGATAATCCAGAATGCTTGTTAAATAGTTCGTTTTGCTGTTATTTTATTAATAAAAAATCTTGTATAATACTTTGGGAGTAATTGTATTAAGTTTCTATCACAGATAATATTTACAAACCCTATTAGAAAGAAATCAAGAAAATTCATTTGAATGCATTTATTAACAAGGTCACACATGCAAAATGTTAAACATTTCTAAAGCAGGGCGCATTACTTACAGTTATAAAGGGCGTTGTTATGGATCATTGACCAAAATTATTACAAAATTATTGCGGAGGGAAAAAAAAACCCAAAAACAGCGCTCCACGCGTGTGCGCTCTCTCTCTCGGACGGTCCAAAGAAGCGTTGCGCGAGCCCCTAGCACCCTCCCGACGGTCCGAACCCCCCCCCAAAACTTTTTTCCTGCAGGAAACACTGCACTTCCAGCTTTCTTCTACCCTCTTGCGCAGTGCTGCCCCCTGTGGTCCAAGGACGTAACTGTCTTTAAGGGTTGTCCCATTTCCAAGTGACTTTACATTCCTTAACACTTGTTTTGAGGAGGCACTTAATTTGAGATTGAGGATCAAGGTTGAGGAGTGAGGATTAAGCAGAGAATTGGGATTGGGCCTAAATCAGTATATATCTTCCTGACCCTTGTAGAAAATGCACGTCAGCAGTGAAGCACTGGAGAGCGTTAATCCCGTTTTTTTAATAATCATTTATTCACTTTATGCCATAAACTGTGCAGTTTGAGAGCTTTTTGCTCTGTTAATACAGCTGATATCTATTTGTGGTTATTTTTGGGAAGGTGCAGTGCCTGGTCTTGTCATAACCCAAGCTATTCTTTGAACAAATTAAAGTATTAATAAGAGCTTCTCTCATCTTTTCTCTCAATATACACTCATTAAATTGGTATATCACTCACTGAAGGAGCCATGTTGACGCTTTCTCATTGCTGCAAACGCTTCCTGTGGAGCCCCCGCTTTTGAAGGGACTGGTCTGAACTCAAATGTCACAGAGGACGGTCTTCCATGCTGTTCTCTTATTTAAAATGTGCAGGTAAACCGAAGCCAATCGGGCTCTGACAGCGATTGAGCACAGAGAAAAGATCTAGTGACCTTCACAAACGGCAGAACAGAACGTGACGGCTGATTTTCCAAAGTGAAAACAGCGGCGTGAAAGAGAGGCCTGGCCTCGATCCCTTCTTTAAAAAAGGAAAATGATGACACAGGTTTGTGTCACAGCCACAATCTGTTCTCACCACAAAACTGACAGCTAGCCTCAGCATAAATTCACTGCAGAAGCTACAAAAATGGACACGGGGAAGAGAAGAGCTCCTGAAAGATCACGCTGACAGCACTTTACGCGCCTCCTCACCGGGCCTCCTCACTGAGTTAGGCATTACGATTTCACACAGCCGCTCCGCAGCAAAAGTCCTCTAAAACCACACACTCTTCCTTTCACATCCGTGAGATCACTGGGGACTTCTCATAGATTTTTTTTTTTTTTTTTCTTCAGGAGGCACTGAGACAGGCGGGGGATGGGGAGCGTCAGCAGTGTGAGTACGGGCTTTACATGGTGAGCTCCCTCTCAGCCTTTCAGCGGGAGTCCTCCTCATTTGAAAGGCAGGGAGTCGAGATGTCAGGCTAATCCTTGACACTAAAGGAGAAAGAGTGGCTGAAGAGAAATGCAGCAAAAGGCTCTGCACACGGCGGAGCGGGGAGACCGCTGAGTGAACTCCACGGCACAGGTGACGGAGACGCTGAAAGGACAGCGGCACCACCGAACACACACACACACACACACACACACACGGTAACAACAAAAAACAATCTGACTTTCACCTTAACTCGAACCCTGAATCTGATTTGAAAATCGGAGGAACGGTAACTTTGCATTCTGAGCTTCCAACGCTTTAAATTACTGCCAGTCTGCTTTCCCCAAAAGCATTGTGGGATATCTGTTGGCAGCTACTGGTTGTGATTTATTCCAGCATGGAATGAAAGTCAACACACTTGCTCGAGATTGGTACAGTAATCCATCAAAGCTTTGTTGGGTGCATTTCTGTCTTCTTTGTCCGAGTGACAGTATTTATCATTCCATACTAATACGTTCACTCTCCTGGGCAGGAAGACGCCGTCACATTTCTGCATTGAAGTACTTTTTAGAAACTCTCATCTGAGACATAAGCGTCCTCTAAAACAGAAAACCCATAAAAAACTAAGGTCCTTTAACATTATTTATTCCTGTTTGCTGTTTGGTTGAATGTGTTTCCAAAGCGAACATCATTGTTATTGTCCATCTTCTCCTCCACCCATTCTTCTCCTCAGGATGAGGATTTCATAATCCACTTGTCTTTTATGCAAAACACAGAATGGAGGCATATTGTTTCTCATAAACAGATTGTGGGATTTAATACGTTTGCACTTCCACCCACGTATTTTATCATTCATGGATAAAGATTTCATGTGCTTGTGTGATTTTTGTGTGATGCTACCATGCTGCATTGCGTCGGCCTTGTTTCTTTCATGTGCAACCCCGACACCAATTCATGTATGTACGTCTCATTCTATCAGGTTAAACAGACTCTGATTAATATTTTTTCAAAGGTTTTTCTGGAAACGCGTTTAATCCCATCAGTGAATTAAGGCTGACAATACTATACAGGCACCAAGAGGGAACATTGAACACCCTGAAGCACATTAGGCTCAAATGCATGAAACCCTGCTGCTTTCAATGACACATGAAAGTTCCCATTTATTTGATTATATCTGCAAAGTATGAAATGTAAGCCACTGGCAGAAATGGAGTTTCAGCTCCAAAACACACAGTGACCTTGAAAATAATTGTGTTAATCATTGGGTGACCATACGTAGAGATACTCATAAACCCCGACTGTGTATACAGACAAGAATAAAGGTGCACACAAGCCCTTCAAGACAATTGAGAACACAAACGCAGATATCCGTACAAGACATGTACAAGGTCACATCCTCATGGACACAGGACTGCGGAGCAAAACAGCTGCTTCAGGTAAGTAATTGAGAAGAAAATAACTCTTCAAGCGGGAGGAGCGGTATTTTTTTCATGTATTATGTGGTCTGTCAAACACAGGCCCCCGGGGGATTACACCCTTTGTGGGTGATGACTCAATGTGTGCTTGAAAGAGGAGCCGGCCACATTGTTTACCGATCCACGTTCTGTAGTATGACATTGTCAAGCAATATTCCCACTTCTATCCCGCCTGTGCACCTCTCTGTAAAGCCTCTTACACGGGCTGTAATCAATTTTAAAAGGTTGAATGGTATGAAAAGCAATTACACAGCACATGTGTCCACTGTCAGGCGGCCGGCGGAGCTGCAGTTTGAGGGGTGGGCTCCCCAGTGATTACAGTGCATAGATCTGGAGCTGTGTCAGTTATAGGTCGTTTCTGTTAGATCCTCCGGTTACACCAGAGGCCCGAGCAGCCTTACAGGCCTGATTGACTGAGACAGCCTCTGACAGTTATTGACAGGCTGCTGCACTTCCCAGAAAGGGCAACCGAGACAGAAAGAGGCAAAAACACCGGGAAGCAAATCCCCATGTTGGGTCTCCTCACATATCCTGTCTCTGCTAAGGCTCGTTGTGGGATGTTGTCTTTTATATTATTTGAAGGTGTTTCTCATAGACTGATGGGTCGATATCAGCTGTTTATTAAATATCAAATATCTGCCACTCATGATATTCTCAAGTGATACCTCTGTGACCCTACAGTGGAACAACAAAGCCTGCTGTTCTTTGCCATTTCTAGGCTGTATTCATAAAAGCAACTGTTCGACCCTTTTCCACTTGAAAACCAAAAAAGAAAAAAAAAACCTTCATACAGTAATTACTGTGACCGGTTGCTAGAAATAAATTTAAGTCAGCACAAAAAAGCTTCACGAAGTCTTTCTCTAGTACGCTTTTGCCGATCAAAGCATTTCAAAAAGCCTAAATCTCCAAAAATGTAAGGTCAAGGTGAAGTCTGGCAAAAATTTCTGAAGTGCAAAAGTCCAATCAAATACATTTTAAAAATGAAAATACAGAGTAGAACATCAGAGCATCTGTTTGGATACAAAGCAAAAAAAACCCTTCTGTAGCCACAATACATGGTAGTACAGGTCAACCCAAAGCTACAATTACTGGGTCAAAAACAATGTTTCTTTTATTTCAGCCTCTCCAAACCTTTTATTTTTGTGTTAATTTCTACTATTGGAGGCAGTTTTAACATGTGCAAATTATTTTTTCAAGCTAATCAGCAAATGGAACAAGTACCATTTTTGATCTTATGAAAATCAGACGTAAAGTCAAGCCTCTGAGCGTCTCTGTTGTAATATACTATCATCATGACAGGTACATACAACATTTCCATAGTCAAACGTGTTTACTGATAATTATGTGATCATAATTACCATCTTTTAGCATTTGTATTGTGAGATACATGTTGTACAGGTTAAAAAGTTTAAATGCTGATGACACTGCCATGTTCTATTAAAATTTTGTCCGTCAAATGACAGTTCATGCTTGCATTTATGTGTCAAAACAATCATATATATCTCTAAATGATGAAGAATCCCTACTGTATTGGCAAAAACACTTTTTTAATGACTTAAGCTGTGTAAATAGCATACCTCGTACTACGTATATGGACAAAATGTCAATACAGTTACGATACTGACCTCAAATGTCTTTACTGCTAATTAGGTTGACCTAACACGTCAAGCCAATTAGAAGGTTCACCATAACAATATTGGTCCAGGTGATTCAGCCTCTATGCTGATGATAGTGTCATGTTTCATCAACATTTTGTCCTTCAAATGACAATTCATGCTTTAAATATGGGGCAAAACCAAACCAAACATTTATCCTAATAATCAAAAATCCCTGTTCTAGTGAATAGAACAGATTTCTTTCTGAAGATTAGTATCAAAAATGTCAATATCAAATGTCAGTGTTACGCTTTATTGTTTGCATTAACAATTACATTACTTGTGACAGTGTTAGTTTTGCATTAGTTTAGATTAGATGTTGAGTTTTATTAGAAAAAGTATTTATCATAGCACAACTACAAAACACATTTACTGAGACAGTTATAGGCCTTAGCCTTCCTAGAATGGGAAAATACAGAGGCTCTGCAAGCCAAGCTCTCCTTTTAACGAGCAAAAAAATCTCAGTCTTCTCATTGGAAAGTTGCAAGCTGAAGACACTGAACCCATAATTTCTCCTAATGGATGGACTGAGCACCTTGCATGGAAGCCACTATCACTGGTTCATGAATGGGTGAATATGATTAATATTCTAAAGTGCTTTTGTGGCTGTTAATCAATGGCAAAATGCTATTTACAATATTCAGCTCCTATATACAGCCAATCACTCCAAGCTCCACTCAAACCTGTAAAAAACTCCTGAATCTCGACATACTGTGGCCCTGTCAGATCTCATTTCTGCCCAGCATATTTTCCATGTCAACACATGGAACGATGAAAACCTGTGAAATCCTGGAAGATGACACACAGACAAGGAGAGAAATTTCCCCATTAACATGCATTCAGGTGTTGTGTTGGGTACCAGAGCCATTTCAATCATCCTCCGAGCTCGGGCTTCATCACTCTGTGTGGCTGCTGGAAAGTTGGCATCGGCAGCTCGGTTAGTTGTTGATCAACACATGAACAAGGGAGGCCAAATCCATGCCAAACACATAACAATGAAGGCCACAGAGCACCAGAGCACCCAGTACTGAAACAGTAAAACCTGTACAGCAGGAGGAAACCACAAAGTTACTGAATAGAGAAAGCAGTTGATCCGTCATTGTCCTTACTGATAAAGAAACTCTGCCAGTGTGTGGTGACTGTGGCTTGATTGTCTTGTCATTCGGAGGTTGTTGGTTCAATTCCATTTCATCTCTTTGGGTGAAAGTGATTGAGAGTGTGAAGTACTTTGGGCAGTGAAATTCACTTACCAATGTAAGATGGACTGACCTCTTGTCTACACCTGCTTTGTGACATTGACAGGATCCCGTTTGTTTGGAATCTCTTCACAAAAATCTCAGAATTTTCCAAGACAAGGGTCTTATTGGTGTTATCGGTCTGTGGATCATTTGGTTCTGAGCCACGAAGAGAGAATAAAACACTTCGTTTTGAGAATGTACATTACATTTCTTTTAGTTTGCATTGGGTTTTATTTTGAAAAACACTTCACTTCCATCAGTGCTTCTTTCCTGCACTCAGTTTTTTTTTTTTTTTCATTTACATTGTTAAGCTCTCGTTAAGGCCTCCTTATACACTGTCCTGCCAGTTTGTGTAAAAAATCTGTTCCTTAAAAGGAATCTGCATTATAGAAAAAGTTAGAGAGCACTGTTCTAATATCTTGACTGGAATAAACTCTCTACATTGTCCTTTAAGTACAGTGAATTCCTTCCAACTTCTTTACTTATTTTCATCAACACTTACAAGAATAAACTACATTTCTGTGAAAGAAGCTTAACTTTTGTTAGTTTTTACTCCAGCTAACAAAATATTAGAGACTCATCTTTAAATTTTTTGGGATGCCCAGACCCCCCCCCCCCCCCCCCCCCCCCCCCACCACACACACACACACACACAAGGAGAACAACCGGAGTCGAACTTGGGATCCAGCCACCACACCGCGTGCAGTCCTGCTTCCAAAAAGTGCGTTGTATGTCTCAGATTGCTTTCCTCCACAATAACTTTCTATTTTCAGCAAATAAGTGTGATCAGTCCGTGCAGTGATCCAACACGCAGTGCACTATGGGTAACGGGCTGATACCAGTCAGGGATGAATGTGAAACCTCCGCAGATTATAAGGGAATGCTCACGTCCATACATGCAATATATATTTATTTGTTGGTCAAACTGAGAGAAGTGAGCAGGCATTTTGATGCTCTGAAGAAATGTTACATTCACTATTTGTGGAAAATGATAAAAGTTTATTGAAATGTGTAGCTCTGGATATATACAAACTGCCTACCCCAGATGCAAAAAAGGCAAGCGCAGCAATGAAAGAAAGTTTCTTCAGAAAGTTACATAAAATGGTGATATAATGAGAAATCAAGACAGATTATAGTATTTTGATGAAACTGAAAACATCACTCTGAAAGAAAAACGCTGCCACAAAATAAAAAGTGACATAACCTCATAAAATGTCATAAAATGGAAACAAGGAGTGACATAATGAAATAGAAGCCTGATGATGAATGGGGGCTAAAATAAAAAGTGACATGATGTGATAAAAGGCTCCTTGATTTAAAAAGACATTGTTATGCAATAACTAGGGAAAGGTTTAGTTAATAGATAATAGGTGAACCCAGACTTTGGAAAATAGGTGGTCCGTGTGTGTATTTACGCTTCTTGATGGTGTTGAGGTTCAGTGACAAAGCTGATTGGGCTGAAGTTTGAATGGGCAACAGAAATGACCCGATGACGTTAGTAAGGAGATATCTGTGCAAAGACGTTAAAGCTGATATGCTGAGAGGACGCAGTGATGGGTGCAATGGATGGATGTGCAAAATAACAGCCACCAGTCAGAGAAGACTGCATGAAGGTCTGATGGGGGATGATTTTATCTGAATGTGCAAAATACTGGGGAGGTGTCCGTGCTTATACATCATGATTCATGCATATTCTTTGTGTGAAAGGTTTATTCAGCCAGTGTGTGTCGACACTGCTCCGCGGTTGGTGCATCACGTTCAGTTTCACGGCTGATCGTGTTGAAGCTTCACATGAAGGAGGTGAATCGCTAAAGTTTAGAGAATTGGAAAAAAAAAAATGCTTTTTTGAGCTAACAGGCAGGGCTGCCATGTGGATTAAAGTGAAATAACAGGTGTTATGAATCAGCATGGTTTACGTTTTAGAGTCCCTGATTACTTTTATGTTGTTTTCGCAGTGTTGCCATGTAAATTGGACACTTTTCTGAAATGAAAACACCAAAACAATGCGCTTTCACTTGAAACATTATCGTGTGACTGGTGCCCCAGTCACAGTTTAACTGGAGCAGGACCAGCCATCTTAGCGTATCATTCAGTCACCTTGGGGTGAGTATACTGCTGTGACTGCAGCTTGGAGGACTTCTGAACCAGGACTGGGTCCTCGCTGAGTGGCTCACAGCCCGGTGAGGACAATAACAGCACAACCAGACGTGCTTTCATTTAAAGTGTCCAAAACTCCAGGAAAGTCTCAAACAACGCCAGCAAAACGTTGCTGAGAGTTGTTGAGAGACCTTTCAGAGTTTTCTGAAAGTCACAAAGAGGATTTGGATGGTTGCCAAATTTAATGAGAAAGTCACCAAGTTGGTCACCCAAGTCTTTCTACAGGAACTGCTTACTTTCACTTCACAAGATGTCCTTGCTTCTGAGTGGGATGTAAAAGAAGAGCATGATCTCAGGTAATGTCTTAATCAACCTCAATCAAGGTAATCCATCCTTCTTTGATAGTGCTTCATCCAATTGAGGGTGGAGAGTCTCCTGAGCTGGAATAAGCGTGGAGGCAGGACACATCCTGGAAAGGTCACTGTTCCCTCACGACACTATGTTATTGAATTTGCTTAATTTCACAAACATTTATTAGTTCAATTATGTAATTCTGGATGGACGCCACAGCACAAGGAACTCCTGATTCACATCACTAACATGTAGAGAAGTCCTCAAAATGTGATTACCACACTGTAAAGTCACTTTATTTCTGTGTGAAGAGAACAAAAATACTCTATTAACATTGCTGAGATGCCTTGTTAGCATTGTTAGCAGTCCAAATGAATACCGATGTCTCCACCGGCGAGCTGCCGGCTCATCAGCATTATATTTGGGTCTCATGCATAAACATGGGGCATCTGCTGTCCTAATCCCCACAATACTGCTGAATCAATCGCTCCTTTATTAGACTTAAAGCCACTGTTGAAACGTTGTTGTCGGAAATACTGATGACAGCGATTTGCATATGGGCCCAGAATCCATCGCCAGCCATGGATCGCCTCGCGGCCCAGCTCACCTCGCCTTTATGCATGACGGGCTCATCAGATTAAACGTTAATCCTGGGGCATCGAACAGGAATACACAGACACAGACGGATGAGCTGTCAGGTTTTATTCGATTGGACACGGGTCGCCTGCTCAAAAGAGCCAGTTCGTTATGCAACGAGGTAAATTAATTTTACGCCTTAACGTCCTGTGATGTGCCGGGACGTTTGAAGACGTTTTGTGGTTTAAATTAATTTGCTTCTAGTAATTTTCAGGGAGTGATAATGAAAGACTTGGAGGAAAAAAAAGCATCAGAGAAGGTAGATTATACACTTTATCTACAAAGGTGTTTCTTTGTTTGGTCTGCGCTGCAGAATCCTATATTTGACACATCGGCTGAGGCCGTAGAGCCGCTGCTGTAATTTCATTTGGCACGCTGCAGCATCAGGTAAGTGCTGGAGAAAAACCGTAGCGCGTTTAATATTCTCCCCCATGTTCTCGGCTGTCTTTTTCAGTGATAATCTGGAGTCTGTGATGACACGCATGAGCAAACACGCCGTACTTTTACACTCCTACATGCCTGCGCTGCAGCCAGGTTTTTTTGTTCCTACTCGCCTGTCACTGCAGCTTAAGAAAAAAAAAAACAAAAAAAAAAACACATGCTCAATTGGATTACATTCTAGTGACTAACCTGGCCTGTCACCATCACTCAAGTGTTTTCTGAGTACTGAACAAAATGTAAAACATGGCTTACATCAAAAAATATTAGGCATTAAAACCAAAGTCTGACAGACTCGAACTAGCCATCGTTCCAGAGCTTCTTGGTTTGAGGCAAGAGCGCTAACCACGGCGCCACCGCCGAACGATCATCATCTAATCTGATGGCTTTATTTTAGTCTGAGCCAATGTGATGCAGATCCTGTTCCACTGATTGTTTCTTGCTCCGTTATGGGCGGCCCAGTTCCGAGATAGTTCTGGTCTTTTCACATCGTCCTGAGGTTTCCTAAGTCTGTGATTGATCCACCTTAAGTCCTGTCTGTGGATTTAGTGTGCCATGGTTTTATTTACAGATTACCAAAGGACGGAGTGCAGACACTGGTTACCATACTGCTGGGCACGGTCTGTGGCGTTCCTGGTTCCCTTCGAGGTCTCAGTGCCACAGAGATAGACCGCTTCCCTGCTGCTAATAAAGATCTTTGAATTGGTCTTCAGGTTTATGTTTCTGGATTAGTCTTAGCAAAAGAAAAGCTACTGTTCTGGCTGCTGACCTGTTCAGGTTGTAGCCCACCTTCACCAGCTCCGAAGTCCAGAAGATGGAGGAGGAGATGTGTTGCTCTCCTCTCGGAATCTGTTTGCTCTGAACTTAGGGTTGATTTTTGAGGCAAGCGGTATTTGCCACGAAACTGTGGCATCAGAATCATTTCCTTAGCACACCCACTTGTGAGATTGAGAGAACCGCACCTTCTCGACCTTTAGCCAGCGGGAGGCTGCTGAGTTTCTCATCACTGCAGACAGCAGCTGCAGGTGAGGGAAAATGATGACACTGAAAGCTCGGCTGACTGTTTCTGAGTTCAAAGATAGCGTACAGTATGAATAATGGCTCTGCTTTTCTATTTTAATATAATGTTTCTCTGTCATTTCAGGAGGACGTCAACGTCTTCATAGTTGTGCTGTTGAAAGTTTAGATCGCTGAGGTACCATCTTTAATGCACATCTTTTACTCACTTATCAGAAGAATTTATCACAGAGTCAAAGACAACTTAAAAAAGTTGCACTTTTCTAAAGGAAGCTTTAATTTTTACATCTTCAGATGTAACGGCACCACTGACGAACCTCAACCAGTTTGAGAAACATCTGTGTCTCTTCTTCCAGCTCGAGCTACCGGGCTTTTATCCCTCCATGAACTGTCTTCCTCAACAGTTTCCCTCCTTTTCAGCTCCTCATATGTTTCTCAGACACTGTATGTCTTTCTGAGGTGTGTTTTCACTTTCCGCTGCATCTTTTATAACATTTGATTGAAATTTGTTAACATTTTTCTTGCTCTGTCAGTCAAACACGATGGAAATCGAGGTTTTTCTGTGGTACCGTAGCAGCATTCTGTTGTCATACAGAGACCTCCAGCAGTCAGTGATAGTATGTACCTTTATATTATGACACACTCCGTCCAGAGAAATTTCCACCTTTCCAGCGAAGCCAGTAGATTCTGGCACATCGTGCCAAACTGCAGGGAGACCTGAGTGGTTATTACACATCACAGCTGAAAGTCTCCAGGGCCTATAAATAAATTATGCCAATAACTTTGTTTGTGTCATTGCTGGAATCAGTGCTCTTTCCTCTCTGTCTTTTCTCTGTGCTTTCCCCCAGGTCTCTTTGCCTTTGAAGAAGCGGATTTGTGATGTGGAGCTTTTGGAAAGTTCATATTAAGTGAATCGCTCTTAATTATTCTCATTCGCAGAGTGTCCAACATTTTTCAAGCTGGCACCCTATCATGTAAAATCGTGTGAAAGTACAAGGGCCAAAAGCTCCTGATTAGAATATTTTAAGTAGAAATAAAATATATTTCCATGCTAATATTACTGGTTTCTTCTTGGAACAAAAAGCAAATGATATTTGTGTAATCCAGAGTTTCTAGCGGAGAAAACAGCAGAAGTTGTGATTGGTTGGAATATCTATAGCATGAATGCTAATCAGTGTGGTTACCAACATTCATGTTACATTCATTTATTTTGCTCATACCAAAAGAATAAAGTACAAAATCTGATCTTGAGTTGTGACTGGCTCCATGGCCACATTTTTTGAGGTGTCTGCTCGATATCAGTTTCCTTTCAAACTTGTCATTATTGGAGTGCCGTTTGACCCATGCGCAGAGAGACGGAGACAAGATGAGGTTTGCACAGATTTATTCCGTGCTGAGAGTCACAAGGACTGCAGCCTGGCAGCAGTGCCACAGGTTAGCTCGAGGTGAGGTTGTGGCATGGCGTGGCATGGCGGGGTCAAGACGAAATCCCTCACAGAGAGGGGCTGAGCAGGAAAGAACTTCTGCAGCAGGGCCAAAAGAACCCGTCTTCCAGCCCCCCCCCCCAGATGAAAATTTGGCTGCACCAAAAAAAAACATGCCAGTTATCTGAAAGGAAGACAAAACATCTTAAAGGTGCATTAAGGAGTTTTTCAACTTTAAAAATACTTATTTTCCACCATAAATATGTTACAAATATTCAGTGATGTGTACAATGTCCCTGACATATTCATTGTAAGTATCGCTAACAGCGCTAAATTGTCACTTGAAAGTTGCAGTGCAACCAGAATTTTTTTGGAGAGAATTTGAGATGATGTGACGTAATGTGCGCTCCCCCTGACCTGATTTCCTTAGGTTTCATTTTGTCTGCTATTACTCCACCAGATGCTTAACTGAGCAGTATTGAGGATGGATCTTCCAGAAAGTAAGAAAAGACCAGCTTCTAGCACTGCCACAACTCCAGCACAGGCCCCTCCAGGTAAAAGGAACTTAAATTTTACTCCAGCGCCACTTAAAGAGCGAGGAAGTGGCTTGAGTCCTGTTCCGTGCACGTACATGGACGCAAGCCACAGGCACGAATGTTTCACTAAGCTGCAGTTACGCCCAAGGCCTGCAGGGGCCGTTGTTTCTCATAAAACGTGCAAACTCCTTAATGCACCTTTAAAAAACATTTTTTTGCTAAACATACATAAACTGAGGTTCCCTTTATAACGTTTCACAGCTACACTTTCCTGTTTATGAGGTCATTTGTATCAGTTTTCCATTTAAGACATTTTGGCTATTGTAGTCACTTTAGTTTTATCTTTTGACTTTAGTGTTTATTTTATAATGTTTGGAACAGTTTTAGCCATACTAACAATTTTACATTTTTTGGCTGTTTATAGTGATTTTAGTCATTTTTTACGTGTTCTGGATTCTTTTTCCTGAGTATTTTTGGCAATTAATTTTAGCAGTTTTGCAGATTTTGCCTTCTTCAGCTGTTTTTAGCATGGATATTGAACCATTTCTGAAAAAGAATGGAATAAAGCAGTGCAGACCCCTGTGATGGCCTGCTGACGTGTCCAGGCATGCCCTGCCTTCACCCAGTGATTTGGCTTCAACTTCAAATAACCTTGAACACAATGTAACTATATATGGAGTATAAAAGATGAATGGATGTTCATCTATCCCTAAGCTAATGTTGTCTGACTTCTAGACACAGGCTTGAGTCCATATCAGCTGACATTTTGTGAGAGTGCAGGCCATCTGTCTGTCATATTAAGTTTTCAATATTACAGGCATGTAAAACACGAGAAATATGAAATACTAAGAAAGGCCCGAATACAGATTCACAGAAGGCACTTCTTTAGAGACAATCACTATACATATCCATACCAGTCACATATTCAAGCCTTCTTGTTGAGCGATTCATTTACAAGCAAGCTTACAACGTCCATCCCATCTAACTGGATACCAGTGCCAGGGTCCACCAGGAGGGTGTCTTCGTAGTGCTCACATGTATTGACATCATCTACATTCATTCTTCAATTATTCAAAGAAATCAGAGAAAAGTCATGCAAACCCAAAGAACATTGGAGTCAACATCAATGAAACTGATCTCCTCCTCTACTGCTCAGTGATGGTTTTAAACATATTTGTGAGAGTGTTAGTTTTCGGAATTAAAAGCACGGCTTTGATCGTTAAGCAAAAGTGAATTTTTAATGTGCACCAATGACTGCAGCCGCTGGTGGTAAATCAACCGAGCTAATCAGAGCTTTGCAGGAGGGATTAACAATGGGGACATTACCTTCTTGTGCCAGAACAAGAAAGATGGCAGCAGAAACTCTGGCACAAAAATGAGGGATAAGCGCGCGTGAGGGGCGACACACTAAAAAAACCTGCAACTGTCGTGAACAGCAGACGGTAGATTGACACGTTTCTTTAATTGACTGGAGAGATACTGAGAGGAGACTTGGTTTTACGAGTCAGTTCACAGCTCTTCAGGGGTGTTGCTGCAGTTGGGAATAGGTTTTATCAGCGATCAGGGGACTTGAGTGCAACACATTTAAGTCTCTGAACCGTTGACTGTATATCTGAATCATGGGTAATGTTCTCACATTTCAACAAGACTGAGAAAAACTGGTCAAGTGTGACATATTTTAATTAAATTTAAAAAAAACTTAAGTGCTTATGCACAAAATTCACTTGATATCGACTAAACAGTGAAGGCTGGTGAGTGTCTGACTGTCAACACAATGGTCAGTTTTCAAACCAGTGTGTTTGGGAACAGAGTTTAAAGGACCATTTTTGCTGTAAAAACTTCAAGAGAAACTGTGAAACATTCATTGCTGTTTTGCAGGTCCTTTCAGAGTTGCATAGTTCCCTCATATACTGCAAAACACCTTCATCCCTCAGCTTAATGTTGTTTATCATTGGAGAGTTCCGTCCAGAAAAAAAAAGTGTCTTTCAAGGCATAGCTATGTATAGACTGCGACATTTAAATAAAAATAGACTTACATCAAACAGCAGTGAGACGATGTCTTTCTGAACCGAGACGGTTGAACCTCGTTTGGAAATGCGAAAAGGTCTGCAGCCTGCTCTGAATGGAACGTGTCTGGCTGACTGAATAGCTCTGATCACTGTTTCAGCTTTGCCAAATGCCTTAAGCGTTACCTGTGCCGTCTCCTGGCACATTTCAACTGAAAGGCCAGAAACTAATTACCAACTGTGACTGCCTGACAAAGCTCCAATTCCAACTCATTTCCCCTGTCAAACTGAGCACGGGGGCGGATGCTGGAACTTGTCAAACTGGAGATTCACTCTGCATAAGCCTGCCTCCTCAGCCTGCCCTCCTCCACCCACTCCTTAAACTCTAACTGTCCAGCTCGCCGCCGCCTCCCGACGTGAGAGAGATGCACAGCGGCTCAGCAGTCGTGAGGTAAATTGAATCTCAAAAGACGAGAGCCATACGGTTGGGGTTGATTTATTTACAAGCTGGCTGATGGGGGCCACAGAGGGCCCACGGTGGGATTCAGGGGAAATGGCCTCTAAACCCAAGCTGAGGCGGCTCTGATAAATCTTATTTAACACTCTTCGCCTTAGACTGCCGAGAAAAACTCAAGGTGCTTTCACCAGACTTGTTCTCCCACAATCAGAGAGACAGAGAGCCCAGATAGAGTCCATGCATTAATTCAACCCTCTGGCTCTGCTGAATTTTTATTTCTAGTCTCCACTGTTGGTGCAGCAGTAATTTCAACATGCTGTTTTGTTCTCTAAACAACGTTTACTTTTTCAGGGTCATTGGGTTGGAGCCTACGTGGGCCGGGAGAGGGAGAGGTGGACAGTCCGGCAGCTCTGTCCAGGTGATGCCAATAACGCCTTGTTTTAGGATTTCAGACCAACACAACTGAATGCGCAACAATAAACCAGATTCCCCTGGACTTGGTACTTTCAGAGTTGACAGTCACCGTAACAACAATCCAACTTGGTGGTCTGTCCATACGAATGTCTGTGTTCTCTGATTATTACTGTTTATAGCATATCGTTCTCGTTTAATTGCAGCCAAAAGCACCAACTCGTGGCCGTCTACCTCGATTACAGAAAACAAAGAAACGTCAGTGTCAAGCCGGTGTTCCACCTGTGTTTGGGTCATTCCCGTGCATCCCAGACAGTTCTAGACATTCTCTATCATGTTGAGTTAATGTGGAGGGATTTTTCCTCACAAGAAAAATACACCAACGCCTTATGAAATGTTTACAAGTGGCAAAACATCGGCAGGAAGTCATCCACTGTGCTCTTTACTTTAGATCTGCTGTACCCATAGCGTGCTGCTGCCTTGACACTTCCATTAAACTTTCATTGAACTTGAAGGAAAAATACTGGGTTTTGTTCTCTGAGTAAAACTTTGAGCAATATTTTTTGTCCAATTTTCAAATTTTGTTCTTTGTTCTTTTATTGCTTGCCAAAGGAAAGACATGGAGAAAGCACCTTTGTCAGGTGTTATCAGTGAGTAAAACAGCTGTGTATTTCATACAGGTAATCTTTAAAGGTGGTTTCACTCGGGAGTCTTTCCCCTTCAGATAGGAGATAACACTTCAGACTTTCTTGGCTTTATTTCCATTCTCAAGGACAGTCCAGCACAGATCCGTGCGTGCTCATACACTGAACCTCCTGAAACCACAAGATGTGGGCAGTCAGTGGTAACGTAGCTGGAAAATGTTTCAGGCTTTCCGAGTGAGGTTCATATTACATGTTCTCCCCTGGTGTCTGCGGGTTGTTTTCCTGGTCAAACAGACCAAAATAAAAGCATCTGAAGCTAATTGGTGATCTAAGCTGGTTCATCATGGCAAACAGGAGCATGTGTGTCAGGCTCTCTGTGTTTGTGATGGACCGCCGACCTGTCCAGGTGAACCCTGCCTCTGCCCATCGTTGACTCTTTGATCCTTAATTATGTAAAGCTGTATTGAAGATGAATGGATGCTAATGTCTTGGTGCGAGCTCATTTCCTCTGTGCTTCTCTGCAGGGCATTTGTGTCACGTTCCATTTCTGTGTCCAGGGTATAAGGGGCTTTATATAAACTTATTTTCCAGTCAGCATTACGTAAACCCACTTCCGAATTTCCGGTGCATGATGCACCACTCTTCAGTATCTATGAGACGGATCGCTTTTCTTTTAACAAGGGATTGATGAAGGCATGGCCCATTCGTTCTTCCACCAATCGGATAACATTTGCTGCATTCACTGATTTGATTGGTTACTGTCTCTGTTTACTGTGCAGCACAAGCCAATCAGAGTCATCTGAAACAGAAATATATTATGAATTGGTAAATGTTATGGACACATTATTAAAGCAATAGAGTGGTATTACATGCCACTGTTTCAAAAAATGCTGTTTCTGGACTGCTTTAGAAGAAGGCAGAAAGCCAGAGTATAGCCCCTTCCCTCGGCACCACGACACCACTGGGTGTGCACGAGGAGGCAGCATTCAAACATCCACAGATTGGTCCACAATACTGCAACAATCAGCTCAGGGTTCACTTTACTCAGACCAAACATGATGAGATATTATCAATTCATCAGTTAATGTCATTGATAAACTGTAAAATATGGTGAAATCCTGTCATTACAATGGTAACTTGCTAAATCTGACTTCAAAACACTTTTAATACAGATCCTGCGGCATATCGGGCGATCACCAGCAGAGGAATCAGGGAACTTCTACTGTAACATAACCAACCAGCAAAGATGAAAGGAAACTTTTAATTTGCTCTGAAAGCCAATATGCCAATCATACTGCGCCAAAGCATTTTGTCTCTCAGCTGTCAGCTCAATCCCATTGATTTATGAATATATCATTCTGTAACTGATTGGGGTGGTTCGCTGCAGGCCCTTGTTAATATTTCACTTGACCTCTCACCAAACTTGAGTTTATCATCGCTGACAGACGACTTTGCTGTGTGAAGGAATGCGGGATGTGGAATGAAAGCCGCTGCCGTGCTCTCCGTTTCATTAAAAATGCAACAGAGAACCTGCCGGAGGTGAGGCGTAATGAGCGGAAGCAGGCGCTTGGGTCCTGAGCCGGTGGAGTTCGCCTTGGCTGCCATGCCGCTTTTTGTCTGGGGCCTCAGATTTCCCACGTTTCCTTTGGCAGAAGCCGTACGATACAAATTAATCAGGCTTCATCGGACTTTACAAACACAACAAAAACTCACGTGTGAACAATGGAACCCTGCACGCATCATTTAACATAAATGGGTATTAATTGTGTGACGGGTGTGAATATGCGGCACATGGTCTTGTATATAAGGAGAGTGAGTGTGTGATATATACAGGCCTTCCCGATCCGCTAAAACTGTGGATAATTCAATCTTCATTACCATCCATTATGAGCGGCATCCCATTATAATTCAGTGAAATGAGATGATATCAGGAGGAAGGCGGAGTGCTGGGCCTGTGGAGGAGAGCCCACCCCCTCCAGCAGGGACGGAGGGGTACAAGCGGGTAGATATTATCTCCTCTGACACCCATTGTGCAGCCGGCTCCCTCGGCTCCGGGTCGGGCCTGGAAGCGCTGCTGGAATTGATTTAGTGAACGGGGCCCGGTCTTTGGACACTTTGCCGCTATTGACTGGGGGTTTCAAATCAGAATTTCGAACAGAACTCAGTCGGGGATTTAATTAAAACTCAAAAGAGGGGATGACTGACACTGCGGACAGGGTAGTTGCGAGAAATCAATTGTGCAATGCAAATGAGTTTCAAATCCCCTGTTTGCCTTCTGCTCCCATTATTTATTTATCTGCGCCCCCTTCCTCTGCTTCACAGCTCAGCACTGCATTCCTGACTGGGGGCAAAGCTTTATCTTTATTCAGCAGTTAAGAAGATAAGTAAATGTTTTTAAGCTCATTACTAAAATGTGTGCCATTACGATTGGATTGCCATCCCATTTTCATGTCATTCAAAAGAAAAGCCTGTCAAAGATGCAATTACAGCCAATATGAAAATGAGATTTTTAAAGGGAAAATACGCCCCAAAGCACCTTTTGCACAAAATAAAACAGCAAGGCTGTGTTTCTCAGTCCAATTTTTCCCTCATTTGCAGACAGATTTTTCTTATTTTTGCCAAATGTAAATGAGATGTCAAGACATTTCCAGCACAGCTACAGCACAGTGTGACAGCAAAACATAATTCAGCGATCTGAGGCTTCAACAGCAGACGTCAAGTTCTGATCACAGTCCCTCAGAACGAAAGTCTCGGGTGCAATCAAGAGTTGCCAATTTGCACCAGTCTTTAAAAAAAAAAAAAAAAAGAAAAAGGAAAGAAGAATCATACATCGGAAAGTCCTATTTGTGTGCAGTTTCTACATTTTCACACATTTTCCACCACTTTCTCCACCACAAGCTGAAGATAAGGTAGAAGAGAAGGGAACGCGCCAAAAAGACAAACATTACTGTCGCCTGGCAACGCCCGCCCACAATCTTCACTCTGCTTATTGTGGTCTGGCGAGCACAGAGCAGGCATATTACTGGGAAGGAATGTAATTTAAATCTTTGCAGAAAGAGAAAAGATGATGGACAGTTTTCTTACTCGGTCAGAGATCTGGTCAGGTTTCATTATTTTCCACATTTGCAGAGTAAGTTTGTTAAGAATAATTGTTGAAGCTTTCTGTTTGTGCACTGAATGTGGAACTTCTGTGTGTGAAAAATTCACTGTCAGGATACATAAAGCAACAGAGGTTCACCTGGAGACTGTATGATACAATTTTCATCTTCATTAATTTTCAAGTGATATTATAAAAATGTTGTTAGAAATTTTGCCATTGAAAATTGTGACATCCTAATCTATTCATCCTATAAATTAGCTATTAAAAACCAGTCTTCAGTTTGTTTTGTTGTTTGAAATATACAAAACTTGGAACTTGTAATTAATATCTTGTCAAAGGGAGTGTATCTTTTCGGTTGCACACATCCATTGGGGAGTAGTAGTAATCAAAAATGTAAAAAAAATAAATAAAATAAAATAGCGTCCAGCTTGTTCATTCATTTCAAACTTAAAAAAGGACTGTTAAAAAATGTGTGTGCAAAAAAAGCCTTTTTAAAGGTGGCATGACTGGACAGCTGTGAAGCTGTGACCCTCACATCCACCAGTGTGCCTGTTTTTATGCACAGCAGACGACAGCAGCAGCAGCAGCAGCAGCAGCAGCAGCACTTGGCCGATCAAAGCTCCTGCTGCTGCTCCGCAGGTCGGATCTCATTTCATTTTTCAGTAGTGTCCCAATGTCGGATCTTTAAAGACTGACCAGGATGTCTTTGGGCTTAGTTTGTAGGACATTTTTAGAGAGAGTTGTTTTTGTCATTTTTGTCATCAATACCAATATTTGGCCCGATACTTGCACAAGATCCCGATACAACCCAGAGAGTTTTTTACAGTTTCGATGATTGCTCTGCAGCTCTGATGCCACTTTCCGGATTCCTCAGGTAGATGAGGATCAGTGGCGAGTGAACTGTGATGCTCTGCAGTGAAACGAAGTAGAAAACACTTCAAGTCACCGAGTTAAACTTTAAAGAGAAACGGTCTCAAGTTTTCACGATTCTTTTTAAAGTATTCATTAATTTTATGATATACAGAATTCCCCTCAGGCGGTGAAATCTGAGGGATATTTCCCCGTGCGCTGCCAAAATGATTATTTTATATGTGCTGCGTGTGAATATTTATACAGCGCTGATGAATAGATGCTTTCATCTCTTTGTCTGCTGCAACTCAAAGTGCAATGAAAATGCATTAAAGTATTTACAATGCAAAAAAGACAGAGCGAGAAATTGAGTGGCACGTTCTTTAATACATCATTTAAATGCACATTTTATTAATCAATTTGTAATTGCACTTTGAAATCGATTCTTTGATTGTGATTAAAAAGGCGAGAGTCTGTCCACGGGCGCTCTGCAGACTCCACGTCTCTCCCACATGATTTTATCCAGACTATAAGGCCTCGTTTATACGACAATTCAAGTGAATTTCTGGGTTTTCATTTGAGGGAAGCTTTGCGTTTAAAATGGAAACATTTTGAAAACAGTGTCTGTTTAAACAGAAATGGCAGAAACGCTAAAAAACAAGTTAATGGTAATGGAAAAACTAAACGTTTTCACTGAAGCGTCTCATTATTTTCACCTCTGCAGAGAGAAAGTGGTGAAAATAGTGGGACAGACGGCAGCTGGACCGAGTCCGGAGGAGGCTGCAGCGAGGTGAGCAGCAGGTTTTCCCTCCTATAACTTTCCCTAAGCTCCTGAACCGGGCGATCGGCGATCAAAGACTGACAGATGAGAAGAGAAATGGTTGCTCTGATAAATATTTTCACCGCACAGGTTTCTGCAGAGAGGCGTCCGGCCAAAGAGAGGGCAGCTTCCCGCTCTGACCCCCGTCACTTTCCCAGCAGCTAGTAGGGCCTAATCATTGGTAATTGGCAGCATTTACAAAAGAGCTGGCGATTAATGCTTATTAAGAATGGAGTGTGTGTGTGTGTGTGTGTGTGTGTGTGTGTGTGTGTGTGTGTGTGTGTGTGTGTGTGTGAGGCAATACTTGCACGTTTGACCTTGTGCCTTTTCTTTGAGGTCGGCTCCAGCAGCTGAGTTCAAGCCCCGCTCAAGATCCCCGCTGCAGTCAAATAAGCTGTTTCAAAGGGGGAGACGGGTGTGTGTGTGTGTGTGTGTGTGTGTGTGCGTGTGTGCGCCTGAACACTGCTCCTGCATGGAGAAGAGCTGACGTGGAGAAAGGCAGGCGGCCCCAAACAGCCTGATCTCTCCCATGGATCGGCTGTTGTCTCCACTCTCCGAGCAGGAGCGCCGAGTCAGCAGCGGAGTTGAATGACAGACACGGAGACGGAGTGAAATCTGGCAGCCAGTGCCTGCCAGCGCATCTCCAACACAAGAAAACACACAGGATGCACACACAGGATTTTTAAATATTACACCACGGCTGTCAGAGCGTGAAGACGGGATGCACTCACTCCAACTGACCCCACAATTAGAGCAGCGAAAGATAAAAGCTCTTCCAAAACATGCCGGCATAGCTAGAAAACACATCAGAGGACGAGTGTTTAAAGTCTCACCTGTGTGTGTGTGTGTGTGTGTGTGTTTGTGTGTGTGCATACGTGCGTGTGTGTGTGTGTGTGTGTGTGCTATAAGTTCCCGTTAAGCCCATTCCACTGATCCTGCCTATCGATGGAAGCATCATGAGACGCAAAGAAACCTGGATGTTTCAATTCCTGCACACAAAACCAACTGATGTCTTCTTTTTTTTTTAATTTTCCCTCAATGCATGTGATCAACAGCGTTTTCAAGTGAAAAGAGAAAACTTCAGTTACACACTGGGTGTCCAAATATGTGACAACAATGCTGAAAAGGCGAGTTTTTGAAGACGACTCCCAAAGTGGAACTTCAAATATTAAAAACCCTGAAAAATAGGGATGCACCACAGTGCTCCGGTAATATCGGACCCAATACTGGTGTCGGTGTGTCTCTAGGAAAAAACTGTACTCTAATGCACAGGGAGAACATGCAAACTCCTCAGAGGTGGGATTCAAAACCAAAACAGCCTCAAGACAAGGCAAGAGAACTAAAACCGCATGGAAACTTCATAAGCTGATCAGTGATGTTGAATTCTCCGTCCACATCTCGCTCTGCTGGAGGCGATTCCTCAACACTTCAGCCCGTACTGCCGTCGGCACGATTTAAAGAAAGCAGGATTGACAATCAAAATAAAAACCATGTAATCCTCCCTTGTTTCTTTCTCCAAAAACAGCAGCGTAGAAGTGTGTGTGCCACATGAAATGAATCGGACATAAAGCACAGCCAATATGTTTAAACACAGAGCCAACTGCACAGCGCTCAGCGGTTACTAAATATTTACAGCGACCAGTAGATCTAACAGTTGTGTGCCTGATGGAGAGCCAGATAATTTGCCTTACACAAATAAAGGAAATGCAACATATGGCTCGCTCAGAGCCCAGATGATTAAAAACAGACAGCATTATCACTGATGCCATTTTTTCCCCCAACAGGTTGCAACTTGATCTTCACAACAATATGGATATTTATGCTCATGACCAGCTGAACCGCAAGCAGGATTAGTGATCAGCTCTGTAGTCTGACCCTCAGGGCCTCCAAAATAAAAGACTCAATTTAAAAATATATGTGGTTTTACAAAGAGCGACTGAACCCACATCAGATCTGAGCTAAATGATGTTACCATCCAGTTTGTACAAGAGAGATTCTGAAAGACAAAAAGGGAGTACAGGTTTGCTTCAATAATATTCTTTTAAAGTTTCTCAGTCATTGGCTTCTCATGGAAAAGGAAAAAAAAAAAAAAACCTTGATGATCTTGACTGGGTTATCTGTAGTATTAATACTGAATTCCAGGAAAAGCTGAGCTTCCACTGTCAAATTTCCATCCTAAACTTGTCATTCTTGCCCTTCACGGCAGGTCAGCGCACCACTTAGCGTCACGGAGAGTGACGGGTAGGGTGAGACCGACGCTCTCAGTCTGCATCCGTCGGTTTTCGGCGCTCCGGGAGACGAGCAGCGGCTCTCCTGCACGCAAGAACAGAGACGTTCTGGAGGACGGGGCTTTTAAAGGCCCTCATGAAAGAACAGCTGGGCTCAGGTCGGCCTGGACAGCTTAGCCAAAGGTTCGACTTCATTCCACTGACACTTAACAGAGAAGATCCCACTTATTCAACATCACCTCCCCGCCGACGGCCTCATTATCTCCCCGAGAGGAGCTGCTGAGGGGCTCCACGGAAAGATAACGGCGTGTGGGTTCGACTGCGACAGAGCTGAGTCTGTCGGACGCCGCGGGCTGGATGGAAGAACGGGGCATCACTGAAATACAACAACCTGTGGTCCAATCCGATGTGGGCAGACTTTACACATCCAGAGAGACCCGTTTAGATTTAATGAACGTCCTGGACGAATCTCCCGCCCGGCCTGGGGGTGAAACCAACAATTTAGCGAGTGTCTCCCAAACAAGGAAGTCTCCACCGGCGTTTGGCACCGCGCGCCTCCTCTGGGCCCCGCGGAGCCCGTTTGAAGTAGCGGCTGAGGCGTCGTTATTTATGCAGAGCGAGACCACGGAGACCACAAGCGCCGCGCTGTGTGACCCACATTCGCCAGACTTGAAAGTGCTGCCGGCTGCCAAGTTTAGCGGAGGGCAAAAGTACACAGAGGGCACGACTGTTTCATCCCGCCGCACCAAGACAAAGCGCCTAAATGTTTCATGGAAGACAGGAAGCGAACCATCAGCTTCCCAAACATGTCAGTCTTTCTGCAGGGGGGGAATTACGTGTCTCCTTGATTCTCCAGTTATCTCTGGGATATGAATTAAATATGGACTTTTCTACTTGCTACATCAACAAAATAGGAACTTTGGCCGAGTTCCACTTCCTCTCATCTTGGTTTTCCAGCTCGAGACAGGTGTGGTATTTTATTTCATTTCATCATCTCGGGGAAAATTCAGTGAAACTAATTAAATTGACGTCTTTATTACTCTGTCTTACACCACTGTGCAATTTGTGCACCGCAACTCCCAGAGATTAACTGTCAATTAAAGAGTCCATCCAGAGCAGTTTCTCCACTCCGAGGCTCTGAAGGGCTTCTGCATTTCTCCTGACTAGAGGAAGGGATTCTTGCTCATTTCTCTTCAGTTAAAACTTTGGGGTGGATCCTTCGATCGGCCAAATGTCACGATTGATAAATTACACCAGATTCATGTGACAGTGAGCAAATACGATGGACGGATTGTTACATTAAATGCCACTGGTTCTTTAGAAAAGCAGTTTCTGGACTGCTCTAGAAAAGGTAAAGATTGAGAACATCCACATTTTCCAGGGGCTGTTGCACAATTACAGTATGTGAGCATGAAAAACCACCAGCTTTGTTTTAGATGCATTTATGATGATTAATTCAAGTGATCCAGCTGCAGTAATTCTGTTATGAATTAAAGCCTTTATTAATGATCTGAGTCCATTCCTTGTTCATGAATTTGCTTCAAAGGCCCCGTTTAGACATCTATGAGTTTGAGTGGAAACACAAATCTGCTTCAGTGCTCAGAGACACTGCAAAGGGAGCTTTTGAAAAGGGCTCTTATGGTGGAACTTTTGGAAAATGTTTGTCTCCGTCTCCATGGAAATGGAGGGGAAGATGCAACTATTCTGAAACGCTGCTACTGCGGTAAATAGTTCTACTTGTGTGAGTAGAAAGAAAATGACTCTCTGCAGGTAAGTAAGTGTGTGTGTGTGTGTGTGTGTGTGTGTGTGTGTGTGTGTGTGTGTGTGTGTGTGTGTGTGTGTGTGTGTGTGTGTGTGTGGTTTCATTTCAAAAACAACCACCAGTGCTAACTTGTGGCTCAACATCATTTCCACCGTTCCTGCGCAGACAGACGTCCGGTTCAGAAGGTTTTGTGTAATTGCTTCATGCAGGCAGGAGGTAAAGAGGTAAAAAGCTCTGTCTCTTTCTTGTGGCGCCCTGCGGCGCTCTCAGGTGGTCTCAGGTGGTCTGAACAATCCAAGGCAGCTCTTCTTGCAGTGACTCCACTTTACGGTTCGGGGGAAGCTGAATCGAT
Source organism: Salarias fasciatus (assembly GCF_902148845.1). Lineage (NCBI taxonomy): Eukaryota > Metazoa > Chordata > Actinopteri > Blenniiformes > Blenniidae > Salarias > Salarias fasciatus. Next base: position 27,104,529 of record NC_043756.1, read on the forward strand.
TAGCAAAGATTAACGAGACATTTCCACATCTTCAATTTGCCCGCCTCTCAAAGTTCCCTGCTGCTGCGTGAGGAGACGGTTAAAAACAGCTGGAGGAACAGAACAGGTGCGCATCATGTATTATTGAGCTCAACATCAAGCAGCACAAAGTGTGAGGATGTTTTCCTCTGCCGGCTCCTTCATGGGAGCTTTGTTCTCTTCCAGAACATTTGGGACAATCTGTTATTACAAGTATTGACTAAGAATCTTTGTGTGTGTGTGTGTGTGTGTGTGTGTGTGTGTGTGTGTGTACCACAGTTTTTTAAACCTTCAGATTGTGAGTGGGGGAAGATAAAGTTTAATCTGGATGTGGTGCAGCACTGTGATTCGACACATTGAGGAACTGTTAATGCCGCCTGGCAGGAACGCCGCTCAGGCTGTCCTTTCAAACTTTAATCGATTTCCTGGTGGCACAACAACAAGCGCCGCGCGACGAGACGAGACGGCGGTGAATATGTAGACGAGTCCAGGACTCCGGAACAAAAGCTCATTATTAATGAAACAAAAACCCCAGAAAGAGAGGAAACTTGTGTTGGCAGATTATTCCTTTATTGAACCAACGATTTCTGGTTCCTATGAAGTAGGAAGTCGGTTTACTTCTCTTAAAAACATTACTCATTCATAGCGAAAATGCATTTGAAAGATGAGCAGTGAAGCTTCTGACTTTCCTTATATCCGTTTTTAGGCAAGATTTAAGAGTCATGTTGAAATGACTTGGTTCGGACCTGTGGACCGGGCCAGACGTCAGTTTGCTTTTCACAGCTGCTCATTCAGTCCAGTTTACACGCACACACACACACACACGCACGCACGCACGCACGCACGCACGCACGCACGCACGCACGCACGCACGCACGCGCGTGCGCATGTCTCCCCCTATCTCAAACTCCTTCTAGTTCAGTCAAACCTGGTCTGGACCAGCAAAATAGTGATAAAGAAATCCATCCATACAAATACCCTGCACACACAGCGGTGCGGCGTGGTGACGCGCGGAGCACGTACAGATACACTGCACACACACAGACATTACGTTGTGGTGTGCATGTTTTAGTTTTTTGAATATTTTTTTTATTTGGAGCCTTAAATAATAATAATAATAATAATAATAATAATAATAATAATGCATTGGTTTTATATAGCGCTTTTCTGGACACTCAAAGACGCTTTACGTTGCATTATTCATTCACACCATACTGGGTGGTGGTAAGCTACTACTGTAGCCACAGCTGCCCTGGGGCAGACTGATGGAAGCGAGGCTGCCAATCTGCGCCATCGGCCCCTCCGACCACCACCAACCATTCACTCTCACAACTTTCATACTAGGCAAGGTGGGTGAACTGTCTTGCCCAAGGACACAAAAATAAAAAAAAAAACACATCACATGTTAAATATATGTAATCATGTCCTGTGTTTTTTTTTTTTTTTTTTGTTAATGCAATACAGGAAAAAAAAGGTATATTTCAGACATAGTTGGAAATTGTGATTATTTGTGATTAATCATGATGAATTAATTTGTAATCTGATTAAAAATTTTAATCGTTTGACAGCCCTAGAAATGTCTATTTCCAATTGTCTGGCAAGCTGGTTTCAGTTCACAGGCTTTATGTTTGACAACTTTTCTCTGCTTTATTTGTTCACATTTTCAATTCAATTCAGCATTTTGTCATTGTGAACTCTTTTCTCACAAATTACATTCCATTTTACAATTGATTTGCTCAGTAATCCCACAAATTCACATGTAGAGCCATTTTACAGGGAAGTTAACTCACTTTCCAACTGACTACCACGAAACTTTACCAAAGGAAACCAATTTTCTTACTTTTTTGTACAATCTCCATGTAAAAAAACAGTGACTGGGATACAGCAGTGATTGTTATCGATCCAGCCGCCGGCGAGCGTTTGAAGCAAAGCTTTGTAGTTAATGTAACTTGCTGCTGCAAACTTTGAAAACTGGACTTTTGCTGGGTCTTTTTCCAAAGAGGTCGAAGTGTCACTTAAACAACTGTTGTGTTCACGGCTGTGTTGACAGTATAAACCAGACTCCATTTCCCTCCCTGTACATCAGAAGCCGGAGCTGGCCGGCAGTCAGAAGGGAATTAATTACACACTCACAGATTCACAGTTCTGACTGCAAACACAATGAGTTCAACACAAACAAACACTGGTCAGCATTCATTGCCGCCGATGAATAAAACAACACCAGTCATTATCTACGCCTCTCATCTCTCCTTTGTCTCAGCTGCTCCACTTTGCCCAGAATTTGCTGACAGGCTTTATTGTGCGGTTCAATATCAGACAAGAATGCGTCCGATTATTTTCTCCCAACGATCTCGCCGCCACAAGACGCTCAACTATCATTTAACTTTTTGCCTAATGAATAAATACATAATGAGTCAATGTAATGTGAGCCTTTTCTCCCCATGAAGAACTGGGTGGGAGGCAGCCAATAGGGTTCCCCTCTTCTTCAGCTTGTCGACGATGGTGTAAAATTGATACTGTCTGATTGTACACCACTGCTGATTGTAGTCTTGTCTTCATTTAGTGGGGCTGAAGCTGAAAGTATCGTTCCAGAGAGGCTAAATCAATTTCATGAGATCAGACCTTTGTGTTGAGCTGAATTAACAATATTGGATCAGTTGCAGCTTTTAGCAGTTCTGCTGTGTGTGGATCATCTGAATCGGAGACGTTTACCACAAAATGATCTCAAGAGAAAATGCTAAATTTTTGTTGCATTTTGGGGGTTCTGTTTACACGACGGCGAGGCTCAGAGTCACTGAAAGCACAACTTTTCGAGAGCAGTTCCCAAAAAACAAGCTTTTCCAAAACATTCCAGCTCTGTCTCCATGTAGACGGTGGAAACGCTGCTGCTTCCCTGATTTAGAATACTATATAGCAACATAGGAAAATCACAAAGTACACCATTCCAAATGCATCTTTATTGGCTTCATTTGAAATTTTGCTAATATTTGTTCTCCTGTTTTATTGCCTTCTGTATTGTATTGTTCTTTTAGTTTCTTAATATCTGTTATATTGTACAATTTTAATGTGATTTTAAATATTTCTTTGACTATGTGAATCACTTTTAAGTGTATGAAAGGTGTGCCATGCCAAAATATTGGTGCAATACGTAAGAAGTTATTACAAAATGTGACAAAGTTTATAACAAAATGTGTTCAAGCATCTTTTTGAAATATGCAGGAGATTTTTATTGAAATATGGCATTACTATATAATGAGGCAAAAATTGATTGCATTATTACATATTGCACCATTATTAAATAACACAACGCTACACCATGCTTTACAGATAAACTGGCCTTGCTTTATTGCACATATCCAAATCCAGCAGCACCAACTCGAGGCCCTGCAGGAAAACTGCATCATTTTCAATGTTTCTGCCGTTGCTATACTAACAGATGCCATTTTTCAAAACGCTACCATGTAAACAAAACAACTGGATGCAGATACTTTACAGTGTAATTCAGAAGGAACTTTAGAAAAGAAGTGTTAAGAAGAGCAGCGCGAGAGCTCGTGAACTCACATGGTGAGAGCGAAAGGAAACAACTTCACCAGAGTATTAAAACGACGCACTTAATGGCAGAAAAACATGTCAGCTGCCAGCTTTCCAGATCGCCTGCTACCATAAACACATGAACAAGCTTCAGGTTTATCCAGACGCTTATCTCAGCAGACCTGCAGCCTGTGTTCTTATCACCGGAGGTTTCCCCTCAATAAAGGAACACGGCTAATTTCTGCAGCATGCATATTCACAAACACACACAGTCAAGCACCTGTTTTATAAATCCGCCCCGTTTCGCCATCGGCATCGCCGCTCCTACAGTGAGTGATATCAGCCCGACAAAGCATCAGTGTCTGGTCACCCTCGGCACACAGAGTCTGCAGCTGCAGAGCAGCCTCATGCTGGGCGCAGACACTCGGACATAAAAAGGAAGGCTGTCTCAAGTTTCTTAGCGAGTCTGGAGCTTTTATCTGCTCTTCGTCTTCATTACATTCACTGCTTTTCAATGAGAACTTTCTGATACAGCGAGGACGGAGCAATGCAGGGTTGTTCAGTCACGTCACATTGAACTGTAATCACAAGCAAAACATGTTGACCAGGGATGCACCGATACTGATACCAGTACTGTTCTGATAAATGCTACATGCTAAAGAGTTTCTCTTCATGTTGACAGGTCCATCCTGCACTGGAAGGAATCTTTTTATTTCTGAAAGTTTGTTCACACAAATGAATCGCTCCTGTTTCAAAAACTCTCCCATGGGCCATGTGCAGGGGAAGTTTCTATATCTCCAATCAGACCTTTGAAAATCATCACTTACCCTTAAAAAAAACGTTTTTGTGGTCTTTTTGTTTCATCCCACAGTCCAAATACATGCATTTGAGGCTAATTAGTGACAAACAGGAATGATATGAGCAACAGCAGCAGGAGAATTAATAACAGGTTGATAACTGTGTTACACAGAATGATCATAATTACTACAAGTAGCGATGTTAGCATAACTCTTTCAATCTTTCTAATTGATTTGGTGTAATGAGCAGACATTAGAATATATTCCATACTGATGTATTTACTTTGTGCATATGTATAGCCATAAAATACAGATTTATTTACATGGGATGCACGGACACACACACACACACACACACACACACACACACACACACACACACACACACGCAAATGTTTGCATGTATGTATGGTTTTTATATGCATATTTATGGCTACATGTCTATTAGTTTAAATAGATTTTTTTGGGATGTGCTTGTATTTAGGGTTAGGTATGCTGTGTGTTGCTGCTAGTATGCTGGAACAAATTTATAAAAAATATATGAATAAGAATAAAAGAATAATTTTGATAATTAGATTCAGATTACTTTTTTGTTCCCAGAGGGGAATTTTTTGTGAATCTATCATGAACTCTTTACAACATACAATTAATGAGCGGACTGTGACATTAAAAATAGAACTGCTGTGATTATGCCAGTTCCTGTGATCATTATCATAACATATCATTATTTAGTGAAGGATCATTTCAATACTAAAGAAAGGAAGTAAACTGTGGAAGCAGTGCTATTAGCCTGACTTCCCCTTTGCATGCCCTGGCAGGAAAATGTAGAGGGGCAGAATCAGAGACGGCTGTTTTTTTTTTTTTTTTTTCATGCAGCAGAGCAAGGCCTGTGATCCTTGAGCTGAAGGAGCTTTGCTCTCCCCAGACACGCTTCCTGCACACGCAGCAATACTGGGGAACTCAAGCCTGATTGGAAAGGACAGGCCGGTCCAGTACTGCCAGCAGAGCGCTCGGGATTCGGCATGTGCGCCGGCGCCCTGGCAGGGACATCGGTCCACTGGGCTCTGATTGGCAGCAAAGAGCCAGCATGGCTCACCAGCGGCACACCTGATGACAGAGAGGTTCAGCCAGATAAGGCTGTCTCCATGCTGCCCGCATGACAGCCGGCCATAATCATACATTCTTCTCAAAGTGCCGCCTGTACCCTGGGCATATCTACACGGGGCTGGAGGAAATCAGTCTTCAGCCCAACATGGCGCTCTCCAGCTCGCCGGAGTGATGGACGGCCAAGCGGGCAGGACGGGGCTGCTGGACAAATAGCTCGGACGCCACAGAGGACTTGTGTCAAAAGCAGTACTTGACACAATGGCTTTGAAGCCTAATGGCATTAGGGTTGTGGGCAGACAGCTGGTTAGACAGGGCCGCGCCGAGCCGAGAGTGCATTATTAAGTGTAATGAATGTCAGCGTGCCGCGCTCATCCCACACATCAGGTGCCAATTATGAAGGTGGGCCCTGATTTGGTTGGAAACTCAATGCACTGAGGAGGAGCTCCTTTGGCCTAACTGACATCTGCCTCATTAGCTGAGAGAAACGGGAGCGGCCATCCTCGCCTCCGGGCCTCGGAGGGCCCTCGCAGGGGCACAGGGACGCGCATCCTCCTCGCCGTGACTCCGCTGAGCTCACTGCTCACCTATTATTGATGAGGTGGAGGGTGAACGGAATATGAATGGGGAGACAGGCCGAGTGACATTTGGAGGTGATTAGATACTCTTGTGCACCATCACTGGAGTGTCTGGCAGGGCAGTTCATTCATTAGTCAACAATGAATGGTGCTTCAAATCTTCACGCATAAAGAGGTAAATAAAGCATTCATGGGTATCATTGCCTCGGGCAGCCGGAGCAAACACTATTGATTTTTCTGGAGTGTTCTAAAATAATGGTCACAGATGTGTCAAGACATTCATCAAAGCGTCTCTATGAGCCAAATCCTCAATGCGGCAAAAAAAAGCCAATATGCTGCTCTCTCAAAAAATAATCGGAAATCTGTGCCAGTGCTGGTAGAGAGAGTTTAGCTATTTTGCAACAAAAGACTTCCAAACAGTCACAATCACACGCACGCACACATACACACACCTGTACTCGTGCTCAGATTCCATATTTCAGCTGGCCTTTTCGAGGATCTAGCGGACAGATGGCATACTATGCATTGGAGTTGAAGATCAAGATTAATTACAGTCTCGTATGTGGTTGGAAAATCCTATTTAACCTGAAGAATATTGCACCTGCAGATTTATAGGTCCTCCCAAGTCCCCAGTGCAACCCAACAAGCCTCCAGGTCCATGTTGTCTACCCTTTCAATAATATGTAATGTACTCACCACTGCAGAAGCAGATTCTCCCACGGCACTGCCAGCTGTCTCACAGTATATTCTAGGTCCACTTAGTGGGACTGATTATTAGGACAATACATCACGGAGAACAGGAAAATACAACAAACAGCAGGACAGGAAGACCAAGGGGACTCTCCACGAGTCCACACTGAGCTCTACTGGAGGACGTATGACTGGTCAACTGAGGGCTGGCCGGATAACTCAGACACTTCCTCCCAATGGAGGACAAACTGTAGTAATCTATGCATGGCTCCCCATGTGGACATGAATCAAACAGCCACTTGTCAATACTGGAAAAGCAGAGCCGGGCGGAGCCTGGTTAATCGAGAAACCCAGACCGTTAAAAATGGTCGTTTGTTGTCAGACTCAAACAGTTTCCCTGCAAGTAACACCAGCTCACCCTCATCAGTGAGAGTCAAGGTATAACCACATCTACTGCTCATGATAGAAGTCATCGGAGTTTCAGTTTCACTCAAATCATCGTTTCATATTGAGTTCTGAATCATCAGGACTGCCTGAAGTTTTCTTTTGTGGAATTTTAATAACTCAACAGATCACACTTCAGTTTGGAGATAATCATCTAAAATCTTGACAGTGTTTTTTTAGCCGCAGCTGCCATGAAATGAAAGAGTACCAGCACAATCTGAGAAAAGCTCGCTCACCTGGTTGACGAGTTGGTTGGTGACAGGTTCAGTGAGTTCCCAGCACATGAAAACAGAGAGGAAAGAAAGACTGAGATTAGTGCAAATAACCGAAAGAAGTGCAAGCCACGATAAGTCTCCTCATGGTGTAAACAACCAGCTAACTTCACCAATCAGGCTTTCTGTGTTGGATTCCTCTGAGAGCAGCAGTGTCCTCACACAGCCCAACAATGTTAGATTAACTGGTGGCTCTCAAGTCAGTGATACGTCTCCATGTTGTTTGTCCTGCGACTCCCGGAATCAGCAGGGATCCCGGCAACACTAAATAGGATGAAGTTGGTATATCAGACAGGTGGATGGGTCTCGACGATGCTCTCATTGAATGCTGCTCTACAGACTTGACAAAACAAGTGGACAGAGTCCCCTCCACCCCATTAGCTGGTCTCTGTCCATGTCAAGACAAACTCTGTTGTACTGAGACTGAAGAACAAATGCATAAGGACTTCGAAGCCAACCAAACGCAGCGTGTGACGGGCATCGTTTATTGTTGTGCACAACAGAGGAATAGCTGTCACTGTTTCTGATGCCTTTATAGTTTAATAAGCTCTTTATGAGCTCTCAGCTGGTAAATACGCCACTGAAACAAGCTCACAATTACATTTACCCCGGTATACAGCATATTCGGCGAAGTTATTAAACTTCTGTTGCGTAATACATGCTAAAAAGCATCCAATGAGCTGACTGCCAACAGCTAAAATGCATTCTATTCTTTTTTGCTTGGTGCCTAAAATGCATCCAAGAGGAAACTGCAGTATTCCTGAACAAGCAACTCTTTTAAAGCCCATGCTTCTCCATCCTGACCTGTCCTTTGTAACATTTCCACCATCAGCAGTCATCCGCGGTGTGACAAGGCCTCTGGAGGTCTACCGATGCTGTCTCTGTGCTGTGGTCCCAATTAGAAGGCTTCACCTGCCCAGCAGGAGATGGAATCAGAAGTCTCCCATCTGTCAAACCTGTACGCTACCACTGTCATATCACTCGGCAGAAATGACCGCCGAGGCCAACAGCCACAACCTGAAAGCCTTGTTTCCATGACCGTCACAGCTCAGTCCGAGTGTTCACCGCACCATTACAGACTGCTGCTCTCACCTCATCAAGAGAGACATACAGCGTAAATACTGACCGTCTGACAACTCTCAAGCACTCTCTCCTGGGAGAAGGACCTAAGAGAGGTGGTCAGGGATATCCAGTTAATGGAAATAACTAGGGATGTCCCGATCCGATCACGTAATCGGAAATCGGCCCCGATCACGTGATTACGGACTCGCTCGGGATTGGAAGTTTCCTCCCGATTTGGACTCGGTTAGATACATATGTTTATTTTTTCTTTAATTTCCTTTTTAACCCATTGAAGCCGGGACACATTTACGGTAGTGGAATTATTGCACAATTCTATCATTAAACCCGGAAGCGCTGTTGCACAGTTCTACCATTGACGCCGGGTCTTTTTTTCTTCTTCTTTGCGCTAATCAGCTGTTTCTTCGGAAATGAAATGCATCAAACTCGCGCATATGCATAACTGATCCTGTTTCCGGGTACAGATCGTGTTGCTGCACTGCCTCCTAACTTTGTATTGAACGTTTCTGGCCACTGCTGCACACTGAAGCATGCTTCAGCAGTAATGCGTGCCCGGCTGAGATGTATTTAGGTTTTCCGTGCTACAGAAAGATGTAATTACAGAGAAAATGTATTTATTTTCTGATTGTTCTTTTTAGTCACAGAAATGCACTGTTCTAAGTGTTGTTTTGAATTGACGTTAAGAAAATAAAAAGGAGAACTTTTCATAAGTTTTTTAGTTTTTTTTATAGATAATGTACATATTTTACTATATTAGAAAAGAATCGGATCGGGAGTCGCAATCGGCAGATACTCAAAATGATAGGACTCGGCCTGGAACTCGGTGGCAAAAAAACCTGATCGGGACATCCCTAGAAATAATTAACATGTTTGAAAAGATGCCACCATCAGCGGTGTTGAAGGAGCTTCTGTGTTTTGATCCACAGAGCGAAGAACTCATTAACAAGACAGGGTTCAGATATTGTGTCAAAATGATTTATTACAGAGAATCAAGAAAAAATAAACGTTTGAGAAACAGTCAAGCCATACTTAAACAGTACTTAAACAAGATGCAAACAACATCAGAGGTCTACCGGGCTGCATAAGTACTCGTATCAGAATTGGCAAGCATCTGAAGGTTGGTACTCGTACATCTACTTATCCTTTAAAAAGCTGTGTCAGTGTTTCCGAAAGTAAAATAGTACATTTTCCTCACAATCTTTTTCTTTCTACTGCCTTGAAGTAAGTCGGGAGGGAAAGAAACAGGTCCAGGCAGCAGTTAACAACACGCCCACTGTGAAATTTATAGACATTTATTGTGGCGCGCAGGCCAGCCCAGTCTGGATGTGGGACTTTGGGTGGGTCTCCGGTCACGACCTAGCGGTGGGAGCTCGCTCCCAGGGGTCTATTGGACAGTCCTGGCCGGTGACACATTGATGTATGAGCTCCAGTTTTTTTCACTCCCTCTTCCCCTCAGCGCAGAGAAGCAGGTGTGCTGATCAGTGCCACTTGATCTGTCAGTCGGATGGATAAAAATAGCCTTGGAGATTGAGCTGGGAGCTGGACTCACCTAACTCTTCGGTGGAAACTCAATTGACTTTGAAAAGCTGGTACAATGTTCTTGACCGCGGCGAATGAGCCACAGACTTTTATGAAGGTCAAGCGTCTTTTATGCAGCTTTTTATTTATCTGTAAATGGAAGAGGCTTGTTTTACTCCCTTGCATCACCATTTCAATAAATGTGAGATACACAAACCGATACAAAGGGTTATTTCCTGCAATTTACTTCAAGCACTCAGCAATGCGCACTGTGTTTGCCGTCCGAAACTGTATCACAAGCAATATTCTGAATTTACTGCAAATAAAGAGCATTTGTGCAATTTGCATGATGGCTGCTATCCAAGATAATGTAAAAGCTCTCTTTGCTCCCTGGTCATTTGCTGTCAGATTGACTTCCTGGGCTGCTGCAGGCTCTGGGAAAAAAAAATGCATAAGTTTGCAAGTTTTTTCAGAAGATCCTGATCAAGAGAGATTGAGGGCAGAGACTATGAGATGGGAGTAAAGCTGCAGCGTCAGCAGCTTTCATTGTGGAGAGGCTGAAGAGGCGCTGCTAGTTGTTTGAACAGCAGGAGGCTATTACACCACATGGATGCTCAAAGTAATTAAATGTGCTCTGTTCCCCTTCCTCTTCCTTTCTCTCTTCTCTTTACTTACGCCTCAAATCTGCACAGAGAGGTTTAAAGTTGATGTCAGTGATGTTTGTTCATGCCTTTTTTCCCCAGTCAAAGGTGACTGTTTCATTTTATTGTCTGATTCTCACAGGGAAAAAAAAGCACCCCTGTGAAGAGACATGTAGGCGAGGGAGTATGATTAAGTCCTCCATTCAGTCCTCAAGTGAATTAGTTGTGTTTTTCCTACGTTCCCTTCCACTGAGTTCACTTTTAATGAGCAATTCTCCATTTCATTTCCACTTGACATGCTCCTATCTAACTTTGTCAAAGGTACAAAATGAGGTGCTGAGAAGAAGCTTGTCTAATTAGGTAGCCACTTGTGGTCCCAACAGCATCTGCCATTTCAAATATTAAAGCTATTATTATCATCACTCTCACTATTAACATAAAAAGCGAGGCAATGGGCCATTTAATGCAGCCTCCTTAGTAAACACCTCACAAAGCATATTCAAATTACAGAGGAAGACGCCCAGCAGGTAACAAGGTTAGGCTCTTTAAATATTAGATACCCGCCTGGCTAATGCTACGCTAATAAGGAGAGTGGCGGTCATTGCAGTCATCGGCGGTCTGTGGAGACTTCACCGTAAGTCGGGGCATTAAGTGTCTAAAAGCTAAAGTGCTGACTTGTAAGTCCGCAGAGTATTTCATTCATAACTGGAATGGCCAGATGAGCTCTTCAGCTCACAGCAAAAAAGACAAATGTGGTCATATTCAATCTCAGAGGAGGATTATCAGCATTAGCAATAGATCCAAACATAAAGCAGAGGCGAGAGTTGTCTGTTTCCTATCTGAGGAGAATACGCTGAAGAAAAAAAATGGTCACGGGTATCAAGAGAAAGATGTCTGGGTTATAGAGGATTTAAAAACACCCAGTTACCTTGGGCGAAAGAAGCAAAGGAAGAGGGATTAATTATGTGCAGACGCAAATGAGTCAAGACGTACATTAAAAGGATGAAAATCCATCCAAGATGAGCTCGTCGAATTGGCTGACTGAAGCGCATTCCACCTCCACCAGTCCTTAACCCACTGAAGCTGGCTATACACACATGCCAAATGAATCTGATGTGCATTTGAGGGCAAAATCTATTTTTTCTGCAAAACACTAAAAAAGATCAGACACAGGAAGAAACAAAATAGTGATATCATGCAGATTCTTTGAGGTATGGTATATACTCATTATATTTATACCAGAGGTGTAAAAGCCATTAGAGGTCAAAGAAAGCCCGATTTCATCTTGAGTGGGCAGAATCAGTAAAATAGTGCCATAATAACCTTTAAATATAAACTCTGAAGCGTTTTCTGTGTTGCGGTGCAGACGACATGTGATGAAAATGTCTTTATTTTCATAAAACCAAACAATTACAACAGAAAATGACTAGAGTTTTGGCATAAAATCTATTCTAAAGAAAGCTGCTGGTGCAAAATACAGTAAAATATCACAATAACTTCTCCTACAGCTGTTGCATTATGGGTGATTTTACAAACTCACCCTGACAGCATGGCTCTGACGGTAATGCTAGTTTGTTAGCATCATGTCAGCATCACCGATATCTCAGCTAGGGTCTCAGTGTTGTGCTGTGTCTGCAGCTGTTATGAAACTGATTAAAAATCAATATTGTCTTTAAAATTTGTAACATTTTTTAGTCATTTGGCCACATTGTTTTGGTCCACAGGTCTTATGTTTGACACATCTAATTTACAGGTTCTGTAAACTGATGCTCACATCTAAAATATGGCAACTGGGTTGAGAAAATAGCATTTGATATTTGGTAATTAATTTGTTTGGTACTGAAGTCGTGTTTGGAGGCATGGAGGATGTTCTATTATTAATTTGTATGTGGCCACGCCTTCTGTCTCACACTGAGTTGGGGAGCTCTGTTTCAGAGTTTAAACAGCTTTATTTCAGAAGACATCTTCCTTGCTGTAATGTCCATTCATGTATCATGAGGCTCACGAGTCCAATTTTGGAGTCAAGCACATCACCTCAAACACATGTTTTTGGCTCGTTTGACGAAATGAAGGTAACCAGAGGAAACTCATTCACACACAAACAGGAATCTTCTCACTGGCCCAGTTTACATGGGTGTTTTGTCAATCCAACTGTAAACAATCGCATTAAATGCGTGTGTTTACATGTACGGCATGCAAAGCGATCCATGATGAATCCTCGTTTACAAGGACCCTGGGTGAAGCAGATTATACAGCGTCCTGTGACATGCACACAAAGTCTCTCGAGGAACTTTCAGGTCTTTAGCTCTGCAGCAGCAGTCCTCAGCGCCGAGTACAGTGTTTTTATCTGCTGATATCTGCTCAAATAATGCCCCAACATCTCCATAATATGCTGCTCAAGGAACGGGCGTTCCCCTGTCCGAAGTCCCACCCCACTGAGCGGCGCGTGTCGGTGTGAGCTCTGCTCCGCATGCCGATGTTTCGAATTAACTTGGATGTTAACTTGTGACCAATAGATGACTGAAACCTGTAGTTATTCTAGCAAACATTGGTTATCTACAGTTACAGTAAATGTATAAGTTTAAAGTCTTTTGTGAGTCTTACTTTAACAGCTGCTGTTATCAGCATGTGTTTACACAGAATTCCGCCGTCACTCGTTAACATGGGAACCAGTTAATCCATAACACTGGTCGGGCGATCGCTCGTAGTCTGCTACAGAGCTCTTTGAACAACTCGCTGTCGTGCGATTTGCTTCCATCTCGCCTCTCCAGTGGTTTTCAACCACTGTTGTGTTCTTCTGCTTGTTTTTGATTTTACTGCGCATGTCATCACGTCACTACGTACGAGGGAACGGATGTGCGGAACAAATATTCCCCCGTTTAATCCGCTCCGCTGTCAGGCGCCGTTTATAAGGGACACGGAGCGGATTGTTGACTGGTGTAGACCACCTCGTACAATCGGCTCCAAAATACAATCCATTCCGAGTGAAGCGGATCCACTCGGGGGTTTACATGACACATTTACAATCCGCTTCGCCCTACAAGCGCATGTAAACGTGCCTATTGTGAGGCAGGCATGCTAACCACTGCACCACTGTAGGGCACATTTTGCTCCCCCACAGCCAAAACATAGGAACAGATGGAGAAGGTCTTTGTATCATTTTCATGATTCGTCTCATCACTCTGCTTTGTTGGTTGCCTCCGACTTTTCAGGATCCGTCGCGGGAAATAATGTGCTGGCGTTGAAACGTTAACACAGAAGCGGGAATTAACTGTGAGCAAATAGTTCTGCAGCAAAGCCAAAAGCTATACCACAACGAGGGTTAAGAGAACCGTCCCTTCATTCAACACAACACGACAAGTGGGAATGAGCATGGCACCGAACTGGAGAGCACTTAATCTTCCAAGTGCTCTGAATGAGGTTGGGCCTTTTTTTTTTTTTTTTGTCATTGGTTTCTTGGCAAGAAGTGACGTAAATCACATCCAAATAGCCCCCGTGTCTTGGAAAACACCCTTCTGCTGCTTGTTCAGACGATGCAAAATACATCTCCCCTTGCATGCCTGGTCTCCTTCCTTAAAGATGGTGGGTGAAGGGGATTGAGGGGGATATTTCACACGCGTCGTCTGAATTACTGTCAAGGGAGTCGGGCCGGAGGACAGAGGAATCAGAGGGACTCCTGCTCTAATCTCTGCAGAAAGTAAATAAACCAAGCATGGCCATTTAATTGCTCCCTCCGACTCGGCCTGTCCGTCGTCTCTGGGGAGCCGCAGAGCTGGACGGCCGTCAGAGCAGAGACAGGAAGCGGGGAGAAGGTGGTCACACCGCCTCAGAGGCCAAAAATCCAACCCGCCTACCCATTCCCCCATATTTTCACTCCATACTTTAGTGATTCATATCCATGATTTTGCCTTTATATGTCACCAAGGGCATCTGTGCCTGCTCAGGATTCAGCAGATAAAGATCTCAGGAGCCCGACGCTTTGATAGAAAACTGATGTTGCAGCGGAGACCGACCCTCTGTGGAGAGGCTGTTGAATGAAACGATAACAGATGAGATATTGATTCACTGCTGATTACAGCCACACAGATGAATGTCAAAATATTGTCACCGTCTCATTCTTCATTATGTTATCACTGCGGGGACAAAAGGACGGCCAGTGGCAGATTAATTCCACCGGGTGAAATCCCGCCTAGCGATTTCCACGTCAAGGTTAGCTAAAGTGACTTTACTGTACATGATGATAGACTCGGAATCAGATTCAATTAACTGGAATGAGCGGCCTTGTAACATAACAGGGAGAAAGTGGTCCTAAGATTTGTGAGGTTAAAGGTGCAGTTTCCTCCCGGGACCCCTCTGATGAAAATGAATATGCACTCAGCACGTCCAGTATAGAATCCTATTAAAGCTTCATTGAACAGCAGACTGTATGTATGATACTGATACCTGGAAGGCTGCAAATAAATAAGGAATATTGTGTAAAAGTTGGGCTTATGTATGATTCACAACTGTTAGCTACGCATTGCATCCAGTCTCTGAACATGTCAGTGACCACCAGTGATTCTTGCATTAATGCAGCTGTCGATTTCACAGCGACCACCGAAAAATTCATTTAGGTCAAAATCCAGGGTCCTGCTGGGATCCTCCTCCTGCGGCTCTGCATCCGTTGGCTGATCAGCAGCTATTCAAGGCAGCCGGACCTCCTGCCTCCACCTTAAGTACTGGAAATCAGAAGAATCACACACCGGAAACCACTTCAATCTGTATGATAATTTAAAACTCTCATGTGGGATTTGGTGCATTGGTCCAGTTCTGCGGTCTGAAAGTGTCGGAAAGGTTAGTGATTAAATCTACATGAGACATATTATGTACATATGGTGTAGCAATCCCCAGTAAAAAGCACTCCATAGAGCAATTTGTCTCTCCAAGAAATCACAGTCCAGTCTATAGCAACTATACCTCGGGTCTCCATGTGAGAAACCAGACTGAAGGAAGCTTATTGTTATGTTCTGGAGACGCATGGCTTTAATCTAAGAAGAGATTTGATACCACATCAAACAACTCTGACAAAAGACAAAAAGGCTGATTGTGTGCTGCAACAAGTGGTTGATAAAAACTGTCTAAAGTCTCCAAATTTTAAAATGCCTGAAGGCAAAAACGACACCTCCACACAAAAATCTCCTGGAAGCCGAAGCACCTGCATGCAGGAGGATTTTTAGCAAACAAGGAAAGCCCATTTGGGTTATTTCAGAGCAGCTCCTTTCCCTGAAGAGCTTTCAAAGCCCGCTCATGAGCAGGTTGCTTGTTGCTTGGGAATGAAATGTTAATTATCTTGAAGCCTCCTTCACATTCCTCTCGCTGACCAGCGACTGGGGCCCCCCTCTCCGCCGGAGACACAGGAAGGCGGGTTAATAGGGGTGCATGTACAAACTGTCAAGTAAATCGGCACGTTTCACTGAGGTAGGAAAACAAAATCCAGAAAAAAAACTCAGACTGATGCAATCCCTCAACCTCTAAGATGTGAAGTGATTGGCACAGTATAATTAATCTTTTGCTCATATTGATAGGTTGCTTAAAGCAAGTGTATTGGGAATTTTGGATGTAATGTCAACCAGTTCTGGTTATGTTGAAGAGATGAAATCGATCAGAGGTGGGAGAGGCCAGGCAGAGTCTGGACTTCCTCGGGAGGCTGACACGAGTTCATCTCCTCCATCCCCTGCTGATTAATTTCTATCAGTCAGCCGGAGAGAGGCTCATGAGCTCCCGCTGCTCTGTGTGCTCCTCCAGCTGTACCGAGGAGCGCAGCAAGGACCCGCAGCAGGTGGTCAGGGTGGATGAGCACATCGTAAACAGACCACCGCCCTCCCACCGAGACATTTCCACTGACTCACTAATTAACAAAGGCCAGGTCTATCATAACGGACCCACTTCCCCCAGCTATACTGGGTCTGAAGATCGCTAAGAAGTTTTAAACCTGATACTTTTACATAAAAGACAATGTTGGTCAAAAATATAAATATATCTACTGCAGTGGTCTGAGTATAAGACATATTTCCTTGGACCAGGTGGAGTCATCTTTGATCTTGTTTGCTCGAGCTATGAAGGTGGACATAAAGGAAATATGCATTTTCTGGAATACTGCAACTGCACATGCTCACAACAGCAGGAGGAAATAGTTCTGCTCAAGCTCAGTAGATGGACAATAAGAACAGTGTGTTCCTCCGGAGTGTCATGACTCCCAGTCCAGATTCTCCTGGTCCTGGTCCAAGTTCTCCTGGACTTGGTAGTTTTAGAGTTGACAGTCACCGTAATAACAATCCATCCTGGTTTTCTGTCCATATGAACGTCTGTGTTCTCCCAGTGGTAATGTTTAGAGTGTATTTTTCTCTGCACACGTGTGTGTGTGTGTGTGTGTGTGTGTGTGGTTTCACTACAAAAACAACCAACAGCACCAACTCAGCCTGGCCTGGCATGCAAACTACAGCGTTTTCAGAACATTTCCACGTAAACACAAAACCTTTCTGAGTTGTGATAAACTATGATAGCACCATAAGAATTTTGATCAAAATCATGAAAGCATGAAAGTACTGGAACTGAAAGTTTGTGGTTTAAAACTTTAGCATGTAGCATGTAGCATTTAGCACAGCTCGGAGCTGCAGTTAAGCTAATGAGAGACATCTGGTGATTAGCAGTGGCAGTAACTACTGGTGTCTGATCTTTGTGCTCCTTCATGTGACATTTTGCCAGAACTTTTCCATCACGTTAAATCAAATTCCCTCTCATGTTGCCGAGGTTTAGCAATATCAAATGGTCAGAGAGGAATATCCGTAAGCTGCGTATAAACGTCACTCTCGCTGCTAATACTTCAGGCACATAGATGGACAGCAGTCCTTTGAATAGAAATGGGCTGCTTTGTGTTCTCAGTCTTCCATTCACCACAGTCAGAGTATGGATTTTATTCATGACTTTCATTATGTGCGGCTCTGGGAAACCACTTCTACACCATGTGCAGCAGTTGCTGTTATGAATGACCGTGTTGCACTTTCAGTCACTGTTGCCTTTCGAGCTCCAGCTCCCCAACACCCTCGAACGCGTTCCTCGCGCTTCATCACGTCTGCCGCGGCGGCACAAACCACATGCGGTGGTAATTAAGGTCCGACGATTAGATTCAGCCGGCTACGGTCCCGGTGACTTAAAAAGTACAGTTAATTATCTGAAATTAACATGATAGATGTCACCGTGTTGCGCCGCTTGACTCAGTCACATCTTGGCAGGGCTTCAGGTTGTTATTGCAGAATATCCGCACGGTGTTGATGTGAGTAATGACGTTCTCCGTACGGCTGTGATTGTTAGTTTGAGGTGCTCGTTTCCAAAGCCGAACACACCCTGCAGTCAACAGATGGGCTCCAGTTGATAGTGTCAAGGTGAGATTTGGATGCAACGGATTCAACGTGCGAAAGTAGAAAATAATCATATACAAGAGCTTCGACTGAGTCCAACCACCGTGATCAGGCGGCAGCACCTCTAAGGCTGGGCGGGTACAGCGGAAGTAAAATGAGGTTCAAGTTTTGTGAGAAATGAGGGCATTTTTCGCTGTGCGGTTTTACATGAGCCATTTTTCCTCTCAAAGGTGAATACTTGAGGATTTTCAGAACACTGCAAGGCTTTTTCAAGTACCTTAAACCTCTGAGGAAATCACCTTCACAAAGTGTGATTATACATTCAGGTTCAGATTTTGTGGAGCAATTTGCACTCCAGAGTTGAGCTGTTTTTTTTTTTTTTTTTTTCCTGGCAGTTTTAGCTTTTGACACCTGTTGTCAAACTGTGGTTTTACCATCTGGCACCCAATAAGATCTGAAGAGGTATTCCTGGTGGACAGCAACACAGGTACTGGGGAGCGTCTTGCTGTGGCTGGCTCGGTCTCTTAATGAGAGCTGTCACGGATTTGCAGACTGAACTTTTGCGCCCTGATCTGTGGCGGGTCACAGTTGAGTTCATATCAATAATTCATCTTCTGCCTCAACTCCCTTTGCTGTTATGAAACAAATCTTGTTAGAAAGTCCCCCGAACGCTGCCTCCATCTCACCGCCTGTCTTTATTTGGAAGCCTTTGCGCTCTGTGTGGAGAGGAGGGCTTGGGGAGATATCAGAGGACATCTATTCATCCAGCTGTCTCCTGACTTTGGAAGATGGCCTGATATCCCCTGTACACGTCAGGAGTCCATCAGAGGGAAACACAGACAGGGAGTCAACCATGCAATGATACATTTGCATATTCAACCCAGTTTCATCTTGAGTGGGTCAAACTGGTAAAATAGTCAAATGGTAACCTTTAAATTTAAATTGTAAAGTTTGTCTTTGCTGTGGTGCAGAGCATGTGTGATGAGAAAGTCTGTATTTTCACAAAACCTGACAATTACAACTGAGAATGATGAGAATCTCAGCATGAAAACCATTTTAGTCAAAGTTACTGGTGGGAAATGCAATGAAATAGTTTGCTAGTAGCGACATCGCTAACTTTTATGTCAGTATCATTAATATCTCAGCTTAAGTCTCAGTGTCATGTTATATCTGCTACTCCTAAAAAAAAAACAAAAAAAAAGGAACAGTGTTTTCTTTCAAGTTTTTAAAACGTGGTATGTGGTTCAGTGGTCAGGAGTAGATCCATTTGTGGTCCTGTTTTAGCCCATGACCCTCATGTTTTACACCCATCCAGCTGGGGTCTGCCTCGCTGTGACAGCAGAGTGCTAACCGCTGCACTTCATCTACATGAAGCATTCGTCTGGGAGCGTGGGGTGACGACAGGGGAGCCGAGTTTGAATCTGCTGTGTGATCTTAAGGATGGCTCAATTCTTCTCCCACGGCGGCGGAGAGACGGGTTCATGAAAAAGAGAGGGACTGTGGCCCTGGCTCTTTATCCTCGCAGTATGGCTTCCATGCAGCCTTCCTCTGGTTTATTGTGAAATAACCTGAAGCTGTCAGAAGCTCAGTGGAGACGCGGGGAGAGGAGGGCAGGGAAGTGGAACGCCGCGCTGGATGGGACTGCTCTGATAAGATCCGGGGAGACTCCCCTCCCTCCTCGGCTGGCAGCGAGCGGCGGTAACCTTTCCCGTCAATGACAGTTGCTAAAAGCAGCAGGGGGATTTAGAGGCATTATGTTTGACTTCTTTCAAATTAGCACCTTTTCTGTTGTTGTTGTTGTCTTCTCCTGGCTCCACTCATCAAGGTGGCTGCAATCAATCAATTCGCCGTGAATAATTACACGCCTGGGGATACTGAGCACATGATGAGCACTCTGTAAACACTTTACATAACGCTCAGGTATATTCATAAAACCTCCAAAAAAACAAGTTAAGACGCGAGCAAATCAAACGCACCACTTGACTTCGCTTTACGGGAGACTTCAAACATTTCAGGCCGTGAACACATTGCTCCAGTTTAAACAAGATCCATCCACCAGAGTAAAGCAGGTCTAACAGTTCCCTGTATATTAGTGTGCTAATGAGGTCCCAGTGTGATACTTTTTAATGAAACCATCCAGGAGGCCAATTGTCCATAACTAATTATCATATGCTAATTGGCACACTAAAGTGAAGAAAGAGGACTGATTTTGTTTGTCTGCGCCTCTCGTTTCTTCTTCCTCTCAGTGCCTGCATTGTATCAAAAGTGCTTAATTATTGCCATTACGGCTAAAAACGATGCGGCTCGTATTCCTCTTTCATCAGTTTACTATCGTGCCAGGTATAAACAGCAAGGATCCAGGTGCATGTCGGTGTGTAATTTGGAAATGTACAAAAATGTTAACATCCAGCAAATAATAACCTTGGGGGTGTACCTCCAAGAAAACAATAACTTTGACTCTTCTCCAGTCAGACTGGTGCGATTATTATTTCGATCACAGCTTCTCGCTCTGTCTGCCGTGGTCCTGATAAGCCAGGTGTAACAAATTCTTCTTGCAATATTGCACATTATCCTCATTTGCCACCCCTGGCACCCCAGAGTATGAAATAAGGTGTGGAAGAAATCTCCCATAGATCCCACTGATCTGAAAAAGAATGAAGCCCGATGAATGGCACCGTATCGAATCACGCTCAAGTAAAAGAAAACACTGGGTGGCACCTGGCTCGGGACCATATTGGTTCAGTTCTGGCTCAGTGTGCCAGAAAATGGGACAGGGACTGCAAACAAATACAAATAACTGCAATTGCTTTCGAGTTTGTGGCTGACCAGCTCTGCAAACTGAATATAGCAACAGGTTCTGGTTCAGTGCGCAACACAGAGGTGATGATCCTGGTAGAAACATGTGGGCAAAGCCGCTGTCTATTGAGAAACACAATATTAAGACCTGCCTCTCCATGGGGCCTCGGTAGAATATTCTGAAAGTGGAATTCACAGCGTTTCAAATGGAGACTTGACCCTCGGACCAAATGGCGCGCGCCAATCGGATGGATCGCATGGTGACAATTTGCCCATGGTCCCTGCATTTTTCTATGAAAATCCATATCGTTCTCACTTCTCCACTCGGTTTGAGCACATACACATGTCCAGATTCTATTTAGCTAATTTAGGTGATCATTAGGCTTGTGACAATTAGCCATGGACGATGAAGCCGGAAGGTAGGACGGCGGCATCATGCCGGATCCCCATTAGCTCGTTTGCGTAGGGTCATTAGACAGGAATGCGACAAGAGCCACACCAGTTGTTTGCTGCACGGCTCTGCGCATTGCAGGGGGATCGCGGCCGGCCCCTGCTTCCTGATGGGCTTTCCACGCACACAGTGATTGGGGATATTTCAATGTTAATGATTATGGTGCACAGCAATTCTTGCGAAAAGCCATTAGAAGAGTCAGGCAATGCTTACTGAATTCTTAGTCATTTCCCCCGAGCAATTCCCCGCAGTTACTACGGACAATGATTTTTGAAAGGTTTCTTCCTAGGTTGTTGAACAATGTGAAGTCATGGGATAATGTCAGACACTGAACTAATGGCCATGTCTGATTTGCAGCTCTTTATGTGAAGAAAGCAAGACAGATTCTTGATGCATCTTCATAGAGTTTGACAGCTCATTAAATCAGAGGAGTCAACAAGCAGTACATCACTGCTCAATTACATTACTGCAGTTGTATGTGAATTGCCATTTACTGCAGTAAAATGCATTGAGCCAAAAATAGAATGTGTTGTGTGTGTGTGTGTGTGTGTGTGTGTGTGTGTGTGGTGGGGGGCTGCATGTGAGAGTGTGTCGGATATTTGGGAAAACTAATGATCCGTGCTGCCTCCAATGAGCATGCTCATTTAAACTCTGAGAAAAAATTGTCAGTGTGCTTGTTGCCTCCAGCAACACAGGCTCGTATGGCCCTGATGGATGGCGGCTCTTCAATGGCAATCTATCATGTCAAGTCAATACATTCCAGGGAGGAAAATATGTTTATGTTTTGGGTGCAATGTGTAATGGACTTGTTCAATGGCGGGACTGCGTTTTGTCTGCTTGGGGAATACGGTGGTGGGTCATAATGAGTTTTGTCGTCTGTAGAACCTCAAGAAAACCTTGTCTGTTCCCATTTCTTTTTCCCCGCTCCCAGTGGTACCGTACCCTGGCGTCCACCTCCACCTTAAACCACTGATGTGGAGCTGTGCCTTCTGAGAAGGTATTGACTGACCAATCTGAGATGAAAAAAAGGGGGAATTTCAAACAGGTTCCTGCAAACCGGAGGCTAAAATCATCCATCACCCTGGGCTGCTTCAAATGCAGACATCAAAAAAGCTACCTTATGGATTGATCTTGGTGATCATATAATGGATTTCGCCAGAGCCGGACTGATGGCTGTAATGGCTTTCCATGCCGGCTGCCTATCGGAAGTCTGTCAGTTGCACCGGCTCTCCGAGGAGCTGTCCATACATTTGCCGGAGGCTTCTTATACCTGCTCTTGGGGGACCATATACTAAATTGACTTCAGAATCACTCAAGGAAACAAGAGAAAGAAACATCAGCAATGCCTGTAGGTAGAAAAATGCTACAACTTTGGCGTCTGCTTTCTTTGTTGGTCATATCTACTGATGTAGGTTTTATGCTTTACTCAATATTTGCAAGTGACACTCACTGTACTCCAAACTGCAGAAAATGACCATATTTATTAATTTACTCCCAATTTGAAACAGAATGTTCACTGAGTCAACAGCAGATAACTGCAGGCTGTTTTGCATTATAATGAATTAGTTACATGTGAATCAAATTAAGCAAATGGGGCACATGACAGAATTATGTGAAAGGCGTTCTTCAGACGGAACAATTTCCTTTGCTCCGCTGATGACTGATTTTCCAGTTAAGTGAACGGCTGGTGCATTTGTCCTGTTCATTGACAGTAACCCGTCATTCGCGGCACTTAATCTAGCCGGGGACAGAGCACAGCTTTCAATTAACTCGTCAAATAAGCCAAGTGACACATCCATCATGCGCTTGGCTCAGGCACACGGTGTTTTCTTTCTTCTTTTTAAGGAAAATTAAATCAACAGATTAGGTTTCTAACCACAAAGCCACA
Source organism: Salarias fasciatus (assembly GCF_902148845.1). NCBI lineage: Eukaryota > Metazoa > Chordata > Actinopteri > Blenniiformes > Blenniidae > Salarias > Salarias fasciatus. Next base: position 27,127,734 of record NC_043756.1, read on the forward strand.
CCAGCTGAGGAAAATAAGTAATTCCAGTCAGGTTTCAAGCAGTGGACACAACATTATGTTCATGTTATGGGAGCCTAATTCTTTCATTTTCAAATCTGGAACATTTAGTGTCATATTCCTTTTTTTTAAATTCAGGCCATGAAATTGTAGCTAAATTCAAGGGCTTGATACCAAGTGCTGTTCCACGCTGCAGAGTTAATTACACCAGATAGTTTCCCTCGGTGACTAATTACATCAATCATGTACATCATCATGCATCAATCACGTACCTGGAGGAGCCGCTACTTTGAATTCCCAGTGCTGCTGATTACTGCACACAGAGACCCTGCAGAAAGCTCTGCGGCGTCCAGCTGGACCATGAAGCCCGCTGGCAGGCCACAACAAGGAGCACCGCCTCCCTTCCAGCAGCTCCACCATCCGCCAATCAGGCTGACCTTGGCTTGGCAGCAGAAAGGGTGCATCTCTCACCTTGAGATGGATCGCACCCCAAAAAAAAAAAAAAAAAACACCTGTGAATGTCCTCGGCGCCCTCAGACGAGACCCGGCTCATCAAGAGCCTCCAATGTCTACGTGTCAACGCCGCAAGCCGCAGTCAAGAGGGGGAAAGTGAGCAATAAGGTCTGGAGGCCTGAGGAATATAATAAGAGATGAGCTAAATAAATAAGAGGAGGCACGGTGATATTAATTTCGCCGGGAGTCGGTGGTATAAGATGGCGCACTGACACGGAGCGCAGCGGAACCACAATTAGATCCACTCATCTGCTTTTCCTGGTCTCGGTATGGGCACGGAGCAATCAGGAGACCTGCTGGGAGGAGCTGGGGGAGCTAACAAAGTTTCACCTAATGCCTCCAGACTTTATTTGAAAAACTGCTTGAGTCAACTATCTGCTGGAGGATGAATCCACGTTGTCTCACATTAATATGGGATGGCTTCTGCTGCGAGCCAGGCTTCTGCACAGTTAGAGCAAATAAACCCCCATGCACATTTTATGTGGACTTGTTTTAATGTTTTAAGACCTTGCCAAAAAAGAATATTTGAACTCCCGACGATAGCGTGCTGGGATTGTCATCCACCAAGAAACAAAAAGGTGCTTTTTCTAACCTTGTTGGCAAGCTGCCTGGCTTGAACATCTGGGGTTTTAACTAAATTAGAACTTGTAATTGCATGGTCTCAAATGACTGAGCTGAAAAACTTTGGTTTCATGTCAGCACGTCTCTGGGTGAATGGATAAATAGAGCAGGCGAAAACATTGTCATCAGAGGTATTTCTGGAGGAGAGATCACAACGAGAAACTACTCAGAGGTCTAATGCAGGGAGGTGAAAAGGTGAGAAGCACCGAGGTTAGTAATGGTAGATTAGCTGCTGATTCGACCCGACGACCAGAGATTAACCGTCTGAATTACAGCAGCTCCCTCTCAAACCTTATGGAAGCTATTAACCTGACTCAAAATGAAAACATGAAGCCTTTTACTCTTTTTCACAGTTACACATGAAAACTATGCTGGAACATGGATACATTTACATATCCTGAGGATTATCATGGGTTAAAACATCAATGAAAACTGCAACATGTAAACAGTTTACAGTCTTTGTGCTCTCTGACGGCTGCTGAATGAAGTACAGAGATCTCATGTACCATGGCAGCGAAGCGGTGTGATGCAGAACATAGCAAGAGATTCACGTTCCACAACACTGGGTCTGAGATCTGCAGTAGTTTTCAGCCGTCCATCCATCTTCTTTACCCACTTTATCTCAGCTGGGGTCGTGACAAGAAAGAGCCTATTGCAGCTGACAGCAGGCCAAGGGCAGGCTGCAGCCCAACAGCTCGCCAGGCCATGGCACACACGCGCACACACACACACACACACACACACACACACACACACACACACACACACACACACACACACACACACACACACAAGTCACATCCACTGTTTTTTCAGAGCTACCCTCTAGGTCTTTGTTTGGTGGAACTTTCTCCATGTAGACGGCCGAAGCGCCGCTACTTAACACTAAACTTTCAGCACTAACCTTTGTCTAAATCTGTTGCTCTACAGCAGCCGTATATTCAAACTCTATGTTTGGAACTGAAAATCAGAGCAGTTCGATGGATTGATTCGTCGAGACAAGTGTATCTTTTTATTTAAAAAAGGAAAAAAATGACATCATTGTCACATCTTTTGCAAACTGTGGATATTGTTAAAATTTCCTGAAATCGAATCTTTGATTTTTACAAATAGAACAGCAGTATTTTAAACTGAAGAAGAGCAATTATTCCTGAGTGTTCGGGCAGTTTTGGTTCCTCTGATGAATCACTTCTTATGGGATTCTGGTGGAGGGGGGCAGTGGGAGTTGATACGGCGGCTTTCACTTTAAACCAGACGCTGCCTGTGTCTTCAATTTCTTACCATTTTAGCTTATCTGCACATTATGATCCTCACTTTATTCATCATCAATAGATAAAATTAATTCATGAATTTGAATTTATGTTTTCATGTGTCTGTTTATTTATTCATTTTTTTATTGCTAATTTGTACCAGACTTGTCAAAACACACACAAAACCCATCTATTTACAGCAATATGAATTTCTTCCCACACACACACACACACACACACACACACACACACACACACACACACACACACACACACACACTTGTGTCACTCTTTCTTTACTGCAACATAGCTCACATGATAACCATAAAATAATGGAAGATTTTGAAAATGGAAATAAGCAAAAAATTTAAAATCAGGCAAAACATAGGTTTTGTTTTTTTGTCTACGACCTTGTTTGCTCCTTCAGTTCAGCTGAAATTAGATCAGATAAAATAAATAAATAAATTAGATAAGACAGACTTATTGCCTCCTGGATTTAGGCTTGTTTCAAAATACCTCACTGTGGTTAAAAAACCAAGCCATATTTCAGTGATTCACTGTGTAATAAAAGTTATCCTGCATGGAGATCCAAATTAGTTTGAAAAGATGTTTGGAGGAAAAGTAATACATCTCAATATGAAGGTCAAATGTAATCTGATTTCCCCACAGTTTGCCTCAGTGCCCACCAGCCCGGAGGTCCCTGAAGGCCCTCAGGTTTACTGTGTAGCATTTGATTTGTGGTAATATGGTTACTTTTTTATTTGTTCTGGAATATGAGAATATGGATTGCAGAAATCAAATTATTAACCAATATAAAACTGGTATTTTCTTTTGAGTTTCTCCTTTTTTATTTTATGATCAAGAGTCCTGAAGAGAAGTGTTGTGAATTCTCTTTGCTTCCTTATTTCAACCACTGCTGCAGCTATATATGCTAAATGAATTCATTTGTAACTGAATTACCACACAGTGAACCTGAGGCTGCGTATTACTCCGGCATCACAATGCTGTACACAATGCTCAGGCATGAGGTGGGAAGTGTGGAACTGAAGGGGGGGGCATTTTTGCCCGGGGCCCACAAAGCAAATTAATCAGGCTGCATCTATATTCATGCAAACCTGCATGTAATTTGATCAATTCAGGAAAAGGCCTTCTCATAAGGCAACCGCTGTAGTATTGATGAATCAATCGGGCGACATGGCATCCATCATATGGGAGGTGGATGACCAGGTGGCGTCGCCCCGACATATTGGCAAATCCATCAGTCTGGCCCTATCAGGCAGGGCACAGTTAGGCAAACAGCACTTCATCTGCATAAATTCAGTGTCAGTGTGGGTCCGACTGTTTGCGACGTGACTCCAGGAGACAGCAAGCCGACTGTCCTCTAAGAGAGCAAATCTGCAACAGAAACCCCGAAATGACTGAAGGATGAACGCTTAGTGGGCAGCGCAAGCTGTTGAGGAATCCACGTTAGAGTAATAATCTCCCAATGCAGGACCTTCTGGAGCCTTTGACACCTCCGCTGCCTCATTATCCCCTCAATGATTTTCTCTGGTGGAGGTCCACGGGGTCCGCATCCTTCTCGCTTAAATTGGGAGGCTTGGGATATCTCAGAGCCAATTCAGCTTTGATGTTTCATAAATAAAAGAGCTAAAGAGGAAGTGACATCCCAGTGGAAAATATTATGCTAATCTAGAAAATGTTAATTAGGCCCAAAGGGTTAATTTCTTCTGCTTTATCAACTCCATACTTTAATCTGTCTCTCAGTTATAATGCTCATACTGGAGAATGCCTGGAAATAATAAGTGTTACAAATTTCGAGACATTATTTTTCCTTCCTTTTAGCTAAAAGTTGCTCTAATCCTCCGTCTTTGAAATGTAATTGGTACAGTCTGGCAGCAAAGGGAGCTCGCAAACCCTCAAAATAACATAATCTTCTCTAAGTTATCACAGAAAACTCAAGAACACACTGCCACGTGTCGTCTTCGTATGCTGAACAGCAGCTCTGCAGCTCAATAAAGGAAATGGTCAAAACTTATTTGAACAAACAAAGACGATATCTGATATCAAGAACAGAGACCAAAATATGATCCAGGCACCAACATCTTAATTACACTTCATTTATTGAAATCTCCTCTGAGACGCAGCAAACAATACCCAAATAGACGATAATGACTTTAATACCAAGGGTGCTATTCTTATCTGGCAAATTCTCCCTATACGCCAGGAAATAATGAAGAGACGCTGAGCACAATGCCGACAACAAACAGGCATGTACCTGCCGAGTCGATGGGGGCCACGCTGCATGTGACGCGCCTGATTGGATAGACATGGTTTGCATGCCATGGAGGGTGAACGCGGCTCTGGGCTCATTTGAGGGAAACCGATTAGAGCTTCCTGCAGGCTGCTTCTTCATTCACCTGCACATGTACCACCTACCATGCCCCCTGCTGTCCTGGGGCTCTTCATTCCAGTTTAGTTGTGTTTTGGAGTCCGTTTGCAGGACAAGGTGCTTGGAGCCACTTTTTCATAACAGCTCCCAAGGTGGAGCTTTCGAAAATTCTCTGGCTCCATCACAATATAGACGGGGCAAAAATATCAGTGGAAACAACCAGATGCTCTCCCATTGTTAACGTTTAGGTTTAGCTTTGTGCAAGTGTGTGCGGTTTCATTATAAAAACAACCAACAGCGCCAACTCCTGGCCTCGGCAAGCTAACTACATCATTTTCAGGGTTTCTGTCGTTGCCATGCCAACGGACACCGCAGTCAGAACACTGTCGCGTAAACACAAAACTTTTCTGAGCCACAAATGCAAACTCGAAGCATTTTCACTTGAAACGGGGCCTGAATTCCCTCCCACCACCACTACCAGCCTGAGGGACACAGCAGCAGCACCACACAGCCCCCATTTGTATTTCTGTTTTTTTTTTTTTTTGAGTTGCAGAGAGGAATGAACGTCTCTCACCACTCACAGTGAGTGATGAACAATGTCCCGACATGGCAGGTAACGGTTATGTATCGCCCGCCTTCCTATATGTGACACATTGAAATGATAGGCGTTACTGCAGCGAGTGATGGATCTGGCAGTGCGGCGGCAGCAGCAGCTTACGTGCAAAGGTTGAATTCTAGAGTAGAATCTCATCTCAAGGTTGGGCTAAAAGTAAAATTAAAGGGGCGTGGAGCTTGACAGCTTCAAGGTTAAATCCACATTAAATCATGTTCGTGTTTCTAAGTTGTGTTTAATGATGCTGAAGTACAAATATAGGGCAGGATAATAGGTATGAATTAGGGACAGGCCGATACCGATGCCGGTATTGGGTATTGGTGGTCCATTAATACAGGAGGTAATCTTTCTCAAAGATCCCCAAATCAACCCGGCCAGTGCGACATGGCGTCATTTGTCAGCAGCATCAGCAGCAGGCAGCAGGACCAGCGATGTCTGCAGTTTGGATATTTTTTAATAACAACAATGCTGCACGTCCTCGAGATATGGATACGCCATTCAGTGCCACTAAAGTGCTGCACATGCAGCACGCCTCCATCCAACAAATAACTGATTTTTTTTTTTTCTTCTGGTCTTTTCATGTTTCAAGGACTCAGAAAGGAATAAATTCAGCATGCTGATTTGTGCAGCAGTAAATGAAAAGGTGAATTGCTGTTTAATAAGTTATTATTTCCCAACAGCAAAGTTTACAATTCTACTGTATTGAAATGTTAATGGTGGCATGGTGGCACATGCAGGAGCTGTTTATTCCTGTCTACTGGAGGATCTGATATAAAAAGAAAGGCGGAGAGCAAGCATATGGAGAGGCTGTCTGAGCTTCCCTATACCAGCCGTTGCTACACCTACTGAAGCTAAGAGAACGCCAGATGACCGGACACACCTCTCCCGCTTCTAAATCCGGAAACAGAGTGCGCTTTTCATCTATTAAAAATGATGACTGAGGGAACCAAACAGCCTTTATTCTTTTTTTTTTTTTTTTTCCATGACTGTGGAAAAGCACTATAATCTGGCTAAGTGGACATAATTTGCACCTGTCTCTTGCTGTCAATTTCTAAAGAGGGATGGAGTTGCACTCATGCAGGGAGGGTGTGAATGCATGGTTCCACGTCAGCAGCACTCCACAGTAGCGCGTTATTCTCCATGGCGGTGGTGGGTTGAAGAATTTATTTCCATCTAATTGAAACAGAGGAGAGGAAAGCGGCTCTGCAGAGCCTGCTTCTGGCTTGCTGTCACTTTACTTGGCACTTTACAGCCTAATTGCTTGACTTGGCCACTTTCTTGCAGAACCTGTCCTCAGATCCAAGAGGAACATCTATTTAGACATCATGATTGAGAAAATAATGTTCCGTTTCCAGACCTGCAGGCAGCGAGGATTTAACCCAGCTGAATTCAAAGATATGGCACCGTTCCTGCCAAGCCCGGCCTTGGGGATTGGACTTTAGCCTTTTACGTCTTTTCTGTTTTTAATTTCAGGTACACAGATCTCTATCCCTCTAATTGATTTTCCCAGTTCCTTCACATGCGCAGCCAGGAACAGAGCACCACACAAAGGCAAATGATGGACTTAATTAAGAGTAACTGTTCTTGGATTAGTGATGAAAACTGAGGAGTCACTTCGGCACGAGCCAGTGTGGAGACCAATGCAGCATAAAGGAGTATTTGCTCTTTAAGTACTTTTTCTTACCAATTTAACTCCCTCTACTGTTTGAAGAATTGCAATAAAATACAAGCAATACATCACGAAGAGAGCCTGGCAGCCTGCTGCATCCCCTGTTAATTATATGTGTAGTAATTTCCAGAATTGGGGGGGGAGGGAAGATGCCTTTCTATGCCTAAAAACACTTCCACATCATCAACTTAATTAATGCTGGAATAACAACGCTTCAGTCTTTCTTTTTTCTGTTCACACAGCACTTAATCGCAGATCTGGGGATTTTAGGTATCTAAATTCTTCTCAGAGGCAGAGCTGCTCTGGAGGCACAATTAATCTCTTTGTTTTAGTTAAAGCTCCATGGGAGCAGTCAGAGAAGCACAGTTTTCAGGAGTGAGTTAAGAGGCTCACAGAGTCCACCGGCTGAGACCGAGCCGATAGCACAATGCGTGCAACGTACATCAGTGGACACGTCTGTAAGGCTTGAAATTACATCAAATAAAAAGAACTGAACTGGTTTATGTCTTTAAGAGACTTGAAGGCTTGAAGGTTGATAATAAAAGGTGTTGGGGGGACGGAGGAGCTCATTAGATGAACGGAGAGCTCGTAGATCCCCGAAATAACTCCGCAGAGCCATGGGATCCGAGGACAGAGGAACTTACGGGTCAGAAAAAGAGTCAAGGATCTTCATAGAGATCCTGGAGCTGGGTAGAGCGGTATGCCACGGAGGGTAAACAGACCAACAATGGAGGATCCAGACTCATTATGAAGGTAGTTTCCAGGTGTGCAGCTCCACTCGACTGCCAGACATGCCGACTCCGCCCAGAACACAGACCCAGGAGGGGAGGGGAAACGTAGGGAGGCTGCCACCACAGAGCGCACGGCAGCAGACCGGGAAACTTCACCACATAATGACATTTGGACAGGCAGAAACTGTATTTTCTTGAAAATAAAGAATCATATAAAATTTCTCGGCGTTACATGTTGATATCTGTAAGCTTTTTTTTTTTTCACACATTTTGTTCAGAAATTGTAAAACTACTTGCAGCAGTTGCAGAGATGTTGGCAGGCAGGATTCTGTCAGTGACAAATCTGGTCAAATGAGGATGTTGCCTGGTAACAAGAGGAAGTCACAACATGTCAGTCAAATAACCTCTGGCCAGTCAAAACCCGTGGCGGTTGCCCACTTTCAAACTGAATATTTTCACTGCTAACAGCAAACCACTGTTGATAAAATGATCCTTTTAGCTTACACATCCACGTTCAGGGCATAATGTTGATTTTTCAGTGGATTGAAATCCAAGTCTTTTGAAGGAATGTCCTCTGTTAAACCCATTTATTCATTTCACACTCCATACTTCACATTTAATCACCTTTTCTTCACTCCTGTTTTAACTACTTTGAGTAAAGTCGTTAAATAAAGTTAAATAAAGTCATTTCTCAAATGAGGATGGAAAAATGAAAGCCAGAACAAACCGCTTCCATCATCACAGATGAATCTGGAGCAAAAATCTACAGAGCTGTTTTTTTTGAAACCATGAATTTTGTAAGTAATATCACAATGGTCATATACTGTGACTAAAAGCACAGTCATGCATTCGCTTTTGACTCTGGAGACTTGTGCTTTTACCCCCATTTCAAACTCATGGTCTGCACAGGTTCTCCATTCATTTTTAATAGCCTATCCATAGCCTTGATAACTCCATTGGGCAGAGTTTTCTCTTAGCAACAACAGCACCAGATTCAATAATAGCTGTGTTTTCCAGTCTGCCGTCTTTTCCATTGGGCTTTGGTCACAAAAATTGGTTCTTTTAACTCGTTTCAATGCTCACTGAGGCATAACTCTATTAAGATTATTACTACTGAGCAACGCTAGCTTCGGGGAAGGCCAAACCCTGCACAAGTATTTCCCAAATGACCAATGGCACCGAAGGTGGAAACCAATGGTGCAATATTTCTTTATAAACAATGCAAATATATATGTCCACTGAGCATATGTGAACTAATGGTCAGGTAAATCTGCACAGCTGGGAACATTTCAGCCTTATTTTCTTCTCTGTCAAGCGGAGCCCACTTTTCTCACCACGACTCCCATTAGAGAAACATCGCTGGCACCGTTCAGACACCACACTGTGGCCAGACTAATGACACCGGGCTGACTAGCAAGTAGCCGTGGTGATTGCAGTCAACTGGACACCGGACGGCTTCTTTTTTATCCTCAACAAATCATGTCGAAATGGAACCCCATGACAGCCAATGCAGCTGAACTCCTGCAATAGCTGTTGTAAAACATTTTATCATGTTCTTGTTGGCTTCTGACCAACAAATGGCAGAAATATTGAGAGCACAGTAATACATCTTTGTCATTTATCGCGGCACTGAGGGAATTTTTCAAATCATTTAAATGTAAGGTCAAGAGGTTCTGCTGCATCGTCCTATCTCCGCCTCTGGCTGTCTCCCCGGTAAGGGAAACAGGAGCATAATAAAGCAGCCAATGCACAGGAGGAATATTAGACTAATGAAAAGCTCTTTCCTGCGTTGGCTGCCGGCCCATCTTGTGTACTGCCTTGCGTCGACCATTTCTCAGCATGGAGCTGTGAAATGGAATTTCGTTGGCAAAACAGTAAAGCAGCTCCCCTCCATGAATGGGCATCGAATGTTTTGGCTCCACAAAATAGAGAAAAAAAGTCAGGTAGCAGGAAATGATGAGACGTGCAAAGCGTATAGAATCACAATGTTGGAGCTCTGAACTGTCAAACAAAGAAGTGTCTTGCTGATACGCTGGCACCTTTTAGCTTTAAAAGCATTGGTATAAAGAGCACGGGGCTCGGACATCAGGTTCAGGAACATCATGACATTGGAAATGATGGGAAAGGTGGTGAATAGCAAGGCCTGCCTGTTTGGAAATACGAGCACAAGCAAACCCCCGCTGCTGGCAAGCCAGAGCTGACAAAGTGCCCCTCGCTGTGCCCTGCAGCACGAGAGGAGCTGCTGCACCTGGGCGGACACAGTGAGGGCCGGGTAAAGGTAAAGACGACCTGCAGGCCACGCTAACAGTGACTGACATTTGTTTCTCAAACTTAAGGTGTCACTGTACCCGGAGCGGTGCGCCGCATTAAAGGCTCTCAGGTCGTCAAATGAGCAAAACAGGCTCCACAGGAGGGAAATTAAAACCGAATTCCCTCAGATTTCAGCACAGTATTCACCTCAAACTCACTAGCACCCAGTGTAAGTCAAGCCAAAAAGCCTTGATTACAAAGGCACTAAGGAAACAACCTCAAGAAGTTAATCCCAGAAAACGTTGGTGTGTGTTTCTGGGAAATCTGTGATGAAACTGCTGGTGGTCTTCAGTAAATGAATGCACATTTCCAATCACTGTTTACTGTCTGAATGCAATCCGAGTGATTCCAGGACCTTCGGGGTATAGTGTGTTTGTGCTCGGGAGGCTTTGTTGGATTAAAACAAAATGTGGTACAACTGCTCTTTGAATGAAGCCATCTCAATGTGTGACCTAAGAGGAAAACCAAGACCCTCCAGCAGCTCATCATCCACTTTTAAATTAATTCTGCTACGGTTTTACATCAAACACCACATGAAATGGTGTATTAGTGATCAGTACGTTACTGTGCGTGAGTTAACAAAATTTTAATGTATAAGAGACATTTTCAGTTTCAACTCCATTGAATCAAGGTAACACATACTAAAGTCAGTTCAAGCCATCATCTGAAGTCAGTTCAGTGCAGATGAGACACCGGAAGCTGCCGTCGCATCGCCGATTAATGCAGGATGTGTTAACGGCCTTGAGTGTGGAATGAGTCATCAGAAATTTGATCCCACTGCTCAAAGAAGACAAGAGAAGGGAACTGATGTGAAAATACACCAACAACAGATTTTACTGATAATTAATTGGCACAGATTAAGATACAAAACAAACCGAAGCTCACAGACCAGAGACCATTAAAGCAAGCACAATACAAACAAAAGGCATTTAAAAATCCCATGAAGTCAGTCGCTAAATGAACAATCAGTCTTTCAGTATGTTTACCTTTTTCACAAAGGATTTTTCCAAATCATTAAATTTCAATGACTCATTAAATGCTACTGATCATCGGCCATTTACACAGCAAACATTTCAAGTGAAAATGCTAAACTTTAGCTGTGTTTACACTGTCTCCTCACACAACAATGGTGCTTAAAGCCACAGAAAATGCAACTTTTTTTAAAAAAACCCTCCAGTTCTATTTTCTATGGAAATGACGGAAAAGACAACTTTTCTCAAGTGCTGCTGCTGCTGCACATGTGCACCACGCTTGTAGTAAACAGCTGTTTTACATAATTCAGTCCATGGACAATAAGAGCAATGTTTGTCTCCAGTGTGACTCCTGGTACATGTTCTCCTGGGATTTGGTCATTTTAGGGCTGACAGTCTCCAGAATATCAGTCCAACTTGGTGTACTTGCCATTGATAATGATTATAGCCTACTGTTCTCTTTGAGCGTGCGTGGTTTTGTTACAAAGACAACCAATAGAGCCAACTCGTGGTCTGGCATGCTGGCAACATCAGTTACAGCTTTTCTGTATTTTCAGTTGAAATTTTGTTTAGACTCTCAGGTTGCTTGAGCTAATTTCAGTTGATCATAACTGAAGACAGATCACCTGCAAATCACAGCAAACACACCAAGACAGTCTTATACACACACTGACTTCCACACCTACTTTCACACCATAAAAACGTAAAAAAACTTAACCACTAGTACAGCTACAGTCCTTGTTTCCAAATTGCTGAGTCCTGCCCTTCATGGATCAGAAATACCTTATGTTTTAATGTGAGAAGGTTAATAATGCTCTGAAAAAGCTGATTAATGGCTTTGATATTACTGAGAATGTAGTTTTTATGTGTCAGATAAAATCCTGAATGTGGTTAAACTGACAGGACGGAAGGGCTTGGAAATCAACGAGGCTTAAAAGTTTTATGTCAGCTCACTTTTCAAGAGAAAATGTGAGATAATTCTTACTTCTTCCGTGTAAAAATATGATGGTTCTTCTAGAAGACTTAGGGTTTGGCTTTTTTTTTGGTGTTGTCACATACAAAATTAACCAGCGCTGAATGCACTGGCTTCTCTTGGAGCACTGATTTGGCAATGTGCACGGCTCAGTCAATATTTCATTACAAAAATTTCAATCGCAACAATAATCCACAAAAAAAAAAAAAAGTCACCACACTGTGTGCTACAATGACTCACACATCCTTGAAGTGGCTTTGTTAAACAGAAAAAAAAAAAAAAAAAAAAAAAAACTGAAAAAACAAGGGCAGTTGTTCTTTCTACATGTGAAGCATTTTAATGACAGCAGCACAGGTGAGATAAGAACAGGTTTTTAATCTGACCATCTCTGAAAAGTCACGTCACCCAGATGTCCAATCCTCCAGCTGAGACTTCGGAGGCAAAAACCACCACAGTTAAGCTAATGATAGTGACTCGTCGGGAGGGGTGGGGGTGGGGGGTAGCACTGGCATGGTAATGCATCATGTCTTGGGCAATGTGCGCCATTTCCACATCTCAGCGGTGCAGCCTTGGCACTTCTGCTGTTTTATTAGGAATTATCTGCAGTCGATTAATAAATGTCGTGCGGCCCGAGTCCCACAGGATGAGGGGCAGGAAAGCACGCCCTGATAATGGATGGGTATCCATCATGTCTGCCAGTCAGGACACTGCCACTGCCACTGCCGCCCAGACTCATGAGGCGCCAGCGGCGAGCAGGGACGACACGGCGAACACCTGGAAGTGAGCTGATGATGAATGGAAGAGACGCTTTGATTGCTTTGCCAATTATGCTGTGCAAACAATAAATTAATCATCAGTGTTTGAGGCTAAAATCTGAAAATGAATTTCAGGGAGAAGTCAAACCATCCATCCGTCTTCTATAGAAAGTCATTGTTGTTAGGGGCTGACGCGGATCCCATCACAGTGTAAATAGAGAGATAGACATGTGCACCTAAAGGTAATTAAAGCACCGTTGATACAACATTTCAAGTGAAAATGTGTTGTTTTTGCATTTTTGTTTCAGAGAAGTTTGCATGGTTGTATATTAGTGTTCATTTTCACAGAAATGGTGAAAACGGAGTGTCTGGCATTCTAGGTCAGTGCTGTTGGTTGTTTTGTAATGAAACTACATACATGTGCATGTAGAGAACAATGCCCTGCAACCATTAACACTGGGAGAACACAGAGATTCATATGGACAGACCATCCATTTAGATTGTTATTACAGTGACTGTCAATTCTAAAACCACCAGGACCAGGACAATGTGGACCGGGAGTCATGGCACTCTGAAGGAAAACATTATACTGAGCAGAACAGCTGTTTACCATGACTGTGGCAGACATGCACAGTATTAGTGCTACATACAATTTGTGTTTTTGTCTGTTTCCATGGCGGCAGAGTTTGGAGGGTTTTTGAAAATTGCTCCACTTTGAGAGCCATTTTCAAAAAGTTCTGTTTGCACTGGCTCCGAGCAACACTGGCATGCAAATGGACATCCAGAACGCAATGAAAGTTTTCCATTTTCACTTGATACATTCAACGTCTGTTGCAAATTTTTGAGTTTGTTAAAAGAAAAAGAAAAAAAAAACAGGAGTACCTGAAGAAAATCCCTGCATCCAGAGGGAAAGCATGCAAACTCCACACAGAAAGGTCTGAACCAGTAATATATTTGTGTGAGAGAGCTCACCATCAAACACAACTCTGGAAGTATGAAAGCTCTGGCTGTGCTTTTAACATTTCAAAATTTAAAATTTAACGCACATCCATTTTGCAATGCTGTTGTCTGAAAGTGAATATCTGGCATCAATAGACCACTTGTCATTGCCAATTATAAATTGAATTTGCACTAAGTGGTTAACTAGCAATCCTCTACACGTACATGTTTATGTATTTAGAGCCAGAATCGAAAATTTATCAGCGACAAAAAAAAAAAAAAAAAAAAAAAAAAAAAAAACACTTTTCCCCACAAATGAATGCAACCTAAATAATCCAGGAATCCTCAAAGGACAATGGTAAAAGCAAGCTGTTTCTCCTGACACGTCATGAATAAAAAAGGTCTGTGGGCTCTTTAACGGCCTGTGGCCTACTGCGAAAACAGAAAGCTCAGCGTTCGTTTTCCCCCAGCGCTCCAGTAATAGGCCAGTGGAAATAAATGTAATCACTGCACTTTGTTCTCCCCAGTGATATCATTTCTTCTTATTACTTCTCACCCCTCCGCGTCTCCGGCCACCATCAGAATCTCATTTGATGGTATTTACATCCGCTCTGGCTTCAAACACCGGTGATGCTAAAAAGCAATTACTACTTCAAGTTGCTGTCTGCCAAAGAGAGCCACACAAGATGTCCTTGCCAAACTGCAGAGGATTTCTAGCGCATCTTCCAGCTGACATTTAAAGCTCTTGTCTTCTCCTGTAAGCACGGTTCACTACACTTAGAAGCAAAGAACTGATTATGACAAACATGGCCTTTAAAAGAGTCCTCTGACCACAGACAATCCGTACAAAGTAACATTTATCAGCGTTAAATACCAGAGCCGCTCAAAGCCAAACAACAAAGGGATATGCCATTTATCAAATTAAAACATCGCGTGAAGTCTCAGCGACCGTCTGGACAGGATCCTTCATCACCCTCGTGAAATATAACTGAAAGTCAAAACCGTAAATGGTGATGAAAGTGCCGACCTGCAGCGGCCTCGCCACTAAATTAAATGGGCACCCTCCATCTTCAGTTTGCTCATCAGGGCAAGTGGTATTCAGCCTGTAAAGACGATCGTATAACTTCCTCTGTGTCACAGGCGCAATCGCTTCAAAGTCTAAAAACAGAACAGGGCCATGACGAAGTCAGCTTCGTTGTATGTGTAACGTACATTTATCACAGTGTCTTGGGTGTCAAGAGGTAATTGACAGGTGAACTTTGTATGTCCTCAAGACAGAGCAGTTTGCATTTGCTGAAGCGGACGCACATCTGGACGTCTGGGAAAGGTCAGTGCACTGGGCGCTGTATGTTTTGGATATTAATAATGGAACAAGGTGTTCAATTGGAGATTAGAACTTGGACATTATATTCATCGGACACACCAACAATCACTGCATCCATTAGCTCACCATCCTGGTGTCGGTATCTTAGTGCCTTCAAGCATTGGCCTGGCTTCTGCACCCTGTTTACCTTTTTCTCTGAAATAGAACTACTATAAAGACATTTTTATGGCCTTAGTTACTCATGGTCCTTTGCTGGATTCTTTTTCTTTCTTCATCTGTTTTAGTTTCTTGAAAGTTTCTGCTTCCATTTGTGAACTTTCGGAATGACTTGTACAACTGTTTTTGTGTGGGGATTGCACCTTGCCATGGTTGATAGGCTCATTGTCTCAGTGACTCCGACAGCGATGCTGGCAGGAGCCTTTCCCTCCTGGTAGGGTCACCTGTGGCTCAGCGGTTAACAGATAAAGGCCTGGCAAAGCGCAAGGCACTTACATAGCAAAGGTCAGAGAGTCAAACTGCTCCTAAACAACAGACAGATGAGAGAAACTTAAAAATCTACACAATGTAGCTATAATATGCCTCAGAAAATCACTAAAAACTGATCCTTGAACCCTTGATTAAAGTAGCCAAAGACTAGAGTGAGAGTCACTGTAGTCTGGATATAACTGGAAATCTACACGTTGCACCAAAATCAGTTTCTGTAACAGCATTCAGAACATGGACTGAGACTCTGACATAAACAAAATGAAAACACTGATCATCCCATACCTTGGATCAATAGACCAGGCTACTGCTGGAAGTCTGATGGTGTGGGATCCATTGATTATTGTTAGTGACAATAAAGGTGTACATTCCTTTGTAAACCATGGAGTACCATTTTCTGATTACTACTTCAAGCAAAATAACACACAACATCCCAAAGCGTCACTCACTTCATTTGGTAATATCCCATTTCTTCCTGTACCCTGAATACTAGTAACTCTAGCTCAGTTAGCTTGTGCAGGATCCCATGCCCTATAGAGATTATGGGAAAAAAAAAGACATTGCTGTTTCAAACTTGACATTAACAAACAGCATTGTGTTTTGTCTCATAGATACCATATTTAGTGATGCACATTGGGCAAATTACTGGATGTACATTGTCAAACATGCAGTCAATGTATATAAAAACTCATATCAAGGCAGTTTTTTTTTTTTTGTTTGTTTTTTTTGTTTTGTTTTTTTACGAAAAACCCTTACTGTCAGACTCGGGCCCTCAGTACGTGTAAAACCACAGCCCAATCTGATGGCCTGATGGCAGAAACCTGACTTTTTAATACCAACCAGAGGAACAGCCTCTTGATGAGTCCAGTGTCAGTCAGCTGTTAGCTTAGCCAGCCAGTTCATGAAAAAGTACTCTGAAAGCAGTGTCAAGCCATGCAGTGTCCAGAACCAAGGTGTCAATACTTGGGCCAACGTAAAAAAAATCCAGAATTCATTATCAAAGTAGAAATTACAGGGCAGAAAACTGCTATGGTACAAAAAAAATCTAAATTAGTGAAAGCAGCAGTTTCTCCTCACAAATCTCTTTGTACGAGCGCTTCTTGCATGAGGCCCAGTGTTCCCAAACTTCAAGGCAGCAACTGTCTAAATCACTGGAACAACCCTTTATATCTCACTGTGCTTTTAAAACCAAAACATAATTAAAAGAATCTGAAGTTTTGGCCGTGTTGTTGTTGAAAATGCAATTTGCTTCCTTGAATCAGATCATGAAAACATGATGATGTAAGTCTTTGTAACAGTTTGAAAATGATGTAGCCAAAGTTTGCTTGAAGGACGCAAACATGTAAGGGAAACGCTCCAGTGCTGTTTCCCTTAATGCGATTTGTGGTTGTCCATAGCATTAAATGTAAACTCTCGAGCCACGTCGTTCCTCATTGATTGTGTTCGTTTGCAAATGGAGATTCAATTACGCCGTTCTTCCAAGTGAACGCAGAACAAACGACATGGAACTATCAATAGCGGGCTTGCCCCGGGGACGGGTGCAGAGGAGGATAAGCGAGAGCGCCGGACCTCCTTCACAGTGCACTCTTTGTTGAATTATCCAAGGTTAGCGTGGCGTTCTGAAGGCAACTAAAGCAATTAGTTGGTCAGTTGTCTGCAGGCGGGGGGAACCACTGTGTATGCAGGGCCGTCTACAAGCAGATACCAGCATGCCCCATACTGGCATCGGTACATCCTGAGTAAGCATTCTTAGTTATTTGTCGGAGAAATGAGATTTGGACACATCTACCTTATGCAATCAAATTAAGATGTATCCAGTGTTTAAAGTTCTTTTTCAGTAGATTTCAGGATGAGTAGTCTGAATCTTTAAATGAAAACTGTAAATACACCAGGACCTTGATTGATATCAAGTACAAAATAAAGTAGAATTTATGCAGTGTAACTGCAGTATTTTTTCCCCCAGATCTTTTCAACGCTTTTTCACTTCTCCTGAGCCTTTGGCCACACCTCCCTGAAGCACACTAAAACCTTAGTAATCACTACAAGAGCAACAGAAGAGGGTCTTCCAATCAATGCTGCTTTTAGAGTCGGCGCGGCGCTGTATTCTGCAGCACTTGATGTTTCTTAAGCAGAAGCAGCTCACAGGGATTATCAGAAGTGACGCGGATTTAAGGTTTTATACTTTAAATTGTATGTAATCCATTATGCCTCTTAATTCTCCTCTGAATATTTGTCTTATTGTATTATTATTTTTTTTTTTACTAGTGCCATGAAAGTAAATTTAAAAGAAGGACATGTGTTTCTCCATTTCTATCCTCTCCCCCGTGGCAGACAGAGGTGGAAACTAAATGTAGAACAGTCCGGATGCCACTGAAGTGCAACCGAACGTCGAGAAATGGTTTTTCAAACCCTTTTTGTCTACAATTACCATTCTGCTTTCCATACAGCCCCCAGGGCTTCTCATTACTCAAGGACTTAAGGTAGTGATGGACTGCTTCAATTTATTCTGCACAGTCTGCATATACTGCAAGCGTCTATTGAGTTACAGCAGCTCGCCATGGAGGCTGAGACTTTTCTAAAGAAAATCAGTAGTGACATTTTATGACTGGGGTTTTATTTCCTGGTATGTCTGTCTCCACCACCTCTTCGGAGTTCTTTTGAACTGCTGAAAAGCTGCCTGGTGTACAAATCCATGCTTAATGCACACCTCACTGTTTGTTCAAACTAAATGGCTCAATTTGCTTGATGGATTTGTCAGCACCAGTCAATGATTTTTGCATTAATTAGTCTTTATTTCAAATTCATGGCTCTGCAAAACATCGCAGCAGTTAATAAGTAAGTGCAGTTGCCTATCAAATCATGTTGAAATGTTCCTCTTCCCAAAGTCCTGCTCTGTCTCCCTGTTTGCACTAATGGCAGAGTGTATCCTCGACCTGCTGGCGGGTGACGTTAAAAGCTTTTTAGTGTTGGGAGGTGATTTCTGTTACTTTGCGGGAGATCCGGGGCTCGTGGCGCGGATATGGATTTCACATGCCCTGAGCGTGGAGGGGGCTGGTGAAAAAGAGATGACTCTTATCGCGTCCCTCTGCTGAACACATGACATTAAATTGCCATTCTCAAAGACTGAGGAGAGATACTTATAGCAGGCGTTCAATGGCTCATACGCCAGTGGTTGGATATTTACCACAGCGTTTAAATGTGAACTTGGAATGCAGGAAACCACTTTTTTTGAAAGATGAGAACAAATACGAGTATTAACCTTTAGCTTCTTGCTGATGCCGTGTTGCGATACAAGTACATATTACATACTATAAAGTCTAATTCATGATCCATATGCAAATTATAAATTCCAGGGTATATGTGACAGCAAACTACCGCCACACAACCACTGCAGTGACGATACGTGCACATCCAAAGGCCTTACAGTCTACAGTACGCACAGCGCAGCATGTACATAGACACTACTCACCGCTCTAAGCTTATTGTAGACGCAGGTACAATGGTGGAGCCTTCAACGCTGTTGGAGGGACATGAAGCGCCAACGCAGAGGCTGTGCATGTGGGAAGCTTTGCACATCAGCAGTATGGTGGCCACCCATCTCGGGATGCACACTGCACCAATCTCCCCTCCACCGTCCTGGAAGTTGAGACCGCTCTCCACCCAGTGAATCACCTCGAAGCAGTCAGTCCGCCGGCGGCTCAGCCAACAGCCCCTACTGACCCGCCCACCAGAACACCACCAGGTGTGACGCCACCAGTTTTAGAATGCGTGACAGTTTAAGAATGCACATGTGATATAGAGCTGGGTTATGTATTTAAATTTACGATTTTTAGATTTTTCCAAAATACAATATTATTTATATCTACAAACCTTTTTCCTTGAAAATGTTAGTTTTAAGAGTTGCTCCATTTCCCTATTTCTCACCTGTACGCAGCCTCTGTCACTCTGACGAGCTGCACTCATGGCCCAATCCCTTTCTCACTGTCACCCCTTAAATTTACACTGAAACATTTGGCTTTATGGATATCTGTTTGTTATTTCTCTCTGAACTAATATAAGTTTGACACAGCTGATTAAACCCTAAAATCACCCTATTCTTTTCTCAGCCTTTTTTTTTATTTATTTATTTAGAAAATTCACATTTATCTTGTGCAGAACTGTACTTGTGGTAAATCTTTGAGAGAAAAATCATCATTTCGAGGAAAAATATTGAGACATATCACCCATATCACCCGGCCATAGCTGATACATGTACAAGCAGCCCTCTTTTGTCAGTTTTATATATTTAATGCATGCTCCACAAATATTAAAAATATTAAAATAAAATATATGCTCATTTGGCGTGACAGCGTTTCATGTAGCATGCAGCGAAGTCGTCTTCTGTTACAATCACCATATGACAAAGCACAATATATGACTTTCTGTGTAATATACTGAGCACTGCTCAATGCAGATTATTCATTTTGCAGAAAGAATGTGTTCAGACGGGATTCATCTGGTTGGCGTTTTATGCCATAAGCTGTAGGAAGAAGCAGACTGAATCACGCAGCAGCCGACACGAGATGTTCCCGAACACGCAGCGGCTTCAGGCAAGTCACACACTGCACGCCACCAGGTTTCATAATCACTATTAATTCAAATCCAACACTGATGCAATTCTAAAAGACAAACAGCAGCAAACAAAAGAAGCATTTGTTCCTACTGATGCTGTGTGGGCACAAGACACTGCAAATCAGCAAAGATGCCGCGTGGCCCACAAGGTTGAGATGAATACATGTTGGTATACATGGGAGGGTTGAGTAATCCACAGCGGTGCTGACCCTCAGGAACTCTGAGATTGTATCAAAAGCCAAAATGAGTTTCAAAAGGGAAAAATTTCAAGCATGAAAAGAAGGAAGTGGGAGGAAGCCTCAGGCACACGACGAACTGAAGAGTTACATTGCCAATACGCGCCAAGACAAAGCAGAGCGCAGCGCGCTGCAATATTCATTTCTCTAAATCCTTCACCAGGTTACAAGTCACCTGTCAGGACCTTTTATGTCAGTCAGTGAAAAATCCCACAGGTTTCCCCGGCATCAAACGCCGTGCTCATTAAAATGCCTTAAAAACAAACTGAATATGTATAACTGAAAGAGTAATGTATTAGTCACTAGTGACTAAGGAGAAAAAAAAACTGTTTTGAGCAGCCAGTGAAAGGTTGGAATAGAGGGGGGAAAACATGCCAGGTGTTTCATCACCTTCCAGCAAAAAAAAAGGAAAACTCCGGAGATAGCAGCAGCTGTCTGCTATCATCAAAACACGGCTACCTCATTTTCCTGTCCAGAAGTCTATCTTGAAATATGCCGAAACCCATCACTGCATGCTGTAAACTAATGCCTGATGTCTCTGCCACGGTGACAGGCTTTAAATGTATTTTCATATTACCCTCCGTTTCACAGTGGACAGGACTGTCGAGGCGCCGCTTCCGATCGTTCGTCAATCCGCCTTGATACTTGCGGTGATTAATGTTACATGAGAAATGTTGGCTCATGTGGCCGGTGCACAAACAGACTTATCAAAGGCAAATAGATCATAACGCAGAGAAGGGATTGAAGAAGGTGCCTTTGAGGAGCAAAACAAAACAAAAGGTTGACAGGAGGATGCAAGAGATCCATGTCTGGACCATCGATGCTCACAGTGAATCATGATTTAGAACAATTAGAAGTGAACAACAAACAAATCAGAAGTGGCTTTAAAATAGAGGTAGGAATCAAACCATATGAACACAATAATATTGATCAATGGAAACAGTGGTGTAGTACTCGAGAGCGGTCTTGGTTTGGAGACCTGTTTATCTTGGCTGATATGGAATAATGCTTTGTTTTTCAACTTCTCAGGAACACAGCGTGAAGGACGCTGTGTTTTGTCTGAAGTTACTTGGTCTAGGCACTGTTCCCCTGAGAACCAACATGTTTTCACCTGAAAAACAACATCTGCTAGTCTCGTGAGATCTGGCTATATGACATGGCGTGGCCGGAAGTCCTGCCAGAGTCGGGTTGAATTCTCCTCAGAGCAACAGCCTTGCTCTCAATCAGCTGATTTGTGCGTGCATCCTCTGCAATCCTGAAAAAATCCTCCTTGTGCAGCGTCAACACCTTGACTCGTCAACTTTGGCTCTGATTCATCAAAAATTCCAAAATGCCCCTTAAAGTCTCTGTCTCGTCTTGGCCATAGAACACTCTGGTCATAGTCTTGACTTGATCTCGACCCTTTAAACTGTGGACTTGAAATTTTCTGGTCTCTGTCCTTTAAGGTCTTGGTCCTGTCATTGTCTCAGGATGTTCTGGTTTTGACTCAGTCTCAGGAAAGGTGGTCTGGACTAAAAAACTAGAAAGCAGCATCACAAAAGTACCAAGTACCTTTAAATCCATGTTACTTACTAACTGTGAACTGATCTGAATTTCACTGATGCAGTGACATCTGCTTGAAAACGCCAACATTTCTTTCATTGTGTCTAATCTATTAAGACAGACACACCTGGCCAAATCTGAATGTCAGATGACGGTAACACTTTTTCAATTTACAACTTTTAACAGTATTAGCATGCTTTTTTTTGTGTGTCTTCTTTGGCATTTGATAGAGTTGCCAGTTTAAGCAGAGGATGTGCAGATTGCAGAGACAGGGAATCCACCACGACACCCTACGTGTGGCGCTGATTATCGTTCCCAAAAGGCCAAGCAGTGACATTATCCGGGCAGTGGCAATGAGCACGGCTGCAGCTGCTCTGCCTGCCTGTGCAGGTTGGACCTGCAGCTGTGGAAATGGTTATTGCTCAGTTTACAGCTGCATTTATGATTAAATCTATTATCATCCCAATACAGTTTTTCCACCGTGACTGCTGCTTTTCTTATTAGCAGCAGCCAAGAAAACATCAGCCACTTGTGATTTAAACCTACGACGCCGAGACACGTAGCGGGATTACCGATATATCTTCCAGTCCGGCAAAACAGAAGCTTGGGGAAAACATTTAGTTAGTAGAAACAATTCACTCCACAAACACACACACACACACACACACACACACACACACACACACACACACACACACACACACACACACACACACACACACACCCTGCAGTTTAATAGCATGACATCAATTCAAGCAACACTAAATTGCTCTGCCACTTATCTGTTCAATGCAATTTCAGTGCCAGTTGAAGCATTTCCACACTATTGTATGAAGGTAAAACATGCAAACAAGTAATTTTGGCCATCTGAAAACTGAATTATCTGAAAGCAATAACTCAGACACAGTCCAAACTTCATTCACCCAACCACCAAGTGTGCTGCGTCAGATTGGCTATTTGAAGCCAACAGTGAGCAACTCATGTTGTACATGTCAACCAATCATCGCAGGATTTAACTTTTTCACCAAAGACTGTGTTGGTGACAGCTTTTAATTTGAACATTAACCATAAACGTAGAACATTGCATCTTATTATAGCCTCTCTGTTCCTCTAACATGCCAAATTCAGATGATTGAATAGTTAGGACGGTGGTAGAGTGGTGTAATGGTTAGCACTAAATGACTCTTCTGTAGATAGAACATGTCACCAATCAACACACACTATTGATTAAGTGTATTTGCCTGCATGGCTATGTAATTCCAGACAAAAGCAATGTGATTTCACTGTCATCGTCGTGTATCTGGGTTCTGAAATGTCACAGTGACGTACTTGGAGGGGGATCGACACATGGCAGCATTCACACTCCTCCGATTGACTCCCACAACCAGAGAAATCACACTAAACCTGCACAGCAAGAGGACACCTTAAAACATGCAGGGCAGGAGTCCCACAGGGTCAACAAAAGGTTCCCCAAAATTTATACCAAGGTTTTTACTGGAGTTTGCTTCAGAGGCAAAATGTTTCTGTTTTCAGGGAGTAAACACACAGGAGGAAGTCAAAAGTCTCCATTAGGAGATTAATCTTCAGGAACCAGGTAAACCTGCCCGTCGTCCCGGGATCTTTCTGTTAACTATACATTCAGTCCTGAAGGAAATCACCTGTACATTATAAATGACAGAACTTTCGTCACATCTCTGCTGTAGTGGGAGGCACAACACTTTCTTTTTTCCAAGTTCAACCTTGAGGCAGATTGACAATTTAAAATCATGAAACAGAATATTTTTATGACATATTATGTGCCATACTTGAACAAAGTATGCAGTACAACCTGCAAGGCTGTAATCGCTGCCCATTCTGCAAATGTCTACAAATTAATTTAGCTTTTACCTGGAAGCTAAAAGACATTAGACTGAGTAAATGTAATTTCAAAAATAATAACACTGTGGTCAAGCGTTTTAAATCAAAGAATGTCAACCCAGTATATCGAGAATTCTGTCCAAATGCTTCAAGTCTGGACTTGAAAAGCCACTTTTCAACACCCGGTTTCAACAAAGACAAAGCTGAAAATACCCGACACTAACTCGTCTGCTCCCCTGATATCTCCAGACATCTGCTAGCTTCAACTCTTAGAACTATGGGAAGTGGCCAATCCAAACAGAGCTTAGATCAGTGTGCAGGTCAATCCCTCCATGACGGAAGTGTTAAATTCCCTGGGAGGCGGCCAAAGCCACCTGCCGCAGTTTACTAACTCCAGTCGTGCAACATAGACGGTGGCCATGAAGCCTGTAGCCGCTGTTTGTGATTTATTTACTGAGGGTCACGCGGTTCCATAACAAGCAGCAGACATATAGCAATAGTGAGACATGAGCCGAGAAATCGGGGATGCAGCTGTTAAAATAGAGAAGTAGCATCATGAGAACACACACGCCGAGGGCTGTGAAACGGTGCGAACTGAGAAGCAACAGGTTTCAACCAACATGAACGATGTGGGAGATAAAATGTTTGAACCACGGATGGGTGGGGGGTAATTACAACTGGAGTCTTTAAAAAGAACATGATTAAAAAAATCCATGTACATGTTCTTACGAAAACATGCCAGTGGAGCAGTGGTTAGCGCTTCTGCCTCACAGCAAGCAGGTCCAGGGTTTGGTGATGTCTAGGTTCTGAGTCGGTTATCTCGAGTTATGATGGTAAAAAACTGGGTCCTTCATGAAAAAGGTTGGATAGCGGTGGTCTTTTTCCTTTTCGGTTCACTCACATCATGGCTATATGAGTATGTTGAAAATGAGAGTTTAGGAAACACAAAGGCTAAACAAATAGACTATTTGCAAAAGTCGATTCAAGCATTTACACGTCGATCTTAAATAACCTCAGTCCATGGGAGGGTTGCAGGGGCTGGAGGTTATCTTAGGAGGTTATCGTTTGACAAAAAGCAGAGCATTCTTTCTTTTTCTTTTCTGACTCGTTAGGATTGTTTCTGCCTCTGCTGCCCAGCAGGAGCGAGGACATCCACACAGGGGGGATGATGTGAAACTCCCTTCATGCAAAGTGAAAAGTTTCAACTGAAAAGCAAACTTTCCAAAGATTTCCTCTCGGTGTCGCACGTTGATGTGGACCCAAACGTGGGTCAGCCTTATCAAACACAGGCGCCTCACTTCTCCTGAACCCCGTCCTTCACTGTGTGGGCTAATCCATGTGCGACAAATACTGTTCAGTTAGCAATGTTTTCACCGCAATTACACTGACTTGGACAGATCGTTTGCAGATCAGATTTGGGTTTGCAAATCTGCTTGATGCTGAGACTTTGTTCCCAGTGGGTGAGGAATTGCGTTTATATGTGAAGATTTTCATTAAATCGGGTTGTTAAAGGCTTATTTGTAACATCTCAACTTGAAAAGCCGAGCGGAGGGAAGAGGGAAGTGTGCCACTTTTGTTTTTCATTTAAAAATAAATGCTGTGTTTAATCCTGTGATTCAAGACAATAAATTGAAAGTCTTTTTAAAGTAAAAGTTGAAAGTGTACAATCACCTGAAGGTTCAAAGTCATGGTATAGAATCAGACCTGGGTCCTTTCGTGGTGTGGTGACACCACTAACCGCTATACACCAACAGACTGTGGCATGGTGGGAAGCCCACCACATTCTGTATCTATGAGACATCTCAGATTTAATCAATATATAAATAGAAAAAAGAAGAGCTGCAGTTCTCCCGTTTTAAATGCAGCATTCAGACTATTCTGTAGCTCGATAATTATGTTACATTCAACAGATTCATCACTTCAGCTCTCCAGTGAATCTGCTAATCTCTTCACATATCCTCAATTGGATAATTGCTGGACCACACAGGACAGTTCAGTACTCACGCTGGGCTCAGAGACTCTGCGGAGGTTGTGAGTTCCAGTGTGTCAGGGTTTAATCAAAGATATTCTGATTTTCTTCCACAAAAGTTAGCCACAGAAGTGTTTGTGGGTGGTAAACGGATCAATCATCACTGGTGAACCATGAGAAAAGTCTTAGGACTCAGGAATAAAGAAACATTCGCATCAAACTGATGTCAAGTCTATGATGTCTAGAACTTCTCCAAACAGAGGTCATAATGGAAAAGTCTTTATGTGTGTGACACTCAAAACATCCCTTGACTTTTAGATTCTGGGACATCCCTGTTTTTGAGTTAAAGCTGCCACACAACAAGCAAAAGAACACCACCAACTGAGAGTGGCAGAATACATCCTCATAAAGGCATTGAAAACTGACACATTTTTCAATGATTCCAGATAATTCTGAAGAAATTGGTCGATCATGTGCCATGTGTGCACGAGAATCCAAAGCAAAACCCTGATTTTCCTCTGAGGAAGACAGAGACCAGTGGTCTCTGTTCACAAACAGCACGGTGGAATGAGCAGCACGTGACCGTGAGCGAGGCTGAGAGGTCCTCCAGGCAGGACAGGGCACAGCGAGCCGGGGCCGGAGCCCGGCGCTCCATTCATCACAGCTTGTCCTTCAGCGTTATTCTCTCCCGGTAGGCCTGCTGCCACACCATGGATCAGCAGAGGACATGTTTGAACAGGTGACCCAAGGCCACGAAAGTAGGTACAGAAGCAGCAGAGGACCATCGGGGTTGGAATATCAGAGGCCATTCATCAGGCGTCCAGGAGGAAGAAACGGCGGGGATCTATGCTTTCTGGGAAGCTTTTCCTCCACTTACTGGTCCCTCACTGGAGCCGAGTCACGTTGCTCGGCTACGATGCCGCCTGCTGTCTTAGTTAATGCTTCCCTCGTTCTCTGTATTTGTTTCAACCACTACGGGCGTAATGGAAGAAGACAATAATAAAGGAAACCTGCAGATGCTCACATCAGCGAGTCAAAATGAGCTGAGAGGGCAAAATCAGAGGCAGAGTTACTCAGATGATACTGTACAGAAAGAGGAAGAGTCTACAGCCGGGCTGGAAGCTGAGGGCTTGAATCAACCCATTAGGAGCTGGAACAGCGTGTGCACAATGCTTCTCTTCCCCTTCATTTCGATATAATGCCTTGTGATCTGCAGACATATGTGGAAAGAGGTCGGAATGCTCCCTCTTCTAGAGGAAAAGGCGCACAGACCTTACAAATGTGCGAAAAAAAGAGGCATGGATGCATATTTTGCCACAGATTTTAATGTGATCTGCACGTCACAGAGAAGAGGTGAAGACTTCTGAAGCCGAATGTAACGTTATGCTACCAGTGTCTGTCTCCTGCTTTATCAATTACTTTTAATTATTAAGGATGTACCGACTCCACATTTTTAAAGGACGAGTTCAAGGAGGAGTAATAACCTTTAGCTACTTGCCAATGTGGAGTATCGATACGTATCAATAATGTAATTTACAGTCCGTCTTTCTTCTGTCATTCTCATTAATATCACAAAATCTGCAAACCAAGGACATCACATGGTACTCAATACTGATATCAGTGCATCCCTTTAAATTATATTTAATATTATGCTTGAAAACTGGATTCTGTCCCAACAAACTGAACACTGGCATCCTGACAACCGGAATCATTCTAATTAAAGTCATCTCATCTTCAAGAACCTGGAGTTCAGTTCAACACTGCATTTTCAGATAAACTGTACTTTAAGGTTCAGAAAGTTTTTCCTACTGTGGTTATGACTGATGCGAAGAGCACTGCTGCAGTGTTTTTGCGTGTATCGAGTTAGTTGTAGTGAATTAAAATTGCAATAACCTGGATTGCTAGAATCTATTTTTTTAGGTGATGTAACTCGATCCAGGTTACAACTGGACAGCAGCATTATTGTCACTACTTTATTTATTTGACATCTGAGCAGGCGGTCTAACAGAAATGACCCAACTTCTCTACGGTGTACCACAAAACCCTGAGTTGACCAGTAGATCTCTATTACCATCTAAACAGCCATGCTGGCATGGCTATTATAAGCAGGGCGGTTAGGAACAGGCAGTATAGGGAATAATGACACTCCTCCACCTTGGTTTCAGTGAATGGAGTCTGAAGGATTCGCTTGGAAACTGGAGTCATTCAAAAGTCCATTTACTGGAGATCAGCTGACACAGATTCACGCCATGACCCATACATCAACAGGACATGTTTCCCGATAACAATATTGAATTCCCTCCAACTTGATAAGAGATGAGGCTTTGCCTTTCACTTGACTCCGATTCTGTAGGAGCTCACACCTAGATGCTATCCAATATGTGATTTCAATGTCAAATAAATAAAATTTACACAGGCCCGTGTGTATGTGTGTGTGTGTGTGTGTGTGTGTGTGTGGGTTTCCTAATTGTGTGTGTGCATACAGGCACACTCACACATGCACACATCCCCCGGACAGTCTTACGGTCGCTTGGTGGTTTGCTAAATAGGATGCTATCATAAAGCAGCCTTGTAAAAAGCTCATCTGGTGCACACCATCTGTAAACACAGATATGGAGGAGTTCATGGAGCCGCTGCAACCTGGCATCTCTAGATCTGGAGTACGTTACTGTTACAGATGTGGTGCCAGCGTTCAGTCTGCTGCAAAAAGCCGAATTAATTCTGCGTTTTCATGAAGAGCGTCGTCTCTTTGAGAGTAATTGCCACATACTACAAAAGTGATTAATTAGAGTTTGCAGGAATGAATGTGTTCATTCAAGGCACATGTAGGATTCTTCACAGAAAGAAAATGACTTTGGCTTATTAGCTATCAATATTTTTGCACAGATTCATTTATCACTTCAGCAGAGTGTCTTGAAACTGTTTGGTATTGCCATGTGTCACATCCTGGCTGAAGGGCAAACCAGGAAATTACAAAAAAGTGACTTCCCCGACTTCCTCATTCCCAGATATAACCAGACCATCGCTGCTGCAGTTGAAAAACATTACATCCTGAATCAAACAAAGATTTCATCCATTCATCTTCCTGATGAATCTAGGTTGGGGGCGCTTCAGTCAACGACCGAGATGGAAAACTTTTGAAAAAATCCACCTCAGGAGCCTTTTTTTTTTTTTTTTCTAAATTGTGTTTTCAGTGACTCCGAGTGCCACTGTCACTTAAACACTCTCCCAAGGAGCAGCAAAAGTTTTGCATTTTCACTTGAAATCCTTAGTGTGTAAATAGGCCCAGGGTCTCAATAGCTGTGTTTCCATTACGCTTCTTCACAAAATAAAAGCAGCATTTTCCAAATTTCACCAAAGTACAATTATGATTTGCAGCCATTTCCTTTGAAAAGTGTTTAACGTATAAGCCGTGAAACTTATGGTCTCATCCCGTGGGACTCCGGTAAGAAGATGAAGATACAAAACACTTAGCATTTTCCTTAGGGTTAGGGTCGGGCTTCTCCTTGCGGTTTTAAATCACTTCCTAGTAGGGGTGTAACGGTACACAAATGCCACGGTACGGTACGTACCTCGGTGTAAGGGTCACGGTTCGGTACGTTTTTCGGTACAGTGGGGAAAAAGTAAAAAAAGCTCACAAATGTACCAGAACATTTTTCCCAAGCTTTCCCATGCGACACATTATTGGCCCAGTTTACATGGTGTTTTTTCAATCCGATTGTAAACAATAGTATTAAACGCCAGTGTATTCATGTACAGCATACAAAGCATCCATGCGCACAAAGTCTCACGAGGAACTTGCAGGTCTTCCTCTCTGCAGCAGCAGTCCTCAGCGCCAAGCAGAGAGTTTTTATCTGCTGATATCTGCTCAAATAATGTCCCAAAATCTCCATGATATGCTGCTGAAGGAGCGGCTGCTCCCCTGACCACAGCACCGCCGTGCGGAGCAGCACGTCTCGGTGTGAGCTCTGCGCCGCATGCCGATGTTTCGAATTATCTGGTGCCCGTGTTAACTTGTGACCAATAATGACTGAAACATCTTGTCGTTCTGGCGAACGTCGGTTATCGACAGTTACAGTGAGTGTATACGTTTAAAGTCTTTTGTGAGTCTTACTTTAACAACTGCTGTAATCAGCATGTGTTTACACAGACCTCCGCTGTCATTCGTTAACACGGGAACCAGTTAATCCATAACACCAGCCGGCGATCGCACGTATTCTGCTATAGAGCTCTTTATACAACTCGCTGTTGCGCGATTTGGTTCCATCTCGCCTCTCCAATGGTTTTTATGTCGGGGTTTTGTATTAAAAAAGTGTTTTTCCACCACCGTGGCGTTCTCTGCTGGTTTTTTGACTGTGCTGCTTCCCGTTTACTGGCACGTCACACGTCACTCCGTATGAGGGAACGCACGCGGAACAAATACTCTCCCGTTTAATCCGCTCCGCCACACGCTGCAGCTCTCATTCCGCTTGTACTTTCTTCTTTGTTTGTTCATGTTTGGACCTGCTTGTTCTACTTCTTCTTCTTCTGTGATAATGGTGGTTGCCGGCAGCTTTTAGGCTCATTACCGCCATCTAAGGTTGGAATTTTTTTTTTTTTTTTTACTCACTGGTGTATTCGTCGTGTGATTGTGTGTGCCGAACCGTGACCCCCGTACCGTGACGGTACGGGACGAATACAAATACCGTTACACTCCTACTTCCTAGTCCAAGAAGAAAGAAGCCGCAACAGCTGGCCTTGACAGGGAAACAAACAGACCAGCGGCCGTGGCTTTTCAGCAATTATGAACATTCATCTGTCTACAACACTGCTTTAACAGATTCAGGGTCACGGGGGTGCTGGGCTGGTAGCATTTGGTACCAGGTTGCAAAGATATCATGAAGTTTTATTTTGAAAGTGTACATTTAAATTTATGAATCTGCATTGGATTTTATTTTGAAAAACGCTTCACTTCCACCAGTATTTTAAAAATACACCACCTGTATTTTTGTACTCTGAACTCTGTCGTGTTGCTTGAAACCCGTTGAGGGTGCAATAAGGTTTGGGGACCAGCACTGTATATTAATCCTTTCCTCTGAAATGGTCGGAAGGTTGCACGTTCAATTCCACGTCTCGCCATGTCCACATGTTGAAGAGCCAGAAACTGCTGCCAATGGAAAGACTGAGAACGTTGCATGGCAGCTGCCTCCATGTGTGAATGTGTGTGTGAATGGGTGAATAGGGACCGCTCATGCAGGAGATAAGTGAATCCATGAAGCATTTCAATGGACCAGACTGGCTGGTTTTGATATTTTCCTCCTTCATCTCTCGCTTCATTGGATTCCACCTCTGTCACTCTTCTATTGACATAATGCATGTGGATACTCACCAGTTTAGCTCTCATTCACAAACTCATTGACCGAAGCACTCTGTGGCTGCCGTGCAATGAGTTCCCCACCCACAGAAAGTGAAGGTTGACACATGTACAGGTGGGGCCAGAGATGAGACTCACTCCCAATCAGAAGTTTGGGACAAACACTGTTGTTCTACCTGAGTCACCATTTGTGAGGAAAAAAAGCCTTGTCCTTTCTAAAGTGTTTGCTTTGGCAAAGCTTTTTTGTCATCATTATACAGGGAACTGAATCCTCCGCCTACCACATTTCAATCCGAAGTGTTTCTCGCCTTCAGGGAAGCGGTGTCCTCGTGATTTATACACAACGATTGCAATATTTAAAAAGAAACCTGCTCGGCCGGAGTCTAGACGGGACTGTGAAATGAAGACGTGTGGATCAAAGAGCAGGACTGATTGGATCTGCCGACCCAGATGGATGAAGAGTATCTGCAGCTTTGTTCCGTGGCTCAGCGCTCTGACCGAGCAGTTCCCTCCTCACCCCGTCCAGATTGCCTTACCCCCTCAGATTAAGTGGGATGGAAGAGATCGTGTTCACCCAGGACAGATTAGCCCATCATGACTCGAGCTTTTTTTTCTTTTTTGGAGGAAGTCTAAATAACAGCTGCTTCTCGGGGAAATGGCAAAGTTGAGAGCGAACGAGCAAGAAAAGCACGGATCACTAAAATGTCACGTTCTGAGCTGCTCGTGGTTTATACTACCTCCCTGCTGTGGGACTGTGTCCATTAAGCTTTATGTTGCATTGTTGTTGTTTTTTTTTTGTTTTTTTTTAATGTAGCAACAAATCAGTAGTTACATAACTATTATGTTCACTTCATAAAAAAAAAAAAAAAAAAGCTGCTGAGTGTAGTTGTAGTTGCAAACAGATGATAGAAAATATGCACATTCTGCATCGTTATTACCAACCTACAGAGCTCACAAAATGATGCATAGTTACAGACTTTCACCACTCTTCACAATCTTTTGTTCTTTAGGGGTTTAAAAAGAACTCAGGGAAAATGTTCGTTAGATAATTACTAACTCTAGAATTTGTTGGAAGCTGTAACCTGGGAAACTGATTATTCTTTTAATTGTAATTCGCAGTGACTTGCTGTGTCAGCCATGAGAATGGAGCAAAGACAGGACTGTTCATAACTGGGAGACACAAAGGTTTCCGTTTCCACTTGAAAACATGTAAACAGCACTTTCTCCAGTCTAGGTCTCTGTTTCACTTCTTCACATGTAAAAAAGCTGCGATGCTCCGTGTATCCCGATACTTTCCTCAGCTCCTGCAGTTTGCACCACGCATCGCTGAGCCGCTGACTGTCCATGACCCTGACAACCCTTCACCCCTATGGACCGAGACAACAGAGAAGAAAAACCCCACTAAAGCTGCAGATGTGGAGAGTCTGTCATCGAGCCGACACGCTGCACTCTGGGAGTGTCAAACACTTTTTAGTTCAGGGTCCAAGTACAGACAGTTTCATTTGAAGTGTTGCTGTGTAAACGGTGCTTAAGTATGATGTGCAAACAAAACAATGAGCTCAAAGATGCTAAAACTTCTCAAAGAGGAATCAATTGGCAATATATAGAATATATCTGCATGAGTGACTCCTTAGACATTAACAGTTAGCCGCCTCGGACATTTTTGCAGACGTCTCTGTTTGGTTGGTTTTGCCATCTCGGGCAGAGGCAGATTACGTTCCTCAGATGGCCCTACTGACGGAGAAATCCTTGGATAGGACGCTGTGAATGCACTGCTGCATTGGCAAAACAGCATAAACCTACAAATCCATATGACATAGAGTAGCTGGAAAAAAGCTGAATGGCTCAGCAGCGCTGAGCCCCACAGCGGACAGAGGAACCCAATGAGCTGCAGGGGCTGATTGCTGACTACATTAAGCCTCTTAGGCAGCCTGCTGATGAATCCACTCGTTGAAATGTGAAGGTAATAGTCTTGACATAGCCAAGACATTACTCACTGACTGTACCTGCAGAGTTCCCAAATGACAGCGCAGTCGCGTACGAGCCGCTCCAATATGAAAGAGGACTTTGCTTTTATTACCATGATCATTACTGTATATCATTTCTGAATGTACGGCCATTTGGTTTCATTTAAATGTAAATCTGGGCACTGAACTGCACACGTTGTCACCCACAGCAGCCCGACGATGATGATTCATTCCGGGATCGGCAGGGAAAATATAAGAGCCCCTTTACTTTCTCTGAGGGAAAATAACAGATTTGACCTTTGTCTGTTTTCATGAAAGCCCTGTGCACCACAAAAAAAAAAACCTTGAGATTTTCTTTCTTTTTTCCCCCCGAAAACAAAAAGTATCCTGTTGTTTGCATCCTTTGTACTCTGTTTCTCTTCTTCCTTCTGTCTCTTAATGCCAGCGTGAGAAGAAGGGCAGAGACGCGCAATCTGCGAGCGCAAGGTCGAGGTCGACGCGAAGCCTGCGGAGGATTGACAAGTCCACATCCACAGTAAGGCTGCGGTGACAGGTAACATAGAGACCAGGCGCCACTCGCCATGTGAGGACGGTGAGTTCAGTGAGAGGAGTGTGCTGAGGGGAGACGGCACCGTCCGCTGATGCTCATCGATAGGGAGGCACTAATATTGGTATCGGGTTCGATACTGAGCAGAGTACACATACTTGGAAAAAGATCCCCGATAAATCCCCGATATCAAGCGTCAGCCGCAGGTATGCAAGAGACCATGAGAAAACTCTGGAATTTGGAGATTCTTTCAAATGAATGAGAACGTAAAAAGTAAGATGGTTTGTAAATTGTGATGTGGCAGGACGTCAGGTGGAGGCAGAAGCCATCGACTTCTCGGTGCGTCCCTGTCTATGGAATGAGGTGATGACCGGGAGCATGGAGAATCCAACTCCCTCCAGCAAGGTAAACAATGGATGCTCCCAACTCTAATATCCATGTAATCATACGGAGCATTAGAAAAACTTACAGTGAAGCTTGTAGAATCACTAATAAATGAAGCGGATGACTTCTGAAATCCTTAGTGAAATATCTGGTAATCTGCTTCCTTATTACATTCCTTATTCCACACGCGACCTTTCCTCCTGCGGATCACGTATCCCATAAATTAATCATCAAATCCCAATTAAATGCACCTGCATGCCAAACAAACTCAACAAGCACTTCATATGGAGCCCGGATAGCAGTGATATTACAGATCAGTGCACGATATCTTTTTTATACGTCTGTGTAGAGCTGACTAGGAGATAAATATGTGTTGGTCGTCACTCCTTCATCTATAGGGGAGTAAAATCACAGCTCACCAAGATGCATCTTGTTGTGTCTCTCATGCATTTTATCAGAACTGTGAGAGACACTTGAGAAGCCTTTTAAAGTTTCCCCCCGGGCCACGCCATTTTCACAGCGCTGCTCGTGGAGGAGCTCTCCTCCGTGACCCGCCTCGCGTGAGTCCAGCAACGCGCCGCCAACATCGACCATAGATCTCAAGAGCTTAAATCTTGCTGAGTGTGAGCCGGTGCTGTCGGGGCTCTAATGCGGCCTCCTGGCGGGCGCTGTTTGCTTCATAGAGTTAACCTTGTGGGAAAACGTCCGTGTGACACCTGTCGTTACATTTATGGCCCCTGAGAGTTGATGTGACATACAAAGAATTGGTAACACGGAGGGCGGGGGCGGGGGTGTGTATTTGTAGAGCTGGACAGTGTGCAAATTGTTACTTTGATTCTGTCACTCAAAAGGTTAATGAATGAATAATTGTTTTGACATGAAAGCACAAAGTCTCAGATTTTCTGACAGCTTTGGTAATGATATACTATATAAACAATTTTCAATGACTATATAGGTTTTGTCTATGTACTGGCAATACAGTTTTGGATTTAAACTTCTGAATGCAGTGATTCCGAGTGTTTTGCTCAAGGGCACTTCAACACAATGCTTTACCAATTGAGTCAACTTTAGAAAAACATAATATGAAGGAACAAAAAGATTTTTTACAAAAATCTTGGCATTGGGACTGTCTTAAAGGGTCCTACAAGAAGCCAATTTGTCACCATGTGGTGTTTAAAACTTACAAGAACGACTACTGTTTCCAGTTTGTTTACTCACGGTCGTGTTTCAGCATTTGAGACCTTAGCAGAGAGAAGTGTGAAGCAGCACTGAAGGCTATAACTTCTAAACTGTGAAGTAGTATTAGCATCAAAGCCAGACTGTGAAGGTGAATTTGTCTAAACATAAATACTGAAGGCTGAAGGAACCACGGCCCAGAGAAGTGACAGGCTTTTGCTCACATCAGCCAAAACAGAAACAATGTGGTGGAGAAGATTTAGATCTTTCTGTGCTTTTAAAGCCAAGTCATGTTGCTATATTTCTACACACAAAGAGGAATTAGTTTCTACAAGTTCACAATATTATAAAACAAAATGCCATTAAGCTTCAGTTATTGTAATAAGAAGGACAAAGATTGAAGCTGACAGTATAGTAGCTATTCAATTTGACTTTTCCCCAGTCTACATGTACGGGAGTGTAACCCTCCAGTCTGACAGTATTGGGACACTTCCCAGTGACCCAGGACGTCGCAAACTACAACAGCCAATGGAGAGTCAGCAGGTTATTCATGTACTTCTGTTTCACCTCCTGGTTTTTAGATGTACTGACTATCTGTCAGTTCTGGTTAGGTAGCAGAAAGCACTCTCGATCATTAGTCAACGATCAATCGAGAGCCAGCGAGTTCACAGAAAGTATAGCAACAATGGACGACCTGTACACTTTGCAGTCAGACCCCTTCTATTTTTAGCTTCTGCCTACTTTTCTAGAATGTCGGGAGTATTTTTCAGTTAGCTGTAACTTTTGATCCAAGCCAGCAGAAATCAAACTAAAACAAGTAATTTAAAGGACAGGAAAGAGGAAAAAAAACACATGAAATTCTTTAACTCTTTGTCAAATTTCAGTTAATCTCACCCTGAAATGCCTGCTTACGCTGATGAGGTGATACTGTGATCACCACTGATCAACACGGATTTCACTAAGATGCTGGATCCCACAATGAAAGCATGTTTTTTCAAACTGTGACTTAAAGTTATCTAAAGGTGGGAAAAGAAGCTATGGAGTGGCATCATGACAGGGTTCAAGGGCCATGAAGGGTTTTCTTGGCCTTGCTTTTATTTAATGAAACTTTTTTTTTTTCAAAACTGATTTCTCAGCTTTATAAAGGGGGCAATAATAAATCACTGAGTTGCTCCTTTAATGTCTCATACCTCATAAATATATGCAGCCAGCTGGAGGGAAGTTTCAGGAGGAAATCAATCTGATGTACTTTCATCATTCCTCACGTCTTTTTCAACATAAGGTCTGCATAGTTTAGGTATATTTTAGGTTTTCACAGCATGCTGTGTCAAAATTTGGACACAATGTGGTAATAAATTATCGTCCAACACATTTCAATAAAAAGATCCAAAAAAATAAAAAGGCTGGTCTTCACAGTATAGCTCGATGGAGTCATGATGCTGTGAGAATCTATCACTGCTGCAGTCGGTTCAGCTCCACAGGCTGCCGTACGGTCAGCTTAAACTGTGTATGGAAGCTACAGTAACTTCATATGGGATTGAAAACCTGGCTCTGTATCAGTTAACCTACATTGACAAGCCTGTAATGCACTGCAGATTTTTAAATCGGTAAATCTGGATGCGTGAGCAGCCGAAATGAAGTTGTAATGTCCACATGAACAGAAGCAGATGACAGCAAAGCAGATCTGATAAGAACTGTGTGCCTGTTTTGGAACACCCTCAAGTCTCTGCACTAGATATTTGCATGAAAATAACCTAAAGACACTCATGTTTGTGTACTTTCAACATTTATATCTTTAACAACAACCCTTTTGCTGATTTTTTTAAATAGAAAAACATCCAGATTCAAAACACACAGCCACTTTAAATTCATAAAACATCCTTCTTTCCTCGACTTTCTACATGTTGTGTAATCCTGGTTTTCAAAATGGGCTTCACAGTGAGTGAGACAACATTGAGGATACAGGGTTTTTTTGCACCAAGATAAAAAGCACCTTTTTTTCCCCAACTGTAATCAGAAAACCTCCCACAGTCATAATCAGACACTTTCTGGAATATAAAACAGAGAGAGGAAAGTGCACTCTGCCTCTGTGTTAAGGTAATAGTGGGTGTGTGGATCAGATCGGAGAGGAGGGCCACGCTTTTTCTGAGCAGCAATTTTCATGGACGACAACAGAAATATATTGGACACCACTGATAACAAGGTTTATCAACTGGTCAACCTCCTGCTTCAATCCGTCTGCTACTTAATTTATGTCTGTTTGCTCACTGCCCCACTCTGTCCTGTCTATTCCTCTCCTCCCATCCCCTTACCCCAACTGGAACAGCAGTCTGCAAGATTCTTACTGTTAAATGGATTTTTTTTATTATTATTTTATTTCCTATGTTATGATGCTTGCTTATGAGGGTTTACTTTTTTTTCTGAGAAAGTGCCTCAAAGTGACCATATAGTAATTTGCGCTATTTAATTTAAAGTCATTCAAATTCAATTGAATCCATATATGATCAAACTTTATCTAAGAAAGCTTTGCAATGTGGCCAGTGTGAGTCTCCACTGGTGATGGCAGATAGATTATTTCTGGCTTGCAGAAGGAAAATAAATTAAAAGGAGAAAACCTTAAGTTAAAATGTGCAAACTCCAAAACCCTGGATTCAGGTTTGGAATTTTCCCACTGTAGGGCAGGAGTGTTATCCATCACACCACTGTGCATGTATATTGTGTTTTCCCAGCTATCAAACAGTGCGTGGCACCCCTTTGCTTCCCTTCCAGAAAAGCGTTTTGGGTGCGTCAGTGGCAGGGTGCTTTATCTCAATTAAATGCGCGTCCTGCAGGAAAAGCCGCCCTCCCTGACACCGTCCACTTCACCACTTCAGGGGAGTGTTTCAAGAAAACAGAAAGAGGGACGAGCACCGCAACTCTTCCAGGGAAAATACAGCGACGTGCCTGTTGCTCAGGCGTGCCTGCATCAGAGAGCCCGGAACGCAGCGCGGGCATGAAGACGGATCCATGGAAAGAGGAGTTTCAAAAAAAGGGAAAGAGAGAGCGAGAGAAGAAAAGAAAAGAATGGGAGTATTGATGATGTTTTGACGGGGAAATTGAGAAGGATAAACAAGTTGACTATGCAAGCCGTGATCTGATCAATCAATAGAGCTCTGCCGCGCATCGGAAGAGAGAGGGGACAAAAACACGCAAGCTGGAAATCCAACGTGCACAGTGGAGTAATTACAAATCTCTTTTCTTCATATATATATATATATATATATATATATATATATATATATATATATATATATATATATATATATATATATATATATATATATATATATATATATATATATATATGAAGAAAAGAAAGAAGGAAGAAAGAAGAAAGAGCCGGGGGAAAAAAGCGCAAAGCACACCCAAAGTATCCGTACGCGCGCACATGCGCTTACCTTTGCAGATCACGGTGGTCAAGCAATAAATTAGAAGCAGGAGGCCCGTCGTGAAGAGGTAACGTCCACCCATCCCGACGCGTAGCTGTCCACGGATCCGCTATAGAGGTGCCGGCGCTCCGGAGCTCCGGTGCCTCCTCTCGCCTCCTCCTCCTCCTCCGAGCTGCGCAAGTTCCTCGTGTGGACCAGGGAGCAGGGCAGCCAGGCTCCCCTCGGACGGGGAGAGGAGAGGCAGGAGCGGCGGCAGCGGCAGAGGGAGAAGTGACAGGGCTTGGACTGGGGATCGGGGGAGAAGAAGACGCATCTTCACTTCACTTTGGCTGTGCGCGTGTGCGCAGCGGTGGAGACGGGCGCTCCGAGTTTACCCCCGTTTTTTTTTTTCTTATTTTTTTTTTTTTCAAGGCATCATCATCATCCTCATCATCCCGGAGCCCGCGGTGCGTTAACCAATGGCAGGGAGAAGGGAGGCGGAGAGGAGGAGACCGAGGACCAACATGAAGGACCGATCACACTAAGACTGCTCCTCACACACACACACACACACACACACACACACACACACACACACACACACACACACACACACACACAACTCCACCTCAGCTGGAGCAAGAGCCGAAAAGAAGGCAACAAGGGAGTCAAATCTCACTGAGTGCAAGTCCTTTTGTTCTTCCTCATAAAATAACATAATTTGGCAGAAAACAGTGAAATCAGTGTATTTCTTTTAACTGTCGAGGGTCACTCACTTACAGAGAGTACAATGGCACCTCTCACTGATCCAGTTAGGCATTTCAGTCTTGTTTTGCTGGTTCATAAGAACCTTCAGTCACTGTCACCAATGAATAAATGTGAAGATTGCTTCTGTACAGGACAAAAAGGTGGACAGAGAGCTTCAAGAGCCTCAATCCTGGCAACTGGATTTATGCGTAAAAATAGAAAAAAATCCAAATCAGTAAATGTACAACCCAGGTGGGCGATCACCCATTGAAAATAATGAAAGTGGTGTTAATTTATCCACCAAACTTAACATTTTTAAGA
Source organism: Salarias fasciatus (assembly GCF_902148845.1). Taxonomy (NCBI): domain Eukaryota; kingdom Metazoa; phylum Chordata; class Actinopteri; order Blenniiformes; family Blenniidae; genus Salarias; species Salarias fasciatus. Next base: position 27,167,389 of record NC_043756.1, read on the forward strand.
GAATGAAGAAGTTTTATTTGATAAAATCCACTCAAATGATCCCAATTAAATTGAGTTGAATTTTTAAATGCTCAACGATTGTGTGTGTGTGTGTGTGTGTGTGTGTGTGTGTGTGTGTGTGTGTGTGTGTGTGTGTGTGTGTGTGTGTGTGTGTGTGTGTGTGTGTGTGCGTGTGTGTGCGTGCGCGCACGTTGGGGGGTGGCTCCCACAGCATTTGAGGTTCATTGGTGACCCTAAAATTGCCTCTAGATATGAATGTGTGTGCCTGTCCAGGTGTATCCAGCTGCAGAGGATGGATGGATGAACATGTGAATAAAAACTAGTTTAAATATCTCTGCATCTGCCCTGCTGCTTTCTGCCAGTGCTGCACAAAATCCACAAAAACAAATTCATTGTAATGGTAAAAAAGGTCTGGCATGAGAGATCGAGCTGATATCTGATACTTTTCATAAGTATAAGCTACCAGATGGCAGAGAAATTAAGCTTTACGTTGTGTTAGATCATCGTTACAGTCTCTCCCCTCCAGGACTTCAGCAGCATGGCCACCCTAACACACATAAGATTTACCATCATTTTAAACTTGAGCTACACAGTTTTAGGTCAAAAATACACAGTAACAATGAAGAACTGCCACATATTTAAAGTTTAGGACAGTTTGTAAAAAGGGGCACAAGAACTTAGTTGTTTGTATCTTTTTGACAGTTCTACTGCCACAAAATCAAAACACACCCAGTCATTAGAGTCAGAAGGTGTAATAATGCTCAGGAACAGCAGGAGAAGCAATGAGTGATTAATAAAATTAATTCCTCTTTATTGGTGTTCAACTGCGTGTTATTGACACATTTAACATCAAGAAGAGCCGGCACATCCATGTTTTATCCCACTTTATCTGACTCGGGGTTACAGGCACCTGAGCGGGTCACTCATTCATCACAGGACACACATCTAGAGACAGATATTTAAGCACACACTCACATTCATCATTACAGACTATTCATTTAGTCATCAGTAAGGTCCCGTTTACATGACGTTTCAAAAATGAAATGGGAAAACTCTGTGTGAACGATTTAAAGTTAGTTGAGACTGCAGCGAAACACACTATGCTAGTGGAGTGTGTTCGTCGGAGACGACACAGATTTCAAGCGTCTGCACCAGGAGATAAATGTCCAGTTTCAATCAGAGTCAGGGCTGCAGGAAGTTCAAACCTTTTTGCCCGAAAAGATGCTGGTTCGTGCAACTCTCTCTTTTCCCTGAATTCTAACAACATTGGCAAAGGCTCCCAACCTGAAAACAAGCTCAAATTCATCTTCAACAAGTCGTTCAGAAGGACCATGATTTCACTCCAGACTCAGCAACTCACTAACAAAGCTGTAAACAAGACCGAGTGCCTGGACGTCACGATCTGCTGGAACTTGAATTGTTCCACAGTGTGAACAAACTTCAGTCAGAGAAACTTCCAACAGCCGAGCAGGACATTTACAGACACTCACAACAAGCCATTGTTGGAGAAAATAACCCCGAACTCTGAAGTGTGGACGATTAGACCTGAAGCCTTAACCAAGGTGGCAAATTGCATGTCATGTTTCTTGGTGGGGGAAAGAACATTTTCATGACTATAATTATCTGCAGACTGCTTGATTTTGATTTCATGGTTTCAGAAGGGTCCTAAAGACTGTATTTTGCTCTAAAGAACTTTAATTTGCAAGCTATTCTAAAATTAAGAAGGCCTTGACCTCCGTGTCCCCCATTAAAGCTGGAAGGCCTGAATTAAAACCTCCATGAGCAGGAAGAACATGGAGAGTCCACACAGAAAGGCTCTGATCCCGGAGCTGAACACGAGTCATTCTTACAGTGAGGAGACAGTGCCAATCACTCCACTACAGTGCCAATGATTCATCTTGTAATAGAAGTATACTTTTGTTTGACTGAGTCAAATGAATGAGTTGAATGTGAGAATATGATACGTGCCTTCTGCTGCCCGTTTAAAACTCATCTGAAAACTTTCTACCATCTTTATTTGGATGGCTTGTCTGTTAGATTGTCAATTCTAAAACTAATAAGTCCTAACAGGAGAATATGGACTGGAACCAGGACCAGGGGAATCTGGACTTCGAGTCATGATGCTCAGGAGGAAAATGTTAACGACCATCTACTGAGCATGGGAAGTAATTGTTGCGGAAAAGATGTATGTTCCTCCATTTCCACAGAGATGGAGTCAGAGCATTTGCAAAAAGTTGCAAATGTTTTGCCAAATGTTGACAATGAAAGCTGAAGGATGAAACCTTTCCACACACAGAAAGAACATGGAGATTCCAAACGCTTCCATAGAGAGTCTTTGACCATGAAACACCACCACTGGACTGCTGAAGGCCGGAAGAAGGTCTCATGGTCCGATGAGTCAATATTTGAAATCTGGGGTTCATCCTGCAGGATGTCTACCATGTAGTGGGCGAAAGGACGGTTCCCCAGTGAGTGACGCCGACTGTCCAACAGGGAGGAGGAAGTGTGAAGATCTGAGACTGATTTACTGGATCCAGGGTGTCCAGATACAAAGCGAGAGGTACAATGAACCCAAACATCTCCTACATTATCCTCTAGTATGAGCTCAGTCAGTCAGGAGTCCAAGCTATGCCAAGACGACATCAGGAAAATGAGTAGGATGGTAACTTCAACACATCCAGATCTAAACCCATCGAGCTGATATGGGATGAAACGGACAAAAAGTGTGAAAGCAAAACAAGCCGGCACTTTTAGCTCAACGTGTTTCCTCAGAAAAAAAAAACAAAAAAAACAAATGCTTTGCCTTTATTCAGCCTTTGTCGAGCGTTTCCACTTATTTTAACAATAACTCCAAGTCAACACTTTCCAAAGTCTTGTTTGTAATCTCACCCAGAGATTTTTCAGCGACTTTCCGCTGCTGAGGTTGAAGAATATCACAGACGAGCTCTTTTCCCATCAAGCACAGCTCAGGGTGTTAAGTCAGGAAGTTCTTGACCTGATTCGGCGTCGCACAAACTCTGCATTCGATTATATTCCCGCTCTCATCTGACACAGAAGTGATGCTCGGTAATCAGCAGGGCCAGCAGAAAGCTGCACACAGAATGGCTTTAGATTTCCATCCGCAGGCAGGAAGAAAATGAGATACTTGGGGGAGCTATACTCACAACAACTGCCTGCCCAGATCCGAATTAGTCTGTCATAATTGTGGCAGCCTTACTGAAGCACTTATCGATTAGTTGTCAGAAAACCAAAACAGAACCGTTAACTAATATAAAGTGGCCAAAACTCAAAAGTTTCCTCTTGTCAAAGCAGTGAAAGGCTCTTAATAATTTCTCTTGCTGAAGCCTGAAAGAGTGTTTGTAACAGCGGTGTAATCTCACCTTCTCGTTCGATAGAAATTGCCTGAATTAATCCATCCATCTACGTCCATTCATCATGTTGTTGTTTTTATCCTCCTGCTTTGTGGGAGAAGCAGACAAGGCGCTGTTGAAATGAAACAATGTCTGATAATAGAGCAATAAACAGAGCGTAATAACATTACAAATCTTATTAAAAGACAAACCTTAGTGGCTTCGTGTAATGAGCGAACGCAGACTAAATGAAAAGCCAGGCGTCGCCAACGTTTCAGGTGAGCTTGTTCCAGTCTAGAAAAAAAAATGTAATTTCAAACCTAATAGATCTGTTTGATATGTATTATTTTGAAGAGTTTGATGTGTTTTGCAGTTGGGAGTGAGAATTGTAAAAAGGACAAAGGATTCATATGTAGGGAATGAAAGCCCTCAGTACACATGGCGAAGGACAAACACCCTTTCTAAGACTTCCAGCTTCAGGTTTTAATGGTCTTCATGTCACTGACATGCGGATGCTGTGACAGGCCTGCTGTTTTCACATGAATTAGCAGTTGGCGAGAGTTTCCAACGGTGTCAGATCACAATAATGACAGCTTTTTTCTTCATTTTCGGTTTTAATTTTATAAATCATCTGTCATCGCAATGAGAAGTCTGCTTTTGTTTACTTCTGTGTGGAACTCATGAGAGACTGTACGAAAAGAGAAGCCACTGAAAAACACTGGGGTTGTCAGTCTGTCATCTCCTCCAGACCTCTCAGTATTCCACCCATTGATCAGCTGCTTGATAGGAGAGGACCGCACTTCACCACACGTCGGATTTGATTGTCACCGTCTAGACAAGAAACACGTTCCGGCTCAGAGGGAACCGAGATCTTCATGTAACAACCTCTGCTGACGGCGTTCAGAACATCCTGTTGTGGACGGGCGGCTTGCGACAGGCCAGTAATGGAAGTGAAAGGTGCACTCGAGGACAGCCGCTTAAAATGACTCACCTCTTGTAGCTTTTCATTTAAAGTGATTGGGAGTGCAGCAAGTTGTAAGCACGCGCAGCCATGCAGATAAAACAAAGTGGGCAGCACTTTATTTTCACGGACGGCGAGAGCTGAGCCAAGTGTACACAACTGGCTGCCGGATGCTTGACTGGAGAGCAGCAGTGGGCCGACTCGTGTACAGCAGCCCCATTTTAAACACACAGCTGGGAGGAGGAGGAGGACTGTGAACGATTAATGAAGAAAACATCAATTAGGTTCATTAACATCATGAAAAATGTCTCTGTCAAATGTGATCTTTGGCTTTCCCAACAGTGTTGCAGCTTAAATGAAAAATTATTCATTTTTTTTCCAATAACCAATTGTTATATAATTGATTGATCACTTGGCCAATCAGATGATCAACTGATTAACCAATCAATAATAAAAAAAAAAACTGGTCAAGCTGCATCAACAGAACCACATTTCAACCAATCAGTACAACAACAATCATTTGATCCATTGACCAATCAATCAATGCGAAAATCCACCAGTTAATCAGTTTATTAACAAATAAACAACCAACCGACAGAACACTGATCAATCCTCCAGTCATGCAGTCGATTGACCACTTAATGAATCCACCCATCCGGAAAAAAAAGAAGTCAAACCACCCATAGACGAAATCAAGTCGAGAGTAGGAATCAATTAATCGTCATTTCAATGGCACTTTTCATGCAATACAATTTAAAGTTCTTCACAGTGGGAAACACAGAAGTAAAGAGTTAATCTCAGAATCCAGTGCAGTAGAACTGAATTAAAACATCTGAATATTAAACTAGAATTTGGCACTCAGAGAGCGCAGACCTCCGCCACAGCTCAAATCAGTCACCAACAACAATACTCTACCTCTGCCAGTATGGATGTGTGTGTTTTGGTGACCTGCGGAGAGACTTTTTCTCCTCCTGACCTCTTTTTTTCTGCATCACGTGAATCTCTGTCGCTGAGTGTGTGTGTGTGTGTGTGTGTGTGTGTGTGTATTTATGTATTTTTGTTTGTTTGATTGGGTGCGTACGTGCGTATGTCTGTCTGTGTGTGTGTCCATCTCTCTTGTGATTAGACCCAAGTGACAAATTATAGACGGACGAGCAACACCGTCCGTAACTAATCGTCATTTAATTTATTTTATTTTGAAAATTGACCGGATTCTCTTGCCTTTTCTGTTTCCGATCTGCTTGATCCAGCTTGACAAATGGCGCTGTCGGCGTTCGCGGCTCGCGTGAAAAATAGAACGAAGCGGAGCGGGCGCACTGCAGAGCGCGAGCCGCGACGCGTGCGGCGCTCCCCTGCGTGTTGTGTGCAGGCAGTCAGATAGGTTAACATGGAAAGCGATCAGAAACTCCGTGCGCGGCGCTTCCGCGTCCAGTGCGTTCTCCCCTGGGCCCGGAACAACAGACCCGTTTGTCCCCCCTGTCGGCGGGCCTGACCAACTATGTGTAAGACTCCCTATCTCTCAATGATAAAGAATCCTTTAAAAAATTCCTGGATCCAGACAGTGATCCGGATTATCACCAAAATTTTATGGATTCTAAGTTAGCCCAAGACCCACCTTTCCACAAAGTTTCATTTCAATCCGTACATTACTTTTTCCATAATGTTGCTAACAAACCAACAAACCGACATGATTACACAACCTCCTTGGCGGAGGTAAAATAGGAAGATCTATAAAGCATTATTTAAATGTGATCTCTCAGAGATGGAGTCAAAGTGTTTTCAAAATGTTCGTGTTTTCCTTAATACACTGCTGTTGTTATTCATTTCCAATTGTATATCTGTGAATTTATTTCTTCTTCTGTGTTTATGTCTATTGTTTGGTTGTGCATTTGGTGACCCCCGAGCCTTTTCTATATCTATAGGGTTTTTTTTTCCTTTAGTTTTTTTATACCTTTCCATTTATTGACTACATCAAGTTAATTCATGTTTGAAATCATTTATGGAGAAAAGATTTCAGTTTTATTTCATTTGTTGTGCTTAGTGTTGAAGCTGCACAAACAAACAAGTTGGTCACGGCACAGGTATGGTAATTTATATATATGCACATGTACTAGAAGAATGAAGAAGAATTTATCACCCGAAGTGAGAAAACATTTCATAGTGGGTTCCTCTCTCCATCTCTCACCTTTTATTTGATTTCGACGGTATTCCTGACTCCAGAGAAGTGAATCCACCCTTTTTTAGCAGGTTTGAATTGAGCGTTTCCTCACAATTCATCGGCCCTCAGAGGTTTAAAGCAATTAATTGTTTGTTCCTGTATGAATCTGTCACCACTGGAACAGCCCAAGGCTTTCTCCACAAAAGGTTAATAACATATTTACAGCTATTTTTGTTAATATTGATTGCTTATCTTAAAAGTGGCGCCTGCAGAGGCTCGGGATTCCCAAACAAGAAACAATGAAGAAACACATTAGGCTACAATAAAACATAATTACACGAGCAATATCGGGATTTCCACCTGGTGATCTGCTGCTGGCATTATTAAAAAACAGTCACGCAATCTGCTGTATGAAACTGAAACAATATGGCTAAATTTAATTGAGCTGATAATTGATACACTCTTGGAGCAGAGAGTCATCGTGGTGTTTGTGGCGGATGGAAACACCAGGCGAGCATCAGACAACAAACACTGTTCGACAACTGCCGATGCCTCAGTGATGGTGTTTATAGTCTTGTTGTGTCTGAATTTATTGAATAGTGCTCATAATCTTTCCTTGTCAGTAGTCTGGCCAAGACAAAAGGAGATGGTGACTGATTTATGGAAGAAAATCATCCAATAATCACACATGGCCGAGCAGTTGAGGTAATCGACAAGTAGAATTACTTCAGAGAGAAAAATTGACTTTTGATCGTCAAGTGGATGCACTTTTTCACCAATCAGACTTTAAGGAAAATGTTTGACTGAGTTTAATTGAATCATTTCTTACTTTTTTGCTGGCTTTGGGTCACTGTACCTTCTGAATGTGAGAAGACTGTAGAGGATGAGGAACGAGTGCAGCCAGACAGCAGTAACCTGACCGCTCTCACCTTCACAAGGTGAGATCTCTGAGTGAATCCAGGTCTCTTGTGGATGATCCGAGCCGTCCTCTCCACTGTCTCCACTTTCCTCTGGCTTGAGACCTTCACAGCCTGTGGATGGAAATCTAAAACCAATCTGTTACACAAAAAATATTCTTGAGTTTTGTGAGCTTGACAGGGTGGAGTTACTGGCTGCTGATAGGTCAGAGTTCCTTTTTGACCTTTTAGAATAATTTTGATTATTTATTTATTCACATTCAGTATCATTATTATTATTTTCTGTGACGCCTCAGCCTAAGATTATCTACTCTGCGAAACAGCCACACCCAGAACGTTTTTAAAGTTCATCTGAATGTCTTAATCGCTAATATGACACGATATTCACTTCACATTCAACTTAATTCAACTTAAAGTGCTTTGGGCTCTGTTCATGCCGTGTAAAAAACGCTATATAAGTGTAGTTCATTTAGCATTTACCATTTAATGGGCGGCAGATAAAACACCCCGTTCTATGACTCTGGCTGGTTACAGTTTGACTTCTTCTCCGGCTCTCCTTTCTGTATCAATCGGGGAGGAAAATATTACCTTTAAAAAGTCCAGCACCTCCTGAGTGAAGGGTCACTTCCTGACATGTGACGTGAAACAGAAAGGTCGTCTCTAAAAATATCAGCCATCGCAGTTCATCACAGGACAGATGAACTGTTCTGATGTGTGACTGAAGGTTTGATGTACATAACAAAACCCAAAGCTCTGTCTTCAGGGGAACCAGCAACACGGTTTAAAGTTTCATCACCTAATCCCTCCAGCTTCCCTTCATCTGATCCGCCTGCCACCAACAGAAGCCTCCCTTAAACTGAGAGCGACGTGACGCAGGAAGCTGGGTATCATGGTGACCACTTTAGATTATCTTCAACGCCAACTCCTTAAATGGAGTTTTTGTTGATGAATACATTCAGGCCACAGTGTTGACCTCTTTCCCATCGTGTCCCCCACTCATTACTAATTCAACTAATTCCACTTGAAAGATGATGTCCCTCCAAAACTCTTCATTCAGATGGAGGACTCCTATCTGTTCATCTGGAAGCCTTTTCCCACAACAGAACAATAGAACCTTTTTTGATTTAATCCAATGACACTGGATGAATCCTTGAGTCCATTTTATTAATTCTTTTTTTGTTTTTGGTTTGTGTATATCTTTTGAGCTGAAGTCCACATTTCACAGGACTTTCAATGCGCAGCTACAATAAAACATCACAGGGTATGAATGATATAGCAGGACACATTGTAAGAAACATTTTTCAACAGAAGGATCTTTAAAAGTTTTCAGTCAAGGTTTCGGCTCACATTCCGCTTGAAGCTTGACCTACATGTTGGAAAAATGTGTCTGTGATTTGAAATACTTTCAACCAGCGGTGTCAGACTATTTTAATACAGGGGCCAAACCTATAACCCAATTTCATCTTGAGTGGGCCAGACTGGTGAAATATTGCCAAATTAAAGTTGCAATAGTTAACGTTATGTCACACTGGATGTATTGCGCGCACATAAAAGCCATGCACCATTTTCAAAAGTTAGGTTATAGTACATTTGCATAACACCCAGTGACTAGGAATAAAAAGAGATGCAATGTTGTGTTTAATTTCTGCCACATCGGATGTGTTAAGGCTGCAGAGAAAGTTTATTAACTTCACTGTTTACTGGCTCATTTTACAGGCCTGTTATTCACTCTCTAATTGACAGGCAGCCATAAAAATGTCTTATTTCGCAAGACTTGAGCGTCTCAGTCAGCCCTGGCAACGAGGACAAAGAGAGAGATTGTATTCTTTTTTTTTTTTATTTTTTAATGAATCAAGTATTTCTTGTCCAGGGAGCCCAAGGTGGTTCTTTCAGTCCTTATATTTGTAAAGCTGTTCCTGGCTGAATGTGGAGACGTGTTTTTCATGTGAAAACTTCAAAAACATAGCCTTGGGTGTGAGGCTTTAATTCCACCCAGATGAAAAATGAATACCTGATTTCATATTTAGCACATTTTTCCACAGCAATTTACAATACTGGTGTTGATGATGATATATTTCAAAGTAGGGTCCCACCTGTTGTTTTAAAAATTCAGTGATTGCCGGTGAGGTCGAAGGGGAGCAGCTACCATGAGGATGTTCCTCAGTGAGCTGCATCTCAAATCGGGCCAAAAGTGCAAGAAAAATGAGAGCGAGGAGTAGAAATCAGTGCTGTCTGATGGGCTGGGTGGCCCACAGTAGCTCCTGTTGGCCCTCATCTGTCTCCCAGTTTATCCCCAATGACTTTTCTATTGGATGCATTTTCAAAGTCCTCTCTGACGGGATCAGTTCAAGAGTTTTGCAGTTTCTTCAGAGATTAAAAAGTTTAGAAAACATTGAAGTACAGTCAGAAAATCTCAAATAAATCGGAAATCTGTCACACCGATGTCTGTGTACTTGTAATTGCTCATGTTAATGACATTTTGTCTTCTGCTCATATTTGTGATTTAATTACAAAAGCAATCAACAGTGGCACCTCGTGACCTGACGTGAAGTACATTGTTTTCAGCATTTCTCTATAAGCCGACATTGATTTCATTAAGTTTCCATATAAATGCAGACTTTGCTAAAATGAAACCCAGAAACGATGCATTTTCACTGGAAAACTCATGTCACACCTTTTCAAGCCTTTGCAGTATGAAAAACACACTCAGCTGAGGCTCTAGTTGGCCTCCCGGTTTTCATGAGTACATTTCACATGTATTTTCGTCTGGTTTGTCACAATGCATTCTGCAGCACAATGTGAGAGACAGAGCATAATGGGGGTAAGACTCTTCTTCCTTACGTTTCTTCTGGTTCATGACAACTGCTATGGTGCCATTTGTTATGTAAAGCAGCTCTGTTTTTGTTTGACTTACAGCCGGATTAAAATGAATGCTTTTTGCCAGTGGCCCCAGCTGAAATGCTCCATGTGTAAATGTTCCCTATATATAATACATAAGAAAATGCATTAAGAAAGCACAGAACGGAATGCCACGGGTCCTTTGATTCTCTATTTGCCCACACAGCAGCATCTAAAGAAGAAGACAATTCTATTACCCTGTATGCATGGGCCTTTCAATTATTTCTGCAAGGTGCTCTCCATTTGCAGAATAGTGCTACTCTTGGCATGTGGCGCTTGAAGTGTGCTCCTCCAAGCACAGGATGAATGACACTACTTACTGTATTCTTATTACCACCGGCTGCCTTTTCGGAGGACGGGGTGTCGAGCAGCACCATTTATCATGCCAGACGTGAGGCTGGGTTTTTTTTATCAAACATATTTTCTCATGCAGGGAGTTCACAGTGCACATCTTCTGGATGCATTTTCAAATTTATTGGACATCTTTATTTATATATTTTTGCTTTGGGTGAGCGGCACGCCAGCCAGGAAGCTTTCAGCTCCGAGAACCACGGTTCTCGGCACCTCTGTGTCAAACGGTATTGAGTGGTTGCAATGCGGAACGTCCTGCGGGGATAAACCTTAATTTCTTCAAGGGAACATGTTGAAAATCCAGAAACAAACCGGCGGTGAGAGTGTTTGATAGCCGAACTGCCTCAAGGCTTTGTCTATTGGAAGATTACAGTAGGTAGCCCCAGGAGATCCAGTAACCGATGAGGTGACTCCAGCATGCAGATGTGACGCGTTCTATGCTTATAGATTTTCAATGAGAGGCGGACGATGCAAATTCTGGGTTTAGGAGCTGAGACATCGAACAAGAAACATGTCAGTTCACTTTGAAGCCGTCTTAACAACCCGGCTTGTTATCCTGCATCATGTTCGAGATGAAGGAAGCTTTCACCACTGTCAGAACAGACCAGGGTCTGCATTTTCAGATGGATTTTTTCAAAATTCACGATTAAATGGTCCAAATGTTGTACCAACCAGCAGAAACTTCATGTTTCTGTTATTGCCAGGCATCAACATGTACACAGCTCCTGAATTATGATGCTAAGCTCTTTGAAAAAGTAATTTTAGAATTTCTGCAACTTCTTATTTACGATTTTCTTTTGTTGACAAAAGGTATTTGGCTTTTATCTTAGTAGTAGTTGTATCAGTAGGATTGGTTATTGTTGTGATAGTATGAGATGTAGAAGTAGTAGGAGTAAAAGTGAGAAACAAGGCTTTTCTGTCTAAAGAAGAAAGAGAAAAAAACAATTCAGCAGCTTCATTCGGTCCTGCATGTTGCTGTTTCTCTTCGCTTTCAACACTAAAATGATGCGTTTATCATTGAAATGTGGCCCAGGAGAGGAGAATATAAGGACAACAGTCAGGCAGACTCCTGAGGAAAGAAAAGGCTAAGCGCTCTTCAAGAGCTGTCAAACACGTCCAAGCATAGAGTCTCTTCTGGTCCACCTTACTGACTTTGGAAAAACACTCGGGCCTGATCGGCGCTCGCTGTGACCTTTGAACTGTACGTGCTCATCCTCCAGGTCTGCTGGATGCTTCGGCACATTATTCTTCCCTGAAGATTCGACGACGCGCTGCAGGTTGGACCAAAATCCTGGGAGGAGAGGGAGTGTAATTCATCATGGTCAGGGCTGCAGCCGTGTGGAGGCACAGGCATTGTGTGGAGGATGGTTTTCAGCGAGAGGAGGTCTGCAGCGTCGAGCGCAGCTGTGGGGATATGTTTTGACTGCTGAGACAGGCTTTCTTCAGGTCCGAGCTGAAGATATCGACGTCGTCCGTGAAGCTGATCCGAGGGCACAACAGAGACTCACTGACATGTTAAAGGGGAAACTCTGGGTTTTATTGAACCTTCAATGAAAAGTCAATAAAAAATGTGACTTTGGTGTTTATGTCAACTCGGAGCTGCTGTAATTTAACCGGGCTGTGAGTTGTATTGATTGGTTTCTCAGTTCTAATGGTCCCAGTGACACCCTTGGATGTTGGTAAAAGTGACAGAATTGTTGCAGCAATGCAGTTTTAAATAAAATTCCAGTTCACTAATCAAAGGTGCCACCTTTTGGCTTTATAGTGGAGAACACTGGGAATGTCCCTGGTTTAAAAGCAGGCTGGGGAAATCTCTCAGCTGTATGCATGCTCTTCCTGAGCCTCTCTTAAGGAGTATCTCATACAGGTCACTGCCTACCCGTGGGTGCAGCAGCACTGAGGTCTCCAGGCGGTTCGGGGTTTTGGTCATTTTATTTTTCAGTCAAAAAAGCAGACTGCCTGGAGAGCCTCCCTGGCTTCCCTCCAGACAACAACTTAAAACTAGGGCTGCTCGATTTTGCCTAAAAATAAAGTCCCTATTATTTTCTGTCAAACACGATTTTTCGATTACGATTACGACTTTTTGTAAAATAAAAAAATTAAAAAATTAAAAAAAGGATGAATAAAGTACTTTGAATGTCTTTTATTGAACCTTATTTTCTCTGTTTGGATTCAACAAATCCCAAGTCCAAAAGTTACAATCACGTTACTGATTGAATACTGCAAAACTGTTAATTATAAAATCCAAAGTGAACAATCAATCTCAAATATGCATCCTTATTGCCAGTGAACTTAATTCTGTTACAAATAAACACAAGAATCCCTTGGGATTAAGAGCACCTTATCTTAACACACCCCAGGTCCCTGTTCTTACTTAAAACAAAAAGTAAAATGAATAAAGTCACTTTTTGTTAAAGAAAAATATCCTACATCGTAAAATAAACCTCAGTCAGTTAGTTGGTCAGCCAGTCAGTCAGTCAGGTGAGGTAGGAAGGCAGGCGCAGATGTCTCCAACTCCAGTCCTCGAGGGCCGCAGAACTGCATGTTTTCCTTGTCTCCCTGCTTCTACACACCCGAATCTCATCAAGGTTCGTCACCAAGTTCAGCAGAAAGCCTGATAACAAGCCTCATTGCAATCAGCTGTGTTGAAGCAGGGAGACATGGAAAACATGCAGGTTTGGGGCCCTTGAGGACTGGAATTGGAGGCCCCTGTCTACAGTCACAATTTCCCTTCACACCAAAGGTATTTGTAGAGCCATATGAAATCCGTGTTAACGGAATCGCGGACGGAATCGCGGAAATGGCCAATAAAAACCGAATTGGAATAAAACGCGGAATATTGCGGAATTCGTCCTAATCTGGTTTGAAATTCAGTTTTCGGGAGAAAATGGAACCTTATAGTGCAAAGCAAACATGCCGGGGGGACCGCCCGAGCTGCTTCAACGTGTACGTCACTTCCACAGCGCTGCTAACATGCTAAAGCTGCGTTCACAACGCCAAATGCTTTCCGCAATTTTGCGTCAAAATACAATTGAAAACAAATGTGAACGCGCGTTCCAGCCACGACGAGACGCGACGCAACAACACGATGTCCAAGCGAGCTGCTCCCTCCCCTCTCACACATTCAAGAAAGTTATGAAACTCCACGCTAAGCGCTAAATACAGAGCAGAACAGTACACGGACTTTTATGCCTCAGGGGAAAAGCTTTTTTCGTAAATGCTGTCAACATACTGTGGACTGGACTCGCAAGGACGCATGCGACTAATTGAAAATTATTTCTTTGTTGCAGGACTTTAAACATTAAATCGACTGTTATATCCTATTAAATTGTGGACATTTATTCATTTCCACTTACCAGACACCTTTTTTTATGGTAAAAATGAGCATAAAAAACAAAATACCAAATTCAGAAATATTAAAACGGAAAAAACGGAATTTGGGAAAAAATAAAACGGAATTGGGGAAAAAATAAAACGGATTTCATATACCTCTAGGTATTTGGCTAAACCTAACTGACGTAGCAGCTCGAGGTCGAGCCTGGAGCGACAGTGTGAACACGTTTTTCATGTTGGGTCGACCTACTTTTGAATCGAGCCAGGGCCGCTTCAAGGAGGAGGTTCGAGGTTGATCTACGAGGGGGTACCGGAAAGAAACCGGACTGTGTTTATAAAATTAAAACAAGAATGATTTCAGATTCTTGGTTGTTCAATCTCGCAACAGCATGTTCTTGTGCAGATCTCTGCAAATTATTGTCTCACAAAGTTACACAGGGAAAGCACACACAGCGCCGAAGTCAACACAGCAGGACCCCCTTCTTGGGAAAAGCACAAAATGGCGGAACACATCACTAAATGCGATCAGCGCGCAAGCATCAGATTTTGTTTTCTGCCGGGAAAATCAGCGTCAGAAACACTCACCATGGTCCAGGAGGCGTATAAAGATGGTGCCCTGGGGAGAACGCAAGTTTTTGAATGGTATGGGCGCTTTAAAAGGGGCAAAATGTCCATTGAAGACCAGCCCCGCTCCGGACGACCCATATCCTCACGCACGCAGGAAAAGATCTGCGAGATGGAAGCCATGGTCTTGGCTGACAGGTGAAGGACGATCGGGGAGGTGTCCACCTTGACGGGGGTTCCGTGGAGTTCCTGTCAGGAGATCCTGTCCCAGGATTTGGGCTTGCGGCGGGTCGCAGCGAAGATGGTTCCGCGCATCCTCACTCCGGAGCAGAAGGCGGTCTGCGTGGATGTGTGCCGGGAAATCCTCCAGCACGCTGAAGAGGATCCTGGGCTGCTGGGCAAAGTCTTCACGGCGGATGAGACCTGGCGTCACGCCTACGATCCCGAGACGAAGCAGCAGTCGAGCCAGTGGCGACACCCGGACTCCCCTCGGCCGAAAAAAGCACGCCAGTCCTGGTCAGCGGTAAAAAGCCATGCTGATCTGCTTTTTTGACGCGAAAGGGGTAGTCCACAGCGAGTTTGTGCCGCCTGGGCAGTCTGTTAACCAGGACTACTACATCCAAGTCCTGAGGCGGCTCCGAGAAGCAGTGAGGCAGAAGCGTCCGGAGCTTTGGCGGGATAGTGAGTGGTGGCTGCACCACGATAACCCGCCGGCGCACCGGGCCCTGCGTGTATTGCAGTTCCTGGCGAAAAACGGGATGACCCTGCTGCGTCATCCGCCCTATTCGCCGGACTTAGCACCGTGTGATTTTTTTCTCTTCCCAAGAATGAAAAAATAGCTGAAGGGGCAGAGATTTGAGGACGTCCAGGAGGTTAAACAAAAATCGAAAGACGCACTGCACGGCATCCTTACGCATGAGTTTTCAAACGCCTTTGAGAGCTGGAAAACACGGATGCAACGGTGCATTCAAACTTTGAAGGCGACAGTTTTGAATAATTGTTAAAATAAAACAAATGAAATGTTATGATCAGTGTCCGTTTTTTTTCGGTTCTCCCTCGTAGATGAACAAGTCGGTATGAACACAGTCTAAAACTTCACTTCCCTGAGCAAATTTAACTTCTCCGGCAGTAGCCATGCTTGTTGTTGTTAGTTACGAGACGCTGAGCGAAGGCAGGCGCGCACTTCCATCATGACGTCATGAGATTGGCCCTGAGAAACTACGGTGGCTTAGAGGCACCAAAAAGGGCATGTTCATGTGAAAAGCCGAAATCGTTCATGTACGATTTCAGCGTTTTTAAAACCTTTTTAACCCAAAAAGTCAGTTACGATTTAAAATCAATTAATCATGCAGACTTACTTAAAACCTGTCTGCCCTGCAGACCATCGCCTCCCGACGTCTGCAGTCTTCTGCCCGTGAACTTTCTGTGCTTGAAACTCTCTCAGTGGGTGAAACTCTCTCTCTCTCTCGCTCTCTCTCTCTGTCAATTTCCATCCGCCCTGCCCTCTCAAGCCTCTGCTTGGCCAAGGAGAGGGAGGGGGGGAACGATCAATAGTCACCCTCAAGTGACACCAATCAACTCTCCCCAGCCGCTCCCCCAATGGCCGACTGGGCCACCTCTCTCCCTCTGGCCCACATCCGAGCTTGGCCACGCCCCACCACCACACATGCATTTGTGGTTCATTGTTGACTCTAAATTACCCGTCTGGAAGAATGTGTGTTTGTTGGTCCCACTGTGTTGGTTTATGATAGACTGATAGATTGTGTAAGAAGAAATTAATTGTTACAGTGACAAAATGAAAAATCACCTTCAAATCTACAAATTGTGAAGCTCAATCAAAGATGCAGCAACAGACCCCTGAAAAAAAGAGTAACCGAGTAGTCCTGAAATCATCACAAATCTCCTGCTACATTAAAGGTGCCTTAAGGAGTTTGCACGTTTTATGCGAAACAGCACCCCCTGCAGGCCTTGGGTGTAACGCAGCTTAGTGAAAAACTCGTCCCTGTGGCTCCCGTGCACGGAAGAGGGGGACTCCGTCTTCGCTCGTTTGGAAGCGCTCAAGTAAGATTTAAGTGTCTTTTACCTGGTGGAGTCTGTGCTGGAGCTGTGGCAGTGCTAGAAGCCAGTCTTTTCTTACTTTCTGGAAGATCCTGCTCAGTTGTTGCTCACTAAGCATCTGGCAGAGTAATGGTGGACATAATGAAACCCAACGAGCCGGAGCGAGCATTACGTCATTCCTTTCAAATTCTCCCCAAAAAAATGCTGGTGCCGGACCGGCACTGCAACTTTCAAGTGACAATTTAGCGCTGTTAGAGGTACTTGTAATGAATATGTCAGGGCACATTGTACACATCATTAAAAATGTGTAACATATTTATGGTGGAAAATAAGTATTTTTAAGGTTGTAAAACTCCTTAATGCACCTTTAAAGTTCCTGTTTTTTTTTTTTTTGTTTTTTTTTGTAGGAATTTTTAAGTCTAAACGTTTTTACTTCAAACTTTCTAAATGTTAAAGCACAATCTCTAACATCGATGGCTTCACGGGAGCTCAGAGGGAGCCGGAGCTCAAAGGTTTAATGGGTAAAAAACAAGATCAGATCAAGCAAGGCTTTTCTCAAACACATCTTAGCACGTTAGCCTTCATATATTACCGGCTAGAAAAGCCCACATTAAGTTAGTGTGTGGGCCTTTAATCATTCATACAATTTAAAATTGGTCTTCAAAAGGAAGAAACTCGTTGATGCTCTAATACTACTATCAGATATGCTGGCTCACATTCATTTATTTTAATCCACTACGTAGATTTCCCTTTGACGGAAGTATTTTTATGAAGAAGGAATGAAGAGGTTATGATTTCTTCAAGGTTTTTAGCAAAAACCCTTTGGGAGTGTCCTTGAGGGTGCACAGATCTCTTGAAAGCACTGAATGCATGAATGCTTTTCTTGTAAAAAATCATTACTAATCAGAGGTTAAATCTTTAAAAAAAAAAACGAAAAGGAATGTCAAACACTTGTTTGTAGTCAAGTAGACTTGCATGACCCCTGGCCAAACTCCATCCACTGATGAATAAATTGCAATACCACAAAAAGATTTAGAAAGTCACTAACAGAATGCAGCTTATTTGATGTTCCTCACAGCACAGTTGTGAGTACAAAGTACAGGTCATGGTACGCTGGGAGTGGAAAGAGGGACAAAGTTTGCACAGAGGAAAACAGTAGCAAAACCTCAAGAATGAAAATTAATTGAGTAAATTATTTAGTACTTTTTTTTCAACAATAGAGCATGGCCATGTAATGACTGTTTGGTCACATTTACCAAAAATGTTGTTTGGAAACAGTCTGGATTGGCTTAGTTGAGTAAAGCTTCTGTGAACTTCTCGACTTTTCCCTCTTCATTCTTTATTTAAAATTTCTGTCTACCTTTACCCAAAAAAACTATTTTGCTCCAATATGTTTCACCAGTGGATGATTTTTTTTTAATTTTTTTATTTTTTAAGGAGAAGGTTTCTTGTCTTGACATTTAGTGGATGGGTAGGAAGTTAAGCAGTGAGATAGAATGTTTTGTCAATTAGTTGCTTGGTTTGTGGGTAAGTCAGAAGGTAAATGGGTAAATTGGTATGAAACTTACTTGACGTCCCCTGTGGCGTTCTGAAGCCCGTTTTGAAGCTTCAAGCAGGACGTCGTCATAATGACCTCTTTAAAACAGATGTAAATGTGATTGGTTCAGCCTGGTAAGTGACCACATCACGTGAACAAGGGAGGTGCTGAGATTGGATGTTCTTTCATCCCTACTGACCTTCAGAAGGTGGTGCTGAATGAAGGCAGCTTTATTGGTATCTAATTTGGCTGTTCAGCAAACACAGCTAGTGTAGCTTTAGCCGCTGCCGATGGATTTGTGCACTATTTGTGCTCTCTTTGCATTGGTGCCGAGTCCTTCTGTTGGCACACGGTTTGTGTTAGCTTTAGCTGCTTGTAAGGACCACGTTTCTTCCCCCAGCTGTTAGCTGCAGGGGTGGTGCTAGCTGAATTTATTGCTTGGTTATTTTTCTTATGTAGATCGGTCAGTAAGTTTGAGCATCGGTGATAAGTGGAAAAAAGCTAAATGGGTGCATAAAAGCCAGACAGATCTGTGAGACTTCCGTGTCTTTCACAAAATCAGATTCAATCTGCAGAGGTCGACTGCAGGGCAGCTGAAACACCAGTTCCACATAGCATCCTGCTGACAGGAGAGAAATCCTGTACATGGTAATCAGATAGCAGGTTACTTAAGTTCAACTCCAAAGAATGTCTTCATTGAGAAGGATGGAGCCTCCTCTGAAACCCAGTCAGAGAACAGCATTTAGCCCTGCTCATGGGATACATATGAAACTTTACCAAGGCTGAAAACTGCCTTGACAGCTGACTTGATACTTGTGTGTCGGACTGAAAGAAAAAATAGGTAATGTGTCTCAGCGACAGATAAAAGTGACGTCTCGCTGTCAGCGAGAACTCACGCAACCACTTTGTTTGTCTGATACTGAAAGCCAGAATGGACTGTGTTGACAGGCTTCCACTGGATTAACAATGACAGCAGCCACTTTACATCCCCTTCCACAAGCTAGAATAAACAATTAGGCCGTAATGCTGCATGGCTTCATATCCACTGCAGCGCTGCAAACAGACACTTGAACCATCGTTTCCATGGATGGGGGATCTCTCCCAGGATATCTTTGAATTTTCCATCTTTTAACTTTTTATGACAACAACATTGTATTGTGGAACGACCCTGATGGCAAAAACTAAAAATACAAGATAGTGTGTCCCTGCATTGAACTCCGGGGGGACACAGCAGGTCTTCCCACACAGCTGACAGTCTCAACAACAGATGCACCGATACACATGCAAACCCATCCACACATGGAAGAGTTGGAAGTTCAGCCCGAAAGACTGCTCACTCAGCCAGCCTCGCTCTTACCTTTACCTCTCCTTCTTATGTAAATGACACTAAGCCTTGCCACCAGCTACTCTCTCCTTTAATCTTTCTCTTGGTTTAAAGACAAGCCAGGTATTTCTTTCACTCTGTCACATGTGTGCAAGATCATTAACCAGAGCTCTCTTCATCAAGGTGACGCAGGGTTCTCCTTTGGCATAAAGAGGTGATAATAGGGTATTCCACCTTTACAGGTGACAAACCGGGACTTCAGTCTTTATATTTGGCTTAAAATTAATGGAAATGAGCAGGATACTAGAAAATGTCTCAAAAACGACTGTAATCAAGCAACTTTTCAGAAACAAAGACTATGACTGTCCAAGGCTTCTTTTCACATTTCTTGTGTCACTAGAGCTGAAATATGATTTACAATAAAGTCTTTTGTAGTTTTAGTTACAAAGAAAATTTAAATTCAACAACGTCCAAACAAAATACTGCTCTAAAGCATATGAAACTATATAGTCAAAGAGCATTTACAAGTAGAATTTAAAGGATTTGTCAGTGTGGAATCTTGTCATTGCTTGGGTCGGCTCTCAGAGCAAATACAGGATGAATGAGAAAAATTGGGAGATCATTTTGCTGATCTTTAAAGTAATTATTTGTAGATGCTGTTCACTTCCGTCGAATAGGAATCACAGGGATAGAATTGATGATTAAAAAAAAAGTCTTCTGATAAAACAGTACAAGTAAAGTAGCGGTACAACATGCATCATGTCCATTAATGTTTATTTGATTTATAATCTCTTATTGATGTCTTCAGGAGAAATCAAGGCACCATATCTGAATCACATGGACAAACAATCTCGAAGCTCAAGTTTAGACCCCACAAACTTTGATGAAGCAGCAATCAAAGAAAACTGGACCGATACACATTTAGCACAACACAAAAAAACATTATTACTGCCTGATAATAAAACAGCAGCAGGTCTGTGAGTGTCGTACTCCACGCCGGGAGAATACCCAGAGAGCAGCAGCAGCTGTTGAAAAGGAACACTTTTCCTCCTCTGTCTCTCCTGATCTCTGTTACAACGCTCCTCCAGCAATACTTCAAGGAGATAAATTGTCTTTGGCGCTTTTCGTGAAGAGATAAGAAAGCTTGAATTTGTCTTAAAAATTAGCTATGCCTAGAAATAGGGGGGATACTGCTGGCCTGATGTGTATCTTTAATTTTTCTCTCACAGTGGCCTGTACGTATTATCATCGGCACATGAAAAATAAAGGGTGGTCAAGGTGCGAATGACTAATAGAAGGCGTAGGCTGAAAACAAACTACAAAATATTAATGTTTCTTCCTTGTGGTAGCTTGGTATGTACAAATGGGAAGGCCGACAACACTAAAGATTCACTCTTAATTAACGCACTTCACAGACAACTTGCTATTAATGGGTCCTTGTGCTCAAACAGGAAGCACCCTTCCACACACAAGTGCCGGGTAAAACTCCTGCAAATGGAGTTTGGCAGCAGCGATGCAGCTTGGAGCTGATGCATCTCCAAAGAAATGAAGCCATCATAGCAGTTAATGAGTTTCACGTGCGGCTCGGTCTCAGTGATTAAACATTTTGGCAGCGTTTACAGCTGGGATTGGTGCTGATGCATGGCTTCAAAAGGACATTGAGTTGGGATCAGAATTCAGAAAGAGCAGTGGCAGCAAATTGGGGAGCGGTCTTGGCTGGCAGAGGCAGTTGAGCATACAGCATTGCTCTCTGGGGAGACTTTAGACATTAAGGAACAATGGGATGTGGGTTTATCTCACCGCAGATCAATGGCATGTGTGACAGGGCAACACATTTGTCAAACTGAGGCCAATAACGAGTTGTTCACGAAAACATTGTGTTCCGAGTCTGTATTTGCGGATGTCCTGGAACTGTTATTATTTAGCGAGGACTGGATATTGCTTGCTATTTCTCTGAGAAGCTTTGAAAAGCTTTTTTTTTTCTTTTATTGCATTGCAAATATGATTTCAGCATGTGTGTAATGCAGTGGTGGAGCAAGTATTCATATCCTTTAAGGCGTTCAGCCGTCAAAAGTATGTTGAGTCACTGTTCGTCTCTTTGATGATTGACTTCCTTAAGTGGTTAAAATTATGTTCTTTTATTGTTTTCCTCCAACTGAAAGGTTTTTTTTGTGCCTGGTACCATCCTTCCAACTTTTATACTGCTCAATCCAACTTAGTGTGATGTGACTGTAGCCGAATTGGGCTCACTGTGGGTTATAACATCATTACCTTCTCTAACATGTTCGTGTCAAATGTAGCTACATAGCTACAGTTTAATGGGATTCCATACAGAACAGTTTATACTAACTCTGCTTGTAATATCAACATACAGATTTTTGGGTCACTTTAGCATTCTGCCAAGCTGACCTCTGACCTATAGCTCTTTTTTGACTTGCCTGGAACTGAAATATTGAACTTTCGAAAAGTATTTTCATTTTGCCAGATTTAGAATATTTTACACTGAATGAGGAAAAAGAGGCGTCAGGCTCAGTGACTCCAGCCTAGAGGGACCTTCAGGTGAAAACCGGTGCAATTTTTAGATTATTACTAAAGTAAAGTACATGGAGACAGGGTTTGAGGCTACAGAATAGCAGTGTAAGTTTAACACTGCTGAACATTTCAGTGGCATAAAGTTTGACAAATAGAGTCAATTTTATTTAAATTGGTTTCAATATATTTCTCCATAACACTGAAGGTTGTTCAGATTACATTGCACTATGTATTTTTCATATGAAGGTGGAAATGCTCATGGGACATCCTGTTTGTGTGCACTTTGCAGCAAAATCACAGGCTTGTCCTATTTGAAACATTTTAGTGTCAAATCACACACTTTGGACAATGTAGGAACCAAATTTGGAAACATGGAGAGAGACTTGCAGCAGAAGGTGTAGAGTAGTACCTCAACAAAGCGGACGTCAATGCCCAACCAGGACACACTGGGAGCGCCGCTCCACTTATTCAGCTGATACTGACCCCCATGCTTAGTGTAGCTATGTGATTAGTTAAGCATCCCAAATACTGCCTATCACTTTCACATGTAGTTTGCCTTAGATGTTTAGTTAGACAGCTGTGCCTGGACTGCCAGGGTGTGCCAGAGGAGGAGAGCTGTACCGAGGGTAACAGGGGTTTACAATGCTTTCCATGGAGTTACCCGGATGCTGAACAGATCACGCGGGACTTAAATAGTACTGGATGAATGATCGGATTAGGTCAGGGGTGGGCATTCCTGGTCCTGGAGGGCCGCAGCCCTGCATGTTTTCCATGTCTCCCTGCTTCAACACAGCTGATTGCAATGAGACTCATTATCTGGCTTCTGCTGGACTTGGCCATGAATCTTCATGAGATTCAGGTGTGTTGAAGCAGGGAGACATGGAAAACATGCAGGCCTGCGGCTCTCCAGGACCAGGAATGCCAACCTCTGGACTAGGTGTAGGTCATACAGTCTTAGTCCCAGACCTAATGGGATCATATACCTTGTTGAGCACGGTGATTGCTGCACGATGATTGTGACTAATTTTTCCCTCTTTCACACACTTAATGAGATGCCTATTGTTCTGGATCCAGCCACTCTGTGATGAAACTGAAGAAACTTTGAAGAGGAACGAGGCATGGTATCACCAAAGTTATCGCATAATGTTCAACAACAAAAGACTGAAGAGAGCCAGAAAAAGGAGAGCAGTGAGTGCTCAGCCAGACCAGGCTGTGTAGAACCAACCTTGAAGGACCAATATGTTTTTTCATGAGACAAAGAATCCTTGCCCTGTGAACTCAGACAAGTTATGACGAAGAACCTTAATAACACACTTAATGAATTTGCCTAAAACTTTAAAGAGAGAGGACTTACCTCAGAGCCACCAAGAGATGGGAAGAGGAGCTGCACCCGAAGAGGATGCTCATCCTCAGGCACTTTCAGTCACATATCTCATGGAGGCAAGCAAATCTGGTGAGGGTCTGGTTCCAAATCTCTGGTTCCAAATTGAGATTCTACATAGTCAAAAATTTATGATTTGACACCAAGATCATTCAGCTAGAACAAGATTGTGATTTAAATGCAAAATATGATGGCCATCTTGAAAAATGGCCATCATCTTGAAATGTTTAGGTGACTAATGGGTGTTATCGAAAGAGCAATTCCCAATAAGTATGTGTGCCAATTCTGGGACTTGTTTCTGGAAATGCATGATTGTGAGTTATCTGCTCCACTATTGGATTGCAGAGAGCTGCAGGACTGAACGTTAAATTTGCTATTTGTAGAGGGTTTCCTCAGACTGTCAAAACGACTGATTATGAAGCAAATTGAGGATTGCGAGTGAAGTGACCTGCAAAAAGAATATTTTATGTTTCTGTTGTGATGAAAGGGAAATGCAGTGTGTGTTATTTTTTTTAAGCTGCACTTTGAAAAGCAAAGAGGCATTGATCAATTCACTAAAATAGACCTAACAGGGGGAACAAGATTTAAACTCTAGGTCATAAATCATTAAGAGAATAATTACAGTTACTTAAAGGAACCTGAGTGTTGTTTTCATTTTCACTCTGTGTTGCTCCTGATGAATCTTGTTCCTCATCTCTGGCCTTAACTACCCAGACTCATCCAGAATGCTACAGTAACATTACAATCCCACTAATTTCACTTTCCAAATCTTTTAAATTGAATCACTAAAGGGCCTCAGCTGTGTCGATATAATGTTGAACTGAAAAGCTGCTGAGGATGCATATAGCTGTGCTGCACTGTGTCGTCTGGAACTGCTCCTTCTTATTTTTTGGTCTTTTTGAAGAAAATGAGTCATAAGTATTGGAGGAATGATATCTACAGCCTGCAGCTGGTGTGGCGACACAGCAGGATTCAACCACAGATCATACTGGACAACTCACACCCAGACCCCGAGGCAAAGAGAGGCTTTAACGGAGTAAAGGTGTTCCAATTAAATCATCAGTTAATGAGCCACGTCGCTGCATTTGAAAGTACTGTAAAAGAAAAAAAAAAAGAAAATCAAGTGTCTGCCTCCCCTGTGATGAAAAGAAGATCGATTTCAAAACAGGGTTCATTGAAAGGCCGGGAGAGTTTCATTTTGTATTAGTTAAGCAACTATTTCGAATCTACTCACATACTTGACTTCAGGAGAAGTGCATATTCTTTGATACAAGTAGAAGAAATGATTTTAGTAAAATCAGTCTTATTTAATATTATTCTTTTTATGCACTATGACTATTAAGACATGTGGAACCTTGTTTGTTGGCGTTGTTGAAGGGTTGTCCCAGACATGTTGGTCTCCACTCTACAGTCTGCAGTAGCTATACATACAGAAACACGTAGAAGATGCGTACTGTGTGATTCATGTTGTCGGCTGTTGGAGATGTGCTCAGCATCAATGCAGAGGAACAAACAGCCTTCGCGTATCATTTGCGTTTGGATTATAAATTAGGCCTTATGGCATTTAATAAGTACTCATATTAGTACTTGATATTGGCAAGTAGCTAAAGGTTAGTTGTACTGCTTGTGGCATCTGTAATTAGAACTATCAGCA
Source organism: Salarias fasciatus (assembly GCF_902148845.1). Classification (NCBI taxonomy): domain Eukaryota; kingdom Metazoa; phylum Chordata; class Actinopteri; order Blenniiformes; family Blenniidae; genus Salarias; species Salarias fasciatus. Next base: position 27,192,407 of record NC_043756.1, read on the forward strand.
TGGATTAATATACTTAAACATCAGCAAACACATAAATCACGTTTAATCTTTTGACGAATGAAGTTCACTTATATCGCACTTCTCCACTGATAACAGCCCCAAAGGGATTTACAGAATTAGTCACATTTACCGTCCATCTGCTGGCAGCAGTTTGAGGTTCAGAGACTTGAACAAGGAGGCTTTGAAATATGACAAGTTGGGGAAATCAAACCTGCAACATTCTGACTGAGAGACGATATGCTCTACCAACCGGGCCACACCTGCCTTAACTGATATTGTTTGTTTAAGAGTCAAGAACTGCATTATATACTCATAAAACAGTGGCAAACTGGGTGGAAATCATATAGAACATTAGAAAAACACACTTTTGTATGAAAAACAGGAAGTCTTGGCATTAAGCCATTATTGATGGCTCTGAAAATCCATCTCTTCTGCAGCTACTGTTACCATCAGCTGCTTCCAGGCTTTCACTGCAACTCTCCATTGTCCTCATAGAGGTTAAAGAAACAAAAACAAACCTTTTGAAGAACATAAAGGATGTAGAGATATTTGTATTCAGATATAGGGAGGAAAAAGATAAAACTGTCACAAGATGTGTCAATTAATCACCAATATGTCATTTTTATTTTTGTGCTGAGGCCACCAGGTATCAGGCAATCATGGCTGTCAAATGATTGAAATTCTATGATCAGAAAACTGCAAAATGTTTGTAAATTACTTTCAATGACCGACTAATTTTACATTTGCAGGTCAGGTCTCCAGTCTGAGAAATGTATAGTCATCATCAAACAGACGCTTTAGGAAGAGAGTGCCTAATCAGTCAGGCAGAGCACACCTTGGACAACTCACCAGTCCATCACAGTTGGCAGGCAGTCATGGATGTGTGTCAACAGAGCTAAGAATTAGCCTTACACGCATGTCAAACAGCGTCTCTTCAGTGTGAGGTGAAGAGGCAAATTGGAGATACATTATTATAAGAGGCTATTGAAAAGACAGAAGAGACAAAGACATTGTTTAGAGATAAAATATGTGCTATAGTGTTAATCTAAATTGGCACACACCAAGAATTTCTACTTTACTTTATGTCTGCTTATTTTGCCTTGACCAATGATTTTTTTTAATAAGGTTTTATTTGCACATACTCAGCTGGGATTGGCTCAAGAGCCCCACAACCCTTAGCAAAGATGTAAGGATTGTACTGAGACACTAAAAGATGTGTGGGACTTATATATAAAGTCATTTAGCCATGATTTTAATGTAGGTGCAAGGCCAGGATTAAAGACAAAAAAATATTAGGTATGTATAATATATAACTGAAAGGGGATTGCACTGTAAAAGACACTTTTCTCCTTGCTAAAAGATGAAAAGAATTAAAGATCAAGGCATATAAGGAGGGCAAGAATTCATCACTGTGTTTGAAAGTGTTTGATATGTCTGTTCTGACTCCAGACTGTGGTCAGTCCACAGTGACTGCCATTGACATGACTATCCTTCCATCCATCCGTCCGTCCCTCGATTAGTGATTCGATTTTCTTTAATGTCATTGCATTGAAAATATTACACATATCGGAGGTTTTGCACGTGTTAACAGAAAGTGGCGTTCAAGCAGTTGGGGGAAAAAAACAGTTTTTCAGTCTCTTAGTCCTCGTTTTGATGGCTCTGTACTGTTTTCCAGATGTCAGTAGGTCAAACGGAGTGTTCCGGATGGTGTGAGTCCTTCAGGATGGTGTTGGCTCTTCTGAAGCAGTAGGTGCCATGAAGGTCCTCCAGTGTGGGCAGTGAGCACCCAGTCGTATTCTCTTGGTGATCCTCTGGAGCTCATTGCTGTTTGCCACTCTGCAGCTGGTGAACGACGCACAGGGGCAGTATGTAGGATGCTCTCCACTGTGGGGCAGTAAAAGGACACCAGCAGTCTCTGACTGATGTTATTCCTCCTGAGGATTCTCAGGAATTGAAGTCTTTTGTGCCCTTTTTGCCAGTGGTGGAGAGTTGTGATTCCAGATCAGCTTCTCCTCAATGTGGACTCCCAGAAAGCGGAAGTCACTGACTCTTTCTACACACGCCTCACCCATGAGAATGTGCTGAATGTCCAGTGGGTCCTTAGTCAACAATGAGCTCCTTTGTTTGGATGCGTTCAGCAGCAGGTTATTGTCTCAACACCACACAGTCAGCTCTTGCACCTCGTCCCTTTAAGAGAACACACCACCTCCTGGGATGCAGCTGACCATTGTGGTGTTATCTGCATAAAGATGCTACTGGTATGGATGGGGGTGTAGTCTGAAGTGCAGAAGGTGAGAAGAGTACCCAGCCTTGGGAGGAACCAGTGTTGAGTGTGAGAGGTGGGGACCAATCTTGACCCTCTGTGGGTGCTCTGTGAAAAAGTCCTTAATCCAGAGGCAAGTGGAATGAGGTCGACCAAGGTTCAGCATTTTCTTCACTTGACTAAATGGTTGTGATGAAAGCTGAACTGTAACCCAGGAAGAGAAGGCGAGTGTAGGTGCCTTGTGTCTCCAGGTGGGATAGTGTTGTGTGTAGCACTGCGTTCACAGCGTCCTCTGCTGATCTGTTTGTATTGTAGGCAAACTTGTGTGGGTCCAAGCTGGAAGTTCTGAAGGTCATGATGTGTCTCCTGACAAAACACTTAATTACTACTGGTGTGAGCACCACTTGCCGGTTATCGCTGAGGGTGGCTGTGGGGGTTGCTTGGGTAGGAGGGTGACTGGAGGTTTTAAGATAGGATGGGACTGCAGACTGTGGCAGTGAAAGGCTGAAAATCTTGGTGAAGATACCAGCGAGCTGGTCTGTACAGTCTTTCAAAGCGTGCCCAGAAACGCCTCATGCCCCCCCACTGTAAGGGGGGGTTCCCCCGGCTGCTGGTGGGGACGTGGCTGTTCCTGGTGGTTCGGTCTTGAAACGGGCAAAGAAGAGTTTGAGTTGTTCTGCCACCTCAGCAGCTCTGATGGCAGGTTTGTAGCTGCTGAGGCGCTGGAAAGCCATGCCTGCCTGCTGGTCCAGGGGTTAAACAAATAAAGCAACGCACTGAAGGTGGGAGCACAAAGTCGCTGCGTTGGTGCACGCCGCCATACCTCTACACCACTGGATTTAATGAGATCCTGAATAAATTGTGCTAATTTGCATCCTTGCAGGTATAGATTGTGCTTTGCATGTGATAAAAAAAAAATAATAATAACAATTTGTGCCTGCGTAGGCACAAAATAATGGTGGTCTCCATTTTCAAGAAGGGGAGCTGCAGAGTGTGTGCCAATGATGGGGGGGGGGGGGGTCACACTTCTCAACCAAAGATTCTGGAGGAGGCATTGGAGTTTACATGTGTAGACTGGACTGACAGCCACCTCCACTGGTGTGTGAGTATGTGTGTGAATGTGATTAACAGTGTAAAGCTCTTTGGGGACTGCTCAAGCGGCTCAAAAGTGCTGTATCAGTGAAATCCATTTACAATGTGTCTGTGTGGAGGCAAGAGTCTTAATAATCTTAAACTAACCCCAAATGAGAAAAAAGAAAATCGTCCTTCTATTTTTACAATGAGAAAAATACTGATGTTAATGTTTTCTGGTTTGTGAAACATAACCAAACTTATTAAATGCATTTTTCATGCAGAAACTCATTTCCATTTGTTTCTCTACAGTTTCCAGAGACTTGCAGTCTGGCTGACATACAGTCCGTCATCCATCACAGCAGAGCTGCAGCTTTGGGTGAATTTCCGTCAACTTCCTGTTGGATGGTAATTTAGTAACAACTTTTCAGATCAGCCTTCTATGGCGGCAAAACGGTGACATTGTCTTCACTTTGATAGATTCTTTAACTCATGGAAGTTTCAAATCCCAAGATTCACTCTGAGGTGAGCTTTTCATTATGCCGTGAAATGAATAAAAAAGCAAGTGCTGCTGAAGAGGGAGATAGACATTCTCTATTTGGAGATGGTTTTCATTGAAAACCAGTGAGTGCCGTCAGCCAGACAAGGACTTACGGACAAGAACAGCCCACTCAATCATCTCTGAGAAATCAGTCTGTGAGAACATTGCGGTGAACAAACAAAACAGAATTCACTGACGACACTTTCTCTGCTGAAGCCCAGACTTAGAGGAAAATACTGAGGTAAAAAAGAAAAAGCTGCATATGTAACAATTCTTCAAACAATTGCATTCATTTGAAAACCTTTCATATGAGCCAGATACATTTTACAGCCCAATGCATTCCTCTAATACTGAAGCTTCGAGTCACAAAGTTTGCGGAGCTACTGAATACCAAATATCTGAAAAAAAACTTTCACCATTGTAAATTATTTCCTTATGAACACACGTGTGTGTATTCCAAAGCAGACAGACCTGACTGATGAGCACTGACTTAGTTTTCCTGTCGATATACGTTTGTGTTCAGCATCCATAGTTTTGCCTCGGTGATTCTAACAAATGACAGCTTTTATGAGGCGCCTCGGGCCGCCTCAGTGTGCACATACTTTATAATTAGAACTAACAAAGGTGTGCAGCTGAAATCAATTTTGTTTAACATAGTGAGAAAGGGAAGAAGTAATGCAAGCGTTATGAGATTCAAAAGGTCACTTATTAAAGCCGCTTGAAATATTCAGAGTGAGATTCCACGTGTGGTTGTACCTGATGCCAACTGGAAGAAAATGTGTGGCTTGGAGCTGCTTTATCATTCAGATGGACGTACACTGTAGCCTTTATTGCCTGTTTAGTTCCCCAATAGGCTTTCTCCAAATCAATTAGAGGCCTTGGAATTGATTTGGACTCGTAGATGGTTTTTACTCCGGGCTGAATAACCCAGCAGTGCTCAGAGATGTGACATCTTGTACTTACAAATATACGTGGATAGCATATTGGTCCAATCTGCATTTAATGGCTTTCTAGGCTTTTTAGAAGTGGAATAACAAGCTGTAAGCATAGTGCCGTGGCAAAAGATTGAACCTTGTGTATTCTCAATGAGAAAATTAGAGCTTTGGAGGATTTCTCAGAGTGGATTCTGACTGAATGGGATGAGAAACAATACCAACATCTCAATTCACAAAAATGAACAAATATTTTATTTTGATCATTGATCCCAAAGGCTACAAGTACTGAACAATGCTCCTGTAGAGCAAGGAATCATTTAGGGATATAACTCTGTGGGATCATCAAATCATCACGCAGAAGTAATCATTTTATACCAGCTGGGAAGTTGATGAAGTGATCTGAAAAATGTTCTTACATTCAAAGATTCTGGTTTGACTGTTGATCAGATTTTTTTTGCTCTATTTAATGAAGTTAACCTTCATTTATTCAGAGTACTTCTTATTGATATGGCAAGACCTCTTGGAGCCCTGGCCATGATGGCTTAAATTAGCTTTATCTGTGGTTGCATGCAGAAATTTTGGCTGTACTTGGCCTATATATGTTTGTGAAATAGTATTTTTCTCTTTTAACCCTTCATACTCTGTCTTTGCCACAGTTTGTTTAGATCAGCTCCAGTGCTGTGTCTCTTACCCGGTTTGTTTTATATTGACAGTCACCTCTCTTGTCTCTGTTGTTACACACTTACCCTTCCTGTCCATTTGTCCGGTTTGTGTTTCACCTGTGTCTCCTTCCCCCTTGTCTCTGTGCCAGATCGTCTTTGTGGCTTGTCTCAAGACATCCCTTGGTCTTTTTTGTGTTTCTCTTCATGTTTAGGACTTTCCTTTGGATTACCTCTTTCAGGAGACCTTCACCTTCGACTAAAACTTCAATCAACAATCCACTTTGTGTCTGCTTTTGGATTCACTACTGATCTCTGACTGATGGTTCATTCTTTCCGGTGACGTTCACTTAAGTGCTTGGTGCTTCTTTTTGTCATAATCAGTGTGGATTAAAACCAATTTGACTTATGCAATAACCTTTTCAATCTGAATAAACAACTGGATGACTTCACATCATCATACTTCAAATGTGCCTCATGCTGCTGCAGAGAAAAAAACTGTCAACATGATGTGGTTTACATTGAGGGTTTGTTATTATTATAATTGTTGAGCAGGTATTATTTGCGAAAAGCTCTCTGTGGCTAAGTACCTCCATAACTGCTTTGCTTGTCTCTTCTCTGCCGGGTTGCTATTCTAAAATCGAGCTGAATCGCAGATCAAGTTGGTTTTATTCATCTTTAATTCATTTTAAAAACCAAATTGGTTGAGTTGTGTGTCGTGTTTGTTTGTACACCTGTCTTGGAGAATTCAGGGTCGCAGTTGTCGAAATGGAATAGTCAGTGCATTGAGGCGAAATCGATAATTCATTTGATTTAGTTGAGAAAGACGTCCGTTGGCTGCCGCCTGACTGCTGCTGCAGTGTGTGAAATGCTGGGATGATGAGGCCAATCGGGTCTTTTCTGCAAAGGCCGTGCAGTGGTTTCACGAAAACTGGAGCCAATCCACCAACACCATCTCTGCTTCTTTTCAGATGCATTTGGCAAGTGCACAGAGAATGATATTCCTCCAAGGTAAATGGTTCACGAGATGAAGGGACCGCATGAGCTTCATTACCAGAGACGGCCATGCCGTTAAAGCACACATTTCCCTTCGGTTTGTTGCTCATTACTGAACGGAAATAAAGGCTCCACCTGTGAGATCAGACACAGAGTCAGAAACATTGCACTTTGTTTTTCCTTATTTTCAAAAAGAAATTACAACCAACAAGCAAGAATATATTCCTGCACAGTTTGCAAAGAGCAAATATGGAAATGCTACAGTTAAGAAGAAATCTTGCAAGTTGAAACCTGCTAACTTTCTTGCTAAAAACTGAGGAGAGAGATGAAGTGCATTAAATGTTTAAAAGCAGTATAGTTGGTAATGTCTGTTATCCAGGGATATCTACCTGTAGCTTGCCAAACTCCCATCATAAGCTATTGGCCATAGTAGACCAAGTAAAGCTACAGCAGTAAAATCCCTGAGTGTACTGAAGTGAGAAAAGTTGGACTTTATAAATCTTGAATTCAACTTTTAATTGGTAAAAGTGGGGAGGTGGATTTTCTCTTTTTTCCCCCTAAAGTTAACCATCTTCACTTCACAAGGTGTTCTTAATAGATTCAATATCGTGACATGTCTGACAGCCTCTTATATTTTCTATTGTTCATGGGTGACATGACCAGTTCCCCCTTTGGTTCGGAAGGGAAATTAAAGTGTTGGGGTGCAGTGACGCAGGGATTTGGGTAATATTCAGTTGTCATTCGTGTCTCGAAGATGAAAGCTGTAACAAAGCGTCTCTCTACTTGTCAAAGCACAGGGACTTACTGTAATCCAGACGAGATTCGATGAAGACGTTTGTGACAGTTTCAGTTCGGCATTCAAGGAATTACATCCACACTGAATGACTCCACATGTCACCATTTACATCAGAAGCTGATGTTCGACTGGGAAGGGCAGACATTTGATGAAGTGAGGCAGAAAGTGAAGGTATGGAGGAGACTACAGAGGTGACAGTGAGAAAAAGGGTTCAAAACATAAAAACTACATGTAATTGTAAATGTTTTCCTCTCTTCTTAACATTCAACAACAGACTAAAAAGTGCTGCAAAAAGAACATAAACAGCTTAACGCCAATAACAAAGAGAAGCGCCTCACTTTAAGGTCCTGCTGACATGATGTTCTAAGTGAAAACACATTGCTTTTGCATTTTCGTTTCAGAAAAGTTTCACATTTAAACACCAACATTCTGAAAACATTGTAGTTAGCATGTCAGGCTAGGAGTTGGCACTGTTGGTTGTTTTGTGATGAAACCACAGACACAGGCTGCAGAGAACAATATATGTCCTATTGTTTGTTGACCTGGTAGTTTGAGAGCTGACAGTCAACGCACTCACATCCAAATCACCGTCTGTCCATTCAAAAGTCCTCCCATTGTTGATGTTTATAGCACGCTGTTGTTTGCAAACATTAAATTAACTTCCTCTGTTGCCACCATGTCAGACCATCATTTACTTTCTTTCTGTAGATTGATGTTGAATTCTAACACAGTGGCAGCAACATTTCCACCTGTGGAAGTACAAGTCTCAGTTTTCCTCTGAACGTCGTCAATGAGTCTACTCTGACAGGAGACAATCCTGGTACCATTGAAACGAGATGAATGTTACTAATGCTCAACTATAGATCCCACCAGTTGGATAAAGCTTTTGACACACTGAGAGAAATTGATGTCTAAATTAACTGCAGACAACATGTTGAACATCAACACATGTATTGAAGCTATCTGTTACACAATATGATACATGACAAAGCCAATTTTCCTTTTCACAAACATAATAACTCAGTCCAAATGTTCCTGTCCCTAACATGAGAGTAATCATTTTTCCAAGAAATTGCACTATTTTTTCACCAGCAGGTGCGTATTCCCCTGCCAAGGTAATGGCCCTGCTGAACACCTATTTTCTCTGAGACTAAAAGAGCCGCCACTTCATTTGCCAAGGCCACACACTGCTGCCAATGTTTGTACTTCTATTTAATGTTCATTTGTCATTTGGCTGAGGCAAAGAGAAACAGCCGGAGCCTCTAATGTCTTGCATTCAACAGGCATCGAAGAACAACAGCGACTCGTGCTTCCATTCAGATGCTGTAGGTGCTTCTTTCCCGTCGTCAGTCTTTTGTCTTGTTTTGGTATTTATTTTGAGGAAGAGCTCACTGTAGTGGAGAGACTGCAGTGATGAAGGGGATTAGCCGTATTTACGCTCCCAGATGTTTGTCTGGGAGTGAGTAATCGCCAATGAGCGTACTCCAAGATGCCAATCCCGAGGGGAGGTAAGCCCATGACGGGGGAGGATCTCAGCGCTCAGGAGAGGAAAAACAAAAAGCAGGGGAGTCTTTGATGGGATTACAGGCAAGAGACAAACACCGCAAGGAAAAGGCAGGGAGGCTTTATTTTTGCCCGTTCTTTGAGACCACAGAGCTTGCTTTGTACACCTGGTAATTTGTTTATATAAAAGTCACATCTTTGGCAAGTAATTATAGCCCTTCCATCGCTTTTACACATGGCTCCCCGTCACTGTTAGCTTAAAAGCTCTTGTGGGGATCGGAGTCAGAATGTATTTAAATTCCATTAACCCAAATCACGTATCAGGACGGGAGGAAATTTGTTTTCATGTGTTGGGGCTGAAAGAAAAAAGAAGCAAAATAAATAATTACACACCTAAATGCCAAATCCTATCGGCACCGCCGAGATGAGCCCAACTCACTCTGATCCAAACCCAATTCAAAGCCCGCCAGTTCATCCTCCAGAGGACTGGAAAAGAAGAAACCACAGTCAGGGATGATCCAGAGTTCAAGCTGTGCCATGGATGGTCTATTCTGCTGGGCCCCCAGCTGTCTCTCTTGGTTGATCTGAGCCCCCCAGCTGGGGTGACCACCAGGCTGCTGTTATCAAAGCCGTCTGATGTCTCACGCTGTTGGGACTATAGAGAGCCTACGTGTCCTTTTGTGAATACATCCCTTCAGTCGTCATTTAAATGAGGTGTGTGCGCGGCATCCCCATTCATGTGGCCAGTGTGACAGATAATGCTTTAAAAGCTGCTTCACTGACACCAAATCATGTTTTGAATGCATTTAACGATTGTGGGAAAAGACTGCTGTAACAGCACTGCAGCATATTAAGTGTGGCCCACTGCTTCCACAAGTGGTTTGAACCGGAGAGATATGTGACATGGAAATGGGATCCTGGGGAGAAACTGCAGAGCACAGCCACAGCAGGAGGGCCAGCAGCTCACAGGCCAGCAGCCGGTCACTAAAGGTTACAATCACAGCTTTTTACGTGCAGTACTCCAACAAGACCTCATGAGCGTATTATACAGACTTCTGGTCATACAAACCCAGCCTCAAGTGTTTGAGAGCCTCCGAGTGTTGGCGAAGAAAATTAGTCTTTCTGAGCCAATGGCGACTATATTTAAAATTGACAAGGTTGAAAAAAATTCTTTTTGAAAAGTGTGTAGCTTGTCAGAGAGCTTTAGAAGGGGTACAGCAGCAAACAGAATATTTGTAGGGGCGTCAAAGGCCGATTCTAAACATGGTTTGAGACAAAATCATGAGTCAACACAGTAAAATATTTATCTGAAAACAAACATTTTTAAGTTTCTTTCAAGATTGGAATCTAGAGTTTCAGTTTTATTGTTACTGCCATTACTCTGGAAACATGAAACTTTTCTGAAAGCAAAACACAGAAACAGTGTAAGTTCACCTGAAACCTTGTCTTGCAAATAGACCTCAGTGCTGCTTTTGGCACAGTTGACTTCAACATACTGCTTGACAGACTTGAACAATGGTTGGGAAAATATGGCCCTGTATTAAATTGGTTTGAATCATACCTGCAAAATGGGACTGTTCCGTGTCAATAAGAAATTACGAATCTGAGCATATGAAAGTCACTCATAGTGTTCCTCAAGGCCCCATCCTCGGACCTCTTTCATTTAACTACATGCTCCCTCTGACACTAATCATGAAACATTACAACATCTCCGGTCATGATTATGCAGATGAAACATGGCTCTATAAATCAGTGTTAACAAATGACCACAACCTGCTGAGTAAGTACATCAATTAAACTAATGAGTGGACGTGTCAGATTGCTTTATAACTTAAACCAGAAAAAAAAAAAAAATATTAATTGTATTTGACTCCAAAGAGGAAAGGTTTAAAGCTCAGTCCTCATCTTGACACCATGTCACTCAGGACATGAAATCACGGAACAAATCTGGGTGTAATTACTGATGACTGCCGGTCATTGAATGACATTCAACAGGAGACATACAGGATACATCATCTGACAAGAAGCTTGGATCTGGTTCAGTTCAAACATGGAGGATGAGCCAGAGCTGCTCATCACTGAGAGAATATATTTTAGAAATACGAACTGATTTGGCAAACCTGCTTTAGGTATGTTGAGGAATGCTTTTTTTTTTTAATCTTGGGTCATCTGTTGGTGAAGCACCATTGATCACTATCAGAATAACAACAGATTTAGTCTCCCAACACATTATGACTTATAATGACAGGGCACTAAGACTCAAAGACATAATGAATTAGAAACAGGGAATGGGTTTGGTTTATGAACACAACATATTTGGTTAAGTTTACAGGAAAATCCAGATATGACAAACACACAATTGGAGTTGCATTAATCTCAATCTGTCTGTCTACCTTTACTTCCTCTCAAAGTCATCTTTGTGGCTTTCGATTCATGTTACATTACGTTCTCCTTTATCCTGATCATGATTAAAATCACCAGGGGGATGTACTTGGGCAATAATAAGCTGCTTGTGGAAGTGACAGTCTATGAGAAGCTGCTATTGGCTTTGAACTTTAACTCAGGAATGTGCATATTTCAGGTCTGTGAATTCAAACAAGTGGAACCATTTAAATATATTTTACAACTTGAGTTCTGCATTAAGAAATTATACTCTCCCAAGCCACTTCTTTAGCTCCTGCCATATATTCTGAATGGACTCAGATAATTGTGTTTAGTTCAGCTCAGGATCATCAGAGGGGTTTTAATTTCATTGTGCTTTTTTTCAGGGGTACTGGAGACTGTATCATTCACAAAGGAAGGTGTTTATCCATTTGTGTGTACATTAAAGAGGTGATGCACATGAACTAGGATGGCTGTGACTCATGTTATATCTGTTAAATCCCAGTGTCGTGGGTTCACCCTCTACTTGTGTTGAAGATGTTCAAAAGAAAACCTGAGAGCAGGGCTGTCACACACACTTTAGTTCAGGAGCAACATACAACCAAACTCCCTCTCTAGTGGGCCAGTCTGGTGAAACAGGACCATAATCACCTGTACATTTACACTACAGTTTATTATTGTGGCACAGAGTACCCATTTTTAAAAAGTCATTTTTTTCCCCCCAAATTTGAACAATTACTTCCAAAACTTCATTAATTAAAGCATTTTCAAAAGTCCAACCTTGGGAGCCATTTTCAAAAAATGGATTTGATATAGTTCCAACTCCCAAAATGCAATGAAAATTCTGCATTTTGACTTGAACACATCACATATACAGGGTTTCAGTATACCTGATGCCACTGCACACTAATGCCTCTCTGACCACCTCAAACAAAGCTTATCACCTTCATAAAAGGCTAATTTATAATAGTATTACATTCTACAAGATGGTGCAATCGTCCCTTGTAAAGTGGACATTTGCATCAGATAAAATCATATTTCCAGCAAATACATAAGGACGCCAGTCTGAAGAAATGGTGGATGTGTCTCGATTCTGCAGACAGCATCTCGTTAACCTCAGCATTAGCAAAATACATCAAGCAGCAGGAATTTCTCTGTTAAATGTCAGTGGAAACTGCCACTCGGCTGGCACTGGCACTATGGCCGTATCATTAACTGTAAAGCACCAGTGTTGTGTGTGGCTCAGTGGGCCGTCGGCGGTCAGTCTTTCAGCCCGTTCTGTGTTTGAATGGAGCACAACTAACCCGGCTACTCACAGGTGAACCCCCCCTCCAAGCAGCAGGTTAATGAAATGACAGTTACGGTGTGAAACCTGGATGTACAGAGTCTTCTCTCACTTGAATTTCAGAGCGGAGTGAGCAGTATTTCCACAATGTACACATCGCACAGCCAAGACGGACTTTTAGAGGTATGCTGGGCATGTGAAATTAATAGCCGCATATTTCTCCGTCTGGGCTGGCGGGCTTCCAGCCGCTGTCCGGGCGCAGCCCTGGCAACGTATATTATGTTTTATTATTGGTGCATTAACATAATAAGCAGGCGTGTTAAAGTTGTGGTTGAGCTTGATGGAGGCGATATTTAATTTATATCTCATTAGAATCGATAACAGTGCAGTATTTTTCCATTATATATTCTTAACTAAAATGTACCTCTGCAATGTGGCAGGGAAATATAGGGCAGTAAAAATCAAAGACAGTGTTCTGTGGTGAGACTATTGTTTTACTTAAAGATAACTGTTGTTGCCAACTAGGTCAAGTCTGCATCCTGAAACTTTGCAGATGCACTCCAGGAAAGTTAGTGTGGCTGTAACACTGTAGCAGCCCCTTTTCTATTGGCGTGCCTTTCTTTTCTGAAGTGCCGTTGGATCCTCCGTGTCCTTCAGCTACAGTCTTGCAGCCATTGACTCAGCCTATCAGTGACTGGCTGAGTTCTGCAGTCCGCACAACGCAGTGGAGTACAATACGCCTACAACTCCCCACTCGAAGGGAGAGGTCGGGCAGACCTTGCTACCTGCCTACCTACACATACGGATCTCTAAAACATGCGAGAACAATAGAACAACAGAGTTGAAAGACATCTTATATGTTTCACTATTAGTCCTTCATTTGTCAATGCAGCACGATCAGGGAGGTGTCAGAGTGGCTTTCAGTTTACTCCACAAAAACACAAATTTAAGAATTTAAGACGCCATTTACTCCTTCCCAACAATCCTGGCTGAAAAGTTTCTGCCAACATACTACAGTACAACACCTTTTCTCCTATTGTAATCACGACAATAGGCAAAGATCTGCAGTGAGTATGTTTATCAGATGATAAAATAATCTTCTTTACGATACGATGTTCCTCACCATCAGACCATTTCCCCCTTGGTTTAGTCTCTATGAGCCCATGCAAAAAGTATCCCCCGTGTTTGACTAAATCCCACTCAATCCTGACTGGCTCGTCACTAATTCATGTCTCTGCTAAGCGAGTTGCTCACGCCGGGCTTTGGAATGCTAGGGGCAACTGTGTAGTTGCTGCTAATGGTTTGTTTGTACATGATCGCAGTGATGTGCACATTTTCGGGTTTTTTTTTTTTTTTTTTTTTTTTGTAGAATGCAGAATGTGTAGGATGGTGATCAACACCCTCGTTAAATCCTTTTTGTCTTTGCTTGTGCGATAAAATGTTTGCACAAGGACAGAGAGACCTACAGTTTATTCACCCAAAGCAATGGAAAACATCAGAGGCTTCTATCAGCTCTGTGCTCAGCCGATGCTGTCCATGTTCCAGAAAAAAAAAAAGACAAGAAAAAATCATTGTTGCATTGAGTAGAGAGGCTGAGCCGCCTCTGGTGTTGCTCACATCGGCGTTAGCTTGAGAGACGTTCGTCTTCCCTCTGAAGCAGAGATCTGCGGAAACAAAGCAAGCTAAACCACTTAAAGTATCATCAATCACAGTGCATTAAAGGAGAAAAATCCATGATGGAGCCTCCAGGCCTCAATCTCCCCTTTCACACTTTGAACCTTTCCCTGGAAAGGTGAGAAGGCTTCCACTGCTAATTGAGAATGGCACTTTGTTGAGACACCAGTTGTATTTCCTCCATGTAGAAATTGATACAGTGGAATGATACAGAGCGCCCCCCCCCCCCCCCCATCATCAGGGCGTCCAGGAGACATTAGTCCAAAGTTAATTTGAAAGACCGTTATAAACCAGTGGCCAGGTGCATAAAACCGCAGGACAATCATTACGGTGAGGCTCATTTCCTCCTCTCAACAGCTGGTCACCTGAAACCAGAGCTACCCGGACACGAGAGGTGGCTCGACACATGCTGGGCGCCATCAAGCACGCTGCAACACGAGGACGTGGCAGCGCTTTGAACAGCAAACCCAATTCCAGACGATAAATTGACAGAGAGTAATCCCACCAATTCCACGGAAAGATTAATGCAATGTTTCTGAGGCATACTAAGTTCTGCACTGTTATTTACCGAACCGCGAGAGCCCGGGAATTACTGCACAACTACGAGAGGGAAATCAGGTTACTTTCAGCATGAAGGCTATATTCAATCACTGACCTTTCCAGCTCAAGAAAAAAAGGAAAAAGCAGAAGAAGAAGAAGAAGAAGAAGAAGAAGGGATGGTGGGAGGTTGGGGTGGTGCGGCGTCCCCTCATTCAAATGAACCTGTAATGGAGAGCCATGCATAAATGATGGATGGGATGTGCACTGAATCTCGCTGCCACAGAGAGCCGCCGCCACCGCTCATGTGACTTCTGAGTCTGCTACAATATGAAGCATGCATCATCCTTTCACTGTTAGCAAGTGCGGAGGAAAAGACCGTGAGAGGGTGTTGAAATGGTAACAATCAGTCAACTCAATCCTCAGAGGACAGGAATTCAAAATGTGGTTGTAATTTCAACATATCTACCCTGAGTGCTGCTTGATGAGGGCTTACAGGAGCAGGTTCAAGCTGAAATTATTGAATTACACCCACTGAAATTGACTATAACTAATGAAATGCACTTGAATTTATAGTCACGCCAACTCTTTTTTTTTTTTTCCACAGTTAATACTCTGGAGTGACTGAATTGACCCTGTGCTATTTAAAAGTCATATTGTTTCAAACATAAGATTTTTACACTGAGGTGAGGAACTGTTTGCAGATGCACAGAAAGGCCAAAACTCGACTTCACTATAGTACTTGATCTGCAACTATTTCAGCTTTCTTCTGTTTTTCCCTCCCCTCAACAATATATGTACATCGTAAAGGGGTGAAGCCAAGTGGTGCATGCATGATGCATATGGTCTTTATACAATATTTCTGTAAATGCCTGGATATACTATCAATAAATAAACAGTTTGAAGGAAAGAAAAAATGTTTAACAATGAAAACTTCAACTATTTTAAGCCTCCAATTGTTGTGCATTTAATCCAAAGGACAGAGCAGTGGAGACTGTTTGGCGCGACGGCAGGCGGTGAGACTGTGTGTCCGAGGACAACAGTTTGGCAGCTCACCAAGCCGCTAATGAAGTAGTCCCACACAGTGTTAAATACAGACGCTCTCTGTAAAGGTGAGGGTTTGGCCAATAACTCCTCCAACAAGGTCAATGTGCTCAACATGATCTCTCTTCATTCCAGCCTGCTGGACATGGGGATAATCTCATGCATCTTTAATCCTGTTGTACCGCGCTCAGGCTGAGGAAATAGATTGGATGTAGAACACTGGAACAGAGAGCAGAGAGCACACACAGCAGAGCAATGAAAGCCTCATGCAGAAAGGCTGAGCGGCTGCGGGGGGACATTTGCATGTTTGTCATCATCCGCTGCTTTAAGTTCAAGCTGCTGGAGCATCACAGGCTGCACTGCTAATTGCTTCTGTAAAGCATCACACAATCCAGCAAACACAACTGCACTTCACAGCCGTTCTGAGGAGGGTTTAATGCAAGAGCTGTTTCTTTTTTTTTCCTTCCTTCGTTCTTTGCAATGGTGCAGATTTGATTTTTGCTCGACTTCCAGTGTTTCATAATACACAGCCCACTCAGTGGATCGCTCATCTTTATTCTTTCATACTGTAACGCAAAGGCTGACCTTTGCATGCATTCGCTGCTTTAATTTGCTGCAAAGTGCTGCGTTTCACTTTGTCATAATCCACACTGGCACCTTCAGTATATGCTTCATAAATAAATATATTCTTGCCTACTGCTTTGGTTTACATTACAACGTCTTCAAAATTCAGTTTCTCACCTTTTGGAGACTTAAATAAAACTTCAACTGCCTCACAAATGATTGGAAAAACTAAAGATTAGCAAACACACAAACCTGAACATGTATTTGTGCAAAACTATCCAGAGGACTGAGGCCCCGTTTATACTACATTTCAAGAAAAAAAACAAATAATTTTTGTGTTTTTCATTTCAGAAAACTTTCACCCTTACACTGCTACGTTTGGAAAATGAAGTCTGTTTACATGAAAATGGCAGAAAAGTAATATTGTTTTAATGTAGCGCCACTAGCGGGTGCTGTTGGTTGTTTCAGAGTTTCAGAAAAGTCGTGTTTTCCCATTTCTCAATAAATTCCACCCTGGGAGTCGTGTTTTTAGTGGCTCCCTGCAACATTGTCACGTAAACGAACGCTAAATACACAGCAAAAGGTTTTCATTTTCACTTGAAAACGCCATTGAGTTCCCTAATCACCAAAAACCACAAAATTAGTTTCAGAAATAAGACAATCTCAATGTTAGAGGAGGAAGATGCTCTAGAAGGCCGCAGCACCACCACCTTTCAATCAAAAGACACAAACACTGTGTTAGAATTGTGATCTTATCAGGGACTGATGTTAGCAGCAGGTCTCAGTCTAGCTTCGTCTCACCTTATATTACAATATTGGATAATTTCCATCTGTTACCAGAATATCTCTTTTCTGATGACTCCAGGATGAAGAAACTGAAGTCATCGGTGTTGATTAAAGCTCGGTATTGGAGCATGTTATCATACAGAACATTCCCACCACCCACATGAAGCCATTATTCTCCAGATGGCTGTGCTAATGTAATTGGTGCTCGCTGAATCTAAAGCAGGACTCCAGGTAGGAATGCAATCAGCCCACCTGGGGGGTAGACAGATCAGACGCCACAACACAGAACCCTGGCATGTGGATTATACATTATTTCATGAGACGGGCCCAAGGAAATGTGATGTTAGGAGGAAAGCTCAGTAGAATAAGTGGAGAGAGGAGACCAGAGGAAGACGTTCAGACTGCTGCTGCAGTGAAATGTGGATGGCTCTGGTTGTGCAGGGCACACGAGGTGCAGGTCGTGCATGAAAGAACGTAATGCATAAACAATGGGGCGTGTCTTTGGGCTGAAAGGGCATGCCTGTTATTTAAAAAACAACATATCCTGTGGGTGTTTGGTATCATTAAGACGCTCACGTGTCACTCGCCATATTTATTATTGTTATACGATCCTGACGAGAGGTGCAAACATCCCCAACACATGTATATCTGAGCTTCTGACAGCCAAGATTTCATATCGAATCCCGTTTCTCTCATCGAATTCATGCACGAAATCCACCACACGGCACGTTATGTAGCCAAAGGGCTGAATTTTTATTCATTTCTACATGTTGCAGAGTGCAGCCCTCCTCAGACATTCACCGCTGAATGGAGGCTTTCATTCAAAGTGCATGATACTACCATGACCACGCATATATTTTTAGCATATGTGGCCCCGGCAGGAATCCACCGTTCACCCAGGCTTTGTTAAAGCGGCGCTCTCTCCTCGGAGCGATGCGGCGCTGCAGTGTTTTTACACCAACACAGTTCAAAGGTATATCTAAAAGCGCAGTCAGGAGTCTGCGCTTTGTGTCTGGCTTGTGTTGCATTTCTACAAAGCCCCGCGTTGCTCGTAGTTGGTGAGACATCAGAAGTTGGAAGACATTCCTGTTAAAGTTCACCTTTCAACATGTGTGGCTCACGTTGAATTTTTAAACAGAGAGTTGTGAGCACGGTTCGCTGGGAGGAAAAGGGTTTTCTACCAATCATCAACACTGAATTTACGTAAATTAGACAATATGGAAATAACAAAACACTGGAATGTTTTTCTATATGTGTATGCTGTTGTACGTTTCTGTAGTCTTGATTTCATGTGCATGAGAACAAACCGTCAGTTTAATATCGATGTATTATAACCTGGAAAATTGAACAGAGCAAACACTGGACTCATTTCTCAGCCAGCAGACACATGAAACCTGATTTCTGTCCAAGAGAAGTTTTTGTTGAAACAAGCTGCCAAACAGGGTTGAAAGAAGATTTAAGTTTTAATTAGAAGGCACTGTCATACACCAGGACAAAGAGCTCAACGAGAGCCAAAACACTTGGTCGAAAAGGAAACTGACAAGTTGGGAGCTAATTTCACGTTTGCCGTGTTGACTAGAAGGGCTGGAGTGATGGATTTGTCATCGTGATCGTCTTTTTATTTGGGGGTTTCTGCACAAATCAGGTTCAAACTAAACATGATGCTTATCAAGGTTTATTTACAGTCACAAGCTCCCATTGTTAACGTTTCCTCACCTGTTGTCGTCTGCATGCATGTGTTTGTTTGAGTTTACCTTGTTCGTCAAATGGGGCCTTAGTTGGTGCATGCCAATGATAGTTTAGTCAAAATAATCTTTCAATATTCTGATTGATGAAACTGTTGTGACACAATAAGCATCAGTGTGTCAGTATTTTGGATCAGTTCAGATTTCAGTCATTATTTCAACCTGTCTCCTGTAGACTTTGAATGCTAGCTAGATAATGATCAAGGTTTACACTACTTATTTTAATCGTCCACTGCTGCTGTAATGATGCCTGTGTTATACGTGTTTCTTTTAAACTCTGAATGCCACAGTCTCACATGGCGATGCACACCGCTCTGCAGAATCTGCTTTAATTGGTTGCTAATTGCCCGGATCTAACTCCTACTTTTTCTTTTCTTTCTCTGTCCACAGTTAAAGTGTGCTCCAGCAGAGTAACAGACAAAAAGATGACTTTGTGCTTTATTGGTTTATGTGGGGTCAATTCAGCCTCGTATTCTCCAGGGGGTAACCACACGGCCGTAAACCCAGGCGTCGTCTGTGACCGGTGTGAGTCAACAAAAGCCGGCGTTTGATTTAGCTTCTCTGCAGTGGATTCTGTGCGCATGGCAGAGGCCGCCATCAGCCCCCACTTACTTTAAACATACTTCAGTGATGCCATGAAATAGCTCTCCCCGGAGCTCATTTTATTAACTTGACAAATCTTCCGCCGTTCCACTGCATCATCAACCCTTGGTAATCTCACAGCGTGGGAGATCGGGCTAGGAATGATATTTCCATGTGAGGCACGGGGGGAGAAGGACTCTAATGGTATTAAATGATTCGTAACTCGGTTATCAATAGTAATGTCCCGCAGGAGGAGAGTTCATTGCCTGGGCTCTCTGGCAGATGCTGCTGGAGGGTGGGGGCTCGTGTAGTATTACAGAATGGAGATCGCCATCCTATTCATTCATCTCTTTATGCATGTATTGCAGGGTCATCCAACCCGGGGCCGGGCGGCGCGTTCAGGGGCGAAAGTGTCCCGACGGCCTCTTGTGAAAGTATTATTTCACTTCTTGGTACGTCACAACTGAGAAAGCACATTTTATCAACCTAATTGCATTGCAGTTATTCAAAGCTTAAGGGCGAAGAAAAATATTCGCATTACACTTTTATTCATTTGGCCTTGGGCTCTACCTGTAAAGGAACCAAACACATCTGCTGAGTTTTTATGCTTCAGGGAAAAAACTAAATGGAAAATGAGATCAGTTATTTTTTTTACAATCCCACAGAATAAAGCTGATTTTTGGATCCTGCAAAAGAAAAACAGTTGCAAAGATCCCAGGAGGGTTCGGTTGAAGTTTTGTTCGGTACATGTGCCGCACACTTCAGTTTAGGTTCATGCACTGCTTTTCAAGATTTTTGAGTTCATTTTGTGATTTGACTAAAAACTACGACTGAACCAATATCACTTTATTAAAGGATGATTGGGAGTTCTAACCTTTCGCTCCTGGCCGATACCGAGCACTGAGACGTCATGTAATACCTACTGGATTTGATCAAAGAGCTTTTATAAATACACCATGCAGTATTGGACTGATACTGGACACTGGTATTGTTATAAATGCAACACTACTTATAACCGATTCCTCTTCATGGTCCACTTTGGATCCATTTGATCAAGTAATGTTTTGGTTTTTTTTTTAATTCCTACAACTTTGGGCTCTTTACTTTACTAAGCATTGATTACAAGTTTGTACCCATCAAAAATAAAGGTGCACATGCATTTAATGTCAAATCAATAACCATTATTTTTCCTATTTCTGAATAACTGCAGTGTTGTTGTGTTCAGTATATCGGCAAACTTGACAGCTTCAGTATTAATAATATATCCAAGGGTTTTGCTCACAAAAAAGAAAAAAAAAAAATGAAAATCTTTTCTGGAAGTGGTTGCTACTCAACAGTTGACAGGAATGTGTAAAACGTCAACAATTCAGAGAGCAAGTTATTTTTAAATCTGTGTGGTTATAAATCCTGTTTTTAAAAGGGATTGGTCAAGGCAAGGTTCATTCGTTACAGCTCTCACCGAGCATGCTGCTGTGCAGGTTAATCAAGAGAATAAAATGCATTTTATTATAGGACCTGTTCAAGGTTGCCACGGTTACCGTACATAATCAAACATCCCATAAATACAGAAAGCACAGGGAATCAATAAAACAGCATACAAACAATGAGATGAAGACAATAAAGACAGATGATGTGAAGTCAGATCTTTTTGAGACGGAAAGGTCAATCTAAACAGGACTGTGTTAAGATGTGAAGATTTGACGGTGAGCAGTTCGACGTCCTGGAAGCTTGGAGACAGTGACAATGACAGAGTTTACAACCATTTCCAGTGAAAATGCAACACTTTTGCTGTGCATTGGTAATCCGTTTTGTAGTTAGCATTGCCCGGCATGCTAACTGCATCGCCGTCAGTGTTTCCGCCGCCGTCGTCATTTTCAGAATGTTTGCTTGCAAACGTGGAGCTTTTCTGAAACAAAAGCACAATAACTTTAAATTTTCACTTCAAATGTCGTGTAAACGAGGCCTAAAAGGCTGATCCTACAGAGGAAAGGAGGAACTGAGGGTTCAGCAGTGTGTGTGTTTCCAGGGTTTCTGTGAGGTGTGAACAATCTGAAGGGCTGTGAAGGTGATGAGAGGGTTTTTAAAGTCGAAGAGAAAATGAATCAAGAGCCGGTGAAACTGTTTGATAAATGAGGAGGTGTTTAGAGTGTTGAAGAAAAGATCCAAACTGGTTGCGTCCAGACGTTGCGTTGTTCATCGGTTTGGAGCACCACTGTCGTATAAACAAAACTCAGCGAAAGCTTTTCTTTTTCATTTGAAGACAGTATCACGTAAATGGAGAGACGAGTGCTCAAGTAACTCCACACACCCACCCAGTGCTCAACAGAGGACCTAAATCTTACATAACGCCCCTTTAGGGTATTTAATAATGTGATCTGAAGATGCAGCGGTTTGCTCCCTGCAGGTGTCTGTTGCTCCACGTGCCTGGTTTGATCGCCAGAACAACTGTTGAAGCTGAAATCGTTACTGTGCTCCAGGATGGCGGCGTCGTTCTATAAAAGTAAAAACAAAAATGCCTCCGCAAGCGTTCATATTTATGATTCACGTAAGCCCGGGCTGAAACTCACACAACAAATGGCCACATTAAGGCGGTTCTCTGGAACAATTTTCCTGCAGTCGCTGTGAAATGATCAGAAACCAGCCGAAGGTAATCATGTGGTTCATTTATCTGTTTTCCCTCAATCGGCCAACTCGCACAGAAACACATTACATTGTATGAGCATCGAGCGAGCAGCTTCTCTTTGCATTGAATATGTATGAATACAAAATGCAAACTGGCAGCATGAGTGAGCCAGTACAAAAGACAGAGGACTGAAGGGGAGATCCACACCAGCAGCAATGTGACACAATGAGAAAATGAGTGAATTCGATGGAGCATTTTGAAGGGAGATATTCCCTCGCAATGGAGAAGAAGAAAAAAAAAGTTATTTTATGCTGCTGGTTGATTACATACACAGTTTGAAGAAGCAGGGGAAGGTTGAACCTCATTCTGTGAGTCAGAAAATGCTTTGTGCTGGAATGAGAATCATTTCTTTACAACAGGGGGTCAAACACGTTCAGTTCAGAGGTCAAAATTTCGCCTTGGGTGAGCTGGACAGGTAAACCAGAACCATGATAACCTTTATTGTATAAGATGTGTCCCTTTCTTTCTTTTTTTTTTTTTCAATAAAAAGCTTAATAACAAAAAAAAAAATCAAACATTAAAGCTTGTCTTTCTTGTGGTGCAGAGTACGTGTACGTGAAAATGTTGATATGCACACAAAATCAAACAATTACGACTGTAAATGATTACAGTCTCAACACAAAGCCAGTTTTAGTGAAACTTTCATTAAATACAGTGAATTCTCCGCAGAACTTTTGTAGCTGTTGCATTATGCGTGCATCACTTGTATCTAAGTTCAGGTCTCAGTGTTGATTTGTGTCCAAAACTCTTAAAAAATCAATGATTTTTTGGAAATTTCTACAATCCGGCCACCCAAACCGGTTCACCCAAACTGGCCCGGCGTTTCATAAAGTAACCAAAGAGAAGAATAATGTTCATGAATACCTTCCCTCAAGGCAGAAATTCTCTTTTAGTTACTAAAGATCTTTTTGTTGATAGCAGCTGGGTCGAGGATTAATTCAGGGGACAAAAAAAGCAACACCCACAGGACCGGGATTTAATTTCTAACTTTGTTTAAGACAAAAAAAAATGTTATGAATGCACTGAGGTAATGCAATTTCAGCAAGCATATTTCTGTTGTATATAAAAAAAAAAAATCTAATTTCCTGAGGTAGTTTTGGGCTCTTTTATTGCGTACAGATCAATAAAGGTGCCATGGGTGTGCGGGGCGGCCACTGTTTACGGGAACACGATGGGAACTATTCACAAATATTAGGTATGAGCAGTGTTTATGTCATGAATATAGAGCAGGCCTTGAGGCTGACGCTTCATACTGTTGGCGGTGGTGGTAGTGGTGTGTGTGGGGTGGGATGGTGGGGGTGGGGGGGGGGGGTGTGTGAGGAACCTCGGAGAGCAGCTTGGCATCTAAAACATCATTTTGCCCGGCTCCTCCTGGAAGGTGACCCTCCGACACGCACGGCGAGGACACTACAACACAAAGATTATCATCTTTATACACTTAGAGGATGTCCGATCGCGATTTGGAAAATACGCCCGGCGCTCGCTTTATGTGTGTGTGGGAGGAGAGTAAACCTTCATTTTATGGACAATTCCTTCACATCCGTTTTATAACGCGGGGGGACAAATGGAAGCGTTATTGTGCTGGAATGACTGGCCTCTAACTGAGGTAATATCCAGCGATCGCTTAAAGCGTTTAACAGCCGACAGCCGAGCCGGAGAAAAATTCATATTCAGTTTTGCACAGAGAAAAAAAAAATATCCATGTAAGTCTCTCTTCTTTATGAATAATGCAAAAGAACAAAATGTGTTTTGGTCCCATTTTTACTTAATTCACTTTTAGCATGTGAAGCTAACGTTGCATTGTTTGTCTTTATCACTGTCTCCTTTTAAATAAATAAAAAACAAAGATAATAATGTGTTTTACAGTTTTTCTAGGCAAAGCAACAAATTAAAAAAACAGATTTCGCTTTCCAATTTCCATAATCCTTTTGTCACTTTTTGTCCCTTTTTTTCTAACTTTGCCCGGCACCTGCAGTCTTCATGAACCGATGAGACGTCCCTCTCTGAGTGAACATGCGTCCGATCAAGTCGTCGTTAACCGAATCAGTGCCTTCCTGTGTCGGCGGCACCAGGAGACTGCCGGGTTGACGGGGAAGCACCGAGCGCCTCCGTCCCCGGAGAGCCGGTGGCGGCGATGATATGCTAATGCTCTCGTCGCATGTCTGTCAGCAGCCGCACGAGTGTACCTTTTGCTGGGAAACTAATCTGAGTTTTATTGGCCTGCCAGAAAGAATTTATACATTACTATTAGATTACCGCGGCTGGCAGCTGTACAGTGCGTACCACTAATGTACTCTGTCACAGATTGTGTGCATAATGAACTCACAGAGGAAAGTAGCCAGGTAGGCGTGCAGTTGTAACAACACCATCAACAGCCGGGTTTTAGTCTACAAGCAAGCAAACGGCATCTGTCCTGAAGTCTGCGTGCGGCCAGCAGAGTCGTCCTTTCCTATACTCACTTTGCTGTCGGTGGGATTTCCTGCAGCAGGATGATGACAAAGAGATCTAAGGATGAATAAATGACTGTGGAAGAGTTGATGTGAAGGAAGAAGCAAACAGGCGGTGGGTTTGTATCTGTTTACTTCAGAACAGAGCTCAAAATCAACTGCAATGGCTGAAATTCTCAATGTCGTGAAGCTCGTTTGCTCCTGTCTGAATTCCTCTGACTCGACTGCATCACTTTCTTGTCAATCTGATTGATTTCTTTTCATTTCTGGGATCAGATTGACCCATTTACATGAACACTGAATAAAGTCATCGAAATGTTGCATCTGTTTATATGGTCCAAGTTGCAACATTTCAAAGCAAAAGATGAGATTCAATAAAAGACTGAAAGACTTAAAGAAGGGGTACGACACAGAAACCCTGTTACCATAAATCTACATATAAAAGTTGTTGGGAGCCAGCAGAGGAAATGTTCTGCACCTGATGTCGATATTCACAGAGCCAAACACGCTCGATTGATCGTGTTATCAGATTCAATTCTCAATACGGCCCATCATCATGTCTGTTTCTGATTTTACATGCAAACCAGAGGAAATCATGACCTTGGGTAAGAAGTGCACAAAGAAATCCAGAAACTTAAGACTTCACCGTACTCTCTCACAAACTTACTTCTGAGCCTTTTGCCTTCAGACACAAGCCTGCATAAAGTACTTTGTTACTCGTTTTAAATACCGCTGTGGCCTCCCCGACTTTTCCCCACTCCTGCTGACATGATCCTCAGGCGGCGGGCCCTCATTAGGAAGCCACCTGAAAGACAGCGGGAAAAAAAACCCACGAGCACGACGACAGTGGGAGAACGGAAACAGCAAAACAAAAGGAGGAAAGAACGCGCACACAAATACAAGCTGCAGTTCCTTCTGTGAGGGAACTGAGGGGGGAAGAAAAAAAGAGCGGTGTGGAGCATTATCATAGATAGAGCATAGGGCCAACTGGCCAGAGACGTAGTCAGCATGTTGTATCAGCCACTCCGTTCAATGAATCACACGACCAGCAGCCGCTTAGGTGATAAATACACAAGCATGAGGTCTAACATACAAGATAGGACTCATTGTTGGTCGGGCCCGGCCTGTATTTCACAGCCTGGGCAGCCCTGATGATGGATGACCCGGCCCTTGGTAATATTTCTTCCACAATCTTGGTTCAGACGGTGTGTTGAAAGTGTGGCGAGCAGCCCACTGCGGAGGTAAAATAAAGGTGGGACAAGGGAAGCCCCGCCGGGGTGGGGGGCTGCGAAACAACCCCGTGATTAGCTGGGAGAGAAATTAGATTATTCATGAATAACCTGGGTGGAATGCTAAAGCTGCCTTGCTTAGTTTCAGACCTGAATGGCAAAATCAATCAGGCCTTTTCAATGTGGCCCTTTCAAACGATTGCATGTTATTCTTTCTGACAGCCACATGAAATTCAACTGAAAACCTATATTGGATTTTTTTTTTTTCTGCTTTTTGTGCATGTGCGTGAATGTAGGTGAGGTAATCAAAGGGAAAACTAGTGTGTCGCTTTCAGGGGAGGGGTATTAATCAAAGAGAGAAAAAGAATTATGAACAGCAAGCAGAAACCAATACTACTATCATAAATAAATATATGACAAATGGAAAATATAAATAATACAAATATATGAAATAATGTATAGATAGACTAGACATTAGTAGATATTTACGGATCATAATTCATAACAAATTCCAGTTTTAAGAAATCAATTGTGGTGAACTAACAGAATACATTATGGAACCATTAGTTCTGCTTGAAATACCACAAATGTGACCAGGCTTTAGCTGAATTGCCAGGACTGTTTGAAATCACACAATAGAAATGCTTAGAAAATGTGGCTTTTAAATAAACCTCTTTTTAAAAGTTAGGCACAGAAAACCTGGAGCAAGTATTAGTGGCATTAACACTTGCAGTGACAGTGACGACGATAGAAATAGCGTGCAGAGCAAGTGTTGAGATAATCTCCAGTGTTTGTATGTAAAATAACCGGGAGC
The DNA here is from genome assembly GCF_902148845.1 of Salarias fasciatus. Taxonomy (NCBI): domain Eukaryota; kingdom Metazoa; phylum Chordata; class Actinopteri; order Blenniiformes; family Blenniidae; genus Salarias; species Salarias fasciatus. The sequence continues at coordinate 27,218,943 of NC_043756.1, forward strand.
CGTGTTTTACAAAGCAGAGCAGGCGCAGATGCGCGAAGCCCCAGGGAGCCATTTTCACTGAAGACTTTCACTCTGCTGCCGAGTCACTTCACCTGCTTCATCTGAGAATCCAACACATCCTGAAACCTACAGACAGTCTCGAGCTAAAAATCATCTCAGCTACGTATATGTGGGAGTCCAGAAAGAAGTTACAGTAATTTGAGTTTCCTGTGCAAAACTACAAAGTTCACTTTCTAAACTTTGCCACCCTGGAGGCTCCTGAGAGACAAGACCAGACCAGTCCGGGTCTCATTACGATGCAACCGATCGCGATTTTTAGAAGGTTGCAGGTTTAGTGTCGAGGCCACTTAGTTCTGCTGTGACCAACTTTTGTCCTCTAATTGAAGGATTGTCAGAGTGACCCTGTGCTAATCCTGTCGAGCCTGCTGAAGGGGCCGTGAGCAAGACGCTGGAGGCTTGACACTCAACTCGCCTGAACTACGAGAAGGGTTAGGGCGAGGTTAGTCATTATGATTTGGGTTAAACGCAATTTAACATTGTGTGTGTGTGTGTGTGTGTGTGTGTGTGTGTGTGTGTGTGTGTGTGTGTGTGTGTGTGTGGTTACTCCTGTTGGGTTACCCAGATACACAGCAGTATAACAGAAGGTTCTGGTTGTTGCTCCGATTGCAGAAGCCAGAGGTTTGGAGAGAAATAGTTTTTCAGAAGAGATGTAATACTTTGATATAAAAAAATGAAGCCTTGTCTCTGTTTCTGTTCTTCACTTGTTACCAAGTCCGTTTCACTCTATTATTGCTAGGGATAGGTACCGCATTCAGTACTTTTATAGGTAACAAGTACTGATTCACGGAAAATCTAATGGTACCATGTTTAGTACCTGAACGCATCCTTGTGACTGTGAGGGAATGGAAGAGTTGGTGTTTTTCCATGCAGGACCTGAATGCAGCATTGCAGACACAACAGCAGAATGGCACCAGTAGCTAGCATGTCAACAAAGCAAACGTGAATAGAAAGTGCTGCAAAGTATTCCTCCACTTTTCAAAATACTTTGCAGATAACACTCGCTGTGTCAGGAACAATTCTAATCTCAGGAAGTTCCTGGTTAACCCTTTAAAGTACAGGCAATTTCCGCTGTTAAATGTTTTTTTAACAAACCAAAGACTTCATGTGTCCATATCTAACACAGAGCATACATGAGACTTAAGAGGTATTAAAATACAACACTGAGACCACAACTGAATGGCGGAGATGCAGCAAGGCAGTTTGCTCAGCTTTATCAGTTTATAAAACGTCTTGTCTTTATTTTTAGAGTTAATCATGTTATGCCATGCCAGGAAAATTCATTCCGTGAGAAGACAGCAAAAATGGCTCTTTCGGTCATTAGTGTTGCAGACCTAAGGCTGGATTCAGGGGTAGGTTGAGTTGTCGGCTTTAGGAAATTAATATAAGCCATTTAAATGTCCCCAGAAGGCATGAAATTACTTTCCTTACACAGCTCTGTTTCGCTAGGTTATATTAAAATGCAGAGAAATGTCTGAGATTACCTGAGTGGTGGGCACAACTGTTGTACCTCTACGCCTATTAGAGTTCATATAGATTTTCAAGCATGCATAACGCAGCCTTAATTGAAATTACAGATTCCACCCTTACCGAGTAGTTCTAAATTAAATGGTTACGTATTTAGATAGACTTCACCATTCGCCTAAGCATGAACTGTCAGAGAGCAGTTTCCTAATAAGTTAAAAAAACCAAGCAATATATATATATATATATATATATATATATATATATATATATATATATATATATATATATATATATACATATATATATTTATATATAAATATATATAATTCATGATATAACTCGAGATGACAAAGTCTGGAAAGATATAACTTGGGACCGATGTGTAAGCACTTGTGTGTATGTTTGTATTAAAGTGTTTGCGTACATGTGTCTGTGTATGTGTCTTCTTCTTTGTACTTTTTGTCTTTGCCATGTTGGTGCTGTGTGTTTCTTAAGTTTGTTGGTTTGTGCAAACTTGCATGCGTGTGTGTGTGTGTGTGTGTGTGTGTGTGTGTGTGTGTGTGTGTGTGTGTGTGTGTGTGTGTGTGTGTGTGTGTGCGTGCGTGTGCGTGTGCGTGTGTTTGAATGCTTGTTTGGGAGTGTGTTTGGGAGTGGAAAGCAGAAAATGTAAAGTACCTTGAGGCCGTGGAGGTGAGCACGCCCCCCTTGATTCAGTCCATTTTCCATTACTGACTCATTCTTATAAGACAGTTCGGTTTTCTCCCGTTCACAGCTCTGATTAAGCAGGAGCTTCTTTTTCTCACTGAAGTTCTTTCTTTAAATTGTAATTCAGATTTTTTTTTTTTTTTTTCTGATTTTGTCTCTCATGTATGAAACATGAGGTTGTTTGTGTTGGAAACACACTTGAGGAGGTGTCATTTACAGTGTGTGTGTGTGTGTGTGTGTGTGTGTGTGTGTGTGTGTGTGTTTGCTCCAGGGTGGAGGGGTTAATCAGCTACATTGTATGAAAGGTGTGCCCAGCATCGCTCAGCTAAGCAATTCGCTTGTGAAATGTGTTTTTACATTTTTCTGAAAATCTGATTATCCATCCCAATAATTGTTCTCTGCACTGGTGTGTGTTTGTGGTTTTATTACAAAAACAACCACCAGCACCAACTTGTGGCCTGGCATACTAACTGCATCATTTTTAGTCTTTCTGCTGTTTGTAAGTTCTGCTTTCTTATGCATCCAAACAAAAAACCCAGGTTTAATCCGTGAAGCCCCCACTAAGTGCTGGAATGAAGACCTGTGAATGAGCTCTGAGGGAAGAGTCGCCTGTTCCCCCGCAGAACGCTGTGAAGCCACCGTGCAGCTCTACAGATGTACCCGCTCTCTCAGCGCAGCCGCTCAGGCTTTAAAGAAGCAATTAAAACAAGACATTCTCCTGGAACTTCACATGGCTGCTCTCTCCTCATATGTTGCCATAGATAAGCTGCTCAAACGGCAAGTCTATTTTCCTACCTCTCAAGGCGCGGGGCGGATGAGAAGCAGGGGGAATGAGGGGGGAGAAAACACTCTTTTTTTTCCTGTAAAGCTTGCTATCAAATCTGGCCACCGAGTCACAGGGAAATCAGGGGTAGCAGATTATCAGACTTTGCCAATCACAAGCTAATCTTTTAGCACTTTTATGTTGCTTTGACCTGTAGCCAGTTCATTTCGCTTTGCCTCTGCTTTTGAGTGTGCCTGATAAATGCTGTGCTGCAGATTCAGAGGATTACTCATAATCAGCAGAAGAAGCGATCAGTTCTTTTTCTCACCCAGCAATGATTCAGCATCAACTATCACTGAAGTTTTTACATGCAATTCTCCTTGTTTATACAGTATCCAATGAAGAAACTACGTAAAATTACAGTTTTACCATAATATCATAAAAATCCAATAATTTTTCTAGTACAAGATCCAATTTTTTATTTACTTCCACATCTTGAAGGCTAACAATGGCATATTGAAAAAAAACTTGGGATGCACCGATACCGTGATGACTTATCAGTTTTTTGAACCAATACTGCATGGTGGATTTTTACCTGTGAAGATTCCTGATACAACCAAGATAGATTGTACAACACCAGCAACTTAACCACCAGTGACATCTGAACCAGCAGAGTTAGCTGTGACACAAAGAGTTTCAGGGCTCACACATGTAGCGTTGACACAGCGGAGGTTGTTTCATGGCAACACATAGCTATAAACACATCCTATCAATCAATAAAGTACATAATGGTGGGCTGCTGGGATTAAGGGCTTTGCTCAGAAACAGACAGTGTCTGTACTGGGATTCAAACTTGCAGTCCTCCAAGCAGAAAATCACTTCTCTAAGTTACGAGTTCTCTAAGTTCTCTAAGATCCGAGTACCGTACATGATAGTCATTATCACTTATGTGTGATTGCTTGAATGAATGTGCACTCACGTGGGTGAATGTTAATGATGTGCAACTCTAAAATGCTCAAAATTACAAAAGTGTTCTTCGTCAATATTTTTTACTATTCCTCTTAATGTTAGAATTGAAGCTGCTTTGAAAAAAGGTTGATGTGGTTTCTGATACAACTAATGCTGATGGACACACACTGAGACCCTTGAAGATGGAACATAAGATAACTTTGAATTTGGGAAAGGATTAGTGGTTTTGTGTCAGCATCAGTATTCTGAAACACGTGGGTTACTTTTAGACCCCTGGTTGTCATGTAAAGGTGACTTAAACGTTGACTTTGGCACAGACCTGACAACTTCTCTGTTTTCCAAATATAAAAAGCTCCGTGCTGCAGTGTCCTGTAGAGGCCATTACCGTGGACAGCCCAGCTGGCGGAGGCAGCTGAGAAATGGCTCTGGGATCTGCCCATCTATCACAATCTGCCCCCCTTTTCTGGTGGAGGATCCATCACTGGGGATTTGGCCCGGAGTCACTCCCTCACCCAGGTGATTTTCAGTCGGGGAGGGAAACTCAGCCGGGTCGGGACATGAGCTTCTACTCATAAAAGTGACCTCAAAGGTAAAGCAAGACCCGGCTAGATGGACAGATTTACCTACACTGCTCTTTTACGCTGATGATAGTATGAACTTTGATGTAGGCTGTAAATCACACAGACCATAAAGGTGTGTTGTTCAGTTTAAAACAGTGGCTTGGTTTTTTTTTTTTTTCCCTCTCTTTCTTTTTTATCATTGACATAGTAAACTGTAATATTGATCTGTCCCTAACTGAGACTACCGTGTGCTCCCGGCCCTATCTTCAGCTTAAAATATAAAAAACCCGTGACCTAGCTATCTGCTCCATCTGGACAGATCAAAGATTGCCAATCTTGTTCAAAGAGCACTTTCCCACGGGTGCAGTAGTGACGCACTGGGGACCAGCACACATGCATTGCCCATGTCATTTGGTGTCCAGCAAACACTTCAAACACAGCATGTTTCCGTAGGCTCTGTCTACACTTTCAAACTGAGGGAACACTGTGAGCAAATTGAAAAAGAGACAAATGGTCAGGACCTCTGGGAGGCAACATTTGTCAACTGGCACAATCTGATCTCATGTACCATTCAGATTGAAGCACCCAGTTCATAAAAACTCAATAGAAGTTCAGTCTGTTCAAAATGCATTGGGTCGTAGAATGTGTTGTTTGACCGCAGCATGCTGTCTAACAACCTCCTGGATGTTCCCGCCAACCCCTCGGCCTTCCCGATGTCTCTACAGGAATTATTTTCCACAGTTGTTTGAGAAGTTTGCACTGATTCTGGAAACCTCCCTCGCATATCTTTACAAAGTTTCTTTTGATAAATGGTAAATGGACTACACTTATATAGCACTTTTCATCTGCATTAGCAGAGCGCAAAACGCTTTACACTGCATTATCAAATCTACCCATTCACACACCAGCAGAGGCAGCTGCCATGCAACGCACTCAATCCATCCACCGGGGGCAATTCACAGTTTAGTGTCTTGCCCAAGGACACTTCGACATGCAGACAGGGGGAGACAGCAATCGAACAAACAACCTCCCGATCGTCAGGCGACTGCTCTCCCCCACCGCCCTACGGTTGAGATTGAGGTTTGGCTTGCAAATTCTGAGATTAAGTAGTTGTCAATCCAACAAAAAAGGAGCTGTTTGTCAAAACAGATGAACCATCTGCAGTGAATCCAGCAGGTATAAACACTGACGTTCACTTCTGTCAGAGAGCAAAAGAACAGAATAAGACTGAAGATGAACATGTGCCTGTTTCCAAAATATGTATCACAAAGTCAGAGTAAAGACTACAAGCACTGCAGATGGTACTGGGCTACCGTCTGTAGCGTTGTATGATACAAAGTTTCGATTTGTTTCAATCACTGAAGAACCCAGAATTAAGAAAAAGGGAAGCAACAATCAAAATGATAATTGAAGTGAGTGTGAATAATTATTTCCATTAAAGAGATGAAATGAACCACTTGTATCAGTACTTGGTACCAGACAGTAGCTAAAGGTTAGTACTCGTACTTGTACTCACCCTTTAAAAAAGTTGTATCAGTGCATCCCTGACCAATAACATATCTTTTAATCACAGCCCACACAGGGCTGTGCATCAAGGCCAATGTATGGAGGCACAGGGAGAAATGTAAAGGTCAATTAAACCAACATGTAAAGAACTTTAGATTGGTGGATCTTCAGTCTATTTCTGATCTTCTGAGTCAATATGATCAAGCCACACGCTGACAGTCACATCTACTTGTATTCAAAATAAATGAGCCATTTTCCTGGTCAAATTCAGATTCCTGAAAAAGTCTTCCAGTAGTTTTTATTCAACAAGTGCAAATCTAATTTTGACACCTTGGTAACAGACAAAGCCACGGCACGGGTGCTTTCAAAGATTATGTGTCACTGGTTCACTGTTGTTAGGAAATGCAAATTGCAACATGAATTTGCAGGAAAGAAATCAGCATCTGGTGTGGCCATACTTTGCTTTCAAAGCACTGCTGTACACAGTTTTTGAAGGAACTTTCAGCTAGTGAGAATGTGTTTTGGTTCAGCTCCTTTTCTTTGCCTGT